>NW_022109491.1:17132821-17169538 GCF_000313985.2 Echinops telfairi | reverse complement strand
CACTATGCCACAAGGGCTCTCATATGTTTTCTTACATTGTTGGAAAGACCCAAGGAGTCTTGTTGCTCATTGTGCCCAAAATTCTAAAGCTTGAGATCACTAATGTGTTGAACGAAGGCAATTCAATCAATGGAAGCGGAGGTAAGGCAGCAAATGGTGGTTTCGGGTAACTTTGTCAACAGTCGTCTTATTTTCCAAGAAATCAGCTTTCAAATTGGATGATGGTTTATAGAACAGATTAGTTTCCCATTTGGCAATTAATACTTAGATCAAAATCCCCACAAAGACATCACTTACCCATGTCCTCTCTGTTTCTGGTGTCCAATCTTCCTTCTCTCCTCACCCTTTCCATTTTTTCATCATTGTTTGATTGCAACCTGCAATGTTGGACTTTCAAAACAAAAATGTGCAGGTGGAGGCCCATTAACACTGAAATTTTGGCAAATGGGTTTAATGGTTGCAGTTGCTTCATCTCTAAAATGGGAGTATCACTGATCATGCAATTTTGGTTGAGGGTTAAACGGAGAGGGCGGCGATGGCATACTCTCAGGTTGTCTCTTGAAAGACTGCATTGCTTTTTCACTTCTACCTCCCTCTGTCCTTCCATTTTCTGGGAGGCAGAACTCTCACATGTCCCCATCACATTTGGAGCCAATGACTCTGATGAGATGTCACTACCATGATTATGTTAGGCGTTAGGGTACAGCTGACCCTAAGATAGATTATTGGGGGTCTCTAATCTCAGCATATGAAAGTGTGATGTGCAACAATCGAAAACCAATACATGATCTTCTCTCATTTTGGTGATACCAGGATGCACTGTGTGCTGAATCTTGTTTCAGACATTTGAAAATCAGGACATTTAACTCCCCCAAACATTGCGAAGTACATTTTAGCATCTCATTGGTCACAGGCACAAAGGTTCACAAGGCCATGATGCGGCAGCTAATCAAAAGGTCGGTGGTTGGTACTCACCAGTAGAGCTTGACAGGAGGAAAGACCTGAGTCATCCTCCCATAAGGAGAAGAGCCTGGGAACCCCCGTGGGGCAGCTCTCTTTTGTCATACAGGATTTGCTATAAGTCACAATTAACCCAATGACAAACAGTAGCATGAAGATGAATGGATGTGAATAGAATTTTGGAAATTGGACTCTAATCCCAATCTTATGCATTACCATGTTATTATCATTCCCATTTCCTTCCTATAAACTCAAACAAATCCATTGCTATCACGTTGATTAGGACTCATAACAGTCCTAGAGTAGGGGAGAACTGTCCCTGTGTGTTTCTAAGACTGTGACTCCTTATGGGAGTAGAAAGTCTCATCTTTCTCCCAAAGTGGTTTTGACTTTGCGGTTAGCCACCCAATGCACAGCCCACTACGCTGCCCGAACTCCTCTCCTCCCTATCGACTGTGAATTTTCTCTGCTCACTTGGGAGATGGAGTAGAAGACCCAGGGGGAATGTTGAGGAAGGAGGAAGGAAGGAATGGGCGACCTGAGCTCTCAGATTGTGCTGGGTGTAGTGCAAAATGGAAGTCAGGTTCAAGGGTTTGGGCTTCTTATTGGCAAACATGTAAATTGGTACTTGCATTAACATTTGGAAACCTCTGAAACTTTTCAATGATTGATTATTTGATTATTGATTATTCTCCTCCCTCCTCCCTTTATCCCTCAGTTCTTTATCATTATGGTTGGCAAAATCAATCAAAAACGCTGGTTCTGCTTTGGAATGAGAGATAACGGATCCTGGCAGCATCTGTATTTGTGACTTCCTGCTGCTTTAGCAGGAATCACACAAGCGAGTAGCTTTAAGGCACAAGGATGTGTCTGGCCCAGTTGAGGAGGCCAGAGTCCAAATTCAACTCCAGGAGGAAGACGCTTCCCCTCTCGGTTGGCTCTCAGGGAAAGGTTCTTGTCTCTTTTCAACCCCTGGGGGCCCAGCATTCCTCAGACATCTCCATGTGCATTAGCATCTGTCTTCCCCTGGATCTAGGAGCTTCTCAGCACAGCAACCCGGGTCCAGATCATATACCCTGCTACTTACTCGTCTTTCTTGTTGGTACAAAAATCAGAGAGGAATGCAGGTGGTACAGCAACTCTAGGGAGCTACAAACTCCTTAGACCCATCAGCTACGCAAAAGTAAGAGGGCAGCACTTGCCCTGGGACAAAACTCAGAAGGCAGGAATGGATAGAAAGAAGGGCAAAGGAAAATGGCGAACAGGAAGCATGCGGGAAGAGTGTCGTTACACTGTAGAAATGGCCACCAAGGCCATCAAACAGCAGGGGCTGTTGAATGGAGTACCAATTCGCTTTGTGAACCCTTCAGACGCTCAAAGGTTCATTTTTAATCCATCTAAAACAATATTACAAGGAGTTATGGTTGTCAAGTTGAATGGGGATTTGTGGATCTCACATAGCTCATCCTACTCCCGGTCCACGCTGTGCTGCATCTCGAGCATTTCTTTACAGTGAGGCAGGTGCTGTGATGAGCGTCTTATTCTGTAGGCACCTCTTGGCAGCCTTATTGCTGTTGTTATTGTGGTGGTTAGGTGTGATCGGCTCAATTTTGACTTCTAGTGATTTCATATGACGGAGTAGACGGTCATCATTAGGACAGCAGATCAGTAAGGCTGTCTCCTGCAGGGCTGCTGGCGGGGTGGGGGGTGGGGAGAGCTTAAATCACCAGCCTTTGGGTTCACAGCCCAGGGTTGGACCTCTCCACCCTGGGACTCTTTTGTTGGCAGACTGGCACCTTTCTCAGGTCTCAAAGTCCCTACTTTTCCCTGTAACTTACTCCTCTCCTCCTGACATGACAATTTTAAAATGTAGGTCTTTGCAAAGCTTTGGTTAAAAACAAAACCAAGCAACCAAAGCAGCACGGTTGCACATGTGTGGCAGAGGGGTACATTTAGTCTGAGGTGCACTTGCCCTGAGGCTTGGACGTACCCAGGTTTACCTGACGTACCTAGGGAGCAATCGGCTGGCAGTACCTAGAAATCTCCCGGAGAAGAGAGAAGGCAGGTGCACAATCTCCCACCGTGAGAAAGTGTTAATTATCTGACCAACAGTGTCGTTATTGTTTGGATAATAGTAGAAGAAAGCAGTAACAGAAATATATTCTGGGTCATAGAGATGTCTAGTCTGCAACTGTTTTCTCCCAGGCACGTTTATTTCTCTGTGTTTGCAGGTGTGTTTTTACCCAGAGAAGAGGAGAGGACTTGTACTGCTTACATGAGGAATGCCTTCAAAGCAAAGGGCAAATCCCTGGGTGTGACCCAAGGTTTGGAAGCTGCTCAAGGAGACAAACCTTGTGAGGGGAGGAGAGAGCACTGAGAAAGGACCTTGGAAACAGCTCTCGGTGTCCTGCTCAGGCTTCAGATGGCAGATTAGCTGTGGGGACAGGATGCAAAAGGCCCCGGGGCGTCAATATTGCTCATTCACACCTAATGGAGTGGCTGTTGTGCTTCAGTTTGAGTTGTAAATCTGTTTTGTTGTTAGCATTGTTGGCCAGCCGGGAGGATAAACAGGTAATCTGGAATTTTATGTTCGTATAGGAGCTTTAGTGGTGTGGTCGATTACGTACGTATCTACTGACCGACTAACTGCCAGGTCAGTAGTTCGAAGCCACCAGCGGCTCCCTGAGAGAAAGAGGAGGCCTTCTGCTTCTGTAAAGATTTAGAGCCTTGAGACCACACGGGGGGCCATTCTATTCTGTCCGATAGGGTTGCTATGAGTCGGGATAGACTCGAAGGCAGTGAGTTTTTTCAGATGTGGCTATTTATTGAAGTTTGTGGCAGAAATAATTTCTATTAACACAGGATATGCATGTGCTTTCTTTTGCTTCCATTATCACGGGCCTTATGCTATTGAGTTAGTTTATTGTGCCAACCTGGCCAATAAACACAGGTGGGATTAATTGAAGGGCGGAGGGATAAATGGCTCAGTGAGCCTCACCTTTCGAGTTCTCGGGTCTCTTGCTTTGTGATAGTGGCACCAGGGTGCAGCTGCCTTAGCAGTTCCCTGCTTCAGCTTGCAAGGCTGACTTCCTGCAAGACATCCCCACGGAGAAGCCGCATGGACCTACCCCAATGCAGCCCTGGGTGCTGGAGCAGCCGTGTGGAGACCCCTGCCAGCGGTGAGATGTTTACACGTTCACTGACTTGGCTTTCCTCCTGCAGTCAATTTCATAGTGAGTGTTTTATGAGATGGAGGAGGACTTTGTGGATTGGACATATAGGTTAATGTTGGACTTGTAGGTTTGGGCAGCACTGGGTTGGGATGTTTTTTTGATGCACACTTACCCTTTATATAAAACTCTCTCTTAGACATGAGTTTCTGTGGATTTATTTCTCTAAAGTACCCAGATTAATACAGCTATCCAGAAGTCCCAGGGTAGAACAAATGGTCTGTTGCCAACTACAGGCTGCTGGTTGAAACACAGCCCAGCCGCGTCCTGAAAAGGCTTGGCAGCCGCCTTCCACAAAGACCCTGGCTAAGAACCCCTGTGGGCAGTTTTACTCTGTGGCACCTGGGATCACATGAGTTGGAATCAACTAAGCAGTAACCCGATTTTGTTTGTGTGACAGTAGAACCTGGGGTCTTAAGACTTGCCCCCCCTCTGTAGAGAATCTTTGAAGGAGAAGGTCATGCTTGCTCCAGCAGGGCCAGGAGCTTGTAGCACACATTCTCATATCTATGATGGAGGAGCTGTGTGGGAGTCCCGTGCCGCTCACACACCCCTCAACCCTCACTGCCCTTCTGGCTTAATAATGAAGCCTACCTGCGCAGCAGCGCTGGCGTCGACGCACCAAGCGTTACAGCCGAGTGAAACTCACTCCTGCCTGCCCCCTGCACCAAACAGCCTAATGAGATTGTTAGCAACATGGTGAGAGCCTGTTCTTATTATATCTTAGCAAGAAAGTGGCTATGTGCGGTGGGCATGCCCACGTGGGAACAAGGTGTGGAATTGTCACTGCTGTTACACTGCTAAATTCCAGGAACTGTGAATTTGGCTGGGCAGGGTCTGGGCTTCCAGCCAGCTCTGAAGCTGTCCTGGTGGATGACAAACTAATTAGGGAAATTGCAAACCAATTAGCAGTTGGGCTGGACTGGCTGAGGTGTCTCAGAGACGGCTTCATTGAGTGCTCTGTGACAAGGGCCACCAGGCCAATGCCTTTTCCCATCAAGACAGGTCATCCCATCTGTCCGGGGGGAAAAAGAGAGTTGCTCTAGCCCCAGGGAGATGAATATTGTTCTATGGGGATTTTAGATCCTAAAATATCAGCTTGCTTTTAGAAGGGGACTATCATCTCCTGAGAAATGGTCATCCTGGTCTAGGGCAGCTGGACTAAGCCAGTTCCTACAGAAAATAGAGACACCCAAACAAATCAAGCTGATTAAGAAGCCTGAGAGTTAAGTAGCCCCCTAGGGAGAATGCTAACCCACATAGTCATTGTCACCTCAGGGACTGATGGATGATGAATGAATTCGCCCTTCTTCTCAAGCACTCTTGACTCAGCCTCCTGTGGGTTGCTGGCACCTAACCTTGTTGATCTCGTGGCCGTAGGCCATGCTTCTTGTCTTCCCTGGTAGCAACCCTCTATATCAACTCTCCCCTCTGGACATCTGCTGAGCCTGTTACTGAGGAGTGGGGGCGGGGCGGGGCAGCTGGGGACCAGAACGAGGGAGAGAACTCCCTAGAGGGGTGGTGTCTTCTGTGTTTTCATTTTCCCATTTATAGTTTAAGATATTATTTTTGCATATTAAGGAAATTATTTACTTCTGAAGAATCATATCAGGAACAATAGAAGTATTTCTCATGTATTTCATAATAAATGAACAAGCATGGGGCTTTCTTTCTTTCTGCCCCCTTCCCAAACCAAATCCTTTGGTTTAATACCATCCTCCTTCCCACCCCTGTGCAGCTCGTGTGTTTCTGTATTATTAGTAGTAGTGTTCCTGCAGGATTGGGGATGCAGTCGTATTTATCTCAGTTGCTTTTGCCCTTTAGGATCCTCCCAGTGTCTTCCTTTGCCTTGATCATTTTGTGCTGCCCTCCCCCTTATTGTTTATATCTACCTACCCCCTAGTGGGTGATTAGCCCTCACTGCCCACAAGTAATGTTCTTTTCTGAATGGCAATATCAATTGGGAAAATGAGGGCAAGGGGTTGTATCTTAGAGTGCTTACCCCTAGTCTGCTTCATAGGAATGTGGAAGTCTTGATACTGCAATCACTTTCTGGTGCCTGATTCTAGGTGGTTCCCTGGGCATCTACATTGGCATACACTGTGTGTGTATGTGGGTATGTATGGGTTATATATGATCACCATCTAATTTTGGCATATCAGGGATCTCATCCTAGCCAAAGCCTATTAATTCACCTACCTAAGGACGCCCCTTTAAAAGACATCCTCATTAAGAATAGACATACCAAGGTTCCAGGGTGGTAGATTTCGGATGTGCTTGGCTGATAACCAGAAAGGTTGGTAGTTGGAGCCTGCCAGTGGCACTGCAGAAGGCACCAGGCTGGCGATCTGCTTTCACACATATTCCATCCGAGAGAAGCCTACAGACCAGTTCTACCCGGCAACATGGGTTGCTGTTAGGTGCCCTTGAACCTTCTCTGAGTTCCAGTGACCGGGGAACAACAGGGTCCGGTGCTGCTCCATCCCCACAATTGTTGCTATGCTTGAGCCTGTCCTTGCAGCCACCATGTCAATCCACCCCTTGAGAGCCTTTCTTTTTTCAGTTGACTCTACCTTACCAAGCATGATGTCCTGCTTCGGTGTCTGGTCCTTTTGGGTGACATGTCTAACTATCGGAAGCAATCCTCGTGTCAAAGGAACCGTCTGGCTGTACGTTTTACATGGCAAATTAGTTTGTTCTTCTGGAATTCCATGGCATATCCAAGATGCTTCACTTGCACCGTAGCTCAAAGCCATCATTCGCTTTTGATTTTCCTTATTCGCTGGACCGCTTCTGCATGAATAGGAGGTAATTAAAATTACCTTGGCTTGGGTCCTCCAAGTGACGGTAACACTGAGGTCTATGTTCACCCATCAACAATCAAATAAAAGCAACAACCAGATTAGATGCGTTTTAGAGCCCAGAACTACATTAATTCACTTCATAATTTGTGTGCAAGATGAAACGACCATGGCCTTTCGTCTTCTACATGGAGAAACAGATGAGCAAAGAGAGATGTGAATAATTCATATGGTAACACTCACCTATCTCTGACTCAGGAGCCTCGGCTGATCTAGTCTAAACACTCTGGTTTGCTCATGTAAACCTGGGAAGTTAGCATGACTAGGATTAAGAGTTAGGATTTGGAAGCTAGACCCTTTTGGGGAATACTCATAGAATTCAGTCCATGTCTGATTTGTTTTATTTTCCTATTCCATTCAATGCATATTGACTCCTTGGAGCACTGTATTCAGACTGGCCATCAGAAATGCAGGAATCCTTACACCTTTATTGCTCTAGACATGAGCTGGGGATGTTGTGATTGGTAATTCCTGCCTCCAGTATGGAGAAAGCCAGCTCCTGAATCCCACAGACCGGGATGCATTTTTAGACTTCTGCTACTATATCTACACGTAGCTTCTGGCCTCATCATGGGTGGAGTGCATTTCCCTGACTCTTGATTTTGAACTTGAGTATATGAGTTGGACTAGTGAGTGGACTAGTTCAGAGATGGGGAGATAAGAGGCCTCTCATGTGCTCCATTGTGTCTTGCCCAATAGTGTCTATGGCAGTGGTTCTCAACCTTCCTCATGCCGCGACTCTTTAATACAGTTCCTCATGTTGTGGTGATCCGCCCAACCATGAAATGATTTTCGTTGTTACTTCATAACTGTCATGATGCTACTGTTATGAATCAGGCAACCCCTCTGAAAGGGCCATCCGACCCCCAAAGGGGTTGCGACCCACAGGTTGAGAACCGCTGGTCTATGCCATGAGCGACAATGTTGTGTTCATGAAGAGGACCTTCCTTATCTCGTCTGGTGCTTCGAGGAGAGGAGGAGAGAGAACCCAGACTCCCGAAAGACAATTCACTCATGAAACCCCACCTGGATCAGTTGAACTCCAGCCACCCTGAAGATGTGTGAGCCTTGCGGTGGTTTGGTTCACACAGTAGTGAAATAACATGGTTCACAAGCAAAATCCCTGGCTTTGCAAAAGGAAAGTGTGATTCTGAATGCAGGAGAGCGTCATGTTCCCAATCTAGCATCAAGGGACTTATATCTGATCCCGGGGCAGCATACACTGCCCACAAAATGGCAGGAGGTGATTCATTAATAAATCATTCTGGAATCAGAACCTGCTAATTTCCGCCAAAGCAGGTTTTCAGCCCATGGGGTTGGGTGCAAGGGTGTGGTGGCTTTTAAACATGTCTGCAACATTTTCAACACTTCTACCACTCAAAATGTGGAGTCTAATTCCTTTCCTCTTGATTATGTGCTGGCCTGAGAAGTTCGAAGTGACTTTCAGCTTTTACATGATACAAACACGATAGAGTTCAACTGACACGTTGACTCTTCCACGGTTAAAACATAAACAAGAGAGAGAGACCTCTTCTTTTTCTGTCTCTCTGGTGCACACTGCCATGACCATGAACACCAGGTGGCATGGCATGAAGAAGCCAAGCAGCTACAGAGCATGGCCACAAAAGGGTGTGGCAGCCCTTGTGTCAGCTGAAGTCCCAGCTGATCATCAGCATCCATTTTCCCAGAGGGCAGTGTGTGATCTTTTCCTTGATGCCAGCACCCTGTCCTTGATCCTAGAACCCTGCCCTTGATCCCAGGACCCTGTCCTTAATCCTAGAACCCTGCCCTTGATCCCAGGACCCTGTCCTTGATCCCAGGACTCTGTCCTTTATCCCAGGACCCTGTCCTTTATCCCAGTACCCTGTCATTGATTCCAGTATCCTGTCCTTGATCCCAGGATCCTGTCCTTGAGCCACTGATCCACTGAGCTCTGCTTTCACTAAAAGTTCATGAGCAAACACCAATGTTGCTATTACTCAAGCCAATGGGTGTGGTGAAAGCTATTAGGAAGAGAAGCAACACTCTCTGCATAAGAGCCAACCTTGGTGTGGGGAGAGACATAGCTGCATGGACACGGAAGCTCCTGGACCGGGCAAAAGAAGAAGTTCTTCCCAAGGACTTGAGCAGACGGTGGCATCAGATGCTTCATCAGGGCAGCAGATTCACCCATATTTCCCCATCATCTGAGGGTACCAGGGACTGGAGTCATCAGAGCAGGAACTGGAGCAGGAGGAAAAACAGAGAAGATAAAAAGTGGCATAGGAGTCTGTGTGGGCAGGAAACACGGCCACCACTTGGGCCACCATCCAATCCTGGGGCAGCAGGTAAAGTTGGATGGCCCTTCCATAAGGTTCACTGGCATGGGACCAGGAATCCTGTGTGTGACCTGCTTTTCCTCCAAAGTCAAGCATGCACATTTGTTAAAGCACTCTGGCTTCCCAATACCCTCACATACATCATCGTTTCCAAGCTCACATTAACACCTGTGATTTAGGCGTCATCACCCCCAGGTCTCACAGCCCATAAATGGCAGCTCTGCCAGCAATAAAAGCCAAATCTTGGTTTATCCTCTTAACCACAGATGCCCCAGCAAAGAAAATCTTGCTGTAAATAAAGATGCATAAGGAACTTCTTAACGAGCCCTTTGGCACAACTTAACTGCTAACTGAAAGGTTGTCGGTTCAAACCTACCATACGCTCTCTGTGGCAGAAAGATGCAGCAGCCTGCGTCTGTAGAGATCAAAGTCTTGGGAATCCTAGGGGGCAGTTTTGCGCTGTGACGGGGGGTGGCAATGAATGGGAGTGGACCCCCGGCACATAACATCAGCAGCAGAAACAACCTCAAGAAGCTTGGTAAGCAGTCCTGGTGGCACAGGGTTTAGTGCCCGGCTGCTCGTGGAAAGCTACTTATTTCAACTTGACCCTGCAGCTCTGTGGGAGAAAGACATCGTGCTCTGCTTCCATCAAGATTACAGCTGAGAAAACTCTGGGACAGTTCTCCTCGGTCCCAAAGGGGTCAGTCCATTGGACCCAACAACGACGAGGAGTTTCATCCATGAACCTTAACCTCAGTCCCGCCCCCAGCGATGTATCCAGACATTAATTAAGACTTCTGCGCAGTCACACATCACTAGTTTAGTCGCCATGAAGGTAGACAATGGGCCAAGAAGCAGACCTGGCAATCTCCCCTTTGCTCACTTGGCCAAGTTATCCCTACTTCCCTGAAAGTTTGGCTTTTAAAGAAAGGTCTTGGCACAAAATGAAAACTGTAACCATAGAATCCTAAGACGTGGAGATTTTTTTTATCGATCATTTTATTGGGGGCTCGTACAACTCTTATCACAATCCATCCATTCTGTTAAGCACTTTTGTACATTTTTTGCCCTCATCATTCTCAAAACATTTGTTTTCTACTTGAGCCCTTGGTATCAGCTCCTCATTTCCCCCCTCCCTCCCTGCTCCCCCTCCTCCATGAGCCCTTGATAATTTATGAATTATTATTATTTTGGCATATCTTACACTGTCTGATGTTGCCCTTCACCCACTTCTCTGTTGTCCGTCCCGTCCCCCCACCCCCCCGGAAGGGGGTTATATGTAGATCCTTGTAATCTGTTCTCCCTTTCTCCCCCACCTTCCCTCCACCCTCCCGGTATCGCCACTCTCACCACTGGTCCTGAGCATTCATCAGTCCTGGATTCCCTGTTTTTCCAGTTCCTATCTGTACCAGTATATCTCCTCCGTTCCAGCTGGATTTGTAAGGCAGAATTGGGATCATGATAGTGGTGGGGAGGAAGCATTCAAGAACTAGAGGAAATTTGTATGTTTCATCTTTGCTATGCTGCACCCTGACTGGCTCGTCTCCTCCCTCCACGGTCCTTCTGCAAGGGAATGTCCAATTTCCCAAAGATGGGCCCTGGGTCCCCACTCCACATTCCCCCTCATTCACAATGCTATGATTTTTTTTTCCTGGTCTTTAATGTCTGATACCTCATCCCTTCGACGTCTTGTGATCTCATAGGCTGGTGTGCTTCTTTCATGTGGGCTTTGTTGTTTCTCAGTTAGATGGCCCCATTGTTTATCTTCTAGCCTAAAGGACCCCAGACTATATATTTTGATAGCCGTGCACCATCAGCTTTCTTCACATTTGGAGATTTTTTTCTTTAAACGTTGTCCTTGGCCTTGTATGTGAGGAACCAATAGCCCTGCCCATGAATGCCCAGGTTCATCCCAGCTGGGCTTCCTCATTCACATGCCAGTGAAGGTTTGGCCTGGGCTTGGGGACACCAACTGCTCCTTTGGCAACTCGATTTTGGAGACAGGTGAGGGTCATGACTGGTCCTCTCAACTCGTCTCTTTAATGTTGGGCACTCCCCACACACTGTACCGTCCCTGCACCAGTTGCAGATTTGGACCTCAGATGTCTATTCGCTGGGCAGCACAGTCCAACCACAATAAGGACACAGTTGATGACCCTGCCTTTGCCTCCCCATTGTTATGGATTAAATTGTGTGTGCCCCCCCACCCCATGCCCACGCATCATACTGAAGTTTTAACCCCCATGAACTTGGCTTGGAAATAAGCCTTTGGAAAGTGTTAGTAGTTACCACGATATCATATCAGAGTAAGGTAAACTCAAATCTTATCTCAGTGAAGTCATTTAAGAGAGAAGAGATGTAAGATAGCAGACAATGGAATTAGGCAGCAACTACAAGCCAAGGAACCCCAGGGGCTAGCAGAAGCTGAGAGGTCAGAAAGAATCTTCCCCTAGAGAGCCTTCGGAGAGAGCCTGGCCCCTCCCGATCCCCTGAAGTGGGTCTCCTAGCCTCCAGAACCACATGTCAATCCATGATGCGATTTATTAGCTACCTTGCTGTCATTTGTGTGGGCTATTGAATCAATTCTGATTCATATCCCCGTTCTATGGCGGTAGAATCGCCCCATAGGGTGTTCTAGGCTGTAATGGGAGCAGATTGCTAGGGTTTGTTCCTCTGATGGAGAAGCTGGTGGTTTCCAACCACTGAACTCCGGGTTGACTGGTTCGTTTCGTCAATACATAGGAAAGTGCATGGTCTTTTAGAGAGTGAGGGAACGTTTCACGAACTTGGTAAGACATATTTCCGAGTGAAAACAAAGGAGCAAACAAATGTAAAGGACAATAGCACGACTCAGAAGAGGCGGTCAAACGAAACTCAGAGGACAGGCGTGCACACATGTCAGGATGACGGAGGACATAGTTTTGGAAAGATAAAACAGAAACCATGATGTTGGCGGCATCTGGCATTTTGGTCTGGTAGAGGATTTACTTTCATGATATTCTTTTGTGCCATTTGAAGTTTTTTAAAACTTATTTTATTATGTTTTCTCTCTTTTCTTTTTACCACATACATGTGTTACATTTTAAATGTAAAGAAATCAAACGCTGAAAATAATGTTGACAAAGGAAAGTTCGTTCAGGACTTCATCGAGCTCATGAAAGCGCAGAGTTTTCACAAGGGGATGGATGCCAGCAAGGACAAGGAAGGCTGGCACTTCAGAAAGCAAAAATGATCTTAGCACAGATATTATTTAAGAAACTAATCAAACCCACGGCCGCTGAGTCTAGAGGGGTCTCAGGGGAGGACTGGAGGGCTGGGGAAGATGGCCACCAGACCCGGAAGTGTGTGCAATCTTGGGGTTGACTGAATTCAGCTTTTCATCAACGCACCCTATCATACGTTAGAAATACTCGGCAACAGGATTTCTGAAACCGAATTCACTGGCCGCCAGACATTTTGCCTCAGCTGGTGAGAGAGAATTCCAAACTGAAGCAATACGGAGTTGCTTGCTGGCCCACGTCTCTCTTTCAGCAGGTTTCCATCTTTGACAAACGCGGCTGCGGCTGTCGGTGTTTTGGGTTTTGTGTGTTTTGTTTTGTTTTGCTTGTGATGATTGGAATTCTGTGGTGCCAACATTCCCTCTGAGAAAACTGAAGTGCAATTCAGGGGGAGTAGCAGCTGCAAACCACCTCACATCCCCACCCACCTCACTCCCCGAAGCCCCCAAATTGCACCTTTCTCTGTGACCCCTGAGTACACCTACACAGACTTCTTCAGCTAAAACTCAACTTTTTAATTTATCTTGGGATTCAGGGTAAATATTTAATTGAAAATCAGAACTCTGCTACTAGAAAACATTTGGAAACTTATCTTTTATTACAGTGTGTGCAGAATATTACCTCAAATTGAGTTGGACACAGACAAATTAAACTGCTAATGCTAGTGCAGCAAAACTCTTTCCTCAAAGTAATAACATTGAGATCAAAATAGCAATCATTAGGCTTACAAAGAGGCAGCGATTAAAACAGAAGCGTGGCATATATTGAAGCCTGTCTCTTTTAGAACCAGAATGCTTGGGTTTAGACCAGTGGTTCTTAACCTGTGAGTCACAACACCTTTGGGGGTCAAACGACCCTTTCACAGGGGTCACCCAATTCCTAACAGTAGAAAAAATGACAGTGATGAAGTAGCAACGAAATAATTTTCGTTTGGGGGTCTCCACCACATGAGGAGCTGGATTAAAGGGTGGCGGCCTGAGGAAGGTTGAGAACCACTGGGTCCACAAGTCTTTACGTTAAGGCACCTGAATGACCACTCCTATCTAGCAGGCCAGATGGATCTTTCCCAGGCAGGGACTTCCCTGACCTCTGTCCCTCTATATTTGTTTTCCTTGTCTTCAGATTCAAAACTCAATCTCACCGCCATCGGGTTAATTCCAATTTTGAGCAACTTTATGTAGGATTGCTGAGACTGCAATCCTTTATGGGAGCACATCACCTCATCTTTCTCTTCAGGAGCGGTTGGTATGCTTGAACCACTGGCCTTGAGGTTAGCAGTCCGATGCTAAAGGACTCTTTCATGTCATTAATCTTTAACTTTATATAATTAAACTTATTAAACTTGTGGGGTTTTTGTATCTGTGTGTGCCTGGCTCCTTTGTACACCAGGTCTACAGGTTCATCCATGTTGTGAGTGCCTCATTAGTGCATAGGGTGGACATGCTACGAGGGTTTTAGAGAAACTTCTATGGACCTTTGATAGCTGCTTCTAGTTTGGGGCTATTTTGAATTAAATGATGCACGTGTGTGTGGTGTGTGTGGTGTGTGTGTGTGTGTGTGTGTGTGTGTGTGTGTGTGTGTGTAAGCTGTTATCTCTCCTCTGTGTGTGTTCCTAGGAGTAGTATTTGCTGGCTGGTCATTGTCAGGTGCCTTTGAGGCTGTGGTGGCTCCAAGGCACCCTTTAGATGCCAGAATGAAGCACTGTCTGGGCCTGCAACATCTTCCCAACCCTTGCTGCGTCCGAGCCCCTTGTTGCAGCCGCTGTGTCAATCCATCTTGTTGCGGGTCCGCCTCTTTTTAACTTAACCTGCGACAGCTGGGTCACGGGTGGACTTTTGTTTCTTTTAGAACGTACAATCCATCCGCTTGTCTCAGCATTTCCTAAAGCAAGTTCCACCTTCGTTTCCATCCCAGCTTAGAGGCCAACCTTCTTTCAACCTTGTGGCAGGTTGGCCTGTGTTGTGGATAAATGTACCGAACAAAGAACCCGTATGCACCCAGGGGAGTATTGCACCAGCACAGCGAGAGGGACCTGGAACACAAGTCTGCGCTGGAAACGCTCAGATCCCAGGCTCCAAGAGCCCGGTTTCTGTGGAGGGAGACTTCCTTTGGCAATCTGGGCCTCTGCCTTCAGGGGCGCCTCAGGCTGGGGGTGGGGAGGGTGCAGCTCTCCCTGCTGGCAAGGTCAGGGCCCACATTCCTGAGTCAGGCAGGAAGACAGAATCATTTGTGGATTTATGACAGGGGACATATTCATTAAACAGAGTCCGTCCTGATGATTGGAGCAAACTTGGCTGCTGTAAACCGCTTCTCCCCATGAGCAACTTGGTAACAGAGGCGAGAGTTTTCCTGCTCAGTTAACTCCCTCTGGCCCCGCTTCTCACCAGAGAGGAGACCTAGCAAGGATTTGCTGAGTTAAAGAGGACCGATTGCTCCTTTCAGTAGTGTTCCCTCAACACAGCCTGTGACCCACATGGTGTAGTCTTTCCATGATCTGTCTCCTGTCTCCTCCGACCCACATAGTTTCCTTTTTCCATCCACTAATTCCACTTCCTTTGACCCAAGAGACTTGGCGATGGGAAAAAGCCAGCAAAGTTTGGCGTGATGCAGATGCTAATCTTTGGGAGGAGGGCGAACATGTTGTTGGTTTGAGACCAACTTGGAAGAAAGGTCCCAGTGATCTAGGTGAAAATAGCAGCTCTTGAGGCTTCTGGGGTCCGGTTCTACTCTGATAAACAAGGGGTCTCCGTGAGATGGAGTCGAAAACTGATATTTTGCTTCAAGTACAAAATCCGGTTTCAAGTGCCTAGGTTCATGGGGTCATCCTTTGACACCTCTGTATCTCAGTCTCCTTGGGAAAGTAAAGGCATTAACACCCATAGAAATGCTTAGACCCAGGCTAGGTCCTATGGAAACACAAACAGTTGTTCTATAAAGAATCCGCATACAGAATATGGACAGATTCTCACCAAAACCTTCTGAAATTCAGCAAAATCTATTATCCTTGTTGTATAGAAAGAAAAAAATAATAATAAGTAAGGCCTTGTCTTATCCCCAGCACTGGTCCCTTCCCTAGACCCCATCTCACCCACAAGGACTTTGACTCCCCTTTCTCACTTCCTCCTGGTCCTCAGTGAAGTTTTGCTCCCTGACCATCAAACGTATTGCATTTAAGCAAGGGTCTAGTGGCATTTTAACATATTCATGTAATTTGCTATTATTATTATTATATATGTTTGACCTTTAAAAGACAGAAAGATACATAGAAAATATAGACACACACACACACAAGAATACCACTTTGCCACCCAGAGATAATGGCTGTAAACATGTTGATTATTTTTATCATGGTAAATATGTGTATGGAAGGGTGGTGGGGTTATTGAATAAGGAAGATGGAAGAGAAGTCTCTGCATTTGAATGATAGTGCTGGTGAAGAATATCGACAGTACCATGCACTGCCAAAAGAAAGCTGTCTTGGAAGAAGTACAGCCGGGATGCTCCGCACAAGTGACGATGGTGCGATGGCGTCTCCTGTTCTTGGGGCGTGTTATCAGGAGAGATTAGTTCCTGGAAAAGGGCCTCATGCCTGATAAAGCAGAAGGGTAGCAAAAAGGAGAAGGACTCTCCATGAGAGGGATTGATACCGTGGCGGCAACACGGTCCTTAAACATAACTGTCATTGTGGGGATTGTGCCGGACCGCTCAGTGTTTCCTTCTGCTGTGCAGACAGTTGTTGTCAATATGAACTGGCTTGACAGCAACCACCAACAACTGACTAGCGGATAACTAACTAACTATATATACAGATGGATGTGGCACAAAGCACCTGCTATTTCAACATATTTTTGTGATCTTATCGATGAGTGTTTCTCAATCTCTTATCCAGTTTTTCAAGGTTTTTTTAATTGATTTATAGAATCTGTCTCAACTGAAGAAACAAAACATCAGCCTTGCACCCATGTAAGGAATATCATGACTGTTTTGATTTTCAAAAGTGTGTTTGTTTTGTTGCTAATTTTAAGAAAGTCCTAACATGTATGCCTTGGTTATGTTTCCCAGCTTTTGTAAAATACTTAGTGATATGTGTTGTAGGCTGAGAGTATTTTTTTGTGGGGGGGGGCGACTTTCATTTTAAGGTCACTTTATAGGACATATTCATGTTCCATTCTTTTTTGATAAAATATTAGACATAAAATGATTAATTTTTAGGTTGTTCATTCTCTGCTCTGTTTCCTGCTCTGTGCCTTAAAATCAATGATGCATAGTACTACCTGCTCCTTGAATAGTGGTACCTCTGGCCAACACAACCTGCCTCACCTGGCTTTGTCTTTACCTTCCCTGCTCCATCACTCTGACCCCTCACGTGGAGCTCTCCCCTCATGTAGTTCTCTACCATTCTGGGTGCCTGAAAATCAAATTCAAGTCTATATATCGTTGCACATGTGACTCTGCCTGTCATAACATCTCTCTATGTATTCCCCTCACTCAACTCTTCCTGCCAGGGCAATCAGAGTGCTTTAAAATTTCAGGACAAATGCTTCTTGGAACAGGTATCCTTTACTCCTCTGGAGACAACTCTCTTCTTTGGGGCTCTCACAGGAGTGAGTCTGTATCTCAGTGAGGACTTGGTGTCTTGTGGTTCATTGTGTGCTGCAAGTTCTCCATTATACAGGCCATCTCTCTACCCTCAGCTTCTTGGGCAGATAGCCAGTCCTAGGATAAAAGCCCTTTGATAAACAAAGGAACAATTGGCTGATAGCTAAATAAGCCACCAGGGCCCTTCAGAGGGGTTCTAGAAGGGACCGCTCTTATTTTCTTCTCTTCTAAGTCTCTCTCTAATACTGCCCGACTTTTTACTAAGTGACTCCTCCCCAGCCACACTCCCTCACTGTGCATTGGGACTGGGTTAACGACACTTGCAAACCGAAGTCTTCCCTGGCTTCGGGCGGCCTTGCTTCTTGGCTACAGCGCTGACTTCTGAAAGGGACATGTAGCCCAACAGCGCCCTGGCCCTGAGCACGCATTTTCTGAGGCTGCCAAGGCAAAAATGAACTATTTTTTGGAGAATATGAAACTAAAATTTCTCCTCCTCCCATACCCCCACTAGAGATGATTGAAGAGGGAGATAAACTTCAGACGTTGTAAGGTGGCTTCCTGCGGCGTAGAGAAGCGTGGTGTCCATCACAAACAAGTCGAGCCAAGAGGTGGCCGGAGACAAACCTATTTGTTTGACCTCCTGGACCACACAGGACCTGAAGTGGAATCTATTCAGGTCCACAAACCATTGCAGTCACTGCAAGGAAGCCACTTTGAGCAGAAGTTTCCATTGTTACACAGCGTCTAAATACAGTAGAGAAAATTCTTTGATGACCAGATTACAATGAAGCACAGGAGACTAGACATATTGAAAAATGGCAACCTCAGAAAGGCAAGGAATGGTAAGTGAATGTTGCAAAGATTAAAAAGTAACTGCCATCAAACCATGGAAACGGGCGTTTCTAAACTGCTTTCAGATACTAGATCACTGTTAGTTAGCAAAGCCATCCATGTGCTTTATTAGTTCCTTTGAAGTATGCAAAGTTAGTTCCCTGCCAAGCAAGTGGCAAAACATCGCCCTCAATAAACAATCACTCCCATAGCTTCTTTCTCACCCAGTCTCCTCCAGTCTCAGCAACCAACAGTTGGCCTCAGGATCATAAAAAAACCACTTAAAAGCATGAGTGATTGTCCTCAACTTTAGAGAATTCATGCAGTTCAAGCAGGTGCTTGATGGAAAAGTGGAGTAAGTTGAAATCATTCCTTAGCTGCCCAGAAAAGAGTAATATCAAATGCTGGTTTTTTAGAGAAATGTGAATCATTGCAGCCACAGGAGACAGAACAACAAGTGGAGGAAAGGCTGGTGGGGCTCACCAGTGGGAAGCCGGCTCAGACGAGGCAATGGGGACAGAAGGAGGGAGAGTCAAACCTTTTCACATCGAATGCTGAACCTCGTGGATCTTATATTCAGTGGAGACCAGGCAATCAACTAAATGGATTACAGACACCTGGTGGTAGAGGCTGTGGATGACCGCAAACGCCCAGCATCCATTTGCAAGGTGTCTGCTCAGCTCGAATGAAGCCTTCATCAAATTCTTCAAACCATGGACCAGGGACATGCGTAATCCTGCCCTCAGATGAATGAAAGCAGACATCATCAGGTTACATAACTTTAACATCTTGTCGTTTGTTCTCACTTTGGGCACATTTTAAATTTATTCTAGCTTTTAGTATTTTGTGTTCCGTTTGGATTGAAGCTTTTCTATGTTTTACTTCAGCACTATTATTATTACTTCAGTACTATTATTATTATTGGGTATGATTTTCTTTATATGAAAGCTGGGATAAGTCCATCAATAGAGGCAATAACTAGATTAATGGTTTCTTCGGATGATGGCAGATGAGCTTGGGGGGAAATGGGAAGCTAATCATAATGAGCACAAACATGAAGGAAATGTTCTAAGGTTGGTGGTGGTGATAATCGCATGACTCTTAAATAGACTCAAACCATCGAATTGTATGGCATGTTGATTGTGTCGATAAAACTGTTAAAAACGGAAATGTGCTCATTTGACTTCAATTGCCTAATATGCATATGAAAGTTGGAAATTGAATAAGGAAGATCAAAAAGGAGAAAGAAAATGAACACACTGGAACTGGAGGGCTGACCAAGAACCCTGAAAGTGCCGCGGACTGCCGAAGGAGCAAACCGATCCTGGAGGAAGTACAGCCAGAATGCTCCTTGGAGGCAAGGCCTTCACCTCGTGTACTTGGATGTGTGAGCAGGAGACACCAGTCCCTGGAGAAAGACATCGTGTGTGGAAGGCCCTAGATGGGATGGATTGACACGGCGGCTGCAGCAATGGGCTCAAACACAGTACAGTTTTGGTTTTTTTTAAGGGATATTTTTTTTAATCATTTTTCTCGTCTCCCCAAGACCCTTCTGTAAGGGGATGTCCAGTGGCCTACAAATGGGCTTTGGGTCTCCACTCTGCACTCCCCCTTCATTCACTATGATAAAACTTTTTGTTCTGATGATGCCTGATAACCTGATCCCTTCGACACCTCGTGATCGCACAGACTGTTGTGCTTCTACCATGTGGGCTTTGTTGCTTCTGAGCTAGATGGCCGCTTGTTTACCTTCAAGCCTTTAAGACCTCAGACACTATATCTTTTCATAGCCAGACACCATCAGCTTCCTTCACCACATTTGCTTGTTCACCCGCTTTGTCTTCAGTGGTTGTGTTGGGCAGGTGAGCATCATAGAATGCCAATCCCTCAAGGCACGAGTACAGTTTTAAGGATGGCACAGGACCTGGCAGGGCTACATTCTGTTGTGCAAAGGGTTGCTATGATTTGGAACCAAATGGACAACACCTAACAACAACTTAAAGTATAATTAATTTAACCTGTAATGGCAATGGGCAGCCAATAACACTCACAGACTGTGTACTTGGGGGGCACTTCAGTAATGTGGTCAAGGCAGACCTTTCAGCATCAATTGGCATGCACAGGGCCATGAAAGCAGAGGTCTAAGGGATGAATGAATAGCCTCCCACCTGGGCCAGACTGCACACGGCTCAGAACTAAGCCAGGAAGGCAAGAGGCACTGAATGCCATAGGCAGCCAAAGAGGGCAGACATGGCAGTTTATAATTCACACAAGTCCAGGATGTGGTTATGGTCAGAGGCCTGTGAAGGATCAAAGGTGTGAGCCCCCAAGGAGGAGGGTGGGGCTGGACTGAGTAATGCCTTTAAACCTGGGCCAGCCATGACTGCAGAGAGGGCTGAGACCACTGACACCAGCCTGACCCAGGTCTGGCAGACGCTGACATTCCTTTACTGTGAGATTCCCAGAGAGCTGGGGCCTTTCATCAGGAGTGAGCTTTATTAGTAACCAGCCTGCGGATGGAGGGAAGGGGGAACCAGTTCAGGGAAGGGGAGGGGGGGGAGAAGGAAAGTGGAAAAACAGAGGGCAGGCCGGAAACTTGGGGTAAAGAGGCGTGGGGCCATCCGGCTAAATTATGGACGTTAGTACCTAGGGCCCTAATATTTTCCTGAACTGAGAAATGCCTGGGAAGTTGGAGCAGGCAGATTTAGGGACATTTCAGTCTGGGGGCCTCTTCTGTCTATAGATTCTATTCAATAGATACTTCTTCAGCTGAGGTGTGGCATCTGCTCCCCAGAGGACAAAATATCTTTCAGTGCAGCAAATATTTCACAAGAAGCTACACTGTCCCAGGCCCTGCAGCAAGCATAACTTCTACAGCGGGTCATCATTCTACATTTAATGTGTTATCCCAACAGGAACGTGGGGAGTAACCGAGAAGGACAAATTCTGTACCAAATGAAACATCAAGACAATGGGCAGGAGCGGGGTTGCCCCGGGTAAGCCATGAGGGACGGCGACTTTCTTTACCGGTTACCTGACCCCCCCTTAGGAAGGCAGTCTTTCACTCAGCCATCAACCTGTACAACCATGTTCCCTTCTCTTCTCCCTTAAGAGGTGTGCAAAGGGTAGAGCCGAAGAGCAAATAAATAGAGCCCAGAGTCTTTGTACAGAAGCAAGATAGCAGGATACTTAGATTTGGGGCCAGGAGTTAGATAGATACTCCTTGATTCAACCCTTGGCAGCCCTGTTTAATTGGAGTAGATTGTTTCAGCTCTCGGAGCCTCAGTTTCCTCCTTGTTTAAAGTGGGGATAGTCATGATGTTGCCTCTATCCCCTGGTGTCATAAAATTTAAAGGACATAATGTGTGTAAAACAATACGATGCCTGGTGCATACTAATCAGCAGTAGACAACAGTTACTAGCATTCATTTTCTGATTGGATAGAGTGTAATACAAGTTACAAGACCTTGCTAAGCACATCTATCTCTAATAGGACCTGGTCATTTCCTTGGACCTAGTATGTACTTCTTCAATACAAGGCACACATACACACACACACACACACATACACACACACACACCTCTATTCCTCAGGTATTGGCCCATCTTCCCTACCAGGAGTCGGGAAGAAGCCAAGGAAAGATCTGTGGTCATTCGCCTAAGAACACGTCTTCAGTTCCAACTGCCTAGGGAATCCCTGAGGATTCAGTCCCCATAGAGTGACAAACCAGAACAATTTGGTAACTTGAAGGTTCAAGGAAATAGAACATCTTCTAAGATGTGCAGAGTGCTGGTTTAGAATTACTGAGTATTGTTCATTTCAGAGCAAGTGGAGTTACACAAAGAGGGCTGATCTGTTTAGACAGCTGGGGTTCTATGAAAGGTTAAAAGTCAAATATGAGGCTGAGTCTAGGCCGGAATGTAAGGGCACATTCCAGCCCTAACCAGGGTGCCAAGAATTCCCTGTGGCTCCTCAGCTCTTCCAATACCTATATACTGTATATACTTGAGTATAAGCTGACCTGAATATCAGCCAAGGCACCTAATTTCACCACAAAAACTGCATTAAAAATGTGCTGAAAACCTCGTCTTATACACAAGTATGTGCAGTAACCACATCCTACATTCTTTCCTCTGTCTTTAATGCCTACTATAGTTTCTGTTTTAAGGTAAAATAGGGTGAATCAAGGTGACAAGAGAGCTTCAAAAGGAAAGCTGTGGAAATGGAGTAAAGGAACAATTTATTCTCCCCAAAGTCCTGGGAGGGCAGGGGTACCTAAGAAGAGACGTGATAACCCAGTGGGCGGTCATGGTCCATTGGGTGAGTATGGGCAGGAGTTTAGAGAAGCAACAGAGGGGAAGCCACTGAAAACATGAGGGGGGCAGGGGGCGGGAGTATGAGCACATGTATAAATATGAAGGTATGTGTGGCTGACAGACAAGGGTTTAGACGTGAGTCCCATCTGGGAACAGACTGGAGAAAGAAAATGCCTCTAATCCTTTTATCTGAAAAGTTAGGTTTGGTCATAGATGGAGTTATCCAGTCTCTGCGTTGACTCCTAAGGCTCCTGCCTCCTGGTTTTTATCCCGTCATGTAGTCCATTCTCACACAGAATGGGCTGATACAGGTGACCCATAGGATATTGTTGAAATAAAGATGCGACTTCTAAAACTAAGTCATGAAACACTAGGCTTATGTTGCTCGCCAACAGACCTGCTCATAAATGCCCAAGTTCATCGCAGTTTCGTTTCTTTGTTCATATGCCAGCGCGCCCCTGGCCTGCGTTTGGGGGCAGCGACTCTTCTTTATCCCACCTGGTTTGGGAGACAGGTGATTGTCATGACTGGTCCTTGCAATTCTCTCTTTAACGTTCCGCATTCCCCAAACCTTGTGCCATCTCTGCATTGAACTGCAGACTTGGACTTGAAATGTCTATCTGCCAGGCATGATGGTCTAACCACAATAAAGACACAGTCGATGACCCCGATTTAGCCTCACTTTTGTTATAGATTGAATGGTGTGTGCTGCCCGCCCTTCCCCCTCCCCACCCACTACAAATTATGTCAAAGCCCCGTTGTAGTTATGCTATTAGGTGCTGACCCAGTGTCCTTATGCACAATACAGCAGAACCCCGGTACTCAAATGCGTCAGTACTTGACATAATTGGATTTCGACGTGAAATGTCAAGAAATGTTTGCACTGGAGCTCGGACAAAACAACGGAATCCGACCCGACGCACGTGATCTTCGTTAACAACAGCTGTTCGTTCAGTCACTTGGCGTTAGTTGGCGTTGTTAGTACGTGTTATTTAAACCGTTTGCAGCTGTGTAGTAAATCCTTTTAGAAAACAGTTAAGGAAACGCCAACAGGAGACCATGTTAGACAGATTTTTCTTTAGAGAAAGCCAGTCAGGTCCTAGCGAAAAAAGGCAAAGAAGGGGAAATCTCCTGAAAAGCTGCTACCAGTTGATTTTATGGAGGGGGACTCCCCTTGCAAACAATGCCTCTCTCTCCACGCCTCCTCCCCACATCCGTGTCCACAGATCCAGATCCTCAGCCGTCTCAAGGTATGGGCCATACTGTAGTGGTTAAAAACTTTTTTAATGTTGTGTTTCTTCTTTAAATTATATTATTTAACTCTGAACTTATTTACTCTGAAATTTCTGTGTAATGTTTTGTATAAAAAGGCAAGATTAGGGTAAACACTTGGTGGTCAAAAGTGGATGAATCCATTTTCAATTATTTCTTATGGGAAAAATGGATTCAGAACTTGACTACATCACATCTTCTAGAATGGATTAGTGTCGAGGTCCGGGGGTCTACTGTAGAATGAAACGCTACCCAGTCCTGAGCCATCCTTACAATTGTTCCAGTGCTTGAGCCCATTGTCACAGCCACTATGATAAGCCTTCCTCTCTCTTGCTGCCCCATCACTTTACCAAACATGATGCATTGATAAGTATCGGTTATTAGCATGTGAAAGTTGGAAACAAAGAGGAAGGAAGTCAGTAAATGGAAATTATGGCCTTGCTATTAGAATTGAAATTAGTTATCACATGATAGGATTTTGCAAGACCAAAATCTTCATTGCAAATGCCTTTACCCAAATACATGGATGTGGAGAGGAGGTATGGATTATACACATGAACCTCAACAGATGGAATACAAAAGAATCAAATTGATTACATTTTGTGAAAGATCAGATGGAGAAGCTCCGTGTGAGCAGCTGAAATAACCAGAGGCCGACTGTGGGACACAAGAGTCCACGAGAGCCAAAATGCACCGTTGAGAATATCCGACCTGAATTTGGGGACCATCTCAAGCATAAATTTGATGCATTGAGTACTGATGACCAAAGACCAGACAAGTTGTGGGATGGCATCAAATACAATATACATGAAGAAAGCTGCTTCTCAATTCAGACTAGACCGGAGCATGTACACAGGTGTAGATAAGAGATGAGGGCTTGTGACACACGGAATCCAGGAATAGGTGTGGGAATAGCAATACCAGAAGGGTAGAGGGAAGGGGGAAGAGGAAGGGAGACAGGGGGAAACCAATCGCAATGACCAACACATAACCATACACCCCTCTCCAGGAGGAAGAACAGCAGAAAACATGGAAGGGAGACAGCAGTCGGCGTGAGATATGAAAGTAATAATAACTTATAATCTATCAAGGGGTTATGAGGGTGGGAGTGGGGGAAGGAGGAGCTGATACCAAGGGCTCAATAGAAAGTAAATGTCAAGAAAAGAATGAAGGCAACACATGTACAAACGCCTGATGCAATCGATGTATGGATTGGAACAAGAGTTGTAAGAGTCCCCAATAAAATGATCTTTTAATTAAAAGAAAAAAGAAAGCAAAAGGTCATTAAAAAGGCCAAAGTGGATGTTGGAACAGACTCTGAACCTTGCTTTTGAGTACAGATTAGTTAAATTGAAAGGAAGAGATGATGAAATAAAAGAACTGAAGAGAACTTTTCAAAAGGCAGCTTGAGAAGACAAAATCAAGCATTAGAATGAAATGTGCAGAGACCTGGCCTTAGGAACCCAAAGGGGAAGGGCACGCTCAGCATGTGTCCAGCTGAAAGAACGGAAGAAAAAATGTAAGTCTCTATAAAAAGTGAAAAACGGAAACATGTTAAGCCTGTTATCAAGAGGAACCAGTCCCTGGAAAAGGACATCAGGCTTGGTCAAGCTGAAGGTCCGTGAAAGAGGAGACCTTGAGAAGGTGGATTGACACAGTGGTTGTAACAGTGGACTCAAATATAAGAAAACTGGGAAGATGAAGCAGAAAGGGCAGTTCCATTCGGTCGTAAGTAGGGCCAGTATGATTCAGATTGCACTCCCTGGTGCCTTACCACAACCAACATGAACAACTCCTGCTCACCTACAGAGTGGGAGTCCTTTGATCAACTCCTGGTAATCCGTATTTCCCTCCTCTCCATGAGAGTCGTTTTTAGACTTAGTGCACATCAGGGGTATACATGGTGAGTGTCTTGGCATCAGCAGGAGTGAGGAAGGCTGGGAATAAATACAAGGGTGGGGGGAAGAAGAGGAGAGGTGGGTGGAACAATCATTTAGTAAAGGGAGAAAAGGCCTGGATCCACAGGATAGCGGGAGAATCATTTTAGATATCAGCATTAGCATCAGTCCCAGGCTGTTTTTATGAAGTAAAGATTACACATGCTCCCACCATCCAAACTTTCCACCATATCTGACAGCAAGTGAACATCCCTGACACTCTTTACTTCTCTTATGGGTTCACTAATTCACTGCCATGGCCATCCAGATCTCCCAGGCAATATTCACAGCTACAGGAATATTAAATATTAAAGGGAAGTTAAAGGTTACATTTCAGCATCAGAAACACTCAGGATACAGTTCTTTAATCAGGGAACCCTCTTCACAACCTTCTCAGACTTAACAGGCAAATCTCTTGGTGGCCCTTGACTTCTGTCCAGCCTTGGTGTGTGTTACAAAACTCTTTGGGCTCCCCTCAAGTAAGTGCCCAGATACCCCATTCTACCAGCAAGACTTCTGCCCGAAGGCTCCTGGGATTTTTCCTCTGTGGACCTGGAAGTCCACTGTTCTGTCTTATGTTGCTCTTCGTTCTGCAGCCTCCACTTCTCTGCTGCTACTTCTCACCATCTCTGGTGTCATGGCTTTTGGTTTCCTGGATCAAGGAGGTTCTCATCTGAGATCCTGTGTCCAAAGGAGAGGCTCCACTTCTGACTCGTCTTTCTTGACAGTACCTTTTGAGATGGCTCATTTTAGGTCTACCCCCCAAACAACACAGACCAATGCTCAAGTTAGGGTTTTATACATATTATTTGAATGACCACACCCCGAAAAGGGTGCCATGCCTTTTATTTATATATTAGCAAGCTATCCAACCCTCTGGGTGGGCCATCACATTTGCGTAGTCTTATTGGTGATTTGGGCTAAGCATTGGACTGCAAACCACAAGATTGATAGTTCAAATACACCAGCTGATCTGGGGGAGAAAGTTGAGGCTATCTGGTCCTAATGATTTTCGGTTTTTATAGTCATTGAGTGGGCGTTCCAAAGACTTCATAGCTACACGGGCCATATGAAGTGATTGCAGTACTACTGATGTCACCATGACTGGGCTTGTCATGCTTCCCTGCTAGTCATGGGGAAAAGGGGGACAATTGACATTGGGATATCATTTATTCAAGAAACAACCACTGAGCACGTGTGGGCTGAGCATGTGGAACTTCTAGATCAGTGTAGGAGATAGTGGAACAGATTTCTGATCTTCCTTGATCGAGTATAGACGAAACACAAAATTAAATGGAGTCTAGGTGAACAGAGCATTGGGTCAGCAAATTCTGTTGTATTGATCCATAGGAAGAACATTTTAGAGATTCTCAATACTCAAACGATCACCTGCCTGTTCCGTCAGCTTGTCACACTGGCTTGACATGTTTCTGTGATACCGGAAACTATGTCACCAGCATTTCAAATACCACTGGAGCCACTCGTGTTGGACCAGCTCCCATGGACTGTCTAGATTCAGACACAGACTAAGAGGAAAGACCTGGTATACTACTTTGAGAACTAGCCAACCCAAACCTATGGGTCTCAACAGAACATCAGCCCCCTTACTTGCCATAGGTCACCAGGAAGGATTACTTTTCAGCGGAGAATATCATATTTGGGGAAGTTGAAGGCCAGCCAATTGGAGTGAGGTGGATTGGGAGAACAGCTGCAGTGACAAACTCAAACCTGCTGGTGATGGTGAGGGTGACCTAGGCCCGTGTGACTTTTCTGTTGCACAGAAGTTTGTTATGAGTCAGAGTCAGCTGGAAGACAACTAGAAGCAACAACAAATATTAATAGAAGAGAAGGCCCAGAGGCTAGAATAGAAGCTCAATTGCTGAAGCAAACAGCTGTTGGGAATATGCCTCATGTCCCGGAGATGCATGGATGTAGCAGAAGATAATGACAAATGATGTTTTGTGTGGACACCACTTTTCACCATCGAAGTTGATAACAAGGAAGGTACAGAGGCTGTAGCAGGTAGAGGAATGTTCCATCGCCTTCCAGTGCCCCCATGGAGAAAGAGTCCTAAGGGCCAAACCTAAACCAACTTGCCCTCGAATGGATGGAATCACAGTGATCCTGCAGAAGACAGTAGAACTGCCCCCATGGGGTCACCAAGGTTTCTGAGACTGTCCATCTTCCTGAAAGCAGACTGCCACATCACTCCCATGAATGGCTGATTCCAATCACGGACTGACTGATTTGGTTATCAGCTGAGTGCTTGAACCACGATGGCACAGGGCTCCTTTGTCCTAAAGGCCACTGGTCTCTGCTGTCCAGTCCATTCTGACTCACAGAGGCCCTACAGATGGCATAGTGGCCCATGCATTGGGATGCTAATCACAAGGTCAGCAATTCAGACCCACCAGGAGAACTGAGGCGTTCTTCTCCCATAAAGATTTACAGCCTTAGAAACCCACAGGGGCAGTTCTACTCTGCCCTATAGGGTCGCTATGAATCCTAAAGGCAGGGTACTCTGATTATCAATGGGATGAAACCCCTGATGTCCCAGTGCTTGTTGTCTCTCTGATGAATATCCCTCTGCCTTTCAACCTGACCTGCTTTGAACTAGGTTTTAAGAACCCTGGCTTGCCAAATGTCACTCTCAACGGAGTTACATATTTTGGTACCCGAGGAAGGTTCAAATGGGCTGAGACGCCAGAAACAGTGACCAGCAACTGGGCCTCTGATCTTGTCTTGCCTTTAACTCTGAGCTGCTCTTTCTAAACAGACTCCTTTTCTCCAGAAATCCCTTTGTGGTGGGAGCCAGAGGGGGGCAGCCTTGCAGCAAAATGCCAGGAAGCCTCTTCCTAAACTCTTTTCCCTGATAACTTAGAGGACAACTAATTTCTCTCTCTCTCTCTCTCTCATATTAGTTTTGTGGGGAAAATAAAGCTAACGATAAAAAAAAAAGAATGCCATCAATTTCTTTAGCTTAAGCATGCCTGATTCTATGGTAAGAGGTTTGATCTTGAAGCTGGCTGTTCTCAGGCTATAAACGCTGTTTCGTTCACTATAAAAGTGCATTTGAACTTACATAGCTATTTCAGTTTAAATGTTTTGGTGGGAGAGAAAAATGCAATGGAATTAGTAGAGCAAAGCTGAAACCCGATCTCTCTGGGTTGTGAAGTCTGCATAGAAACTTCCTTCATTGAGACGCTCCCCCCTCCCCGCCCCCAACTTCACCCTGCCTGCTCGCCCACTCAACTCACCCAAGCAGCCGGCTCCATGCACAGGAAATGGCCCGGGCTTGGTGGGACTCTACCATTAGCAGTCATTCAGCAAAGCTCTCATGCCCTGGTGTGATTCTCAGTCACGGGGGACTCCTTGGCTCTTAAAAAGCTGCAGCTGCCCAAAGGAGGTGGCAGACAGAACAGATCTGTGTTGTTTTTCTCCTGAAAGATGTGAGTTTGTCTGAGGGCTTGGGTAGACATGAGCTTTCCTTGAGCGTGACGTGCTGTGGTTTCTGGGAACCAGAGGCCTGAGGTTCTGAGGTTCTGACATGAGTTGAGCTCTTGTGTTTCTTTCTGCGGAGAAGGAGGCAGGTCTTCTGGGAGCTGGCTGGTGAGTTCAAAGCCCCTCTGCACGGGCTGCGTTCCACACGTCACACGTTGCTCAACACAGGACTGATCTGTGCTTCTTGTCCTCTGCGCTAATATGAATGGCACTCTTCCCCCTTCCACCCAACCCCCCCTGACCCCATTCACCATCCAGAATGCCCTGGTTGAGATCCTACATGATACAATTTATTCCTAGAAGTCTGTTCTTGCTCTTTAGGGTTAACCTTGGGGAGGTATGGACATTTAATGATAGAAAGATATATGATGATGGATAGATAGGTGATAGATAATAGATAGATAGCTGTTTTTGAATAGGCACCAACTCAGCAGTGACCTGGTCCTGTACCTCATGATGGCTGCCACCTTCAAGGCCTTCCTTGCAGCTCTTGCATCAGTTCATGTCACCACGGGTCTCTCTGGTCCGGGCTAGCCCTCTGTTTCACCAAATCTGGCGCTCTCCCGAGCAATTGATTTCTTCTGATGATGCGTCCCAAACAAGTGTAGCCGACAACATTCTGTTGTGATCCATGGGTTTTAATGGGCTCAGTCTCAAAACTAGATCACCTGGTCATCTTCTTCATTCATCCCAGTTTGGAAGTCTTGCTGAAACCTTTCCACCAGGATGGCTCAATTGTCATTGAAATGCTGATGATGTGTTTCCCAGAAAGCCACCACCGTATACCAGATGGGTTATGGTACAGAAGTCCAGTAGCTGGCATGTTCCAAAGAAAAAAGGACTCTTGGTTTGGGTTATTTTTAAGGTACAGAAAACACCTGTAGGGGAGTAAAGATGTAATGAAAAGGCTGGGCAGTCTAAAAAGGTCTGCCAGCAAGCTACCACCAGAGAACATGGAGCTTAATGGGGTTTGTTTGTTTGTTTGTTTTGGGGGGGAGGGGAACGGGTAATTTTAGCAGACAATGAATGGATTAGAAATATTCCACACATGCGTGAGGTGAGGATTCCCAACAGAAGGATGTGTGTGTGTCTGTGTGTGTGTATGTATGTATGTATGTATGCATGCATGCATGCTCTCCAGCCCTCTAGTCTACCTCCAGGAGAACAGAACAGAGCTGTGGACACTCATGAACATTACTGAGCAAAAGAGAAGACACAGGTCCAAAAACATGCAGGTGATCATTAGAGAGCACGGTATCCTGAGCATTTCTGGTTTGCCTTTGTTTTTCATGCAACTTACTAAATTGTAAGGTTTTGAATGTAATTTTAAGATAACGCAGTGTCTACAATGGGCACATATGCTTTCTGAAAGCTTTTAACAGTTGGCTCTTGTGAACTGGTGCAAGGTACCTCTAGCACATCACTTTAGGGACTCTCAAATTAAAAAGTCAGTGAAGAGTCGATGACAATGGCGGTGCAGGTCGGAGAAGGGTGCGCCATTCCGTGACTCATTCCTGGGAAGCAGGTCACCAGGCCTTTCTTTCCCGTTGCCTCTAGGTAGATTCAACCCATCACCTGCTTGTTTGTTCGCCCCGTGAAGGCAGACATCGTGCATGTTTTCTTCCGCGCTGTGTTCCTATCAGGTCAGTACACTCCACATACATTTGTTAACTAAGTAAACGGATTGAATTTTCATGTTATACTGAAGGACACGCAAGCTTAGATAGATGAAGTGATTTCTCAAATCACCGGGTCTTGCTCTGCCAACCAGCCGAGTGCCCTGCCTCCTTTATGCCCACCACTTAGGTCTGTAGACCTCAGAAGCATGGCCCAGACCTCCCATGAAAGCAGTCATCCGAAGGAAGCATCAACGTCCTTCTCTCAGCATCTGGGCTTCCCAGCATTGCTGTGGGCTCACCTTCGCTATAACCTGTGGCCGCATTCGCTCAGTGTACCTTCTTCATTCTTCTATCTGCCTGTGCCTGGGTGGCGCAAGTGGTCAATCACTGGACCGTGAATGAAAAATTTGGCATTTCAAACCCACCAGAGGTATCTCAGAAGAAAGGCTTGGTCACCTCCCGCCAAAAACTCTGGGGCGCAGTTCTACAGTGACACCCCTGGAGTCTCCCGGAATCAGAATTGGCTAAGCGGCAACTGGCTTGGTTTTTAATGGCATCCTTCTTTCCATGGTCAACGCAGGCCATGTTTTCCAGTCTTGTTCCATTTCCATGGATGGTTGAATTCCATGCCCCCTTTGGTTCCTGTGCCTGTGCATACTGAACTCCTAGATTTCCTAATGATGTAGCATGTCTGGTAGAGCGGACTAGCACTATGCAGACACAAAACAGGTGGTTTTCTCCAAGGGGAGTTATTGGAATCTCTCAAAGAAAAATTTAAAAAACAGACTTGTAGGTCCATTCCCCAAACTATGTATGAAGGGGGACCTGGGACCTGTATTTGAAGAGTGTCCCTTGTATCCAATGAGTTAAACTGGCTGGGGGACAGCTCTCATGGTGGCTGTAAGAAAGAAGTCAATGGATTCAGTAGAAATTAGGAAGAATATAGGAGAGAGAGAGAGAGAGAGAGAGAGAGTTCGTTTTAGGTGAATGCCAGGAATGGGCTTGACTGTTTCTCAAATATATTATGGATCTTTGGAGCAGAAGGGAGGGACTGCCTGTTCCCAGAATTGTTGACTGATCATGTCCTGGGGACTGCTTCCTGCCCTGGTCTCCATCCATGCCCCTCAGCACTCGGCGCAGCAGCAAACCTGAGAGTAACCAGGCAACCCTGGAGTCACGCCGGAGCTCCCTATGAGAGCGGCCAGATAAAACACAGGATGATGGTTTGGTCTGGATTTTAGCTTACCACCAGTTTGATTTTCTTCGTTGTAGCATCAGTAGATCCTGTGCACTATGTGGGACCTACTTATATCAAAATATTTGGGGACGTGTCGGTGAAATAAAAACTGAGCGGTGCGACCTGTATCTATATTTGCTCAAGTTGGCAGCCCTACTCCTTACAGCTCTCAAGGGTGAGATACTAACCAGGGGGTTGTTCCTCCCCAAGAGGGCTTTTTGAACTTCTGCTTCTGGGCATGTCGGACAGAACCAACAGCCATGAGGCTGTTCTCTTCAACCTGGACTTCTACAAGGCTTAGCATTGGTCGTTCCTTGGCACTTATGGCTGGTTGACTTCTGCCTAAACTCCAGGTCCACCTTTTTCTAAAAAGAAAATTGTGGTAGCTATATAGGTATGGAGGGATGATTTGAGGGAGAAAGTCCACATAATTTCAGATGACCAGCATCAATTCAGTGAAACCAACTCATTTGTCCTAATTGTCCTTCCATTTTTGGTTATTGGAAAGACAATTAACCGGTTTCTCAAAGGTGCATCCAGTCCTGCTTTGTATTTCTCATAAATATATCTACTCATATGTCAAACATCAAATCATTTTATGACTGAGAAGATAGTTTTCTATGCTCATGGGAGCCTTCATATTTGTTTATTCAGTCAGCAAATCTTTTCTGAGAATCTTTTATGAGCCATACACTGTTCTAGGGGTTGGGGATGTAGACGTTAAAGAAAAACACGCAAAAAAAACCCAAAACAACCCCACAGCCTGTGGAGTTTGTGCTATGGAGAAAATAAGGAAGGAAATGGGTAGGAGATTACAATTTTAAATATTGATCAAAGAAAATAGCATGCAAAGGTGACATTTAACCTAACCTGCAATTTGCAGGAGAAGGTTTAAATGTTAAGAAGTCTTTAGCCATTTTTGTTTAATCATTATTTGTTCTAAAACATACACATTCATCTCAAAAAATTATATAAAATCTATCATCTATCAAGATTCACATTTGGAAAATGAGCGTGGAAAATCATTGTCCTTATGCCAATATTCAAATGGAGAAACTTAGAAATACCTGGTGCATGACAGTTGCTTGTAGACAAAGTTGAACCAGGCAATGTGGTGTGTAACCTGTCGGGTATGGAGTGTGAATGCCTAGTTTCAAGCCCTGTTCCTATTCCTTCAAATTGATATGACTTACGACACACTGCTCTGGCTTTCTGTGCCTGGCCTCCTAACATTAAATGGGACTAATGCTCTTAGTGATTGCAGCCTGTTCTTGTGAGTAATAAATAAGTAAGTCACTATCTCAGTTACATGGAAAATTCTTAAGGATGTACAGATAAGCTGGCTTTTCAGAAAATACTAAGTCCCTGATGTAATACTTGCCATTTCTTGCAGTGCAAATATTCACATCATGGTCACCTTCAAGCTACTAACATTGTGTTATTGAATGAAGAGCTGGAAAGATAGGTACCCAGTAAGATTTCATCTGCTGGTTCACACTCAGTAGAATGTAACTCACAGAGAGTTCATAATCCTATAGTAGCAGTAGTGTTGTTTTCTGGAAATAGAAGGGCCTAAAGGAAATATTTTTATATAGTTCTATTGACACCTCTAAAACAGATTTCTCAACCTCGGAGTTGGATAATTCTTATTGTGTAGACAGACTGTCAATTGCACATTGTTTAATCATTCTGTGCCCACTGACTATTACGTAGTAGAAACTACCTCCACTCCAGCTATGGCAACCGAAAACGGCTCCAGGCATTGCCAAATGGGTCCTGGTAGGCAAAGTGCTGGGGTCGAGAACAATGACTTTAAGAACAGACAACTCTAAGCTAGAAAGACATACTTCTGGAAAAATATGTTGCTACTCGCCGTTTTAAAAGGAGGTAAAAATAATGAGATATTCAAGTGGTTTGCCAATGTGAAAAGAGAGCTGCTATTTAGGGGATTGCTAGACAAATGGAACAAGTCACTTTAGATGAAAATATGGGTTGCGGCATCTTAAGTGGGAAGCCACCAGGTAGAATGCTAGAGCACCTGGGGGGGGTGGTTGGAGGGGGGGAGGGTGAGGCCCATAACTTTAACAGTTTGTTGATATCAGACAGCTCCTATGGACTCGCTGTACCTTATTAGCTGCGTGACTCTGGGCAAGTGACTTAAATACTCGAGCCTCAATGTCTCTATTCATGGAACCATGATGAAGGTTGACTTAGCTGTATTAGGAAAGTGATAGATCTTGCAAATATTTACTAAAAAGGAAAGAAAACGGTGCTTGCTAGCTCTGGGTTGGGAGGGATTGGTGGGGTTTGGCCAGGGCTTGATGGGGAGGGGAACTCTGGGCCTGGGCTGGGCTGGGCTGGGGAGAACAAGATGATAAAGTGCCTGCCCCGTCACACATGGCTGCAGGTCACTGCTTGGAAATATGAGAACAAAATGGGACCCCAAGCTAATGACTTTCAGGTGTGCTGGCCCGGCTGGCTGGCCACTGGGGAATTGTGCTGAGGCCAAGGCCCATGCTCTAGGACTGCCAAGGCAAACATCCAGGCTCAGGGCAAACCAACCTGAGCCAGGAATCAGGGGCTCCCACCAGACTGTGTCATGCCTCCTGGCTGCCCGGGCCATACCTGCCCATTGTAGGCACAGCAGACAATCCATGCACTGCCTCCCTCATCCAACAGCTCTTACTCTGAGAAGTCCATGCTACCAGTCCTACCCGGACCAGGAATGGCACGCTTGTCACCCCTTCTCAACCCTAACCTGAGTCTCCGTATCAGCATACACCTCAAGAAAAATATTTGTCTCTTCCCAGAATTCAGACAAGTACAGCCTACGCCAATCCTGCCAGCCCGTGCCATTTCAAGCTCTCCACTGAAAGTATGCTATTTTCTAGTGTTGATGAACTAGACCTAATCATCCCACCCCCAGTTCCACCCTGATCTGGTTACAGTAAATAAATCAGTCTGCTTCAGTTAATGTTTACCATGAGGTGAGCTATTACATGGGATGGTGCTTTGAACCAGACTAGAATCTCATGGAAGAGAAGGAGGGAAACTGCCCCACAGATATGCATGGAGGAAGGCGGCATCTGGCTGCTCACACTGGACACAGATGAGGAGGCCGAAAATGAACTCTATGGAGTCAGCGGTATTGATTCTTCCAGCAGTGCCTCACACATATCTAGGGAGTTGAAGCAATCAGATTCTAAAAGAAAGTAAAGAGTTACAGTGACTGCTATGGTTTGTGAAATGCACTGTTGTTTCTTTTTAAATAGTGATGTTTTATAAGGGAATCAATCGTTTGGGGACGTGGAGACGTGGTGTGAGGTAGGGGTGTGTGTGTGCATGCATGAAGTAATTATTACCTTGAGGAATTATTTATCATATCATTTCTTTTGTGGAAGGTATTACAGTCTACCCTAATTGAAGGGCCCCATCGTGTCTCACATAGAGTAAGAGCCACTAGTTCTTAATTAATTTGTTTTCATAACTCACCCAAATCCAATCCAGTTGTCAGATGATTTTCAGGAAAATCATTCCAATACACAAATTGAGCAATGCCAGCCACTTGTTCAACATCTGTTCAATACAGACCACCGTCCTACAGCGTAATGGCCAAACGTCTCATATTGGCATTTATAAGTCAACCACAATTATCTCTTGTCTACCCGCCTCCTACTTCCCACTGCAGCCTACACTCTATCCAGAGACAATCACTAGGGCCCCGCTGTCTCATTTATCTTTGCTGTTGCACATGCCTCTGTCAAATACCGACTCGTTCTATTGAGAGGGTGTTCCGTATCTGTCTGCTGACAAAAGAAGGAATATAAAACATCTGCTTATTTCTCTCCTCATCCCTTACTTTCCCTCAACTCCAACAATCCCCATCTCTGCTGGGCCCCCTGGGCTCCTAAGACAGGTTAGCATAAGGGCCATTGAAAGGGTGGGTAAGGCAAACCTACATCTCATTTTAGGGCAAAACATGCACAGAGCCAAGGGTCCATGCTTTGTCAAGAGAGGGCATTTTACTCTTTGGGGAACTGTGAAATGGTTCATCTAAAGCCTGCTAGGGTTTCCATTCTGATAGATCTGCTCCCAGAGCATGAGACCCTGATTACAACAAGCCCCAGTGACCTCCTTATCTGTCAGAGACGTCCTTTGATGCTGGCCTACACTTGGCAATGGCTGGTGACCCAACAGATGGCTTGGAGTACCAATAACATGCCAGCTAAAATGGCCAAGGTCACTGGAATGGATGCAAAAGGGAATGTTACAATTTCAGAGAATCAGGGAACATCATTAGACTGTGGATTTTGGGACTGTTTTTCTTAACCTTAAGAACTAAAGTAAGCTTACCATCTGGCATGAATATCTGGTGGTTAGCTGCCCAGTGCATAGCCCCTATGCCATTGGGGCTCCTGGAATAATCTTTAAGAACATGTTGAAGGGATCAGGTATCAGGCATCATCAGAACAAAAATCATATCCTATTGAATGAGGGGTGGAGTGTGGAGTGGAGACCCAAAGCCCATTTGTAGGCCACTGGACATCTGCTTACAGAAGGGTCTCAGGGAGGAGACAAGCCAGTCGGGGTGCAATGTAGCAACGATGAAACATACAACTTTCCTCTAGTTCCTCAATGCTTCCTCCTCCCCCACTATCATGATCCCGATTCTACCTTACAAATCTGCCTAGACCAGGGGATGTACACGGGTACAGATAGGAACTGGAAACACAGGGAATCCCGGGTGGATGATCCCT
>NW_022109491.1:17103816-17130790 GCF_000313985.2 Echinops telfairi | reverse complement strand
ATCTATGTATTGTGATGAATTGTATGAGCCCCAATAAATTGATTTAAAAAAAAAAGATATGGAAACAGGCTGAGGTAGAAGCAGGGCCTAGGAATTGAGTGGAACCCACAGATGTAACTGAGAAGGAGCCAATGGGAGAATCGATAAGGAATGAGATCAAGCATGGGGCTGCTGGACATCTGAAAAGATCCACATAGGAGGACTGAAGAAAGGGCCAGTGACAAGGTGATAGGGAGAAAATCCGGAGGAAGGTTGAAGTTGCCCGTCATGTCAAAAAAGACAGTCTTGGCAATGTTTTCACGGGGCTCAACTGGATTGTTGCGAAAAGCTGAAGATTCCAGAGAAGGGCACAAGGGGCAGTTCTCAGAGTGGGACCCCTGGGCATAGTCACAACATTCTTAGGGCATCAGAAACAATGCAGACGCAATGGCTACTGATGAGTCTCTCATGGAGTCACTGCTTCATGCGGTGCTGCTGGTGTGGACAGAGGGGAGGACAAACCCTCAGGTTAAGGGAGTGCAGGCCTGAGGCCATGTGGAGGTGTGGTGATCCCTTTGCTCCTGGGCAGATCCCTGCAGCTCCTGCCTTCTCTGGGTTATGCAGCAGCAGCCTTTTATGCCCTTAAGAGATTCACTGAGGACAGAGCCCAGATGGCATAGAACCTTGGGCCCAGGTGGCAAGTACCTGGGAACTGAACTATTCCTTACTTAAGTCAGTTCAGGATCTAAGACCTTCATCCATCCAGAGCCTATTTGCAGTTGGCTAGTCTTCCAAGTGATTGCCATACAGAGCTACCTGGCGATAGTGCAGGTTCAGTTCCCCCATGAGTACAACTAAGCGAGTGCCATAATAAAGGGAGTGCCACAAATTCCTAGTTTCTCAGTGCATATGAAACATATTTATACTATTTTGTAGTCAATGAAGTGTGGAATAGAAGTATTAAGAAATTGAAATATTATACGAATTACCAAAATGTGACCTAGAGACACCAAGTATACATATGCTATTGGGGAACCAGGAGACGTGCTTGATGCGGGGTTGCCACCACCTTCGAGTTCTAAAACTGCAGTAGCTATGAAGTGAAATGTAGGGAAGCAAATACAATGAGGTCTACCTGTATGTTTCTCCACCAGTAGACCAGAGAGTTAGGCCACCTAGGTGCCAAGTCCCTCTCTGCTGCCTTCTGGCAGAGCTTGGGTAACGACCTGGGAGGTTCCACTGCTGAACACTCCCATTTCCTTATTTGGAAAGTAAGGATTACTTACTTACTTACTTCCAAAGGATTACTTCATAGGACCTGTGGTAGAATGAAGTTGAAGATATTTAGTATGGACCAGTGTAACTTCTCTCCTCACTCTTTACACCACAAGTGTTTATTTGAAAACATTCTGGGAGCAAGACCCTTGACTGTCAATGGATGTGTATTGAAGGAAAGGAACCACAATAGCAACCACAACAACCCCCTGCCTTCATGGAACTCTCTATTTGGGAACAGATGATCAACAATAATCAAATTAGCATGTGATACAGTAGATGAGAAAAAAATAAAATAGGATAAAACAATAGGGAGTGGTGAGAGGTACAACTTTAATTCAAGGAGCCAGGTAAAGCTGTTCTGAGCAAGAGGCCTATGAGGAAAGATTGAGCCATGTAAGAGGGGACATAAGCAAAGAAGTGTATGGCAAGGGCTCCAGGCAAAAACATATGTGCAAAGGCCCTGGGGTAGGCCATTGTACTCACTCACTGTCACCCAGCCAATTCTGACTTATAAGCAAAATGGCTAGATGGACTTAAGCCAAGATCGAGGAGGAGAACAGGAGGGTATGAGTAAAAACAGATAGGAAGATGATCAGGATAAGAAGATTCCTGGCCTATATCAGCATCATGTGATATATTAGTGCATTGTCTAAGTTAGGACCACATGCATAATCTCTCTCCATATGTCATTACACTTCATTCTCCTTTTCTTAGCTCTCTCCTTGGCATCTGTAGAATCTCTGTCCAACCTTCTCTGTCTTTATATCAGGGAGAATCCATGTGCATGTCTTAAGGATGTCAGTTGTCTCTGTGTGCAGGTATTTATGAGTTGAAGCATTTAGCCAATTAGAAGTATGTCCTCACTGATATACGGTCTCAATATCAAGCTACCTGGTCTCCTTTTCTATAGAGTCTCTTCCTACCTATTCTTCTTACTGTTACCCTGATTGACTGATGCTCCAATAGCCAAGCTGACCTACAGGTGGAAATGGGTTCCCTGGAAATATCAGGAGAAATAATTTCTGTCCCATCCATTCCTATAAAGCCCCAATGTTTGTTTGTTTTTTTCTGAGGCCCAAATATCCTTGCCTCAAAGCAGCTATCTTGGTTAAATTAACAACCAGAGGGAGAAGGGGAGCATGGAAGACATTCGCTTCTGGAAGCATGGTTCAGGGGGCTCTGAACTGTTCCTTTAGTATGACCTGCTGATCTCTGTAACAGGTGTCCTTCAGATCACCAGGTAACTCCAATCTTCCAAGACCTAATTGAGATGGGCAATGAGTTCTCTGAGCCTTTTCAAATCACATTGGGATTGATACGGTGCGTATGAACACAGGTTTGTTCTGGTGAGTTGCTCTAGTTTGACTACTGCTCTGAGAAGCTATTACCCAGGTGTCTGCTGCCTAGCCAGTCAATAAGGCCTTCTTTCATCCAGCCTTCTAAATCACCTTCCAGTATTTTTCCTGCTACTGCCATTAGCCTGGTGAAGATGAAGGCTCACTGTCTCTAGAATAGGTCCATGCACCAGTCCCCTGAAAGCTTCACTTACTGTTATTCTTGTGCCCTTTGCAAACCATATCACTGTGTGCTCCCTCCCCACTTCTTTGATTCTCCAAGGGATTGAGGATAAAGTAGAACCAAGACCCTTGCTCTGGTGACGTCATCACTCCATCCTTAAGTGTGCTAGAGACCAGCCTAAATCTGCAGCTCCCTAGGAGGACACTGCCCCTTCTATATTTCTGTGCCTTCACGCACACCCTCTCCCCTGCCACCCCTCACCCTGCTAAAAGGCCGCTGCATCCGTAGAGCTCTCATTGACCATCTCAGGAGATCCTTCACTCCTCCAGGTAATCCACACATCTCCTACCATGGTGTTACATTTCCCAACCTCTTGGAATACTTTTTGCCCATGCCATTCTCCTGTCTTAGTGCATCAGCTCCTTGAAGGCAGAGGCTGTGTGATGTGGTTACGTGCTGGGCATTGGACAGCATTAGACGTAGGACATTTACAGTGTCCTAAGGAAGTTTAACAGAGCCCAGGTGCCTTGGTGGTGAAGTGCTTGGCTGCTGACTGGCAAGTTCGTGATGCATGTCCACCCAGAGACTCCACAGAAGAAAGAAAGATCTGGAGATCAACTTCCTGAACTATTATAACCTAGGAAACCCAATGGGGCTTTTTTAGTCTTTCACATGGCGTTACTATGAGTCAACAACTACTAGACAGCACCTAATCACAACTAGGATATTTAGGCAAATTGGATGAGCAGAGGGTTTACCACGATGAATCACAGCTGTGTAGAAATAATTCCAAGAATCATCATAATAACAACATGCTTGATAGGGTTGTCTCTTTTTTTAATCTTCCTCTTTGTTCAGAGTGCTGGAGACATTGAGTCATGTACTGCTCACAGAAATCCCACAAGGGAAGCATTATTATTACCTTTATCAGTGTTATTTAGATGCCCAAACTGAAGCGGAGGTCAGTGGAGTTGTCCAAGCTCTTACAAGTAATAGGTGGTGTGAAAGTCAAATCTGCAGATTTGCTTCATCAGCTTCAACCTGGACATTCTTAGTCCACATAGAGATGCCCCCCACCCCTGTGGTGGGAGATGCTGACCTCAGTGGCTTGTGCTTGAAACAGCTCTGGGGTTGGGCTTGCTAGACTTTGAGGGTAATTGTGTCAACGTCTGCAAAGTGTCTCTTCAATAGGCGTACAGAGCTATCTTCTACGGGTGTCTACAGGTCAAAGCACTTCACACAAAGACAAAATAAAGAGGACTTCCGTATAAAGAGGACTTCCATGACTTTGCCCAATACGTTGTCTATCATTCCAAACTATACTTATAATCTCACCATCTGAATTGAGCCCCCCCAATAGAGTTTCAGATACCAAAAGAGCCTTCACTGATCAGAAATCTTTATAATCCAAGCCCAAACTTGCTGTCATCAGGTTGATTCTGACGCATCGTGAGCCTATAGGAATGAGTAGAATTGCCTCATATGTCTTCCAAGGTGGTGAGTTTTGATGGAAATAGACGGCCACATCTTTCATGCACCGAACGGCTGATGGGTTCAAACTGCCAACCTTCCCATTAATAGCTGAGTGCTTAGCAACTGTGCCACTGAGAGGCCTTGGAAGTAATTATAGATCCTGGATTTTGCCCGAGTCTTGATTTGGGAGCAATAATTTGAGAGCAATGAACAAAGAAGGCAGATGTGATGATGTCATGAGTAGTCCCCCTGGGCAGTCCGTGGACTGTTCTTCCTAAGAAGAGTCTTTGCATAGAAACTCCTAATCGAGAGTCCATGATGTGCCCACATCTCTGCTTCTTTTGACCTTCGTGCAGTCAGTCAACAAACACTCGATAACATTCAATATATTAACTAGATGCCAGACACTGTTCCAGTCACTGGAATGATGGTGGCAAACACTGAGGAGAGGGCTACTGGAATCAAATAGTCCTGGGCAAGGAAACAAAATAACCAAGCAAAGAATTATAAAAATGATTATGTGTTGGAATGAGGGTGATAAAGTTATTAAGGCTCGATACTGGAGACAGCATGCTTTAGTCAAGGGTGGATCACGTCCAGCCTGTGGGCCATCTAAGGCATGCAAGAACATTAATACAAGCTCACATCACATGTCTCACCAAAGAGAAGCAGGTCTAGCCATCACATTAAACGCGAGTTCATTAAATGTTTGACCAGCATGGCCCATGAATTATGTTATAATTATCCAAATGGCCCTTGGCAGAAAAATGGTTCTCTAACACTGCTTTTGATAGTGTTGTCAAAGAAGGCCTTTTGAGGAGGCGGGAGTTAAGTGGAAGCCTGAGGAAAGAGGAACAAAGTATGTAAGTATGGTGGAAATGAGTGTTCCAGGCAGAGGAAGACAGATGACAAGAGCAGCAGCTGCAGTGCTGAAGAAGGGGTGTGTGTGTGTGTGTGTGTGTGTGTGTGTGTGTGTGTGTGTGACAGAGAGAGAGACAGAGAGATTGCAAAAGATCAGGTTGGTCCAAACATTGGCGCTCAAATTTAATTCTGAATCCCGTGGCCCATGCATGCTGAATGATTCAGAGATGTGTCTTCTCTCTCCTCTCTTCCATCTCTACGTCTTCTCATCTCATACTGTCCTATTCTGCATTTGGTGTTCATGGAAGCCGAGAACAAGCCAGTGGAAAATTCCCTTGCATCCCTTAGTTTCCCAAGTCATCTGGAAAACTGCACAATATGGACTGGGCACGTGAGATCACCCATCCTACCATAAGCAGGGCTTCCGATTCTGACCCACACAGAACATGAACCCAGGTCAGCTTCCTCAGATCCACAGTCCATCTTTTCTTTTCAGCACTTTAGTGAGGCAAGTAAGCTACTCCAAGTGGAAATATTGATCTCTCCTCTCTTTGTATGGTAATAAAACCCAAACCAAACCCACTGCCTTTGAATAGCTTCCAACTCATCCTGAAGGACAAAGTAGAACTGCCCCATGGGGTTTCTAAGCCTGTAATCTTTATGCATGCAGACTACCACATCTTTTTCTCATAGAACGGTTGGTAGGTTTGAAATGTGACCTTTTGGTAAGTAGCTGAGCACTGAACCACTGTTTCACCAGGGCTCCTAGTGTGTAGTGTGATGTGATTGAAATGGAAACCTGGTGGTCAGTGGGTTAAACATTGGGCAGAAAATCGATAGCTCAGCATTTGTGCTGACCAGCCACTCCAAGGAAGAAAGAGAAGTCCGTCGGCTTCTCTCAAAATGGACAGCCTCAGAGACCCTCTGAAGCAGTTCCCTCTGTCCTACAGGGTCACTACTGGGGGGAAGATGTGGCTTCCCCTTCCTGTAAGGAGGTACAGTCTTGGAAACCCACAGGGGTCCCCTGTGCTCTAGGGTCCTCATGAGAGAACCGTCTCAGTGGAAGGGAGGTTGGCTTTTGATGAGGTCTTTATCAGTCAAGGTGGCTTCAACAGTGATGGGTTTGGTTTGTTTTCATGCGGTTTAAAAGAAATCAGCGAAGTCTCTTTGGAGGACATGGCTTAAGGATGTCCGTAGGTAGAAGGCAGAAAGATGCTCATTCTGGAAAGAGCTAGGGCAGGTCATTTGGGAGGGCTGCATCAGCTGGTTGATGCATGTGAGGGGCCCTGCTGGACTAGAAGAGCGTCCGCTCAAAGTCTAGGCCAGGGAAAGAAGTCAGAACGAGAACTTGTCCATCAAGACTGAGCGACCTCCATCTAATACTTCCCTTCTGTCTTCCTGTCTTTAAGGTTGACAGGATCTCTTTCTTACTCATTTCGATTTAACTCACACTTAGTCAACACCTATATGGGGTAGGAGATTTCAGAGCTAGTATCAATTCCCTCAACCATCTTGGGAGGCTGATAAAGGAAACAGAGACCTTGAGGGGTCACTTTGAAGGTGTGGAAGCAGAATTTGAACTCATCTGCCTTCACAGCTCTGACGTTGTCATCGCCTTTCACTGTGTGAATCCTGAGTTGTCTTCATGAATGTATAGGTCACCATCACTTTTCTCTCTTTGTCTCTTTGATTTCTAACACAAGCAGATTCCACTATTGGCCCAGTTTTCCAGATGAGCAAATTAAGATTCAGAGATGTTCAACAACTCCTCTAATGTCATGCTGATGTCCCAAACCCATTCCTACTGAGCTGACCCTGGTTTAGACAGGGTTTTCCAGTGGAGTTGAAATGCCCTATAGCGTTTACAAGGCTGTTGACACTCTGGGTTTGGCATTGAGATGTTAACCCCAAGGTCAGTGGTTCAAACCTACCAGCAGCTCTGTTGGAGAAAGCTGCAGCTGCTGGCTCCTGGAAAGATTTTCAGCCTCAGCAACTATCGAGGGCCACTGTGAGCGGGAATCCACTTAGGGACAGTGGGCATTCTTTACTAAAGCAGACTCATGCAGCTTTCTCTCATGGAGTCAGTGGGTGGGTTCTAAGTCCTTACATATGGGCTGGTACCAAAGGGCTTAACTGTACTGTGCCATCAGAACCAGGCAGGTAGAAAGTGGTCAATGTTACTCAATCTCCACCGCCTCCCCTCTTATACCTAGCAACTACGAGTCATCGGCAGGGGGGAAGCAAGGAGCCAGGGGCAGCTCTCTCTGGCCATGTCTGCTCTGGAGCTGCCTTGCTAGTTCAGCAGGAGTCCTCCCAAGCCTTAGAGTTGTCAACCTAGATTCCACCAGCAACACCCTTCCCTTCCTCAGGTCCCTCTGACTTCCAGCCATGGAGCACGCAGACAGCTCCCGGAGCCTCAGCCCTGGGCAGGATGCCCTCGCTGTGCAGATGGAAACAGGGAGTCCTGTCTGACTGGAAGATACCTCATTGCTCCTGACACCTCAGACCTAACATCCACCATGGCTGTCATTCAGCATCCAGCCCTCCGGGGTGGTGATGGGATAGAAGGAGCTAGGAGGGGATTGAGGAGGGGAGGGGCCTCCAGAGCCAGGCAGCAGAGGGGAAGGAGGCTGCGGGGAAGAACCAGGGCCCACTTGTGGGCATCCCCTAGACCACAGGAGCTAACAGCTAGGCTGGGTGGGATCAGAGGGGAGCCCTCAGCACAGCCTGGGGCTACAGGATCAGGGGCTTGCCGGTCTTGTTAGGCCTTGATCTCCTTTCTCCTCCGCCTTTGAGAGCCCGCAGCCAGGGCCTCATTCTCTTTCAGCGCCTCAGATCATATCAAGAGCAAAGCATGAAGTTTGTTGGGGTATGTGTGTGTGTGTGTGTGAATCAGCTCACACTTTGCCAGCCAGCCTTTTAAACACACAGAAGGCGCAGCCCTCCTTAGGCAATGGCATCTAGCTATGCTCTAACAAAAAGGTTTCCTTTCCACTGCACTGACTTTCAGCTAACTGCCGTGGAGGGAGGTTAGAGCACCATGGTTGGCTCTGGTATACCACGATGTAATGTTTCTGTAGAAATCTTTGCACTTGAAGCTGTTTAAAGGGAAGGGAAGGGATGTGTCAAACGTCCTGAGGAGACTCAGGGCTGGCCAGTGGTAGGGAAATAAGGCCTGGGGTGACAAGCCTAGCTCTGTGGGCTCTGAGAAGGTTCTGGAGGCCGGACGGACGGCCAGTCCTTAGGTTGCCTGGTGGAGTCCTGGCTCCAGGCAGTCAGCAGGACCCCAGCAGCAGCCTTCCTCTGAGCAAACATCCGTCTCGCTCCTCTTTGTCCTTAATGACCACAGCCAGGGGGCACCGGCTTTAACTCCCAAGGAGGCTGTTTGTAGCCAGCCTGCAAGCGAAGGCCTAAATTGGCATTCCACATCATAATAAAAAAAATTCCCAGCAATTATTAAAAGATTCTTATCTCTTGCTCCCTACGTGGATAATGAGGTCCTTCTCTGCTGGACTGAGACAGGCTGTCTCTGCTCCCACTTAATGAAATGGGACCATGTTTGCAAATGAGCCTGCCCCGCTCTCCTCTTAACCTCTGCTTGTCGAGTTGTACATCAAACCAACTGGCTTCTGTCTTTCCTTATTAACAGCCCGTAATCTTAGCAGGACCCTTGCCTTGGTACTTCTTCTTTGCCTGCACAGAGCTGACTTTCCCTGGACATAACAACAGGGGGGTGGCCTTTGTCTTTCTTGAGTTGAGGTTTGAGGGGATCTGGTGTACCCGGTTTGACCAAGCAAACTTGGAGACACAGAGAGAGGAAGAGGGTGACAGAGAAGGTGGACATCTTGTACTTGAAAAATCACTACCAGTTTCTACCTGGAAGACAGGAGTGTTGGAAGCTGGTGGTTACACGCTGGGCTGCTAACTGCAAGGTCAGCAGTTCAAAACCACCAGTCACTCAGAGGGAAAAAGACAAGGCTTTCTACTCAAAGGGATTGAGTTAGCTGAGTCATCCTAATAAAGTTTAATTATAAGTTTCCATTATACATTTCAAAATCATTCCTTTCAGATTCCTAGGGACTTTCCTGTATGCTGACCTCATTTCAACAAACCCCTTTGAAATATGGACGACAGTGCTTAGGTGGGATGTTGGATGGGTGAGTGGCTATGGAGAGGCTAGGTCTATGGAACAGATGGATCCATTCTGACTCTTCTGTGTTCAGGCTTATCATTTTGTAACAGAACAACAAATAGGCACTCTGCTCCCAGTGGGTGTTGGCCTATCTGAGGTGGTGAAGCATGGCCAGGACTCTGACTGGTAACCACTGCTACTTGAAATAGAACCACCCACCAATGCAGAAGGGAAGCATCCAGTCTCGGATTCTTTCTCAGTTCTATTCAGACTCTGTGTAACAATCTATCTCTACTCCAAAACTCAGTGGCTTTAAATAGCAACCAGCTTATCATACCTCGTGCCTTTGTGGGTCAAGAATCCAAAAGGGCATGGTTGGACTAGTCTTGTCTTAAGGCATTAACTGGGATTTCTAAGAGTTGTCTGTAGGTCCAAGAGGGCTTTGCTCACATGTCTGCTTCTTTGGTGGGAACATCTAGATGTCTGGGTCACCTAGACCAGTGGTTCTCAACCTTCCAAATGCTGTGGCCCTTTAATACAGCTCCTCGTGTGGTGGTGACCCCCCAACCATAAAATTACTATCATTGCTACTTCATATTTTTGCTACCATTATGAATCATCATGTAAATATCTGATATGCAGGATCCATTTTCATTGTTACGAATTGAACATAATTAAAGCATAGTGATTAATCACAAAAACAATATGTAATTCTATATTATGAAATCTTTATTTCTAATTACAAATGAAATTTTGTCTTGAAGCATGGTGTAGCATGGTAACAGTCTTCATGCCGGGTACTCATACGTGGGCGTGTCTGCATGCGGGCGGACGCGCCTGGAGATGGATAGAGGAGCCGTGTCTGGGTTCCTAAGACCATTGGAAATATGTTTTCTGATGATCTTAGGTGACCCCTGTGAAAGGGTCATTCAACCCCCAAAGGGGTTGCGACCCACAGGTTGAGAACCGCTGACCTAGACTCTCACCTGGGCTACTCTCCCTCTTCATGTAAACTCAACACCTCTCCTGTCACCTCTGCAGGGGGTACATGACTGTTCAGCCAGCAGCAGAAAATGGGAGCTCCTGGTTGGTTATATCCAGGGCACAGTCTCATTTATGATGCATGCAGTTGGTCCATCCCCGAACCTGCTCAATTCCAGCGGAAGGGTTTTAACTTAAAAATTCAAAGATAGGTTCCTGGTCCACCTTTCTTTCCCCCACATCTCCAGAAGAAAGTTGTTGAGCACACAGGAATGTCTGGAAGAGCAGTTGGGAGCCTTTTGATAGACTTGCTTGATGATTCATGGGTTAGGAGTAGACAGAGACCCAGAATGAGGCCTTCTTGCCTCACTTTTATGTGAAATCAAGCTCAGAGAGTGCCATGTGCAGTTGTCTGACTTTGGGTTTCCATAGATATTAAGAAAAAGGAAAGCTCGCAGAAGGTGGAGGACACTAGAGCCAGATTTGTCCTTGACTCCCCACCGAGGGACTTCAAGGCAAAGACCGCGATGGTCTGGTTTGTTGCCCGTGGCTCTTTCTTGGAGCTTGGAAAATGGGGCAAACCGGGAACAAAAGCGGTACTTGTACACAACAAAGTCAACCCTGAGCTTCTGTTATCTGTAGATTCACCATGGGGCTACCAGGAAGTCACAGAGAGCATCAGTTGGACCCAAACCTGTGTACCATGAGTCTTATGGGGATAAAGAAGCAGCAGTTCCTTTCTCGTTACAAGGTCACCTCTTCATGCCTATGCTCCTATGCCCATTACTGCCATCTCTTGAGTGCTATACTTGAGATACACTCCATGTTGATTCTCCTCCCAGCTTTTCTTAGCTCCATACCTAGAGGCCCAATTCCACATGATGATCTGCCAAGGCACATGATGATAGACTTTTTTTTCAGTGATTTCTAAACCAAACTGTGAACAAACATAACCTGGGAAGTTTTGCCTTAGGTTTCCTTAAAGAGAGTCTGATTTGAGGTTCCTAGTTTGAGGCTCAGGAAGCTGTATGTCCCCAGCTCATCCCTAGTGATTTTGATGTGAGTTGGGTTTAAGAACCTTTGCTCTCTTGCTCTGTGTCCCCTTAAATGCATTTTATTAACTCCAAGCTGTGCTGCATCCTCATTTCAAAGGGATGGGCCAATTAGTCCTCTCAGTTGGTAAGACCAGCTTGGTGATTGAAGAGGCAAAGACCCAGAGTGTGTTCTCTATACCTAAGGCCTGACCCATGACCTTAGCCAGCTGCATTGCAAATGCCATTGGTCACCAAGGCAACCCAGTAAAGAGGGTTAATGCTTTAGAGCAAGAGTGCATTTTTAGTATTGATGCTGGAGGGAAGGAGAAAGACAACTATCTAATCTAAGAACAGGATTTAGAGACCTTGTTATGAGACTTATGACTTAAGACTTCCTGCCCTGCCAACAATGTGTCTCCTTACCACAATATCTCTCCAAATATATCTTTGTTCCAGTCAATATGAAAGAATGCATCAACAAACATAGTTGTTAAGATGCTGACTTTGAATCTAAAGGGATCTTGGCTTTACAACTTGTGACCTGTGAGTGTACAAACAAGTGTAACCGTCTGTATTGAAAATCTCTTTCTTAAGGTCCTCCTCCTGCAAAATACTGATGGGAAATAATGCCTATATTATTCTGAGGATAAGACCACACTCGCAAAGCTCTTAGCATCATGTCTTCTAAACAGCATTAGAGAAATGTTTATTATCAGTATGATCATTTAAATGTTTTTATGAATGATGTGGCTCTTCTGGCCATCCTTTTTATAACGCCCACCAAGTGATGGGGTAGGAATATGAAAATGTGAGGTTGTCCCATTAAGGATATTAGATGAATTTCTAAATATAGAAAAATAGAAATAAGGTCCCTGATACCCTTTGGTCGGGGGTGGTGATACCATGCAAATAGGGTGTATGGAAGGTTAACGTGGAGATTGTTCAATTTTGTCATCCTACTAGGCTTAAAATGAGCCATCCCATAGGTAGAAAAGGGGATCTCTGGACCACCAAGAAAGAAGAGTCATGAGTTGAGTACATCTTTTGGATGTGGGATCCCTGCCCCTGAGAAACCTCCTTGATCCAGGAGACAACAAACGTTGACACTGGACATGGTAAGAGACAGTGAGAAGCCATGACAACAACAACAAAATAGCAGAAGCATAAGTAACAGAATCAGCAGAATCACGAGACCAGCGGGAAGCCAAACAGTGGGCTTACAGAGCAAGAAAGCTGCGTGCCTTTACCCAGAAAACTTAACCAGTAAAAGTAAGGTGCCTCTGGCCTCTTGGTAGAGCTGAGTGCCTTTGAGCTGACGTATCCTAGTGGAGTAGCATGCCTCTGAGCACCTATTGGCAGATCTAAAGAGCTTTGTAACAGTTCTACAAACAGGGCAGAGGCCTAGAGGCTGAAATGCCAAGAGGTTGAGGCTGCTTGTGGGCACTGCTGCAAAAGGCTGTCCTGATCCAATAATTGTCTGCTGAATGTTTGCTGATGTTGAGTTGTCCTCTATCGCTTCCTGAACAAATTCCAAAATTGTGAGTATGATCTTTGAGTTCTGGCCATTGCAATGAATTATCGAACCCAACAGAGAAGCATAGTGTTGCAGGAGGGACCAGTTGGTATCAGAACTGGTAAAAACATTTGGAGAGTGGATTCATGTCTGATCTCTGCCTCCTAGGATTTAGCCTTAGCCTGTCGATCTTGGTTCTTCTTCCTCCTTATGAAGTTAGCGGAGGTCACATGCCTCTAACGTGCTATTTTTCTGAGTTCCTCATTTAGTGAAAGATACTATCATATCCCAAATAGCCAAGGCATATCAGGGGCATCCGTGTATGTGTCTTCCTCTCCCTTATCTTCCTGCTCATCTCTGAGCCACCATCCAGGTGATTTTCCAACTCAACCCATTATTCTTACTCTCCATAAAATAATTGCCCCACTTGGATTCATCACCTCTGCTCGTGTTACTGACATTACCCCTATGTGTCTCCTTCTTTTAGTGTATCTTCCTGTGATCGTAACCCCATTTGCTCCACACATATTGTTCTACGGTATGGCTCTTCATAACTCACTCTGCTTAAAGATCTTCCTGATTTTCAGTGCCATGGCACCCGTTCAAATCCTTCGCCTTATATAGAAAGCCCTGCACACCTTGTGCCAAACCTTTCCTTCAGCACACCCTTATAGTGCCGCTTGTCTTTTGCTGCTGACGTGACTCGTGGAGACCCAGGTGTGCAGAGTGGGACTGCTCCAGAGCGCTTTCAAGGCTGTGGGCTTTGCACAACCTGTCGCCAGTCGTCTGCTGAGGTAGCGCGGTGGGGGAGCCGGGAGGGGTGAACTACCACACTGCTGCCTAGGAGTAGAGCTCTTAACCAGTGGAATTCTGTGACTCTGCTTCTGAAGTTAGTTTTACAATGTTTTCCCTGCTACCCAGGACATCCATCACCTAGTTTTCTCCATGGAAAGGTTCAACTTATCCTTGCCCATCTAGTCCTCTACGAGCAGTTCCTGCCTGATGCCTTTGAGTGAAATCAGTCTCCTTTCTCTTTGTGCCCACACTTACCCCCTTATTCACCTGTCTTTGAGGACTTATTGAAAACTTTGTGTGTGTGTGTGTATATGGATGTATATAGCTATAGATAGAAAGAGCTGTAGACACATATGTGTGTGTGTTCATGGAAATCTATTACCTTTTAATTCCATTTTCCTGCAAACTTTGAAACTCCTTTGTATATGCAACTTAAAAAAAAAAACAACTCTCTAACTTTTGTAAAAATCTCCAGGAGAAATTTCTAGAAATTCCTAGAAATGGGTGGCATTGGTAGGTGGCAAAAAATATTTACCCTTTAAATATGGACAAATTAAATACATTTCTCTCAGAAAATATTGCATCAATATTTATTAGGACATCTATTCCTGAAATCTGCCTCCATACAGGGCACTAGTAATGTTTAAACATCACTTTAATGGGTTAAAATCATTACCCCCTTTATACGGCACTTACTTATTTATGAATAACATTAAGTATTTTTCATAGCTTTATTGACTTTAACCCTCCAAACCCCCATCCCATGGACTGTTTTTTTTCAGGGAAATCTTTTTCAAAATGAGGATTTCCATAAAGAACTTATTCTAACCGGTTTGGGGGTCATTACAAGGTTTGAAGGAAACCTACATTATGAGCACCCTGCAGATTTCCTTGAATGTTTTATTATGATTCGTGGGGAGTGATTGATCATAATCAAAAAATTAATTACCAATCAGCCCTGGTAATTAAATCACAATCATATTTGCATATATATGATAATTTATGCAATCTTTAGAGAAGGGAATTTAGATGGAAGTTATTGATTATGGAAGATGTGCCAAAGCTGTCAGTCAGTAGGGTGGAGATTTTTACTGCAGTGTGACTGCGTCCATAGCAGTTAGTTCAATGGGCCAAAGAGCACACACTGGTCTCGGAAACCCAGGAAACGGATTTCTATTTTCTCCGTCATCAGCTGTGCTCTGCACCCTGGTCAACCATTTCACCAAGGGGGTTTATTCAGCTCCGGGTAATTTGACTAGACACAGGAAAATAGGGATGGCTCAAGGCAGATCGAGCTCCACTGCTCAAAATAGTGTTCAATGACCCAAATCCAAATAAAGCAGATATGAAACATCAACATCATGATCCGATTTTGGACACCGTCAGCAAATCATATTTCTACAAAGGTTTGCCACTCTGTCGTCCATACTGTCTTTATTGGAATTATTCAACCCTGCCATCATATCTTAAAAACCAGCATAGACAACAGGTACACGAATGCGTGTGGCAGTACGCCAATAAAACTTTACTTACAAATCTATAGACCAGATATTGCTGACCTCCAGCGGAAAGCGTGGTAGGGTCAAGAGATAAGACCCATGCCATGCTAGGGGGAATAAATGACCAAGAATGTTGATCTCACACCTGTGCTCAAAAATTGATTCCTCGCTTGGGTTTTTTTCTTTCTCTCCTTTCTCTTTAGTGTCTCTTCCCTCTTTTTCCTCTTCTGTTAAAAAATCAATAAATCTGGATGGGTAGAGAGTATTTACTATCTCTGAATTTTGGGTTTCAAATCTATGAAACTCAAAATTCAGGAGCAGAAAGTCTCATCTTTCTCCCTCGGAGTGGCCAGTGGCTTCGAACTGATGATTTTATGTTTAGCAGCTCAACTGGACACCCAATAGGCCACCAAGATCTCTGTTTCAAATCGATAAGATGATAATAATAAAAACCAGAAAGTTATTAGGAGCAATAGATTAAATTTGAAAAACAATTCTAGAATCACCTTGAGTGTTACACACGTATGTGCACAAAGGGAGGGGTCAAAGATAAGACATCATGGTCACTATAAAATGAAATATGTTTATAAAAGAAAAATAATTTTCAGAGTTTGGTGCATCCTTTCAGGCATGCTCTCGTCTATTGAAAATTGCAAAGTGCTGTCCATACTGTACAACCTATAAGAACTCTTTTGCATCTCCTTGAATTCTGAGTCTGCCTGGTGGGCAGAGATCGCTTCAGAGCGTGATTCTGTTTCCCCAGAGCCAGAGCCATATTCTCTGGACCCACTGCTGGTCACTCACTGAAGTTGGACTCTATCTAGTGGGGTGACCTAGAATAGTAGGAGTACCCATCAGTCATGATCTTCTCCACACTCGGCTCACTGTGTTGGAATGCCTTAGGCAACCCTGTTCATCTGAATCAGACTTGATTTTGTGACATCATTTTAGACACTCTCTATTTGAGAGGGGATTTCTTCACTCAGTCACCAGGTTTGACTATTTCTTGCCCGAATCTTTGATTCTGGCCTCATTCTCTTCTTCACCAAGCTTCTTAGGTCCCAGCATGGCTACACAACCCTACTTCAGTAAGCAGCCTGCAGGAAGTTGAATGTGAAAACAGTTCAAAAATAGATCGTGATAGTGACATAGGTTTATTATTTTTTCGTTGTCCTTAGAAGCTACAAATGGCTAACTCTTTAGGGTGCTGACAAGGTTGGAGATTCAAGTCTACCCAGAGACACTTTGAAGAAAGGCTTGGTGGTGATGTCTGAATAGCCAGTCATTGAAAGCACAATTCTACTCTGACACACACGAGGCCAATCTTAGAGCAACTGGTACTAGTAGTATTATTTTATTTATAATTATTATTATTATTATATTTGTGATTGAAATTTTAATAGTAGTAGTAGTGATAATAATGACACAATCTCTGCATTGAATATCATTATGTTCTTAGCATATGGTAGATCTCTTTATATGCATCATTTCTTTTTGTCCTCCAAAAACATCCCTATGAATCATGTCTAGCTATCATCACCACCGCATCGATAAGGAAGCTGAGGTTTAGAATTTAGAGAGTTTACGTATCATTTCCCAAGTCACACAGATGATAAGAGGGGTGCCAAGACTGGAACCAGGCTGTCCTAATGTCAAATCATGTGGCCCGATTCACTGTGCCAACAAGGATGAGCTTAGGGAGAGCTAGCCTGTTGGTGTCACTCCGAGAAGCATCTTCCCAGCAGCCTCAGTAAATCAGAAGTAATAAGGGATATGGAAAATGAGATGTTGACAATGTAGCCATTAAGTGGGGGAGAGGAGTCCAAATGGACAGGTGGTTATTTGTGGGTGTTGCTGATTCAGATTTGGGGCTGGCAGCTCTGAGTCATTTGTTTGTCCTCCAATGTTCTGTGCTTGAAAGCCAGTGAGGTGCTGGCACAGGCTCAGCGCACCTCATGTGGAGCTCTCTCCCTGTAATCTCTGGCCTGTTTTCCGGTACAATGGCCCTGGCTGTGAATCCAACCAGACCTTGCCTCTCCGCAGGCCCATGGAGGAGGCTGAGAAACATGCCTCAAGCTAGTTTAGAGACTTGGGTCCTTCCTGCAAAAAAACAGTAGGTCTGGCCAGAACTAAGTTCAGAGGTTAATTGGAATCAGAAGTTTCGAACCTGTTAACTTGCTCAATTAATTATAGGCAACTCCTCTATCATCCTTCTGATTTTTGCCTTCACACCTGAGCCACAGCTGGTGTGCAAAGGACCTTTTCTGCATGCAGATGTTCACCTTTAACCCAACAAGCCCGCAGAACCCACCCATCCGGGTGAAATATGAAAATCTTCTTCATCCTCCAGGAGATGTGAGATAACCGCAAGTCTAATCTATGGAGGGAAACCGGAGGCATAAAACAGATGCTCAGTCAACAGAGAGGCTAGAAGCAGACACTTGAAATGCAAACACATTTAGATGTTCTTCCCGGCTGCATGCTTACCACTCATGTGTCTCTTGAGATGGTGTTGTAGTTTCTCTTCCCTCATGTGACTGATCTGAAAATGGGAACCGTAGACAGATCTTATGGTTGCTGTGGAAATGAAGTGAAATGTTGCACAGCATTTGAACATGTAGAAATTGTTGAATAAATATCAGCTCCTCATGAACACTTTTGCTATTGGCAACTCGATGCCTCTCCTTCCCTTCTTGCTCGTGTATGGGTGACAAACTGGCCATTGGTGGCTCTTTTCTTCATGCCCCTGCCTCCACAGACAGCTTTACAGATGCCATAAAAAGTCAGCATGAAATGTTGGCTGGAACTCATTCTGTATAGAAAGATTGATCCCTCATGTGAGATAGATTTTGGCCTCTGGTGTTCACTGTAGAACCTTTTTCTGCTCATTTATGAGGTGTATCCCCATTGGCCGAGGGAGCTAATATGCTTCACAGTGTGTTTTGTAGATTGCATCTGGCCAGATGTTACTCTGTGTGGATTCCCTAAGCAACGTGGGAGGGTAGGAACACCCTGGTGTATGTAGCCCTGCAGCCAAGAGGCTGGTGCCTCATTGCCTTGGTCTAGACCAACTATGTTTTTGCTTGCTCTCAGAAAGAAAGATTATATTCCAGCCTGAAAGCTCAGTGCCAATGATCCTGAAGCAACGTTTTATGGTCTCCCTTACCTTAGGCATACGATGAAGACTGCCTCCTTCCATGACACAGGTTGCAGTGTGGAAGCCCGATTATAAGTCGATCACAAAACGTTGTGTCAAGTACTTGCCAACATGATTATGGCAGAGATGACAGGTTCTGGTCAGGAGCTGTCCCATCTGGCATCCTCCCTGAGCTGTGTCCAGCAGTCCTTGTAGTGTCCCTCCTTCTCTCTCAGTTTGAATATTAGATTTTGTTGATATTCTGGCATAGCTATCACCAAGTCATCAGCCTCAACCAGATGGAGGTTATGGAGCCATCAAAAATGGCCAGGCTTCTGGACAGGTTTGAAAATGGTAAGAGCTGAATGACTGAGCTTCTCTCCCTTTATTGAAGAATCTGAACGCTCAAACGCATGCCCTAGAGCAGGGGTGTCAAACTGATGGCCCATGGGCCAGATGCAGCCCCCGGGGTAATTTTTTTGTGGCCCGTGATGCTTTGAAATAAAATGAAAATAGAAAAAACTGTTACGAAGAAAATAGAGCTTAGGGGAGATGGAGGCAATACCGTACACACAATTCTCTTGGTAACCCTTTAACTACTGGAGACGAGTATCCATGTGGTCCAGTGCCTTTCTTGGGGACCTGTGGACGTGTATAAACGTGCTGACTCAATTCCGGCGACATTTGGAAGCGATATGTCTGCCACACTCAGTGTCACGTAATGTAAGCAGATCCCAATAGTGAAAAGGTTAAAAAGAGCACTCTGGGTTGTGCTGTTATGAATCATACCTAGCAGCAGCGCTAGTTAACATTTTTAGAGGGAAGCCATTACCATTGTGCATCACGTTTGTGATGTTGCTATCCAACATTTTGTATTTTTCTTTAGTTACTTTGTTATATTTTCCGGTCACAAATAAGAGGTAAGTGAAAACTAGTAGGAAGAAAGCACTGGCCAGTTTCGGGTAAAATAAAGAATAATCTTAGTTTTATGAATATATTTAATAAAATAAATGTTAAAATAAAAGCAATTATGTAATGTTTTAATTATCCTATCCATATTCCTAAATCCTTGCTTCAAAATATTAATTTAACAAAATTTGTAAATGTGATGTGGCCCATGTGAATCTTGCCTGTTGCGCCAATGGCCCGCATTTTCATTGAGTTTGACTCCCCTGCCATAGAGGATTGCTGACCAAGTGCCTGGTAGCTGGAGTTAATGCAATGCAGACCTCCCTAAACTGGCATATGCCAGGAAAAAGAGCTTCATGAGAAACAAGAAGATTGGGTGGTATGCTTCTCTGTTTGTACTGGCCTTAGACTGATCTGAGGGGTAAAGGACTAAGGCTCATCAGTTTGAGTAATGCAACAGTGACAACACAAAAGGCACGGGGGAGCCTCTTGTTAACCGCCCACTCTTGTAGAACCACTCTAATGGATGCTCAGAGTGGAAGTGAACTGCTCAAGGCCACAAGCTCAGGAAGTAGTGAAGCAGTTCTTGAATCTAGGCATGCAGAACCTAAGGATCACCTAGTGTGCCGACTTCTTCCATTGACAGGACAAATTGCTCCCAAAGTCAGCTGGGCAGAGGTTTTGCTCCGTACCATGCCCTTCCTCCCATTTTGTAACAGTATACGTTAGTACAATTCTCTCCATATGTCTGTTACGGCCTTACTTCTTCACAAACTATCACTCCAGGTTGTGTATTTAGCTGCCCCCTATTCTAAAAATTATGAGGTATAGCAAAGTCCCTCCACTTATCATCAAATTCATTCCACCTCATAAAGACTCTATTGGACCAAGTATAACTATTCCATGGGGTTTTCAAGACTATTTTTGTGGGAGAAGACAGCCTCATCTTTCTTCCATGTACTTGCTAGCAGGTTTGAACCACCGACCTTAGAGTTAGCAGTCCAACATTTAATCTGCTGTACCACCAGGGCTCTTTCAACCCTCCCAGGAATACATTAGCAACCAGATGAGAATCAGTGGGCTATTGTTCTAGGGGTCTGGATGGTAGAAGCAAGTTCTCATAGTGGCTGCCATAATGGTCACAATAGAAAACAGAATGGCAGTAACAATTTTAAAATCACCTCGTCTTTATCAGACACTTACCCTATGAGTCCTTTTTGTAGTTATCAGGTGCTGTGAGTTTGTTGTAGCTCATAGAAGTCCCATGTGATGGAGGAGATCTGTCCTTTAAGAACTCCCTCAGTGTTCGGCACAATTCCCAATGTCTGGTCGAATATGTCTGATGAGTGAAGTGCATAGGGACACATGTTTAAGGTGTCTCTTCCTCTCAGGAGAGGCCCGGCTAGTTCGGCTCACCCCTGGCTGCTCCGTGGGAAAAGCTGAGACCGTCTGCTCCCACAGAGATTTCCAGCCTTGGAAACCTTGCAGGCAGAGCTTCATTTCCTGCAGGGTCGCTGTGAGTCAGAAGGGACTCCTTGGCAGTGGTTTGATCCAAGCACTAGTCTCAGAGTTGTGCAAGAGTGCAGCTCTCCTGAGATTTGGTTGGGTGGGGGGGTGAGTGTGGAGTTTTCCTCATTTTCCCTCCCCAAAGTCCCTGCCCTTCTCTCTGAGGAGAGAAACCCACAACCATACGAACCTTCCACAAAAAGCGAGCTGGAATTGGAAAGACGCAGGTTAAGTCCCCGATGTCACAGAGCCTGTAAGTGGGGCACTGGGATTCCACTGCAGGCCTGTCTGAGCCCAAATCTGTGCACTTGGCTTCTAAGGCATCCTTTTCCTGGTGTCAGCACTTTTTTGAATAAGCGTCTAGAGTGAGTTCTACGCTGTAGAGTCCTGGAATGACTGCTGGCCATCCCAGAAGAGAGTCTCAGCCATATTAAAGGGAAGGAGGTGGTGGGGTGGGAGAGAGAGAGGAAAGAAAGGCCGAAAAGAGAGGATGTCAAGGTGGGTTTGATGGGGATGTAATGAGTCCACATTGTCCATTTCTGTATATTAGGTAAGACTTTTTTGTTTAATAAAGACACCCGCTTCATACTTTCTCTGGCACAAAGAGGCTGGTGGTGTATCTTTAACATGCAGGATTGTGGCATCAGAGTAGCTGAAAAGTAAATTTTAGATATGCCGTGGATATATCAGGCTCCAAGAATAATTAGAAATAATAGGATCCTCTCTATTATTAGGAGAGAAGAGATAGATTCTCTGTATAATAGGAAAGCATATATATATATATATATATATATAGAGAGAGAGAGAGAGAGTCCCTCTTTTGTGTCTTTTTTATTTTTTGATGGCTTAGTGGATGTACATTGTGCTGCTAACCACAAAGTCAGCAGTTTGAAACCATCAGCTGCACCTTGGGAAACAGGGCACTCTACTTCCATAGAGTTACAGTCTTGGAAACTCACAGTGGTAGCCCTACCCTGTCCTATAGGCTTGCTATGAGTTGACATCAAATCAATGGCCTTGAGGATATGTGTGTGTTTATATTATATATCTGTTTATATATCTGTATCTGTATCTATATCTCCATCTCCATCAGTATCTCTATCTCTATCATCATCATCTATGCCTATCACCCTGGACTCCTCAGGGTAGGTCCAGAAGTTTCATTACCTCTGTGAAAAAGCCTTATTAAAGAAATAATGTGATAAAGACACACTTTTAGGTGTTATGAGATTTCTAGGAATAGGGAATTAATAGTTGGTGATTACTCAGACAAGAATTATGAAATATATGCCATGATAGGAAGAATGATATTTTAACAAGTAAAACATATTAAAACAGGAGTTTCAGAAAAAGATAAACTAGCAAGTAAAAATGTCAGGAAACAAGATATTGTATCATATTGAGTATGCTATTATAGAAGATTACATTTTTAAAACATTCCTGGGTGTTGCAGAGGGCTAAATACTCAACTATTAGACAAAGACCTGTGGGTTCAAGTCCCCCCCCCCCCACAGAGACTCCTTAGAAGAATGGCGTGGTGAACTGCTTCTGAAGGGTCCCAGCTTTGAAAACCCAACGGATGGTTCTACTCCACCCCCAGGGCTGCCACGAGCCCGACTTGACCCAACAGCAACGACTAATATGAGCACCCACCAGGCAGAAACAGGGAATTAAAAGCGTGTGGTCCACTTTAATATCTGGGTGCATCATGGTGTATATATTTCATATCACTCATTCTTCATTGTCTTATTCATTCATTTATTGACCAACACATGCTTATTGGGAAATGACTGGACACCAACAAAGTCTGTAGACACCATGGTCATCACCAAACCCAAACAGTTCCCAGTTGAGAGCCGTTGCCTATGTGAATGGGAGCCGGGAGGAATTGAAGACATTTCTTAGGGTTCTAATGGTGCTCACTAGGCCTTTTTATTGATTCGAAGGATTTATATACTAGGGCCATAGAGACGAGTTGACGGTCCTCAACATGCCTCTGACCCTTGAGGCAGAGAGTGGTGTAAGGAGGAGAAAACTGGGAACGTTTCTGAGCAGAAAAACACACTCACGGGTACTCCCTAGTCATTATCACTGCTGGCTTCATGCAGGGAGGCCCTGGAGGGCAGTAGGGGAGGGGATTATTACAAGAGCTTGGGTAGGGAGAAATACCATTTTCATTATCACAAAGCACAGCCTTGATTGAGGTGTGGGTATGCAGTCAGGCTGTTTGAACCCAGTAGAATGGACCAGGTACAACTCCAGAGTTTCCCATGGTCATGGTGACGTCCTTGAACCTGGCCTCATTTTGCTTCTTGCCTTTCCCTTTCAAACGCACCTATTTCTAACAAGACATCGCTGCCAAACTCTGCCTCACAGTCTGCTGCTGGCAATCCCCAATATCTAAAACAAGGCCTCTCCCGTTAAAAACAAAAGGTACTGAGAAAATTTAACGCCACTCAATTTATACATTTCATTCATTCATTAAATAAACGTTTTGTTATCTGCTATGTCTCAGACAACATTACAAACACCGTCAGTTTGAGATAGAAGGAATTGGTTTTTGGTGTCTTTGAAAGCAATGAGCCAGTGTAAGTTATTTAATATAAAATTGTAAGACATTCAGGAGAATAACAATTGAGGTAGGTTAATGCTCTATTACATTCAGCACACTGTAATGAGGATGATGTAGCCCTGGGTTATCCAATGGGCAAAACCCGCAGAATCTGCAGTTCAAAACCACCAGCCACTCAATGGAAGAAGTGTGAGGCTTTCTCCTCGAATAAAGATTCACCACTTTGACAACTCAGGGGCACTCCTCTGTCCGACTGGGTCATAAGTTGGAATTAAAATCAGGTAGATGACCGTGGTGTTTTGTTTGTGGGTTTGTTTTGCTTTATACAGAGGCTAGTAGCCCTGGTGGTAGTTAAAGCCCTGGGATGCAGATCAAAGGGTTGCCCATTTGAACCCACCAACTGCTCCATGGGGAACGAATGGCAATCTGTGTCTATAAAGATGGCCAGTGTCAGAAACCCTATGGGAGCCATTCGACTGTGTCCTACGGGGTTGCAATGAGTCCGAATTTTGTTTTATGTTTAAGAGTCAAGGCAAGGAAAGAGTAGAAAGAGATGAGCCATTGTTTGCAATAGCACAGCCAAGGTTAACTTGCTTAAAATGGCAGCATTAACCTCTTAAAGAGTATGGATTCTCCTCTTTTCCTTGGTCCTTAGGTTCGCTATGCTTCCCAACATTTTTGCATCTCATTCTGACCAATGGAATGTGAGTAGAGGCGATCTGCATCCCTTACAATCCTGGGCCATAAAAATGCTCACCACTACACCTTCCCCCCCTTAGAATGAGGAGCAATCTAAGAACCTGGAAAGGAGTCTATGAAAGGGTTCCCAACCTGGGTCCCTGAGTACCTGTGCGGAGCGTAGCTCACTATCAACCCTGATTGTACTGAGATAAAAGTAACTATCATTGCCTCAGACTACTGAAGTTTGCCAGTTGTGTGGTAGAGAGGCAGCCTGTTCTAATGAATACGCATGGTGTGGGCTTTAAGGGAAGATATTCTCCTGAGAAGGAGCAAGCCTTGGAGACGGTGCCGTGGAAGATAAATGGACAAAGCAGGGGTGAGAGTGGGTAATTGTTAGAGCGAGTTCCCTACAGTACAGAAGGAAGTGACCCAGAACGGAACCCTCTGTCCTCCTCTGTTTTGTTGTCAAGAAAGAGAGGAATAGTGGTCATTTTTTGTCTCAGTGGTTTTACTCCTAATGATTAACTAGAAACAATGCAAAAAGAACAAGAAAACAAACATATGGAAGCAACAAAGCTTCAAGAAACCTTTCCAGTTATTATACACATGGTGTCTTACTGGGGGAGGGTCATAATAAGACAAACATGGATTTAAGTCCTGGCTCAGTCATATGCTAACTGGAAACTATGAATCAACTTAACTAGTCTGAGATGATCCATTCTGTTGAGCTGGAACACGAATAAAGTGAGTCAACAGCTCGTAAGGATGAATTTTTGAGAAGGTACAAATGGGTTCAGGAATGTTAGGAATACATCAAAGTCTAAAGATAAGTGATCTTTATTGAACACTTACTTGGTACCAGGTACCATTCTGAGCAAGCTATGAGTTTTAACTCATACATTTCTCCTAACAACTCAAAGAGATAATGTTCTTTTTTTAATCCTAATTTTCTAGATAAGAAACGATTCCCAAAACACTAAGTGCCAGTCCTTTTATTTGGGTGACAAGTTATGTCTTGATTTTTTTTCATTCACTAAGATGTGTATATTTCACATTTGTAATTATAAGATTGAATAAATATTGTTTACGTGATGAAATTCTTTTGCTTTTAAAAAATCGGTTGTGTGATTCTTGAATGTGGCATTTACCAGACCGCACCATTAACTTTGCTAAGGTTCTGTGATACCCATTCATTCTGGGAGATAACTTCCTGGCATATGGACCACCATGGAAAAATCCAAAAAGCGAGAGCACTGGCTTCTGTTAGCTTCAAGGCTTCTAGCGTCGGTGGTACCCAGCTCAATGCCTCAAATACTTTTGACGGTCTCCCATAGTACATCTCATGGAGGCTCTTGTTACTGGATAACTGAATATTCTTGGAATCTCCCATTTGATCTCCATCACCTTCAGTTTCTTTCTGCTTTAAAATTGTTGGCATCGTTTAAAACAAAGCAAACACTAGACCCACTGCCATCAAGCGATTCTGACTCACGGTACCCTTTAAAGTTTCTGAGACTAGACATCTTGATAGGAGCAGACAGACATTTTTTTCTCCTGCAAAATGGAAGATGGGGTTGAGGCACTGATCTTTCGATTAGCAGCCAATGCCTATCCCAGAGAAATCATTCACATAATGGGTTACGAGGGGAGCTGCTAACCAAGGTCAGCAGTTCAAAACCACCAGTTGCTTGGCAGGAGAGAGATGAGACTTTTTACTTTGGTAAATAGTTACAGTCTTGGAAACACACAGATGCAATTGTTCTCTGACTAGGGGGTCACTGGGAGTTGGAATGAACTCAATGGCAGAGTTTGTTAGTTTTGGGGGGTTATCTAGAGGGGGGGGGATGGTGTTCATCGAGCTTGTTGGCAGGTGACTGCTGGGATAAGTCGCGATGACAGGAACAGGCACCAAGAATATCTGCTACGGGCATTATAAAGATAAGTCATTTATGAACTCATAGCAAGGTAACTACTCTATAAATGCACGCTGCCATAGTTCCACTGATTCCACTAGCATTCTTAGGCAGGACTCACGCTAAAATCAAAGTCTAGTAAGCCCACGTCTTCAGAGTAGTTTCATTAACCGGAGTACCTTTGGCTTTCTTTTTCGTTTGTATCCTTCTCCCTTCTCTCCGCTTCATCTGCTTAGACTCATCCTCGGCTCCTCACTTTCTCAGTAGAAATAATTAAATGGGAACCCTGTTTTCAGATGAGCCCTTTCTTCCCGGAAATCCGGTGCTTTGCTTCAGGAGAACTTCCAAACTACCGTTGGCCTCTTTGCTGCTTTCTTTCTTTGAGTAATGTCACTTCTAGCCCTGGGGTCAGGAGATAGACATCTTGTTTTTATGAAGGTTCCCAAGGGGTGCACTCTAGTCAAACCATGTTATTCTGGAAGGCTTTAAGCATTTTAGCTGTTCAATGGAGAACACATCCCAGGATGCAGGCAGGTTTCCAAGACAACTGGGGGTTTGATGGTTCATTGAAGGATGGCCAAAGCAGCTGCATACTGGTGCTTTGGAAGCTTCAAACTATTCTGCAAGAGCTTTTGGTTCAGGAAATCCAAAACATATTCGCAAGAAACATTTTTTCTCCTCATTTTTTAATCACATATATATTGCAAGGGAAATGCATCCCATCTGCCTTTTGATTCATTTGTACTTATATCATCCAAATAAAATTTTGAAATTTATTTGATGTTCCCAGAATTTTCTTTTTAATTTTACTAAGACAGGCGATCCTATTTGGAAGAAGACAGTGTCTCTACTCCACAAGCTGGGGCTCATTGAAATGGCCATTGACATGACTATGGATAGTTGATCGGGCCTCTGTGGCAACACAGAGGATTGGCCCCATCATGGATCCCCGGGACGGAGGCACCAAGCCCTTGGGTGGAAGGTACATGGCAACAAGGGCTCATCAAATTCAATTAATCACACAAACTTGCCAAAGATAAGAGCATGGTGAAAGAGGCTAAGGGACCGCAAATAGCATGGCGTTCAAGCTCACTGTTATCTTACAGCTGAGGTAAGGAGACACCCAGGGGAGAGACTCCATGCCTAATGACGCAGGCTCATCAAGGCAGGTCTAGGGTCACAAACTCAGGTCTC
>NW_022109491.1:17101431-17103632 GCF_000313985.2 Echinops telfairi | reverse complement strand
TTCAGGAGCACAGGCTCTGGGTTAAGATAGCTGGAATTCATTTTGTGGTTTATTCTTTGACAATAATGGCCTTGGGAAATTTACCTAAACTCTCTGAGCCTCTCTTTCCTGAACTGCAAAATGGGTGACAATTCGTCTGTACGTGTGGGATTGTCTTGAAGCTTCTGGGAACACCAGGATACAACAAAGCACTGGGTATCTTATCTGGCACAAGCAACAGTGGATCTCAGCACTTCTGTGAGTGGTAAGAGTCTTCTTTCTAGGGCAGCATATCCTGGAGGACCATCGAGAAGATGTGATCTGCTCTTATGAAAAATGAAGAAATACACAGAAATATCCCATAGGTTTACCTTTTCAGTGTAATCACACACACACACCGCTGTTTTCTTGTTGATCCTTCATGCCTGCTGGGTCATTGGCAAAGTCTCGGAAGGGTCATGCAGGTGAGAGAATGGATATATTTTGCTAAATACAACATTTGTCAAGGCGGCTGAAGTTTCTTCTAAGAACATGTGTTAATTAACATGATGTGCAGAAGCGTCCAGTTGGACATCAGTTTGGGGTACTGTAGTGGATGTGGGGCTCACCAGGAGAGGCAAAGCGATCACATGCAGCAGATGGTGATTCCTCAGAAAAAGATGTGTAAATGACCTTTCACCTTTAGAAAGGAAGCTTCTAGATGGCCTCCAGGAATCGGGAGTATTTGAGCAGGAGAGGGATTTCTGGAGATTAAAGTATAGACGTTTCTCAACACAGAAAGGGAAGTGCTTAGGAAGTTTTCAGGAACCGCACGAGTTCAGCATTACATTTCACCCATGGCCAGAAGCGGGACAAAATTCCGGTTAGAGATTTGGGGACTGGTTCATCTTCTTTGTCTCTTGCAAGAAGAGGCTGCATCTTGAGCTCGGTTTCTGGATCTACAATGCCCACCGTCGGACCTGGAACTAAGTCACACTCAATAAATGTGCACTGAGTTGCGACCAGATCTAAGTGGATGTGAAAAGCCATGATGAGGAATCTGGATGTCGTCTGGCAGATCATGGAGCGCCATTGAAGCCTGTTCATCAGGGAAGTGGCGTGTTGTAAACTGCACTTTAGAGAGGTTAGCTGGGCAGCGTGTGGGGAGTGGAACCAGTGAACAGAGCAGAGGGGTATCAGAGGTAAGAATCCAGTGAGAATCCAGGCACGATTTCAAGCAATAAGGACAGGAACTCAAGAGGGAAGTTAGACTTAGAGATGCTGACGAAAGGAAAGAAGCAGAAGCAGACAAATTATGAACTTTTCTGAGGCCATAGCTGCTTGAAAAAAACAAAATTAGGGAAATGCAGAAGGATATACGAATGATTAGATAATATGAAAATAAGAAGAGGTACATCTTGGGGATCCTAGATCTTGAGCCTCTGGGGACTGAGAAGAATGAGAAGGTCGCAGACAGACGACAGCAGTGGAGAACGTGGACCTGTTTGAGTTGGGAAGCAAAATGAGGCCAGCTTTCACTTTTCCTCAAGTTTGAACGACTAGCAAGGCATCCAGTCAACATAAACAGAAGGCATTTGAGAACATGTGAGAGAAGCCTGAAAGAAAAATTAGGAGGAGACAAAAAGCTGTGGGAGCCACTCAAGACCAGAGAGACGGGACGAAGATCCAAGATGTGCCCCTTAAGGGCATTGCTATCTACAGTGTCGGCAAGACGATACTGCTTGTCCCCACAAATGATGGCAGTCCCATCTCTTCCAGTGCCTGAGTCAACCTCGTGAGCTCTAACGAGCTCTGCCTGTGGGTGGAGTCTGAAGAGAGTCATGAGGTTGTGCGTGAGCGGACCCCCAGCGATGTCTATTTGATTAACTATTTACATGGCCTAACTAGTTGTCCAGAATGCAGGCTCTGGGAACATTCTCTCTCGGTTTGAATCTTGACACTGAGAGAGTAGACCATTTTTCACTTTTCATTTCTATTTTCTACAAATTTGGGATAAAAATAGTATCTAGATGATAATACTTGGATATGAAGAGTCAATGTAAAGCATTAGAAGTTCTCGGCATCAGTAGACATTCCACACATTTTAACAACTACTATTATTTCTTTTGTTCCAACAGCCATTTGTACCTAGTCTTTTTTGTTGTTGTTGTTGTTTTATTTTTTTTAAATCATTTGTTGGGGGCTCATACAACTCTTATCACAATCCATACATACATCAATGT
>NW_022109491.1:17066074-17100659 GCF_000313985.2 Echinops telfairi | reverse complement strand
ATTTGCTATGCACCTATTTGTCTTCAGCGATCCTATCGGGAAGTTGTACCTAGTCTTTTTTGATGACTAGAATTCTGATTAAATTCTCCTATTGGATTTACAGTCCTTCCCTTCAGACCTGTTCTCCATGGGAGAAAGATGAGGCTTTCTGTTCCCACAAAGATTTGCAGTCACGGAAATCTAAAGAAGCATTTCTCCTCTAGTCTAGAAGGCCATTGTGAGTTGGAATTAATTATTTGGCAATGATATTTAAAAATGTCTTATCCAGTACATATCTGTCGGTTTAGCACACTGTGGTCGCCTGTGTGTTGCTGAGATGCTGGGCGGGTTTCCTTTTGTTGTGCTTAGGGTCACTGTGTGTTGGAACTGACTGTACAGTGTTTAAAATGGCAGCGGCAATCAAGTGTTCAGATAAGCTGTGTCAGCATATTCTGTCTAGCTTTTGCCCACCCTACCCTGTTCTCTCCAGACAGTACTATCTCCTGAATTGAATAGTTTTCCCCTCTCAAAACATGTGTCAACCTGCCTGGACCTTGTTGGGAAGTTATACAGTGATGTAATTATCTCCCATAGTACCATAAACCATGATCTGATGTTTAGGGCATTGGGGGGTGGATTGGGGAGGGGGAGCCAGCAACAGCAAAAGTGGCTGTTGTCAAGTCAGTTCTGACTCATGGTGACCCTACAAGAACAGAGTCAAACTGCTCATGAGTTTCTGAGGCTGTATATCTGTACGGGAACAGAAAGTAACATCTTTACCACCCTCTTAATCAGGGGTCATCCTGATTAATCAGGTGATGTAGAGGGCATTTTCCTGGGGTGTCACTTGCATCACCTTTTATGTTACTAGAGATAAAAGCAGAGCAAAGCAAGCAGAGAGAAGGGTACCTCAAAGCCATCAAAGAAAGAAGAATCTGGCCGCATGATCCAAGAAGTGTACATATTAAATGCCTGACCAGAGGAGGGAACAGTATTAGAGTTTAAATTCTGAGCACCTGGCTTGCAGAAGACTGTGGATGACAATGAAAACACAAAATCCATTTGCCAGGCCCTACATGGATCAAGCCTCTGACCATGGACCAGAAACGTGAATAGCCTGCTATCAGACAGCGTGCATTGGAAGGTGGAATAATGCATATGTAGTTCACTTAAAATGTAACACCTTTATAATTGGTTCTCCCTTTTTACCCTGTTTAACTTTGTTGTAGTTTTTAACACTTTCTTTCTATTCCATTGTAATTTTTCTGTTTTATTTTGTTGTGTGTGTTGCTTTCTAAATATGAAATCTAGGATAGGTAAACAATAGAGGGAGATAGTAACTGGATTCTTAAGGTTATGGCAGGACAGGGTAGGAGGCAATGGGGAGCTGCTAATAATGAAGACAAGAAAGAAGAAAATGTTCTAATATTGATTATGGGGATGAGTTCACAAATCTTTTCCATATGTTTAAGCTTTTGAATTGTATGATATGTCAATACTATGACAATAAAACTTACATTTAACTTAAAAGGAAAAAAAAAGGAATGTCTAGAGTAGAGTACATCTCTTGGGCCCATGGTCTCTGCACTGTGAACTTCCTAGATTCAAGGGAAGATTGATGTTAAGACACAAGGAACTCTCCCACAGTTTCCAGATCCACCGATGTTGAAAGTAAACGAGGCCCTTCCCCTGGCGTCAACACACAGAGAAAGCCTTCTTTGCCACCCTTAATTCGAACTCCTAACCTCCTAAACTCTGAGAGAATAAATTTCTGTTGGTTGCCTCATCTATTTGTGGCATCTGTTATAGCAGCATGGGATAACTAAAATATTCCTTTAAGCACCATCTGGTGACTCCACGTTCCATATGTCACCATCCACTCCTTCATTCATTTGTTGAACCCCCTATTCTGCTCATATCTATTAAGGGTCTACTTTGTGCAGGGAACTCTCTTGGGAGTCAACAGATAATAATACCTGGACTTTGAGGAAGCCCGGCCTTTCTGGACATGGTTGACACCAGGAATCCCCACTGCAGTCACTGCTACAGCAGGTGGGATTAGAACCCTGCTCCCACATACATTTCTAGGACGCATTGAGGCTGAGCCAGCCATCGCAACAGGGCTTTCTTCTAACTCCCTGTTTCTCAAGCAAATGGCAGACACACGAGAAAACACCAGTAAATCTATGCTGACAGCACATGGAGATACACACCAAGAAGTCAGCATTGCTTTCTCCCCACGATGACGAAGTCAAGAAGACATACATCCTCCCATATCTGCTCACATCTTCCCTGATACCTCATAAAGCCTTTCCCCAGGTAGTCATTAATGAGGTGTCAACTTGGATATCAGGGACCCAGGGGCAGGCATTCTGTTTGATGTTGTGGATGAAGGAGACACAGAATGGCTCTTTGTAAAAGTGTGGGAGCAAGCTCTGAACCTCTGCTTGGCAGCCCCTGTGAGCCCCAGCCTAGAGTCAGGCGGCTGAAATGATAAGGAAACAGCACAGCTGAGGGCTGAGCTGGGGAGACTTGGGGGCCCCACTACAGGAGGGACAGAATAAATACAGACATTGGCACTCTGTCTGTGCTAGCATCCAATTAAAAGGTTGGTCAGATTCACAGTAGTCAAGTGTGCCCTACTCATTGCTTGAATTTGTATTTGGGTATGAAATCCAACTTTGGAATGACCATGAGGAATAGAAAGGATTGGGCCCTTCCCCTGCAGTGAACGTATATCCATAGGTACATTGATGAAAGAGACCACGTCTTTTATCCTCTTTGCTGCTGTGTGGCACTGAGCAGCATCCTGATTACATGGTGAAAGTTGAGAACATTTGCTAAATGGGTGAACGGGCCAAGGATCGACTCACCTGGCAAGAAAGAAGGAGTTTACTAAGGCTTATTTTCTCCTATTGTCCATGAGGCCAGACTGAGGGAAAGGACCAAAGAGAAGCATCCGAGAATTTCTCTTTAGGATGTTCCTGGAACCAAGCCAAATTCCCCACCATGGAGTGAATTTCTACGCAGTCTCTGAAGCTGTAAGTCCGTAGGAGTACAGAGAGCCTCATCTTTCTTTTGTGAAGCACTTGGTGGGTTTGAACCAGCAGCCCTGTTCATTGACCAGCAGTGCTCAGGGGGATTCTAGGATATCCCTATAGACTCTCAATTATTAAAGGGGCCAATTTCAGGAAGGTGGCTTTCTGCTACCAAAGATACATTAAGTCTCAGTACCAGAGCATCCTTAGCCCAACTGTGGCAAATCTCCTCTCTTCCCCACCCAGTGTCCCTTTCCACTCACTGCCACCCACCCAGTGCTAGGAAACAGAGTCAGCTTGAAAAAGGGAAGGTCACTTGGACCTATTCAATGGAGATCATCTAAGTCAGGTCATTCATAGCTCAACCGGGACATTCACGATGAACTTGAGGTTCACTAATATTAATTAGAAAAGGAAAATACCTCTACTCTCTAGAAGCAAAGTGCAGTTGAGTGGAAAGAACACTGACATTGCAACATCACCAGCAAACGGCTTTTGAGCATTGATGTGGGCTGAAAGGAGCCCTGGTGTCGCAGTGGTTAGGCACTTGGCTGCTGACAGAAGAGTTGGCATTTCAAACCCACCAGCTGTGCCCCAGGGGAAAGTCAATAGCAGAGCTGAGCTGGGACCGAATCCAGCAGTCAGCTTCCTGAACAAAACGCTGCCGCAAGACACTAGAGAAGGAAACCTGTGATCACATCTAGCTTGAGCATGAGCTGGTTTTGTGACTTTGGGTGCACTCCAGGCAAGAGACTCCTGATTGTTCACCTGTACCTTGGCGGGGGTGGGGGGAGGATGGAGACATCTTGTGGTCCTCGGTTGTCCTAATTACATGATGCTCACCAGCTAGCAGTGCCTGACAGAAAGGACATAGATTTCCCCCCCTCATATGAAACCTGATAATGTGATGGGTTATTCACTGGGCTGCTAACCATAATGTCAGTGGTTCAAACCCATCTGTAGCTCTGTGCGGGAGAGATGAGGCTCTCTATTCCTGTAAAGATTTATAGTCTCAGAACCCGAAGGAGGCATTTCACTCTGCTTTGTAGGGTCTTTATGAGCCAGGCTGACTTAATGACAGTGATTTGGATTCCAGGTCTCCTCCCCATTATCCGGTTCTGCCTTTGTTTCTGAGGAGGGCCTTCACTGACCTACCACACACGGATCATTTTAAATAACAGACATTTATTTGTCCGGATCTTCGTATGGCGAATAGTCCTTCCTCTCAAAAGCCTCCGGCATCTGTGGATGTTCTCACAGATGGTATTCCCTTGATACCTGGCCTCTCTGCTGGGCTAAGCTAGTCTGCTCTCTGACTGGCTCAGGAAGGAGGTGATGCAGAAAGTACCCCACTCCGGTAGGATCGAATCAACACAACCAAGGGAAAGCTATTTCAACAGATTAGATTGATAGGTAGAGGAATGAGAGGGGCAGTGAAGAAGGCGAAGGCCTTCAATGGGATGGACGGGCAGCGTGGACTGTGGCATAGGAACTCTGGTGAGCATGGTGCAGGACCAGGCAGTTTTCGTTCCATTGTGCACAGGGTGGCTATGGGTTGGAACCGACCCAATGGCACCCAACAGCAACCCATAGAAGTGCTCAATCCAGTGTGTGTGTGTGTGTGTGTACGGACAACTCAGCTCCAAGTCCTAGTGACCCTGTGAGACAGAGTAGAGCTGCCTCTCTGGGTTCCTGAGGCTGTGAACCTTGACAAGACCGGAAAGCCTTTTCTTCCTCCCAAGAAGGGACTGGTGAACATGCATCTTTTTACCACGGAGTGACTGGTATGTGCAAGCTGCTGAGCTTTCTATTCGTAGCGCAACATGTAACACAAGAGGCAGCTGCTCACGCCGAGTAAGGGACTCCTGCCTGGTGAAACTCAGGAAAGGTCTGCGCCCAGACTGTGTCCTTTCGCCGTACTCATTCAGTCTGTTGGCTGAGCAAATCTTCCAAGCAACTGGACGAAATGAAGACGCGCTAGCCATCAGGATTGAAGGAGGGTTCATAAACAAACTGTGATCCTCGGGAGATGCGCTCGTGCTTGCTGAAAGGGAGGAGGACTTGAAGGCCATGCTGATGAAAATCCAGGAAAGTAGCCTTCAAGATGGGTTACACCATAATGGGAAGAAAACCAGAATCCTCACAGCTGGACCAATAGGTATTAACACGGTAAATGAAAAAATGATTGAGGTTGTCAAGGATTTCATCCCCCTTGGCTCTATAATCCATGGACGTTGTAGTGAAGAAGTTAAACAGCACAACGTCTTGGGTCAATCTGGTGCACACGACACCTTTAAAGTATTTGAAGAGCGAAGAGGTCCCTTTGAGGATGAAGCTGAGCTTGATTCAGCCATCGGATTTTCAGTTGTCTAGTACACAACTGACGATGTTGGATACCGAATACAAAAGATGAAAGAAAAATGGGCGCCTTTGAATGATGGTGCCGGCAAGGATGGTGACAGTGTTGTGGATGACCAACAGAACACGCAGCTCTCTCTTGGAAGAAGTACAGCCAGAGTGCTCCTTAGCCTGGAGGAGGGCGAGACTTTGTCTCCCATCCTGGAGCCACATTATCAAGAGACACAAGTCCCCATCGCAGGACACCAGGCTTGGTGAGAACGAGGGAGATCCTCCACAAGAGGGAGTGACACCGTGGCTGCAACCATCAACCACTGAGAGGCGGTGCGGGAGCGGGTATGCTTGACGCTGCTGTGCATAGGCTGTCCGTGAGTCAGAGGAGACCGGACAGCACCTCGCAGCAGCGTGGGCCACAACTTCTAGCGCGTTTCGAATTGCTTGGATCTGAACATCTACCGGGCAGGAGATGGTCTCTTTCCCTGGCCTGCGAGAGCGCGTGGGACAAGGTTGCCTTTTAGGATGGAGAACGCATCCTCCAGGTGTGCCCGAGTGCGCTCATTCATAAAACAAACAGTTCACAAAGCTTCAGCGAGAGGCTGGGCAGCACCAGCTTCAGAGCCTCTCTTGTTGGTTCATTAGAAGCCGAAGCCCCCTGGAGGCCAGCGGGGCGCGAGAGGGAGGGCAGCGCCGAGGCCAGCTGGCTGGGCCGCAGCAATGTCAACATCAGCCCAGATGTCTGCCCTAGGGTGGAGGCCATTAGCTCCAGTTTACCTGCTCACTCCATTTGTCAAAATTAGACACCAAAGCTCCCAAGGAAACACAAGGGGCAGCCTTGCTCAGCAGGGACAGAGCTAACAAAGCCCAGCAAATCTTTTCCATACACTTGTTTGGAGTTTTCCCGGTGCCCTCCTGAGCCCCAGCCACTTGGCAGGCATGTTTCTGATGACTGCCACATGGATGTCTGGGGGAACCCCCCTCCCCTCCCTAGCTGCACCCCAACTAAAGCCAGGCCTGCTGCCCCGTGCCTGGTTCCTGTCCCAGCCTTGCCTGGGCACTCCAATATCGAGGCCACTCGGACACCAGTATTCTCCTTTTTTTTTTTTTTTTGCTCCCTTTCCTGGGAGCATACTATTACAGTTTAAATTCCTGGGCTCACTCTTAGGGTTGTCTGGAGACAGATTAGCTTTCAACCACCTGATTGAATCTCTTCCCTCACTCCCACCTTCTCCCAGGGCTGCTCCGACAAGGCAGAGGGCAGAGGGCAGAGGGCAGAGGGGAGAGGGGAGGAGGTTAAACACTTGTCTGATGGGGCAACTTTTCATCAAGTTTTGCTGGGCGCGGGGCCAGACAGGAGTGGCTGTGGGCTGGTGAGAGCTTGTCTGTCTCTGGGCTGCTTGGAGAGTCCAGGGGGAGTTGAAGTTGGTGGGCTGGGGGAGGGAGAGTATGGAGAACGTGCGGCTGAAAGGAAAGATGCACGTAAGTCTAAACTCGCCAAGTTAAGACTGTGATGATGGAATTGTCTGGTGCCCTGGGAAAGTGCTCTCTCACCTGCTTCCCTCTAGGGAATGGTGGAGTCACCTGCTGTTCACTGAAACTGGCCAAAGAGAAATCAAAACTAGAAAAAAGAAGAAGGGGGGAAAAAAGGAGTAAGAGGTGAACCAGCTACTTTGTGTGGTAACTGTTGTTCGCTACTTACTGTCAAGTTCCCAACCCCACTGCCTTCAAGTCAGCTCCCAGTGACCACCCAGGACACAGTAAAACTGCCCCCAGGGAGTTTCCGATGTTGTAAAGCATTATGGGAGCAGACTGCCACAACGTTCGCCTGTGAGTCAGCAGGTGGGTTTGAACCACCAACTTTGGATTTTCAGAAGTCCATCACGTGGCCCTTCTTCCCAGTTTGCCTTTGTCTGGAATCTCTGCTGAAACTTGTTCTGCATCATAGCAATGGGCAGGCCTCCACCTCCACTGATAGGCGGACGCTGACTGCCCATGAAGTGCACTGGCCTATGCTCCAACCTGGCTGCCCCCCACTGTCATTGTGTCCGTACCTAATCGTAGAGACCCCATATACGCTTCCAAGCTTGTAAGTCTTTACAGGAACAAACAACCTCATTTTTCTCCCATGTTGCGGCTGGTGGGTTGGACCCACCTACCTCCTGGCTTCGAAGCATCAATGATCCTCCAGCTATGCTACATTGCAGTCAATTGACCCCAGATGAAAAGAAAATCCACACGTATCACCTATTGGTCTACAATGTTCCCTTTCCAGAAGTCAAAGAAACCGAAAGTATACCCAAAGATTGGAAACTGGGCACATGGACTGTCTCCACTGACATATAACATATTCCTTAGTTCAGTTTACTGCTTACTTCCTATCCCTTTTCAGTTAGACTGTCAACATCCCAGGATGGGATTTTTGTTTTCCTCTTCTTCGTTGACCTCTCCACTGGATGGCGAGCAGTGTCTGGCCACAGGAGCTCCTTAACAAGTCGGTGTGGACTGAGAAAATAAAAAGGGAGACAGAGATGAGTCCCCCACTCACATGTGGGATGGGGGATGGGGTTGGGCAGTTATTGGCAAAGCAGGACATTGGGGGGGGGGCCGTGTTCTCTGTGCCCAACTTAGCCTCTGGTTAGGTTCTTCTTCTTACTCTAGGTTTATATTTGTGTGTAAACAATGGACACACATACATCTATGTACAATATTTCCCCACATACACTGTGCCTGTGTAAATAATGTGCACACACTTATGGCTTCCATGATGTACAGAGGCATCTAAGGTGTGAGCATGTTGTGTGCTTTTAAAAAAAACACACCTTTAAAAAGTGTGTGTTGTGTGTGTGAAACATGTAGTGGCATTCAAATCGTGTCCTCCCAACTTCAAGGACTTCTTCCTCTTGCCTTTTCTTTAACTCTGATGTCCCATGCGAACCACGTTGGCTAGTGTAGTGCCTACGCTATTGGTAGAAACGGTTCATATGCTCAGCTGCTAACTGCAAAGCTGGCAGTCTGAGTTCACCTAGAGCCTCAAGAGAAAGGTCAGATCTACTTTGGGTAAAAAAAACAACCATATGGAGTATGTTCCAATCTGACACATAGAGTGTTACCATTATTTAGAATCCGCTGAAAGGTTACTGGTTAGCTGCTTAGGAACCTGAATAATGGTCATCCAAAGACATTCGGAACTAACTCCTAGAGCCTGTATATTTTACCTGAAGAGGAACAAAAGGGCAAAGATACATGCAACCGCCAAGGTTCTTATGAGCGAAAAACAGAGGGATATTTGATAAATCCAGAAGAAGAGATGCTGAAATGAAGACAGGCATTCATGGGGGTGATGTGGTCACAAGCAAAGGACACCATGGGTAGCCATCAGAAGCTGGAAGAAACAAGGCCCTCCAGAGGGACCTGACCCTGCTGACCCCTGGAACTTGACCTGGTGAAAAGGATGTTGATCTTCTGGCCAGCAGACGAGGGAGAGAACTGATTTCTGCTCTTTTGACCATACCAGGTTTGTGGTATTTTGCTATGTCAGCATGGGACACTTAACCGTCAAGCATTATTAACTCCTCAAAGCAGAGATTAGGATTTGGTCAGGGGTCAGGCTAGACCAGGCACAAGGGATAGCAAATAAAGTACAACCAGCCATCATAAGATATAAGTGATTCACCTCATATCATAGAGCAATAACCATTTAGCTCTTTCTCTTGTGAAGTCCAGTTCCAATGGTGAAAGTTCAGTCTCTGTTCCATGAGAAACCTTGGGGTTCAGACCCTCTTCAAAGCTTGATTTCGGAGGTAGCACTGGGCATCAGTAGCCAGATGTCAGCTGGAAATTCCACCAGAGTGTTGAAATTGCAAGTGGAGAATTTTACAAGTCAGAGCTGGAAATGGCACCCATCACTACCACCCATGTTCCACTGAATGTAAGTCAGTTGCATTACCATACCTATGTACTAGGGGGTTAGGAAGTCTAGTTATTGACTAGGTAGCTAGATTCCAATAACAACTCTATATTTTAAAGAGGAAGTATGGGTCCATGGTGGACAGCTAGCCAAAGCTGTAAGTAAAAGGAGAAAACTAGTTACGCGGGCACAGGAATTAAAATCAAAACTAGGCAATTTAACCTAAAGTATGAAAGAATTTCATTGTTCGTTCAAAATCAGCACAACTTGATGGAATAATTTTGTCTTTTACCGATAGAAGGGCAAATATAGTGCATTAAAAAAAGTGACCTTTCTTATGCATTTGGGGGAAGAACTCTGATTTTGTGTCAGTGTCCTCTGATGTTCCCTGCTGGGAAAATACACACTGACTCCAGAATCAGAAAGGTCAAGGCGCATATTATAGCCCTTTATTCGCGTGACCCTGAAAAAACCAAAGCACTGTTCTGAGTATTTGCTGTCTTATACTTGAAACAGGAGTGTTTCTGCAGATCGCTAAATCTTCAGTACACAGGACACACACACAAAAAGGTAAACTGTCTACTGTGTCTGACGCTGTACTTTCAAGGGTCGAACGAGTTAAGATGACAATTGAAGCATGGTCACAGGTAGCAAAGTGACCAGCAGACACTACAATGGCCTGCCTCACTTCCAGGTGCCTTGGTTGATGGGTTTCCCTTCTCATGGCAGATAATGTTCGGAGCTGTAGTAGGTGGATAAGCACCACCGCTACCAGAGGGATGTACTGATGAAGAGGTTTTGACACAGATTAAGGATGAGATCACACCTGCTGTTTGCAAGCATTGACATGAAGCTCTGTGCTTGTGAGGGTTTCAAGGTACTGTTTGTTTGTTGTTTCTTCTACTATGGCAAGAGGGTGTAGGTAATTAATCATGTAGCTACATATCCACATTCTTGCCCTCAGTCAACTCATGCATGTGATGGACCAGAAGGAATCATGGTCTAGGAACATGAAAAACAAACAGAAAATTCTCTTCTTGGGAAAGTCGGTCTGGAATTTGGCACACGAGGCTGTTAGTTCAGGAGTCCTGGTGGCATTGTCAGGTAACCATTGAACTGTTCATCACAAGGTCTGTGGTTCAAAGCATCAGTACATCCCTCTGGTAGCGGTGGTGCTTATCCACCTACTACAGTTCCGAACAATATCTGCCATGAGAAGGGAAGCCCATCAACCAGTACACCTGGAAGTGAGGCAGGCCATTGTAATGTCTGCTGGTCACTTTGCTACCTGTGACCATGCTTCAACTGACATCTTAACTCGTTCCACCCTTGAAAGTACAGCATCAGACACAGTGGATAGTTTGCCTTTTTTTTTTTTGGTCTTTATGTGCTGAAGATTTAGTGATCTGCAGAAACACTCCTGTTGCAAGTATAAGAGAGCAAAGCATTCTGCTCCCTGGTACTTATCTTGCTTTGCTTCTCCTTATTCCTGATCAGCAGAGATGTACTGTTCCCAGGGGGCTGCTTAGAAGGAAAGAACAAAGACCACTTTAAACAGCCACAAGGAGAGTCAGTACGCACAAACCGAAAGCACACGTATAACATACCAATCTTGCCCAATCTGGAAATGTCTACACAGTAGCATTGAATTAAGTGTTTTAACACAATAAATAACATAAGAGAAAATACAGGTCAATCCAAAAGATGAATAAGTATGTTTGTGAAAGGTCAAATAAACATCTAGGACATAGGACAGATAATCAAGAGTGATAACAGCAGAAAAAAGGTAACATGATGAACAGATTCAATAGTAGACTTGGTATAATTGAAGAGAAAATTCACCAACTGGAAAAAAGATCTGAATCCAGGACAGAGAGATCATAAGATGATTGGTGCCTCAGGTCGTGTTTGAACTGCAGAAGGAAGCAAATACTGGTGAAAGCATTTCACTGAGAAATAGATGAGGCATGATCCAAGAGAAGACGTTCCTCACAATGAGAACGGAGGAGGGGGGGGTGTTCCTTATGTGGTGGCTACACAGCGGTGCCATTCCCTAATCCCAACTGCGTGTCACTCCGATCTTTCTTCTATACCATGTGCTCTTTCAGAGAATTCACTTTGATACTGTTGCTGCTACTGAGAGAGACTGAAATTTGAACTGTTTATTCACTGAATTTCTTTAAATGCTGGCCTGTAATTTTACTAAAAATAAAAGTATTCTACTTCGTGCCACCCTGGAAGGTATCTAGTCATGTCAGACTTGGGATAGAATATTTAGGATTGAGTAGCAACCTCGTGAAAACCAAGGCTGTAATTACAATGGAACCGCTATAAAAATGCTCCCTCCCTCCCTCCTACGCAGCTGGCAAGGCCTCTCAGGGGTCTCAGGTGGACAGGGAAAAAGGAACAGATAAGTTTGTCTCTAGCAGCAGGTCCCAGACAGGGAGGCAGGATACAGCCCTGCTCCCCTCCCGCTGGGCATTTCCTTGCACATTAAAAGGCCTGTATGTTTGGCTTGGGCTTGTGTGAGAGGAAAGTTCTTGGCCTCCAGGACTGCAAACAGACACTTCCTGCTGCAAAACTCTCAGAAGCCCCTCGCCCCCAATTTATACAACTGGGACTGCTATTTCCAGCCTTGCTTTGCCCTATTTGCCTCCCTGCCTCCAAAGGCAGAGGGATCCCAGCCAGAGCTGGAGCTGACAAACGGTAATAAAACCGAGGAACTCCCAGGCAGGATTTTGAGCTTGACCTCAGAGCTGTTGGTCAAGTTGGAGATGTATTTTTAGTGTAAATATTCCTGGTAACATGAGCTTGGGATTGACGCCAGCAAAGCTTCTGCAGGGCCTTTTCTCACCCTGTGCTCTCTTGCGTGTGGTTCTCCTTCTTAGAGCCATTCCTTCGTAAAGGAGCAGAATTTGCTTTATGATCCCTAAAGCAGTGAGCAGCCCACTGCCTTCTCTAAACCCTAGGCTGAAGGACCATAGAGCAAGTTTCAGAGAGTGGTTGAGGTCCTTTAGATCCAGCCCCTCCTGCTCTAGATTTGACCAATGTGTATGGACATTGCTTCTCGCCTGTGGTGAAACAAGCACGAACTAAGGTCTCTTTGCTTACACACAAGGCATTCTGTCATGGACTGGTGGTGGCTAAAGTGCATAATATATAAGCTAGGCCATTAGAAATATATGTACAATAAATAAGAGCCATTGGAGAACAGAGTAAATATGCTTAACCTAAGAGTAATATGGTCGTTATAATTGCATAATATAGTTGAGCATCCTGGTGGTCAATGTTAAAAACAACAGCAACAACAAACAAACAAACAAAACCTATTGCAAACGAGGAAGGCGGTCAATTCCTAGGGAAAATTAAGGTGCTCTGTTTGATTTTATGGAGTTTGCAACAAGTGTATTTTAAAATGAAAACATAATATAGCAAACTTTCCATTGGGACATTAATGGACACAATGGAGACTGACTTTAAAAACATATTGAAACCAAGAAAAAAGCAAATTTTAACTAGTCCTTTGGTGAAACAACTTTGAGAGAGAGACGTGAGTGCCAACATTCTTGGTGAAGCGTGTCTTCCGAGGGAGTGAACTCAGATAATCTAAGTTGATCAGCCCCCCCTGTGGCAGCACCTGATAAAATAAAGAATAGCATTTCGGTTATTCAGAGCTATGGATGAATAAATTGCTGATTGGTTCATATTTCTTCAATGTTTCTTATACCAGATGTCCTCTCCGAAGAAACGGACAACGAACAAGATGAACCCAAACTCTTGGCTCACAAAAGGTCTCATTGCCCTTCTTTTCTCTTTCTCCATCGCCTTCACCACTCCTCTTCAGGGTCTCCGATAGACACCAGTCACTGTCCTTCATGATTTTAATGTATTATCTTGGCTATTCTTCATAATAATCCCAAGAAATGTTGTTGCGATGTGCCATTGGGTCCGTATTAACTCATAATGACCCGATGTGCCATAGAATAAAATAGCGCCCCGTCTGAGGCCACCTTCACACTCAATGCCATCGTTGACCTTTTTATGGCAGCCATTGTATAAATCCACCTTGTCGGTGATCTTCCTCTTCCTTTCCATGACCCTCTACTGTATCAAGCATAATTTTCTTCTCCGGGGACTGATGACATGTCCAAAGGATGTGAGACAGCCTCTTGCCATGTTTCCTTCTAAGGAGCACACTTCCCGGAGTTCTTCTGATGCAAATTTGTTTCTTTTCCAGGTAGCTCATGGCACATTTAATACTATTTGCCAACACCATCATTCAAAGGCATCCTTTCTTCTATGATCTTCTTTACTCGTTGTCCTGCTTGTACATTCTTTATAATAAAACCACGGCTTTGGTCAAGCACACCTCATCGTCAAAGTGCCATACTTGCTTTTTAACACTTTATAGAGGTATTTTGCTGAACATTTGCCTAAATGCAATACTTGGTTTCATTTCCTAATTGCTGCTCCCAAAGACATTGTTTGTAGATGCAAGTAAGATGAAATCCTTTACAACTTGAATTTTCCTTGGTTGATTATGATGCTGCTTATTGGCCCAGCCGAGGTGTCATTCAAACTGAAGGCTGTAGTCTTTGATCTTCATCAGTAAGTGCTTCAACTCCTCGCTTTCAACAATCGAGGTTGTGTGATGAGTGTATTTCAGGTTGTTAATGTACAATCATATGCATCCTTTCTTGGATAAACAATTGAAGACAGAGAAGTTAAGTTACATTTCAAAGATCATAGAGATATTAAGTATCAGCACTGGGTGTTTCAATTTGACCAACTATATATCACCACAATAATAATGTACCGCAATTGACTTCCAAACCCAATGGCTCAAAGCAAGAACATTATTATTATTACTGAATCTCAAGGTAGACTGGCAACTTCTTCTGATCTTGGTTGAGTTCATTCATGATGGTGCAGTTGACTGGGGAAAAGGCAGGTGGCTCTGCCGATTTGGATTGTGTCTGTCAATTTGGGGGCAAACTAGATATCAAGTGGTCTTGGATTATTTTCCCCATGTATCTCTCACACCCATGTAACAAATTAGCTTTTTCATAATCTCCTATCAAGGCAGGGAGAGCAAGGTGGCTTGAGCAACAGAGTAAGGGACATTAGGCATGTGCTTCTAAGTTTCTGTTTGCACGATGCTTTCTAACATTTCATTGTCCAAGGAACTCTCATAGCCAATCACTGAATTGATATGAGAAAAAGCTGCGAGGCTGAAGGAAACGGATATGGGAAGTTAGGCCACCTTGTAATCAGTACAGTTCAGTAACCTTCTGAAGTTCCAGCTTTTAATAACTGTCTACTACCCACCACAATTGCTCATCCTTTGAATCCTGGGATGGCTACAAAGACCATCATCCAATGGCCTTCAAACATGCCCTTTTGGCCACTCTATTGTATCCTCAAGTAGCTCTATGGGAAGATCCAACGTTTTGTAGTCATATGAATAGGAAGTGGAAGAGTTTGTGGATGAAGAGATAAATTGCTGTTACAAAAATACAAACAAACAGAAAACCAAACTCATTGCCACCGAGTTAATGCAACTCACAGTGACCCAGCCCTTTAGGACAGGGTAGAATTGCCTCTGAGTTTCTGAGACTAACTGTTCAGGGAGGAGGCTCTCACACAGAATGATATTCTGTATAATAGAACAACGTTGCCTCGCTCTCCCTTCAGAAGCCACTGATGGTTGGAATGAGCTGCTTTGGTTATTGTATCAATCCATCTTGTTGAGGTTTCCCTCTTTGAGGCAGACTTTAAAAAAAAATCATTTTATTAGGGGCTCATACAACTCTTATCACAATCCATACATACATCAATTGTGTAAAAGGCATTTGTACATTCATTGTCCTCATCATTCTCAAAACATTTCCTCTCCACTTAAGCCCCCGGCATTAGGTCCTCATTTTTCCCCTCCCTCCCTTGCAGAGGGGTCTTGGGGAGGAGACGAGCCAGTCAGGGGGCAATGTAGCAATGATGAAAAATACAACTTTTCTCTAGTTCCTAAATGTTTCCTCCCCGCTCCCACTATCATGATATGAATTCTACCTTGCAAGTCTGGCTAGACCAGAGGATGTACACTGGTACAGATAGGAACTGGAAAAACAGGGAATCCAGGGCGGATGAGCCCTACAGGACCAGTGGTGTGAGTGGCGATACTGGGAGGGTAGAGGGAGAATGGGTTGGAAAGAGGGAACCGATTACAAGGAACTATATGTGCCCTCCTCCCTGGGGGACAGACAACAGAAAAGTGGGTGAAGGGAGACGTCGGACAGGGCAAGATATGACAAAATAATAATTTATAAATTATCTGGGGCAGACTTTTTACTTGCAAAGATGTTCTTTTCTAGAGATTGATCTTTCCTGAAGACATATCTGCCCATGAAGGATTGCTTTCTGACCAAGCCTCAGCAGAACTACCCAAATTAGATAGACTAGGAAGAAAGACCTGGCGATCCATTGAAAATCAGTCCATGAAAACGCAGAATTATAATAACCCAATCTACAGCCAATCGAAGGAATGTCCTCAGCACCAACCAGTGTGTCATTATATTATGCACTGGGGTCACCATGAGTTAGGGCTAATGCCATAGTAACTAAAACCAGCAGGTCTTCCTGCAATGCAAATCCTGGGAATGCTTTTAGAATGGTGACTCTATTACTAGCTAGCAGGCCTTGCTCCATTTTGAAGGCCTGCCTTGTACATCAGGGAGCCTTGGTAGCATAGGAGGGTGAGTTGACTGCTAGCAGTAAGGTCAGGAGTTCAAAGCCATGAGTTCCTTTGAGCGAGAATGATGAGTCTTCCTGCACCATTAAAGATTTATAGTCTGAAAAATCCACCAGGGAAGCTCTACCCTGTGTAGAGGGCCATTATGAGTTGGAACTACTCCCTGACCGTGAGTTTGGGGTTGGCCTTATATATCTGGATGTGCAAATTCAGGGACCACAGCCAGGAAGGCCAGCATGCTCCTTGGCACGATGCAGACGCAAGGGTATTCTCTTGCTGCTAAACAACCAATGAGGACCCAGTCCCAGATGCACACAAAAGTGAGGGACCCCAAATAAGTCAGCCATTGCACTGAACCCAATCAAGTTATTTTTAACTGTACCGCATTTACATACACAATCATGTCCTAAGGTTTGTAAACAGTGATACTTTAAAACTTTAACTTTTAACGTATGTTTGGCACATATATGGATACAATTGAACATCCATTTAATGTAATACTAACATAGGTAGTAACTTGATATAAAACTAACATAGTAAACCCCCCCAAAAAAATACACTGAAAATATGAATCTTTAACATGAAAACTTTTAATTCATGTATCAAGTGAGTTTCACTTCTTATTGTTTGTTGCATAGGACACCATGCTTGATATTCCTCTTTACGTACTGCTAACGGAGGTTTTAGGCATATTGAGAGGATGCAAAACTCAATATTTATTTATCATGCAAAATATATTTCTGTTTTGGAACAATGGGTATGTTTCTAAATTTGTCTTCCAAGAAAGCAACAAAAGGAGTTTATCTGAATGTAACATTTTATCAGAATATTTATGTATCTCTGTATAAGAAAATGGAACAATTCCTCGAGGAAATAAATGAATATTTAGATCATAAAAAATTATATACACATACTTTATTTTTCATTTCCCTTCAGACTGACTTTCTTTTAAGAAATTGATGGATATTGTTATGACTTGCACAACTTGCCCATTGAAAAACAGTGCTATGATTATATCAACTACTTTGACTAGGGGAGCTGAACAATTCCACAAGGAAATAAAATGTACATTTTAGAAATTTGTATATAATAACCATTACATCTTCCTTTTCATTTCTGACTGATCAGGTCTAACCTCATATTCAGTTCTCTCTTATCAACTACCTAAATGTGTACATGATAATCACATGCCTTGTGACGTGTCTGGTTTTGTGCTGTGCAAAGGGACCCCAGACCAGCCTTTTGTCCTCTCTCCCGTGTTCCCGGTGCGTGCTCTCGCTCCCGTCGGCTGTTAGCGACAGTCCGAAGAGTAGGGACGGTGGAGCATCCAAGGGCAGAATTTGAGTGCACGGTTTTTGGAGGATTATTTTGAGGCCAGGAGCACTCATAGGGATCTGCTAAAGGTCAGCCAATGAATATCATTCCACAAACAAATGTGATCACTTGCGACCAAATCTTAAGGATGACTGCTTTTGACGATATCAGATCTGAAGAATCATATTACATGTTCCAAGTCTATTTTTTAAATGTACTAATTTTCAAAGATAAAATGTTGCCTTCATGTTCCAATTGGAATGTGAGTTTTATTTTATAAAGGACTTCTTTCGTCCATTTATCTCAATCATTTTCTATGGTAGAGCCAAGTGGGTAAAGCGACATAACCTTCAGGCCTGATAGAATGAACAGCATCACATAAGTGGAGAACAAACAGGAAACCTCCCACGAGAAAACAAGAACTGATTTCTGAATCCCTTCTAAAGACAATTTCAAGGAGCCCTAAGGATGAAGTGGATGAACCGCCAGGCCAGAAGGTCAAACCCACTCGCTCCTCTGTAGGGGAAAGATGCAGCCTTCTGCTCCCATCGAGGTCTCAGCTTTGGGAATGCACAGGAACTCCCCCGCCGGCCCGACAGGGTCACTTGGAGTCAGAAAGTGACTCGTGGCCGTGAATTTTGGTTGGAAGAGAAAATTTCAAATTAGGCTTCCTTGATGACACTTAATTAGAGGAGAAGTTATACATTTAATTTTTTAGTTTCATGGGTGCGAATTGTAATACTAGTACCGTTAATGCTGAGATGACTAAACCCAGTGCCGTCGAGTCGGTAGCAATACTGATATTTCATAATTTTTCCATATTCTGTATCCATCCTGTTGTAGTAAAATAAATAATAATGGCATAGAACATAAAATAAGTTTAGAATCAGAAATTGGCACACTGATAGATCCCATAAGTAACATAAATACAGATCTTGGCATGTGGGATAATTTTCCTTCTAACAATGTTAGCTATTGCATCAAAAGAGGGCCACGTAACTGCCAACATCAGAGGGGTCATTTGAAAATTAGTGTCAAGAATTTCTGTACGTTCAACAAACAAGATCCTGTAGCCAGAATGGATCTCTCAGGCGCACAGATCATGGTGACAATTATAGAAGGTAGTGGCTACTGCTTTCTGCATCAGTCAGCTCAGTCCATTGTTTGCTTTGCAAACTGGTGAGTCCGAAATCATTCAGCTCTTTGTTTGCTATGAATGGCGTTAGCAATTGGCACAACTGGGAAATGATTGATGAACGTGAAAACAGTTTATCAGTCACCAGTCACAGAGATTGTATGTTGTCATGTGCAAACCAAAGGCATGGTTTAGGATTAACTCATGAACTAAAAACACAAATTAATGAAGAACGCCACTATCAGAAAGCGGTTTTGCAATGTGTGGTTGCTGTCACTGTGTCAATCACTGACTGGGTGCTGTCTTCTCAGGGAAGAAGTAAAGTTTTGAGCCCCCACAAAATGGTCATTTGGGAAGTTACTTGAATCTCTTGTTCAGTTTGATCCATTTTTACTGAATCGCATCTCAAAATACGGTAGCACTAGAAAAGATAGCCCATGTATACATTTAAACAATGTGTGAAGCATGAATAATCCTAAATGATACAGGTCCATCATGATTTCTAATTAAATACACATAAGCTCCGTATTTGTCTGTCTGTAGATTCCACTCCAAAATGTAATGAAAGGTGCAAACACCCGGAGAGAGAACAGCGCACAGGAAACCCACACTCTGCATATCTTACCCGGAAGGAGCTGAAGAAAAGCTCGGGATTGCAGGACTCTACGGGTGAAATATTAATGATGCAGGTAGCCTCGAAAAAGGGCAGAAAGAATATACAGAGTTACTCTACCCAAAAGAACAAGGCCTCTTTTTTTTTTTTATCGGTTTTAGAACATTTTCTTCTTTCTTTTTTTAAAAATCATTTTATTAGGGGCGCATACAACTCTTGTCACAATCCATACATACAGCAATTGTGTCAAGCACATTTGTACATTCATTGCCCTCGTCATTCTCAAAACGTTTGCTCTCCACTTAAGCCCCTGGCATCAGGTCCTCATTTTTTCCCCTCCCTCCCCGATCCCACCTCCCTCATGAACCCTTGATAATTTATAAATTATTATTATTTTGTCATATCTTACACTGTCCGATGTCTCCCTTCACCCACTTTTCTGTTGTCTGTCCCCCAGGGAGGAGGGCACATATAGTTCCTTGTAATCGGTTCCCTCTTTCCAACTCACCCTCTGTCTACCCTTCCGGTATCGCCACTCTCACCACTGGTCCTGAAGGGGTCATCCGCCCTGGATTCCCTGTGTTTCCAGTTCCTATCTGTACCAGTGTACATCCTCTGGTCTAGCCAGACTTGCAAGGTCGAATTCAGATCATGATAGTGAGGACGGGGGTTGGGAGGAGGAAGCATTGAGGAACTAGAGGAAAGTTGTATTTTTCATCATTACTATATCGCACCCTGACTGGCTCATCTCCTCCCTGAGACCCCTCTGCAAGGGGATCTCCAGTGGCCTACAAATGGGCTTTGGGTCTCCACTCCGCACTCCCTGCCTCATTCACTATGGTAAGGTTTTTTTGTTCTGATGATGCTTTATACCTGATCCCTTTGACACCTCGTGATCACACAGGCTGGTGTGCTTCTTCCATGTGGGCTTTGTTGCTTCTGAGCTAGATGGCTGCTTGTTTACCTTCAAGCCTTTAAGACCCCAGACACTATACCTTTTGATACCTAGGAACCATCAGCTTTCTTTGCCACATTTGCTTATGCACCCATTTGTCTTCAGCGATTGTATCATGGAGGTGAGCACACAATGATATGATTTTTTGTTCTTTGATGCCTGATAACTGATCCCTTCAGCACCTCGTGATCACACAGGTTGGTGTGTTCTTCCATGTGGGCTTTGTTGCTTCTGAGCTAGATGGCCACTTGTTTACCTTCAAGCTTTTAAAATCCCAGATGCTATATCTTTGATAGCTGGGCACCATCAGCTTTCTTCACCACATCTGCTTAATCACCCACTTTGTCTTCAGCAGTTGTGTTGGGAAGGTGAGCATCATAGAATGCCAATTTAATAGAAGAAAGTATTCTTGCAATAAGGGAGTACTTGAGTGGAGACCCAATGTCACAAGGCCTCTTTAAAGTGTTGAAAAGCATGGAGGTTACTTTGAGGACTAAGAGGCAGCTGATCCAAGCCATGGTAGTGTCAGTCGCTTCATACGCATGTGAACGTTGGACACTGCCTAAGAGCGACTGAAACCAATTCAGTGCGTTTGACTTGTGATGCTGTTGAAGAATCTTGAATGTACCATGGACTGCCAAAGGGCCAAACAGATCTGTTTAGAAGTACAGCCAGAATGGACATTAAAGGCAAGGTCAGTCCGACTTGTCTCATGTACTTTGGACATGTTATCAGGAGAGCCCTGTCCCTAGAGAAGGATATCTTGCTCGGTCAAGTGGACGGCCCATGAGAACGCAGGCCCTCAACAAGACAGAATAGCACTGTGGCTGTAACAGTGGGCTCGAACACAGCAGCGGTTGTGGGGATGACACACTGCACAGTAGTGTTTGTTCCTGCTGCACATGGCTTCTGTGTGTGTCGGAACTGACTGGACAGCACTAACAATAGCAACAACAGTAGGTTCCACTCTGGCTCTTTCTCACACCATTTAGCTAAGTATTGTTTTAAGACATGTATCTCCAACAGATGGAAAACTTGTCGAGGGATTTAACACATCTACTAGATTCAAAAACATTTCGGTGAAGAAATAGAAAACCCAGTACTTCAGTATTTATGTGAAGCTTGCAAAATGGATTTCTTTCCAAGGGCAGAGGTCAGTGCCGTGATAGTGCTGACAATACATCAGGATGTTATAAAGTCACGCAACAAAATATTTTAGAACCTAATGACGCTGACCTTCTCGCCCCATGTGCTATGTATGCATCTGACTTAATCTTGTAGGATTTAATGCTGTAGATTGTTGCCCCATGCAGTTAATTTTAGCCCATGGTTCTTTTACTATACACATTTTTTTTTGGCCATCTGGACCCACCAATAGGATATATTTTTTAATCACTTTATTGGGGGCTCATGAAACTCATCACAATCCATACATACATCAATTATGTAAAGCACATTTGTACCTTCGTTACCCTCATCATTCTCAAAACATTTGCTTTCTACTTAAGCCCTTGGCCTCAGCTCTTCATTTTACCCCCTCCTTCCCTGGTTCCCCCTCCCTCATGAACCCTTGATAATTTATAAATTATTATTATTTTGTCATATCTTACACTGTCCGATGTCTCCCTTCACCCACTTTTCTGTTGTCCACCCCCCAGAGAGAAGGGCACATATAGACCCCTGTAATCGGTTCCCCCTTTCCAACCCACCCTCTGTCTACCCTTCCGGTATCGCCACTCTCACCACTGGTCCTGAAGGGGTCATCCGCCCTGGATTCCCTGTGTTTCCAGTTCCTATCTGTACCAGTGTACACAATAGGATATTCTTAAGATGTACTTTGGTAATGATTGAGTATTAAAATTTAGCACACATTGGGAAGAGCATGCTGTCATAACTAGTGCAATTCTGAATTCGTGCACTCAGATTCCAGACACCTTAGAAAGCGCTGCCAAGGACTGGAAACACAACGAAGATACCAAAAGCACAGCTGAAACTATCAAGAAAATTGCAAACACTAGATGGTGTGCTTATGTTGGTCGTGGGCAATGATACACTGCAGCGTTTCCCTCAGCTGAGTCAAACTTGCCAAGATCCAGAAGGAGATTTGAAGGCTTGCGCAGATATCTGCTAGTCACTCACAGGGCCTTTATATAAATTCAGGGAAGATTTTGAAAACGTTGAAAACCCAACAAAGGCACTGCTTTGTCAAATCCTCATGGTCAAGTCACAGACCATTACAAAGGCCCCCAAAAGACACCCGTCCACGAGGAAGTCCTCCAGCAGTGTCGCCAGGGGCCGTTTCACACACGTCCCTGATCCACCTGACTCTTGCCTGGAAGGAATGGAGAAGACGCAGGGAATTCTTTTCAATGGATTTTCAGTGGAGTTCCCGTGTCACGTAAGGTGGACGTACCTGAGGAAGAGCACTTGAAGGCGTCCCTGGCTTATTCTGGTGACTCTGATCTGAAGTTTTATGGATAAGTGAGACAAGGTGATTCCGGTGTGAGAACAAAGTCTGCAGATTCAGGAAAGATGGATCTCAATCATGTTGGAATACAAAGGGGGCTTCAAAAAGTTCATTTGAAAATGGGATTTTGGTAAAGTTAGACGTCAGACAGTATAAGACATGACAAGATAATAATAATTTATAAATTATCAAGGGCTCATGAGGAAGTAGGGGGCAGGGAGAGAGGGGAAAAATGAGGAGATGATACAAAGGGCTCAAGTAGAAAGCAAATGTTTTGTAAATAGTGATGGCAACATATGTACAAATGTGCTTGACACAATGGATAGATGTATGGATTGTGATAAGAGCTGGATGAGCCCCCAATAAAATGATTTAAAAAAAGAAAAGAAAAATGGAACTTTTAAATTTTGGAAACGGATTGTGGAAGCAATTTTACAATTCTGCTTGTCGTGACTGTACTAGGAATGACATGACCTATCTATTACCTCCAAGTAATAATAAATTAAAAGAAAAAAAAATCCCCAAATCCCAAACATAGATCCAGGAATGGGTTTGGGGCTCACATTAAATCCTAGCTCCAACTTAGGAACAATTCGTTCTGACATCATGGCCCTGCTTGCTACCCTGTGAAAGGGAACACAGAAGGTATGGGTGTTCTAGCAAAATACAGGGAAGACATTAGATGGTGCACGGCTAAGCAGCCATGTAAGCAAGACGTCCACCAAGTCCACCTGGAAGAAGCACACCATCATCAGTCACCGAAGGATTGTAAATCATATCATCAGAAGTCGAAGGAGGGAATAGTATCAGAGCCTAAATTGTGAGAATCTGTTTTGCAGAGGGTTTTGGATGACAGTGGGAGCCACAGATTCATTTGTGGGAACTACACAGGAAACAAGCCCGGGATGAACTCCCTCTATCCACACTAGAGGGATGGGAGGAAAGGGGTTGAGAAACAGTGCATTAGAGAGATTAGTATGGAGGATCAATGGGACAAACCTGACTTGAATAGTTAAAACTTTGTCAGTAGATTCTCCCTCTGCTGCCCTTGGATCTGATCTGATTTTCAACATTAGCTGCGCTTTTGTTTTGTTTTGTTCGCTCATATTCGGGTGTACCTCAGAGGCATTAGGTCATCAGAGGTCAGCCTCTTGAAGTTGTGTGATATGTTTCTCTGATTATTTTGTAACTGAAACTCAGGACTGATGACCCTTAGGGACAGCAAGCAGGGTTTCTGGGCCCGGGGGTAAGGTGGTGGTGAAAGGGAGACGATGTCAAGGCATCCAGGAAGAAAATGAATGCTTGGAAACAGATTGTGGTAGCAATTGTACAATTCTGGTCGATGTGATTGAACTATGGAACGATATGACTATATATATTAACTCCAAATTAATAATAATTACATTGGAATTTGAATGTAAAGGATCTTTCCTCATGAACATTTTAACGCTCCCTTGGTTCTATAATCAAGGATAAAACACAATGGATATTTTCGAATGGAGCAATTGCTTTTAACATCTTGCTAACTTTAGTGATCACAAACTGCACCACAAAATGCTCCTTTTCATCCCTGAAGAAGCTAAAAAAGGTCAGCTTACAAATGAGTCAAGGATGATCCTATCTGTTATCTTTATTATATATGAAATAGATACTACTAGTTGCTTGATTGTGATAAAATCATTGAAGAATGTTTAAGAATAATGAAGAGAAATACATGTTTTTAATTATGACATGTTAGAGATGAAATATCTATCTAAAAATAAAATACAGTCAGTTGCCGTGAAATTTGTTTCTGGCCATTAAATTTTCTTTTGTGACATCTTTTCATAACAATCCATTCATAATTATGGCATTTATTATGATGCAAGCATAAGAATTAAAACCATTTAAAAGAAAATTGGTGAAAGCCATTTTTATGTTGCTGTGGGAGATGAACAGAATTTTACCATGATTGCTGAAACAATTAAGTCTAGTGACTTGTTTCCTTTGTTGTAGAAAATATGGAGCATTGTAAAAAATTTCAGAGCCTCGCCTCCTCTAAAAAAAGTATAATCCAGTTCATCTCATTTCATTAGAATAGCTTACACCACTCTGGCACTAAATTGCTACTACTATCACTGCTTTTCATTGCGTTAGGCAAGTGTGCTGCACAAGACCTCTTTAACGTGTCGGGAAGCAAGGATACTACTTTGAGGACTAAGGTGTGGCTGACTCAAGCCTTGGTATTTCCAATTGCCGCACGTGCATATGAAAGTTGGATGTTAAATAAGGAAGACCAAAAAAAAAATCAATGCATTTGATTTATGGTGCTGGGAAAAAATACTGGTAGTCCCAATAGACTACCAAAGAACAAGCAGATGTGTGTTGAGAGAAGTGTAGCCAGAATGCTCCTGAGAGGCAAGGATGGCCAGATTTGGTTTCAAGTACTCTGAACATGTTGTCAAGAGAAACCAGTCCACAGAGAAGGTCATCATCCCATCATCCTTGGCAAAGTGGAGGCAAAGCAAAGAAGAGGAGGACCTTCAACAAGACGGATGGAGGCAATGGCTGCGTTGACGCGATCAGGCATAAGTGCAACGTTGAGGATGGCGCAGGACTGGGGAACGTTTCGTTTTCTAGTACATGGGTTGCTATGAGTTGGTATCAACTCGATGGCAATGAACCATAACAATAGTTACTTTTGAAAGGAGTGACAGCATGGTAGCCAGATAAAAATGGAAAGAAGTGTGAAAAATAACAAAACAACAGCGAAAAGAACTTGTAGCATGGATGGCCACAAAATACACAGATATACAATGCACTTCCCCTTTAAATCAGGGGTTCGCAACCTCCCTAATGCCATGACCCTTTAATACAGTTCCTCTTATTGTGGTCAGCCCCCACAACCCACCATAAAATTATTTGTGTTGCTACTTCATAACTCTAATTTTGCTCCTGTTATGAATCGGGCAACCCCTGTGAAAGGGTTGTTCAACCCGCCAAAGGGGTCACCACCCACAGGTTGAGAACTGCTGCTTTAAATGCATGACTTATCAGAGGAGAGGGCAACATAGAGAGACAATGTGTCTCTCTCACTCTCCTTTCCATTGAATGGATGCCAACCCTGAGGAGAGCTACCCTTCTGAATTTCGGAGACTGTAACTCTTAATCGGGATTTTTTAAAGCCTTGCTTTTCTCCCTGAGAGTGGCTAGCAGTTTTGAACTGCTGACCTTTTGGATGGCAGCCCAGCTTATAACTACTATCTACTATCATACCAGCACTCCTGAGATCTTGTTTAGGGCCCTCATATACTTTTATCAAACCCAACGTCATTGTTTTCAGAGAGGTTTGCACTTAGTAGGTATTCAGCAGGGGGCAGTGTGACACAGTGGTTAAAATCTTAGATAGCATGGTCTCTCTCTGGGCCCTCTCTTGCTCATTTGCAAGTAAAATAGAGTTCATCAGTCTTTTCACAGTGAGCCTTGTATGGATTAAATTAGCTAATAGATCATTAACTTGGGCTCAGAATAATGGTAGCTTATTTTTGTTTCTAAAATCATATCTACCTCCAACCTAGAAATATCTTCTAAACTTCAGCCTTTTATATATTTACCTACCAGCTCCAATTGTCCACAACTTAACTCATGACTCCCCAAACTGGTATCCAGCCAGTGCCCCTGATTCCTTCAAGGAAGTAGTGTCCAAGGAATTTTGAAAACGTTTAGTGTAATCCATAACACCTCCTTCTTCCACGCCCCTGCTTGCCAAACTAAGTCCTTATAATGTTGCCACCTAGAAAGCTCCTAGAATTGACCTCTTCTTTTGAATGCCTTCTCCACACACACGATCCGAGCAGTGATGTTCTTTTCTACCTTGCAAGACTACAGTGAAATCCTGTCTGTCTTCCACATACTGTCTTGGCGTACCCACCCCAGTCTGTTACTCACATCTCTGAAAGAAGACTCTTTCTGGAACCTGGATTTCCCATCCAATGCTTGAGATCTGTGATGGCTTCCCAGTGCTCTTAGGAGGCAGACTCTCTTAGGAGGCCAAACACCCTCAGCTCCTCCCTGGCCTCAGCTGAGCAGTTCCATCTCCTGTCCTCCTCTCTGGCTTCAGTTCCTAAATCCTCGTTTCACTTCCTCAAAGCCCATCTCTTCCCCTGGTCACAGGACTTAAGTCCCAGCTGGGCCATCCCTCGCTGGGCCTTGGACTCCTTCGCCTGCCCACCCTTCAGAGTGGCTCTTTCTTAAATAGGCTCTTGCTCTTGTTCGCCTGTTCTTGTGGCATCCATTCTTTTATGAGCAGGTACCACTGCTGCGGTGCGGCATCTATTTTTATTGTTCTTTGATTCATCCATGCTGCTCCCTCAAGGGATATACACCACCAAGATGGAATATGAGACAGACACATGTGCAGGGGAATCGTGCTTGCTTACCTTTGCATCCGTATTGTTCATACAAGGATTCATACTCTCTATATAGTTGTATGTGTAGGAGCAAAATACATGCCTCTTGCACCCTAAGATTCTTTCTTCTCGGGATCTCTTGGATCTACCTTCTTGTAGATCGCTTGAATGTAGATATCTTGGATCTACATGTTATTGTTGTGTGTGTCCTGGCAGTATAAAACATCCTTGGATGCCTATGTTAGGAAACATTGATTGAAAACGCATATCCAGGGCCACCGGAGGCACTTGTAGCTGAGAAAGCATTCAGTCCCGGTGATACCTGTTGACAGGCAGGAGCAGAGGTGATCGCTGGACATGGGTAAGAAGGGGAGATGATTACAAGTGTGAGAAATCCAGAACTCACGCCTATTCAGCATTCTAGGCTCCACATGAATTCTATTTCACTTGTATATATAATCAAAGCACCATAGGGAAGAAGCTTTTATTTTCACCTCATTTTAATAGTATAGAAACTGAGGCCCAAAGGGATTTAAACAATTACTGAACACGGTGCATCTCATATTTGTAGAAGCCCAGTCTCTGACACAGACAGACCTATTTTAATCTGCTCTTAACTGCACAATGATTCCCTGAGAAGTTTTCAGGAAATACACATTCCTAACCCTCAAAATCTCCAATTTATCTGATAGCAAAAAACAAAATTCTCCCAATGAAGTCAAAGTCTCATCAAGGCTGTCTATAAATTTGAGCCAACAAGTCTTTATTTCTGTGATGTATTCATCTAGGAAATAAATCATACATTCAAACCTATGAACTAGAAATATTTTATAGAGTATTTGGGGGCAAGGCCACAATATAGGATACACAGGACCCAGGACTAACTCATAGACTCAGTTAACCACTGATCTCTAACATCAGGGAATTTTTCTAGATTTGTTTTGCTAGTATTCTCTTTGATAATGCCAGCTATTTAGTGTTTACCATGCAATTGGACACTACACAGACACTGCTTCCTGTAATCTTTACAAGATACTTTATATGAGCTGCCCCCTATAATATTTACAGGAATGCCATTCTACATGCTAGAGTTGAGAAAATGAAGATTCTGATAAGTTAAAGCCTTGCCTTACATCGGGGAGGATCCAGGATTCATAATCAAGTATCGAGTCCTAATCCTGGGACAAAACACCATCCATTTCTGGGTTGGCTGGCTTCTGCCCAGCTCAGGGATCATGCAGGTCTTTCCCACCTTGCATGGGGCTGGGCTGGAAGGGAGGAAAGGGAAGACGGTTCTCGGTGAAGAGTGTCGATGTGAGAGAATGGGCCTTGGCCCCGGGTTGCGGTTGCTGTTGTCCAGGGCTGTCTAGTCGGTTCTGATTCACAGCAGCCCCGTGTCCACCAGAAGGAAGCACGAGCCCATCCTGCTTGTGTCCATTTGTGAAAACGGCTGTGTAACGTGCCCAGAGCCTTTTTCTGTTCTTAAGTCTTTTCTCTTTCTACATTCAGAAGAGCAAGGTCAGACAGTCTGATCTTCCTTCCCCCCGCCCCCCACTATCATGACCCCAATTCTACCTGACAAATCCAGCTCGACCAGGGGATGTACACTGGTACAGATAGGAACGGGAAACACAGGGAATCCAGGGCAATGATCCCTTCAGGACCAGTGCTGAGAGTGTTGATACCAGAATGGTGGAGAGAAGGTGAGGTAGAAAGGGGGAACCGATTACAAGGATCGACATATAACCCCCTCCCTGGGGAATGGACAACAGAAAAATGGGTGAAGGGAGACGTCGGACAGTGTAAGATATGACAAAATATAATAATTTATAAATTATCAAGGGTTCATGACAGAGGGGGAGCGGGGAGGGAAGGGGAAAATGAGGAGCTGATATCAAGGGCTCAAGTAGAAAGCAAATGTTTTGATAATGATGATGGCAACAAATGTACAAATGTGCAATGGATGGATGTATGGATTGTGATAAGAGTTGTACGAGCCAGCCCCCAATATAATGAGTTTAAAAAAACACACAAATATCATTGTGGAAAAAAATAATACTTTTATATATGAGAATTCCCATGGGTCAAGGCAGACTGTCTGATCTCGTTCTTTTTCGGAGTTAGAAAGACAAGACACTTGGAGAAAAAAAAATAGACCAGTTTTCATGAATGAAAAGGAAAGCACAGTTGTCATTTTCATTTAGTACCATGAAGTGTTAAGTCAAAGATTAAGAAGCTTGACTTACACTTTTGAGCTGATGTGGGAAAGCTATCTTAAAAGGTGAGCTTAGGATATTTGGAGAGGGTATAATTTCTGTGCTTGCTGTAGGCACTATCATTCACAGATACACTTCTGCTTGTGGTGACATGGTTGTTGAAAGGTTTCAGGGACCAATGGAGCATTTGCCTGGAGGCTGTATGAGATCCCCTTTGGGCAGGAGTTTCTCTGATCTTGTTATCTGCCTTAAATCTTCCAGCACTCACTCAGCAAGCAAGGCCTTGATCATTTACAGTCACACGAGGAGATATTTCCAGGAATGATTTCCCTATAGCATTTTAATAAGTACTCTATAAATAATAATTTATCGAATTGCCTTCTGTGTTAGAAAAAGAATATATTAAAGGAGCCTAGCTAATTGAAGCTGGCAGTTAAGTTCCTTGAATCGAAACCAATCAGTTTATCTACATGACTCTAAAGATTTGGGATGGAAACCTGCTCATTATATTTCAATTTCCTGATACCCAAAGATCCAGTTGTCACAATCTATTGACCTGGCCTTCCAGGGAACCTGTGTGCAACACTGACTTGAAAACCCTCTGATACAATTAAAAATAAGTGGGATCAGAAAGAACCTCAGCTCCTCTTTAGCTGGGAGTTGCGAGAACCGGAAAGATGCTGAAAGTTGCGTGCCCCAAGTCAGCAAGATTGCAGGTTGTGACTGGGAGGAACTCACATGGTGAGTTGCCAGTGATCCCCTGTAGAGACCTGGGGGTTCAGCCTCATGACGAACAGAGCAGCTTTTCCCTCCTCAAAGCATCAGTTTGGATGATAACTTACATGTCATTAAAGTCACCTTGGTATCCCCGAGTGGCATACATGGTTAACGTGCTCGGCTGCAGTTCAAGTCCGCTCAGAGGTGTCTCAGACAAGAGAGTTCATGCTCTATTTCAGGAAAAAATGGACCACTGAAAGCCCTTTGGAGCCCAGCTCCCCCCGCCTTCCCCCCCTATCCGCCCTGCCACACATGGCCCCCTACTGAGTACCAGCTTCAGGTGGCAAGAGGAAATGCGGAGCAGGAAGCAGACCAATGCTCAAGAGGAAGCCAGTTCTCATCCATACCCTCTGCCAGGCAGTAATGTCACACACGTTCCCTCCGCTCAGCCTGGCTGCGGCTGTCTAGGGAGCATCAAACACTTAAGGGCTTCATTGTGTCTTTAGTGTGTCTTTCCACCCACAAGGGGCACGACTTGACAGAGAAAGATTTTACAATCAGACATATGCAGTAAATATTCTTCTGAAGATTTTGATTTAGCTAATAAAAAGAAGGTGGATTCCAATCAAGCCATTGTGGGGAGGAAAAATCTGTCTAACCCTTCTTTAAGATTTAAAAGCGATTAACATGTTGAGCCTTGGGATAAGTTAAGCACAAGTATTATTTTTATATGCATGTAAGTCCCATAAGGTAGATAATAGCACTCCCTCACCTCCATCTTACACTTAGACAAAAATGCCATTCAAAATGATTTAAGCAACCTGCCTTAGATCCCATATCAAGCAGATGATAAGGCCAATACTATAAATCAGGGGGTCTACCCCCTGATATTCCAGATCACAATTTTGATTTGAATAAACCACTGATTTATACCAAACATCCGTTTATAAATCATCACACCTTCACTGAGCTCAGGGGCCTGTTTCTCAAGAAGCTTGGCCTCCTGGAGAGAATGGTCACAAGTCCAACGAGGATGAACATGAGGCTGTGTGAACATGGTTGGGGAACTGTCAACCGCTCGGGAAGGATGCAGAATCCACTTAAGGAAATCATGGAAAGTTTTTTGTATGAAGAGACATCAGGATAGATTAAGATTAGTTTTGAGAGGTGACAGTTATCCCTGCTCTCTAAAGCCCCCCACTCGATTCTCTGTCCTGTGTGCTCCCCTCCAAGCAGACCCTTTTACTCCCCTCTATTCGGCCATGCTCTGTCTACTTCAGCGAACCCAACCATGATTCTCAACCAAATCTCCTTGATGTTTTATTCATCTAATTCACTCTTGTTACACTCAAATATTACTTCTGGAGGAAGCCTTCCATGATGTCCTGGGTCAGGTTATTCCTCTCTATCATGAAGGACCATCGAAAGACAAGTGACAGCAATGGTTGAGTGCTCAGCTGCCACCCGGAAAGTTGGGGGTCCAAAGCCACCTGGCCTCTCCACAGGGCAGATACCTACCTGGTGATGTGCTCTCGTACATATGACTGTCAGAAAGCCCAATGAGTCAGGTCTACTCGATCACACATGTTTGCTGTAAGGCAAAACTCTCTAGACAGACACATCAACAACCCACACTCGCGTGTGCCCACCTCTCTGCCCAGTGCTGGGTACACAGTGTTGCTCTCAGGTGCCACTGAGTCCATTGTGACGCATAGAGACCCCGGGTGCCACAGAGAAGCAAACGGACAACACAGCCCGATCCTTCACCGTCATACGGTTTGAGCTGGGGCTGCCGTTGCTGTATCAATGCATCTTGTGGAGGGTTTTGCTCTTGTCCACTGACCCTCAACTTTATCAAGAATGATGTCCTTCTCCAGGGACTGCGTCCTCCTAATAAAATGCCCAAAGTATGTGGGGCCAAGTATTACTACCCTCGCTTCTGAAGAGCATTCAGACTGTACTTCATACGAGACCGATTTGTTCATTCTGCTGATCGTCAATGGCATATTCGACATTCCTCAACAACGCTGTCATTCAAACGCACAGCAAGCGCAATAAAAATGAAACCATTGGGAAAAAGGTGGGTAGATTGTAGAAATGCAGCTAGAGGCGACAGGACAAGTCCAAAGACTCTTTCTAGAAGGTCCTGGGAAGAATAGAGGCCGAGGCTGGAAAGATAATATGGAAGGCAAGAGGGAAAACGATTTCTGGCGTGTGAGCAGGAATCTCATAAACAAAGTAGAAAGAGACCTAGACTTTCAGATCCAAAATTGGGAAGATCCTCTGGGTCCATCTAATTCAAAAGATCCCCTGCATTTCCCAAGCTTTCCTTGAAAAATGAAAATGTTCCCCTGTCCCTCTATTATTAACAGGAGTTTCTCCTGGATTAGAAAAAGATCTGGGATAGAATTGCATTCTGTCAATCAGCCAACCATCCACCAGATGAGTAGTTGGACATATTCTGCTTAGTTATGAGCACAGAACCCAAGGACCAAGGGAAACCAGACCCCTTCCCAAAGCTAGAAAGGTCAAGGGGCCAGTAGAAGCACAGAGACTTGAAGCAGATGATAAACCTATTGTGGTAAATACAGTCTCCTCTCCGCATTGCCTCACCTGGATCTTTGATGGTATAGAATTAAGGAGTGATTCTCCTTATATGTGAATACATCTACCATGTCTTCCCAAGTCTTGCCTATATAGTCTTCTGATCTGAAGCAATTATTTAATATTGACTTCATTAGTACTTAGTAGCCAGTGATAATTTGGAGTCGTAGTGGTGTCATGGTTATGTTGGGCTGCAATCCACATGGTCGGCAGTTTGAAACCACCCGCAACTATGAGAGAGAACAAATGGGCTTTCTACTCCAGCAAACAGTTACTGTGCCCGAAACCCACTGGGGGGCGGGGAGGGGAGGGGTGTTAGGAGTCAGCATTGATTGATGGTAGTTAGGGTTTTTGTGAGTGATAATTTAATGAAGATCCATGAATTGCCAATGTGTTTGCTTCTGATGTAGATGCCTACAAGGACATACCTTCTTATTAATGTCATCTTTAAGGGAAGCATGTAATAAACAGGCACAATGGGAAATCCATGTTTATTCTATATGTAAGAACATAAAGAACCATTCATAGTTCTCCATTATGAGTTAAAAGGAGGAGTCTTGGGAACTGGAGTCTCTACACTTGGAGAAAGTGTGACACAATAATTCTTCATTCCTTCTGTCTTAAGAAATGAGTGGCTTGTTCAGGTCTCAATATAAAAAAAGCAACTTTAAGGCAACATTTTATTAGAAACATAAGTTTTGTTTGAGAAATTTAAAATTCCAGAGTTTATTTTTCTTTGGTGTTGCTGCAGAGAGTCAACAGGAATTGAGATTTTTTTTCCCCTTGAATTTGTGCCCACTTATTAAACACACATGTGAGCTAGATTCCTTGCATAGGTGTAAAAGGGACTAGGGTGGGGAGGTGCAATTCCATCCACTGACCTGTTTCCCTGCCCTCAGGACACTTTCAAACAGCTGTGAGAAAAAGGAGTGGGGGGAGGTAATTTAGCAACTCATATCCAGATGTTCATTTCAAACACACCCTGAACAACTTTTGCATGGTTTATTTCGTTTTCTGAAACCATTTTTCACAGGCCTGTTTTCTCAGCTGGGAAACTTCTGGTGTAGTGTTTTCAAAAAAATATTGCGTTTGGCATTACAAGGAGAAAAAAAAGAGAGAGAGAGCAGCTTTTGAGACATTCAAAGGACAATCTGTTTGCCTTGGTCTGCAGAAGTGGGACTACAGGAATGTAGGCATCTGTACCACCCAAAATATAGGTAGAGAAAAATTCCACTTGCACGTTCTGTTTACACAAAGCTTCTTTAGCGGGGAGTTTTATGCTCTGCCATCTTTTAGATTGGCCTGAAGAGCGAGAGAACAGAAACTTGGCTAGAGATGAACAGCGTCTATGGGAGAATACACCAGCATGTACACCCCTCCAGACCCTGCCTTATGATACCACACACAGTAGTCCGTTTTTCACTAAACTCTATACAATGCTAGGCTTACCCACAATCTGAGGTAAGAAGGGAAAATCCCGGGGAAGCAAACAGCAGCAGCAGCAACAACAACAAAACTGCTTTGGATGTGGATGGGGTTCCTGGGCAGATGCTGGCAGGGGTGTCACCTCCCAGGTTGGTCTCGTTCTCATCCAGACCCGGGGCATGACAATGCACTGTTTCATGGGCCCGTAGGAGTTGGATGTCCAGGATAGCCCATCATCCCTGACTGGTGTGGAGCGCATCTCCTGTCCAAGGCCTGCTTAGTATAGTTTTCAGGTGGACTCAGACCTGGGAAGAGTCTCAGGAAGGGGTTCATAACCCAAAAGGATGCCTCCAAAGGGAACACTCTGATCTGTTTCTTAAAGATGAGAAATCAAGTCATGAAAATCCATGGGAACAGAGCAACACCTGCATGTGGCTAAGACAGAAATTTCAAGGAATCTGTAATCCCATGTAAATGTTAGGTGAAATTCGCCTTCTCCACCCACAACATTCCTGAGGTTCATTAACCCCATTCTTAGAATTGAGCTCCTAATTCCTTACACCAGAGTGTTCACATGGGGATAGAATAATACTCCATGTGCTGTGTCTCATAAGATGTCTGACATAGTATGATGCTTACCTTCCCGACACAACCGCTGAAGACAAAACAGATGAACAAGCAAATGTGGTGAAGAAAGCTGATGGTGCCCGGCTATCAAAAGATATAG
>NW_022109491.1:17017196-17064999 GCF_000313985.2 Echinops telfairi | reverse complement strand
AAGTCAATGGTACTCACAAGGACCCTGTGTGTCCGAGGCAAGCTATACCCCATTAGAGCTGTCCGCGGCTGATTTTTCAGAGTAGATGGCTAGATCTTTCTTCCCAGGCATTTCTGAGTGGACCTTAACTGTCACCCTTTCAGGTAGCAGCCAAGTAACTTTCAGGGCTTAGTAAGGTAACACTAGAAGTCTATGTCCCAATAATGATATCTATTGCCATTCTGCACATGCTGCTGAGATCTCTCAGAGGAGATCCCAGAAGTCGCTGGTTATTGTAAGTCCCAGGCCCAGCAGGGAAACCGGCACCACCATCATGAGCACTGTGGTGATGACCAGAGATACGAGAATGTATGGAAGCCTCCAGAGAGTCCACAAAGAATGAGACGTCACAAGGGCACAGGACACAGTACCCTGGGACACCAGTATGCGGGGGCCACTCCCATAAGATAATTACAAAAAGACAATTGCAAAGACAATTACAAAAACAAACAAACAAAATGACAATGAGACCATGGCAGAGAAGGTTAAAAAGAAACAAGAAGACAAAATTTCTCCATTTAAAAATGAACATATCTCAAAATTAAAAGGAAAAAACTCATAAAAGATAATAGCTATTGTAATATCACATGGATTCTGAAAACAGGAGGAGGAGGGGTGAAAATCTAAAATGAGCTAAACTTCTCCAACAGGACAGTCAAAGCCATTGTTTCTTCTTGACCTTGATAATTAGAGGAATATAGGCTCCAGTGTGTTCTTTTGCAAAATTTGGTAGAAATAAAAACAGGATGATTCCTTCCAAATTACTGCAGGAGATGAAAGAAAACAAAACAGAGTTCAACTAACCAAAAGCAGGAAGTAGGGGAAATGGTAGAAAAGCATAAAATACCAAAAACACAAAACAAGATCCGAAAGGAGAATAAAAATGTGTCTTTTACGGCGATTCATTTACATGATCGTTAACACCCCTCCCCTTGATATTTGGGAACCTTCCCTGTGCGTGGCAACCTTCATTGATACACTTCCTGGAAGAAGAGATATGGGGAAAAAAAGAAGTGTCTAAAAATTTAAACTATAAGTGTCTGAAAAAGATATAGAGAGAAATTTGCAAATAGCAGCTGTATCAATGGAATAGAATTCTGAGTTAAAAGGAAACAAACATGATTCGAGTTCATTTCATTGTAGCTATAGCTTCAATTCTCAATAACAGAGTATTCAATATGTAGGTATATGAAACTTCTGGAATTTCAATGGGAAATTTTTGTTCAGAATATATATGTTTATTTTATATCACTTTGATACTTTGAGTAGACAAACAAAACAAGAATGGATACCTGTGGCATTTATATAATCTCCTGTCCACTTGTGAAGGGGTGGAGTCTAGCCTGGCAATCAGGTCGCAGCGTGATGACTTCATCTGGAGGTGTTACAGAGAGAAATAACCGACTGGAGGCCATAGACACACAGGCACTCTGCTTGTCTTCCTGTTGACAAGCCACATGGAGACCCCTGATGGAACAATAGCCCTGAAGCTGGAGGAGCCACATGAGCACCCACACCGGCACTGAGATGCTTCCACCACTACTGCATTCACAAGACTTTCCACTCACTGGCCTGTGATCTTCAGCATTTGGTGTCATTGCATGTGTTGCATGAGTCTGAAGAGGAAATTATAGATTAGTATTGGACATTAGGGCTAATATCAGACTTAGGGACTTGATCTGGATTGGGCTGGACTGTTTTCTTAATATGCAATTACTCTTTGATACAAAGTTCTCTCTCACACACATATCCAGTGTCTCTGGATTTGGTTCTCTAGGGTACCTGGACTCACACAATGCCCAAACTCATCAAGTCAGCACCGATGCACAGCAACTCTGTAGGACCATGTAGAGCTGCTCCTACGAGTTTCCAAGACTGCACCTCTTTACTGGAATAGAAAGCCTCGTCTTTCTCCCATTGAGCAGCTGAGGATCTCAAACCACCATGTCACCAGGGCTCCCAAGACTAGATGAGGCATTATTAATATGGTAACAATATACCCAACATGGACTTGGTGCTTCGAGAATGACCACCTGGCCACCTGTGTTTCAGCTTGTTTCATTCCCTCTGATTGCAGCGGACTCTTCTTGAGAAGAAGCTTATCTGTGTTTGTGATATGGTTTTCAAAAGATTATGAATACATTTCTCCTTTCTGTCCCAGCAGGTCATCACGCTTCTCTGGTGAAGTGTCAGACTCGGGACGATAGATGGGTTCTCACGCCCAAGCGGCCTGCCTTTTTATCAGGCTCTCCAACTCCTTCTCAGGACTAAGGTGGAGGTCATGCATTTAGCTCTCATTTTACCAGTAGCCCATTGGAACTATCTGCTGTAATATTAGGTTAACTTACTTTTATAGAAAGCTCTCGGGAAACTGCATTTGAATGCTTTGTTCCATTGACTAGCTTTCTAAAATTTGACCCCTGCACAGAATTATACTGGAACATATCACCCACAGGAGAAGTAACATGTGAGTCTACACACTCGCTCTGCACTGATGTCCTATCAGTGCCTTTGAGTTACTCATGATGAATGGACGCTGACTGGTGGCCTCGATGCATACTTGCTAGAAGCAACAACATAAGCCGTCAAAATGAAATTTCTCTCACTTTCTGTAATTCCTACCAACAACAATATTCTGAAAAATACACTTGGATGGTAAGAACAGCTGTAAAACAGCCCCTCTCCGGGCCATTACCCACATGCCAGAATTGACATAACCCTACTTAAAAGTTTCCTACCCTGTTATTAACGGAATCTTCTGACAATCTTCGTATTATAATGAACTCATCCTGTTCCTGTGTTATGCACTGTCAACATGTTTACTATTGATGATCACCAGCAACAACGCAAAACACTTTGTATTGTGTCATTTAATCGGAAGAGCCCAGTCAAGGTGGATGCTACTAACACTCCCACTTTACTGATAATCCGAGTTCATGTCCCCGCTCACAGAGCCAGGACATAGCAGAGCCGGTGAGTGTCACCCTCCTTCTCATCACAGAGTGTCTCCTCTTCCTTCCTCCATAGCCCTCTAAATGGATACGTCTCAAATCTCTAGTTACCTAAGTCACAAGTTATTTCAGGAATACCTCTCCAAATGGCTTCCAGAATTTGATCGCTTCTTGGTATCTCTGTGCGTCTGTCTCCTCCTACTTTAGGCGTGCTATTGGGGAGGGAGCAGCCCCTGAAGAGGGACATCACGCATGGTCAAGGGGGAGGTCGGTGAAAAAGAGAAGACGCTCAGTGAAGTGTATTGATACAACAGCTGTAACAATGAACGCAACCATGCTAGCGAGGGTGGTACATGACCAGGTAGTGCTTCTTTCTGTTGTACACAGGGTCTGTGTGTGTCGAACCCAGAATGAAGGCACCTCACAACAACAATGTCCGATTAAGTCAAATTGGTCACGTAATAAATCTCCCCAAGTTCCCTGGTTACATACTATTGGGAAATAAACCTCAAAAGAAAATCTCTGACATTGAGTTGACTCTGATTCATAGTAGCCCTACAGGACCGGGTAGAACGGCCCCTGTGAGTTTCCAAGACTGTAACTCTTTATGGGAATAGAAAGCCTCGTCTTTCTCCCATGGAGCAGCAAGTGGTTTTGAACTGCTGACCTTGCAGGCAACAACCCAATGCCTAATAGACCCTACGTATTATCCTTGATTACAGAGATTCACAGGATTTAGCAAAGAGGTCATACGACTGACTCACCGTATTGTGTTTTATTCAAAATATTCCATCCTTTAAAAAGGATATATATCCACTAAGAGTCAAATTGGGGAGCTTGTGAAGGAGTCTTTATCATGCATGCATTTCTGTACTCCATACATAATTACCAGTCATGCTCCATGTGTCACCTCTGCTGGGTGCTGGAGGAAAACTATTAAAGGAGTCCCTGGGTGGTGCACACAGCTCAGCTACTGGACTGGAAGCTTGGCAATTCAACATAACCTAGAGGCATGATGGAAAACAGGCCTGGTGGGCTTCTTCTAAAAGGGCACCCTCTTTAAAGTGCTACAGGGTGGTCCTACTCTGCACGACAGGAGGTCCTCATTGAGCTGGAAGTGATTCAACAGGAGCGAATAATCACAGACACCGTTGGATACTTCAGTGAGGGCAGTGTCTAGTGAAGAAATAACAAGTCAAGACTGATAAAGGAATAGCATCGTTGTACAAATGGGGCTACGGGCCAGATATGGGAGAGAATCCTAGGCTGTAGCCCCACCCAAGAGGCTTCTTGTCTCATATCCTGCCTGGTTGGCTGACCCTACAAGCATTCCCGGACACATCTGAATGTGCAGGATATACACATGCTGGACTTCACTCTAGGACCCTGTTAAACTTGGAGTGGCACCAGCCTCCTCTTAGCTGGCACTCTGATTCAGATATGGTGAACAAACGGAAGGTTCTGTATGTGGAAGGTCCTGGGACAGAATGTTTCTCTCTCCCTCACTTGGGGGGTGTGGTCCACGCTCAACCCAAAGAGAGATGAATGTCACAGGGGACATTTAGAAAGAAGGAAGGCTACAACCAATGAGAACGAAAACACAGGAGAAGGATAGACCACAAACAGACACATGTTAGCAGCTGAAAGAAATATCCATTTCAAGAGTTTGGTGTGAGGGTAGCGAGGTTTATTCCCCTTAATCACTTAGGAATTTTTCAGCTTCTTGAGAGCATTAGCCAATTTCCATTCTTTCAGCAGTAGGGTCTCTGCAATGGAAAACAATGACAAGTGTATTTTTTGAGTATTTAGCATGTTGTAGGTCCATGCTAAAATAATTATTTCATTGTATATTACAGAGAACACTACTGGGGAGGTACAATAACATCTTCTTTTTTAGGGAAATGGAGGCTTAGAGAAGAAACACAACTTGGTCAACCTCCCTTGGTGAGGAATGGGTAACGGTAAATAAGAACCCAACCCCTGGCCATTGGAGTCCAAAGTCCTCCGTTCTTAAGCACTATACACTACTGAATGAACAGTGGTGTGTGTTCTTATGTGATTTTATTTTTCAATTTCTGGTATTAGTCTTTACTGAGTCATGGTGCAACCCTAAGGCTAGAATGAAAAGGTGATATAGCAATGAGAGGTCATGAGTGGAGCCTCCCATCAGGAGATAGGATAGGAGGTGCATCTTCAAAAGAATTTGCTTCAGAAGAGACTTTAATAGTTATAGTACTAGAGGAGATACCCCAAATTATAAAAGATATGTATATATATATATATTTTTGGATTGAATTGTGTCTCCCCTACAAGATTATGGGTTGTAAATCCCAACCGCCTATACTGTGAATGGAATCGCATTTGGGAACAAAGGTTTTTGTTATGTGAATGAGAGACACTCAGTGTAGAGTGGTCTTAGATCATCAGTTTTCTTTGCGATATTGAAAGAGCAAACTGGCAAAGAGAAGAAGGCACTAGAGGAGGGAAGACACAGGCATGTGAAGGTTGCCCAGAAGGAGAGGAGCAGAAGCTCAGACGAGATGAGGCTTTTCCTCCAGACCCCAAGCAGAAAGCCTTCCCCAGGGGCTGGTGTCCTGAATTTGGACCTCTAGTCACCTAAACAGGGAGAAAAGACTTTTTTCCTAGTAAAGCCACATACCTGAAGTATTTTGTTACCACAGCACTGGATGCCAACATTAGTATATTTGCATGAGTGTGAACATGTATTTCGTGATTTAAGATGGGGCTTCATCCCTGTGAGGAAAGCCATGCCTCCATAGCATTGACCATTAAAGAAATCTAAATGAAATTCCACCATGTGCCTTGTGCAATGGCAGGTGGGAGGCCACAGGGCCCGGGGGCTGAAAGTTTACACTCTGGCGCTGACCTCCCTGTGTGTGGAGTCTGAGCTGACCACTGGCTTGCTGGGGCAGTTGGGAAACTCACTTTGAAATGTTTTATAGTATAAAGTAGAGGGAAGGAAACATTTGTAGAATTATGGTGAAGGAATATCAGAAAACAAAACAAAACAGGAATGTTTCCCATATTTTAATTGTCAGAATATGTTGCCATTGTTGTTAGCTTCTGACTTATGTCAAATCTATGTTCAGAATATAGCACTTGCTATTTGACCAAAGAGCCCTGGTGGTATAGTGGACCATATTGAGCTGCTATTTGTAAGGTCATTAACTTCAAGGGAGAAGGATGGGGATTTCTGCCTCCGCATTTTTTTTTAAGTCTCAGAAACCCAAAGGGGCAGTTCCACTCTGTCCTACAGGGTTGCTATGAATTGGAATCAACTCGAAGGTGGTGAGTATGGTTTTTGGTTTAATTTGACGGAGTATAGCCATGCACAGAGGGGTACGAGATACATGATCGGTGTGAAAAGTGAATTGGGGCTTCCATAAAGATATTGGTTGGATTTAAGAAGGTGTCAAAGGCAAAGAGTGTGAGGCTGACTCCTTAAAGGTGCAGTGGTCCTTCTGAGCATCACCATGGAAAAGGAATTACAGGCAAAGAGCACTACAGAGGACACGGGGCTGGTGGGCGGTTCTGAAGGAGCGCAAAGGAGTAGTCAGTGGAGACTTAGACCCCAAGTGAAGGGTGAGCCAGCCTTGGGGGAAAGAGGGTCTTGGAAAGAAAGGGGGCGACTTTAGGCCTCACTACAGAGTGCAAGCTGGATTTGTTTGAAATAGGGACCCAAGAAACATTTGTTTCTCTCCAGGTTTTATGCCTTTGACTGTTTCTATTTTTCTTTTGTTTGTGTTTGTTTGCTTTTGTTTATTTTAACCAGAGAGATTTTGTTTTGTTTTGTTTTTGATCCTTTCAGGGAAGGAAATTCTGTAAAATCTTTGCCAAAACATTAATCTAAAGGAAAACATATAGAACCTATTATAAAAAGTTACCTAAAAGATCTCATCACCCAGAGAAAACATCTATTAACATTTTACTGCACATTTATCTCAAAGCACCTTTCAACACACACTTTCAACAAACTTATTAATAATATTTTGTTAAATCCTTTGTAAAAATCAATAATATGCTAAGATAATTTTTCTATTATCGATACATGAAGGCATACATTGACATATAAATGACTTCTAAGTTTTCTATTTTATGGGGAGAAGGCAGTTTATTTACCTAATCTTTATTGATAACAAATGTCTCTGCGATCTCTGAGTCATAAAGACAGCATTTCAACAAACAGATCCAAGCATGATGAAATAAAATAATGCATACAGTAGAAAAGATAACAAATATATCCTTTAAAAATGAAAATAAATGTATACACCAATGCTTTCAACTGGCTAGAGAGGATGAAGAGAAAGGAGGACCATGTTCACATTCATTTACTTAAAATTTAACATTTTTATCTCTTATTTGCTATCAAAGAAAAATATAACTGTTCTAATAATGGGGTACAATAGTAAATATGTCACAGAAAGTTCACGTTCTTAGTACATTCAGAAAGAGGTGTTGAACTACTAATTAAGAGTGTATTAGATACCCATCTAACTTTACATGGCTATAATCATAGGATAAAGCATTAGGCTGTTTTAGTTGGATCTTATAGAGAAACTTTTCTAGCCAATCCACTGACGACTAGGGGAGAGGACAGCAGGGAAGAAGAAATGGCTAGTGTAAAGCCTGAGGGGACAAATGACCTTGGGAGGCTCAAGAAAGAGAAAGCACAGAAAGATTTCAATGTAGCTAGCAGGTATTTTAAGCCAAACCAAATCAAACTCACTGCCGTTGAGTCAATTTTGACTCCTAGGGAGCCTATAGGACAGGGTAGAACTGACTCTGTGCGTCTCCAAAGCTGTGATTCTTTATGGGAGTAGAAAGGCCCACCTTTGTCCCTTGGAGCTGAGAGATGGTTTCAGACTGCTGACTTTTCCACTACATCACCAGATCGTGTCTTTAGCAAGAAGGAAATCGTCATTAGATGACATCATATGGGAGGTTCAGGCCAGGTCAGGGAATAACTTGTAGGCCAGGGAAGAGTTCTAATTTGAGCTTATAGACATTGGGAAGCCATTGGAAAGTTGCAAACAGGGAGTAAGCTCCATCTATGATTTAAAATATCCTTTGAGCTTCACTGAACTATAAACTCTTTGAGAGAAAGTTGCTTCCTTATTCATCTCTGTATTCATAAGGCCTAAAAGCAATACTTGACACATAGTATATGATATGTCAATATAAATTTTGCTATATGCATATTTATTAAGCATTTAAAGATATTGTCTTGGGTTATGTGTGAAAATCATAAATACAACTTAGTCCCTGCCCTGAAGAAGCTTATATTTTAATTGTCAAAAAATATTTTACATGAATAAATGCATTAATATTTGATATTAATTATAGGCAGTAAGCTTATATTTCATTGGAAGAAGAGGTATATCTTCCTTTAACACTTCATTTTATGATCTATCATTACTAGGTTTAAGATAGATCACTCCCGGTAGCTTATATTTTTCTTTTCAAGTAGGAAGCTAGATCTTCTTTTAGACCAGAAAGTACAAGAGGAAAAGGAAATTTAGGAAAAAAGATAAATAGTCTTGTTGGAATTGTGTCAGTCCGGGTAGACTAGAGAAAAAAATCCATAGAAACTCATATGTGTATAAGAAAGAGTTTTATATAAAGTGTAATTGTACATTAAGAAAGCATCCCAGACCAGTCCAGTCCAAGCCCATAAGTCTGATATTAGCTCATACATCTGATACTAATCTATAACGTCCTCTTTAGACTCATGAAACACATGCAATGATGCTGAAGGAAGGATGATCACAGGCCAGTGGGTGGGAAGTCTTGTGGATCAACTGGTGTTGTAAGCATCTCAGCGCTTGCAGGTGTCTCCATGTGGCTTCTCTGGCTTCACAGGTCTGGTTGCATCAGGGTAGGTCCCTGTGGCTTCTCCAGCTCAGGGCAGTAGCGTAGTTCCATGTGTCTTTATCAGCTGCAATGTCTCCCAGGGAGTGAGCAGAGAGAGAAGATGTCTCCCAACTCCAACTAGGAAAAAGGGGCGTTCCCAGAGTTCTCAGGAAAAGGCCATGCCCACACAGAGACCTCACTGGTTATATCTTGATTAACAGGCCAGACTCCACCCCTTCACTCATAATCCTCTCAAATTGACACCAGAATATGTAACTACCACAGAGATATGTTGGCTTCTTGATGTCTGGTCTTGTGGGAAATTGAACATGGTAATGTAGAGTTCAAGCAAGAGACCAGAGGATGGGCTTATGGTTGTGTGGGAACCAAAATCATAATTTTACCTATCTGTCCTAGATTTATTACTTTTTCACTTGATACCCCAGAGAACTATAGAGTTCTGGAGTTAAGTAACAAATTGAGTATCAGATCAGAATCACTTACTAATAGGATTTTCCTGAGCAATTTATCCAACTTCTTAGAACTTTACTTTTTCGTCAGTAAAATGTGGACAATAATGGCACCTATTTCATATGGCTGATTGAATATTTTAATATATTATTAGGTCATATTAAGGGTTATTTGACATTATTTAGGATCCCTATTACATATCATTAAAATCATATAATATAAGACTGTAATTCCTACTGAATCATAGTTGAGCATGGTCATTGTTATGTTGCCAAGGGTAACCTCAGGTTTTGGTTAAAAGAAAAAAAGTGTATTGTTGAGAAATGTTCTTTGAATGAATCTTAATGGAGTCCTTATGTGTCTAAAGTATAAAGCAGTCCTTCATTTTTGAGCACACTCTATACAAGAGGTACGGCCTTGGTGATAGAGCCAAAGATGGAAATTTCAAGAAAGAATTTTGTAAAGCCAATGACTTCTTCATTAAAAAAATATGTATATCTATAAAAAATCCCATAAATGATGACTATACCCATGGAGCCCACCAGATGGAATAAACTGGAATCAAATTGACTACATCTATGAGAAGAGATTACAAAAAAGCTCAATAGTTTCAACCAAAACCAAGGCAACTAAGATCGTCAAATGCTCATATGCAAGTTCAGGTTCAAACTGAAAAAAACAAACAAAGCTGAAACAACTATATGAGAGCTAAAATATTACCTTGAGTATATCCAACCTGAATTTAGAGACTATCTCAATAAAAGGTTGGATGCATTGACAACTAGTGACTGAAGAATAGATGAGTTGTGGAATAATATCAAGAATATTATACATGAAAACACAAAAGGTAATTAAAAATGCAGTGAAAAAGAAAAAACCAAGCGGATGTCAGAGATAAACTTGCTCTTGAACATTAAAGCCAATAAAAGAGCTAAACACAAAAGGCATCTTGAGAAGACAAAGTAAAGTATTATCAAGAACTGTTCAAAGACTTGGAGTTAAGAAACCGAAAGGAAAGAAAGCATTCCACATAGCTCAAGGTGAAGGAACTGGAGGGAAAAAAATCAAGACTCAAGTTGTAATATTGAGGGATTCTCTGGGCACAATATCGAAGGAAGCAGGAAGCATTAAAAAAAAGATGGAAGGAATATGAATCGGTCAATGCTCAATTATTTCAAGACGTAGCATATTTGTAAGGATCAACAGTATTGAAGGAAGAAGTCTAAGCTTCACTTAAGGCATTAGTGACAAAGAAAGCAAGTTCTGGGACATGACAAACTGTCCATTGAAATGCTTATGTCACATTTTAAAACTCACTAGACTATCCCAAACACTTTGGAAGACAGTTCTTTAAACAGCTGACTGGAAGTGATCCATATTTGGGGTTGTTTACCCCCTAAAAATATACAGTCAGAATGCTGTTAGAAATGAGGATGAGGATAGTGAGATTTTGTCTCATGTACTTTGTACGGTATTAGGGGAGACAGTCCCTGGAAAAGGGCACCATGCTTGGTAAAGAGGATCAGCAACAAGAAGACCACGAAAGGATGGATCGACACAGTGGTTCTCAAGGTAACAGTTGTGAGGATGGTAGATTGGGCAGAGCTTGGTTTATTTAACAGGAAGGCATCGAAGCACAAGAAAGTGCGCAGGCACGTGGGTGGCATTGCCTTCGATCCGGCTGGCCATGTTGGGATCTGATTGATGCTTATTACATGAAGTTCATGATCCAGGATGATGCAAATAGATTGCACTGAGCTGTTAACGGAAAGCGTTGGTGATTTTAACCCACCCGGTGACTCTCAAAAAAAAAAAAAAAAAAAAGAGCCTAGTAACCTGCTCCCATGAAAGGTGGCAGCCAAGAAAACCCTTTGGAGCTCAGTTCTGTGCTGTAATACGTGGGGTTTCATGACTCAAAATAGACTCACCACCCTTGGGAAACAACTTTAGAGAGTTTGAATGAGGCAGATGTTCCCTGTGGATTCAGGGTCAAATGGAAATGACAATTCGGAACACTTCCTAGTGGAGGCCATGCACCGTCTGCATCACAGTGCTGCAGGTCAGGTGCTTGCTGGAATTCGGATTCCAGCACCCTGTCTTATGGATTCACACCCCAGGCAGGGCGTGAGAGAGCGAAAGGGCTGGGTCACACTACCTCAGCAGTGGCTCCCTGTAAGTGACGCTCAGTTCCCAAAACAGAGGAAGTCAAAGCGGAGGAGGAGCCTATTTGCTTTCTGCTGATGGAAATTATTTCTAAAGGTCATGGCATTGGCCGAGACTGTGAGATCTTGGGGTCAGGGTTTGCCTTTGGGTAACAGAAGGCTCTTTTTGTTGCTGTTTAGAAAGGACATGGGAAGCAGAAAGCAACAATGTTCTTGGTGGCAGTTGGAGTTGGAAGGGGGCCTCTTCTTTGGGGGAAAATTGTCTTTGGGGCCCACAGAGCCCTTTCTCAGCCTTGACCAACTCACCCAAGACATGAGTCCTGTCTGCAACCATCCCCAAGGGAGCCTGAGATTGTTCTGACCTTGAGTTCTCTGCTAGGGATAGGGGTAAAATTTAGCTGGATTTTAAAAATCATTCTTTTTTTCTTTCCATTTTTTCCCCTGTAGTTCTCTCATTTTCTAGCTGCGCGTCTGCCAAAACAAACTGGTACAAAGCGGTGCCATCAGGGAAGCTCGAAATGGAGCCTGGTTCTCTCCGACACTTTATACCCATGTGTATTCTTGCTCTAAATCTGTATCCAGCACTCAGTCAAGCTTGGATGCCTGTAAAAGCCTTGCAAAATGGAAACATGGATCAAAGACCTCTTCAATGCGTTGTCATGTTGACAACAGTGTTCAAGGAGCGAGTGACAACCCCTCCGCTTGGTCAGAATCTCCTGGGAGAACCACCTGCAGGGTCCTTCCATGGGGTGCTGCCACACACACACACACACACACACACACACACACACACGCATGTGCCTTCTCGGGGCTCTGCCACCCTCTCAGGCCTGTGGTCTCCTGTAAGGAAGGGCAAGAACTGGCTCACCAAACGCCCCTTTCCTTGGCAGAGCTCGGTGGCCGCAAACCAGGTCCTGCAAGCATTTCCCTGGGAAGCTCTTCCAGCTGGAACTCAGCAGAAAGAGGGTCTTTCCTTCGAGGTTCTGCCACGCTATCCCCTCAGCTCCTCATAGTGCAGCTTCCAGGCGCCCCGCTGACACAATCCCGGTATGTTTCAGGGAGTCAGACCCATCCTTGCTACTTCCCTCCGGAAGCCTGGAAGGCACTGAGAGAAGAATGGTGTTTGTTCCGCCCGGACTCCCATCTCAGTGTGCAACAGGTCACACGATGTGACAAGTTCACGTGCTAATCCCTTCCTTTTCAGCGAATAGAATAACACAGATGGAAATGCTTACCCTGGGAGCCGACGGAAAGTGAAGCAGTGGTGGAGGGAAGACAGAGGCGGTCTGGTCCCTTCTCAACGCTTCAGTGAAGAGAAATTCTTTTCAACAGCATCCTTACCCTCAGCTGGCTGATTCCGAGACCCTGCTACCTGACAGGGAGATCTGGGCCTCAGACCTGGGCCCTAGTCTCAATCCACTCATCCCACCAAAATGTTCACAGCATGTTAAAGCTATCCTTACACCAGACAACAAATGCATTACTTCCCAGGATCCCTTGGGAAGAAATGCTCTGGCAGTAGTTCTGAAACTACCATGCAGGTTGTCTCAGAGTTGAAGAACAGTCTGCTAAAGAAAATGGGGGCAGAGGACAAGGAGAAGGATGGTGAGACAGAAGTGAGGGGCTAGGGCAGACACTATCAGAAATCCTGGGGTCCACGCTGACCATGAGCTCTTGATTTCTTCAGGTAAATGAATAGTTTCCCACGTTTTATGGCCTGATTATGGCCTGATTTTAAATTTGATGGTTACAGGATGCTCTAGTAATCAAATAATTTGGATCTGAAAGTCCGAGAGACATCTTCAAATCCACTGGACAGCATGAATGCTTGAAGGAAAAAACAAATCTAACACCCTCAAGCTACTGTCTGTATCTATGGATCAGAAGAAGAATAAAACCTTTGCTCAGTTGTTGAGGATCAAATACAATGTCTAGAGAAGTGCCTGGGACAGAAAAAAACACACAACTATAGTTTTATTAAATGCATTGATGAATTATTTTATATATGTGCCAAGCATTGTGCCCAACCCTTCCTTCATAGGCATAGTCTTTAATAAGCTTTGCAGAAGTATTCTGAGGGAAATTCACTTATCCTCCTCCTTCCACTCTTCACTTTGCAAGGGAAGGAACTGAGACACAGTGGCAAGACCGCAGAGTCAGGAAGTAAAGGGACTTGGGTTGGAAACCAGGCTTATCTGACTTCAGGACCCAAGTTCATAAGCTGACAGCAAATATTCAGGAAATAGGACCTCTTTGTCATTTGCCTCATCACTGCCATTATTTCTCATACCTTGAGAGGCTTTTCTAGACAGGTGGTACATCACCATTTTAGCATCAATTATAGGAAGGTGAATGTTATAGGAAGGCGCGATGTTAAAGTGCTCAATTGCAAACTGAAAGGTTGATCGTTCAAGCCCACCATTTGCTCCATGGAAGGAAAGACCTGAAAATCTCTCATAAAGCTTACAACCCCTCAAACCTCATGGAGCAGGCCTCCTCTCTTGTCTAGGATGTCTGTGGACTCAACAACACGCAACAGTACAATAAGATGATATGAAAACAGGGGTGTAACAGGCAACAGGGTTTTCCTGTAGAAAGAACATGAAGAGTTTTGGAAGCTGGAGAAGAAGAGAGTAACACATGCTGCTAGAAATGAAGATTTAAAACATATCGTCATGGTTCTCTGTCCTTTACTATCTGCTGGTCCCCTTCCCTCTCTCTTCTGACACCAGCCGTTCCTTTCTCTTTCTGTATAGTAGCCTTTCCCCCATGTCATAGAGCTAGAGCTCCAATGTGCCTGGCATATCACCTTCCCCCACTGCTCTAGAACACAAGACTGGATCACCAGTATGGGCCCTAGCAATGCGTGACCCTGTGAGCCCAGCGAGTCCATCAGGACCATTTTTGCAGATGCCCCACGCTGCTGGTGAAAACGTCTCTCACTTCCACCATGCCAAGCCTGGCATGACATAGCCATGAGCTTTCTTCAGCCGCCTCTGTCTCTCTCCTCCCCTACCAAGCGGAGGCAGTTATCAGTAGAGAAGACTGCAGGTTACGGTAAGAAGGAAGTTGAGGAGAGGAGGAAGACTAGGGAGAGCAGGAGGGGAGTGAGAAAAGGGAGGAGGACGAGAAGAAGGGGAGAGAGGAGGAAGGAGAGACAGAAAGAAGGGCAGAAAGAAGAGACTAATGACAGGTGTCCTAGATCATGTCCACACCTGGGTTTCCACATTGAATTTCCATCACTTTACAGAGAAGGCTATTGGCTTCCATGGCATATACTGTGTTTGTTAACCCTGAGTTCATGATGAACTTGGGAAGAGCAGATGCTCATGGAGAATGATGAGTCTATTAGACTTCCTCAGTCTCCAACCCTAGGACATTTGTCTCTGTTTCTACTGGGGCATCGAGCTATTATTAGATGCAACCGAGTCAGTTCCAACCCATCGAGAGACTTTGCACAACAGAATGAAACACTGCGTGGTCCTGTGCCATCCTCACAATGGTTCTTATATTTGAGTCCACTGTTGTGGCCACTGTGTTAATCCAAGTTGTTGAGGGTCTTCCTCTTTGTCACTGTCTCTCTCTTTTTCCAAGCAGTGTGCCCTTTGCCAGGGCTGGCCTCTCCTGATAACATGGCCAAAGTACATGAGCCTAAATCTCACTGTCCTTGCTCCTAAAGAGCATTCTGGCTCTCCTTTTAAGAAGAAAGATTTGTTGGGTCTTTTGACAATACATGATACTTTCAATATTCTTTGCCAGAATCATAATTCAAGTGCATCCATTTTCCTTTGGCCTTGCTTATTTAGTATTCAACTTTCACATATATTTGAGTTGATTGGGAATTCCATGACTTCAGTCAGTCAGACATTAGTCCTCAAAGCAACATCGTTGTTTTTTAACAGTGTAAAGAGGTCGTGCACAGCAAATTTACCAAATGCAACGTGTCCTTTGATTTTTGACTGCTGTTTCCATGAGCATTGACTATGGATCCAAGCAAGACAAAAATCCTTCATAATGTTAATCATTTTTCCATTTATCATGATGTATCTAGAAACACATCCTAATTAAGTTGCACTTAGCTCTTTATTTCAGCTGCATGGGGTGATGGAAAGAAAGAAGATAGACCGAATTTCAAATACCAGTTGTGCAAAAACCTAACTCCATGATCTTGGATAAAAGACTGAAGTCCTCTGAGATGCTTTCCTAAATTCTATATTTTATTTGGGTACCCCAGTGTGATAGCAAGACTCTTGGCCAAGTTTAGTGACATGGGCGGAAAGGAGCCCGATATCGTGCCTGGTTCCTTGATCGCACGCACTCTGAAACTCCCCTTGTAGTCCATTCACCTTCGTCTACTCTTCCCGTTTGAGGCTATTCCTGTACATACCAATGGACCTGGAGTCTTGCTGGGAACTGGAGGGTCTTTCTATACTACAAAAATCTCAGGTTTCCCTGTACAACAGATGTTTATACAACCGTGATAAGTAAAATGTCAGCAAAAATCTCTTATTCTCCAATCCTCCGAATAAACTGAAAAAATTAACAAACTATGTGCAGTGTCTAATTTGCTCATGAAATGAACAATGACACTTCCTACATCATTATCACTTCTCCCTGCCGCTGTCTGCCTTGTAGCAATAGGCTCACAGCTATTCTGGGGTCAGAGTGGTGGTAATGATTTGAGGTCTTGCTGTGACCTCGGGGTTTTGCCAGGGACAAAGAGATTAGGGTACATCCTGTGGTTTCCTTGGCAACCACTTCCCCATCCACCCTCGCCCATAGTGCTGCAGCTTTGCTTAAAGAAGGGAAGCAACATGTACCTGGCAGGTGAGGGGATTTTAGGTTTAAGGGTATTTATGGACCCTTCCTAGTCTCACATCCTCTCTAGCAGCAGATTCGACCTGTAGTCTCTTCTTCTCCCCCTCTCTCCTCTCTCCTTTTATCTCTCCCTTTTCCTCTCTCTTCTCTCTTCTCTCCTCTCTCCCCTTCTCTCTTTCTCCTGTCTCCTCCTCCGTCTCCCTATGCCCCTTACCCCGATCTCCCTTCTTTTCTCTCTCATTTTCTAGATTTGTGTGATTGGACCAGGATTAAAACTCGACCCCTGACTCAAAGAACCCGGTCTCTTTGAGGACACCGTCTCAAAACAGCTCACAATCACTATGTCTTTAGCTTCTAGACAAGGAGGTGGAGCAGAGACTCAAGCCAGAAAATGGGACTGGTTTCTCAGCCCAAGAGAGGTGACATGAAAGGGTGTTTATGCCTCACATGGTGGCCAGATGCCTTTCTTTGTACCCCATGAGCCAGTTAATGGGGAACTATCTTCCTATAAAAGAAGAGAGCCTTAATGTCTGACAGACCTTGGATGGAAGTTTCAAACGCTGTGATTTAAGGAAAACTTATTTAAAGTGAAAGTTGTGGTCACACTGAAGAGACAATCCATCTTTGTTTTTCGCCATCTACAAGTTTATGTGGAATTCCTTTCTGTCCCGTTCATGACGCCCAGTGGGTGTAGGTATCCGTTTGGCTGACTCAGAGCATTCGTGGAAAAAATCAGAACCAGGGCCTCAGTCTCCTCTCCTGAAAATGGTTTCTCCTTTTCAAATAAACCTGCTGGTAAAGAGTTTGCAAGTGTGATATTTCACACGTGGAGGAGAAGATTGGATTGAAAGAAAAAGGGAGGGTTGTCACCTCATACAAGCAACATCCCTCACACTTTGGGGATCAAATATATAAGCTTTGCTCTGTGGGTTCCGAGGAGGGAAACATTGGGAGGGATGCAGGCTTCCAAGAAAAATTACAGCAAGGAAGAGCTTGGGCCAACTTTCCAGTGGGGTCCCAGTCATTTGGGGAGCTATTGACCTAGATGCTGCCAGTTTTAATCCAAGGGTCCTTTCTCCCTCCCAAACATCTCGGGAAGCATTCCCAGTGGGGTGATAGCACTCACCGTGTGGTGCTGGAACGATCCAGGACGGCTGCAAAGACAGATACCTAGACTTTAGCGGGCATTATGGCCTATAGTGCAAAAGTTTTCATTTGTCAAGAAGGTACGAAGTAATTACTTCTTTTGTGTAAAAGAGGAGATTGGCTGAGTAAGTTTGGGGACCTATAATGGAGAGGAAAGACATAAACATTCATTTCTCCTGGGAGCTCTACTAGGAGTGCCTGGTTGTAGCGTGTGTTACACATTGGGCTGCTAACTGCCAGGCTAGCAATTTGAAACCACCAGCTCTGCTAAGAGGAAGGAAGAAGAGGCTTTCTACTCCCATAAAGCGTTACCGTCTTGGAAATCCATGGGGCCAGTTCTACCCCATCCTACAGAGTCTCTATGCATCAGCATCAACTCGCTGGCAGTGAGAAGTAGTAGCTGCATGGTGAAAGTGGTTCATCCCTGGTTAAGTGAAAGGTTGGTGGCTCCGTTCCATCCAAAGGCACTGTGTAAGTAGAGCCCAAACAATTTGCCTTGGAAACTCTACCAAGAAGTTCTCCTTTGCACAAATGCACGAAATCAACTCAAAATCTCTTAACCACCATAAAGGCACTATAAGAAAGATCCTTGTGGCACCATCAGTTAGGGTCAGCTGCTAACGCCAACGTCGATTCTTCCACCTACTCTGCAGCACTGCGGGAGAAAAGCCTGATGAACAGTATCCAAGGAAACCCTACAGAGAGTGCTGCTTGGTAGCCTGGGCTGCTGCCCTGAGTTGGAGGCTGAGTCAACGGCAGCTAACAACAAGTATGGCGAGGGTGGGGCCAGGGTGGGGAGTGGGGGGAGCGTGTATAGTGCTGGGAGAGAGAACATTCATAACTTAAACCATCTCATGTCACTATCTACAGTTCAAATTCCCTTGGAAAATTCACTGTTGCATTTCTATCGCTGTAAAGGGATTTTCCTTACTAAGCATTTCCCAGATCTTTTTCTGTCTCTGTTTTCTTAATTCCCTAATTTTACAAACTGTCCACAAGGGACTAGGGCTGAGAGGACAAAACCAACAGAGTGAAGCCGTGTGGGATTCGGTTGCCAAGACTCAAGAGGGTCCTGCTCTTGCTCGAGCCTCCAGTTCAGCAGCAGCCTTAGTAACAAACACAAACAGTTCCCTCGACACCCATTTGGAGAGGGAGGGTGGGGGGCAGAGGCAACTGGCTTGTCTTCTAATAGGACTTAAAGCAAAATCCAAATTAAGTCAATTAAATCCAGAAGGAAAGTAGTTTTCACAGGACTTCCCCAGCAGAGAGAAGCAGTCACACTGAAGATCGATCAGGGGAAACTGAAAACATAGCTAGTCTAGCTCATCAGGCTATTTGGGGATCCTGGAATCGTAGAAAGTAGTAAAGGTCTATTAAACATGATGTTCTCTCTTGGAAAGTCGGGACCGCGGGAACCCAAGTCCCTCTGCTCTGGGGAGCTGGTTCAGGAGGCTAGGAGAGGCAGTGTGGGTAAGTGAAATATAGTCTTGGGTAGTTACTGCTGCTGCTGCTGCTGCTATGGCATTGACCCTGAATCATATAGACACCATCCCCTAGGGAACAAAATACTGCCTGGTCCTGCATCATCCCCATAATTGGCTGGGATCACACACTATCCTTTGTGATTCAGGGGGTTTTCTCTGGCTGCTTTTCCCCGAAAGTTGATTACTAGTTTTTCTTCCTAGTCTGTCTAATCCTGGAAGCTCCACTGAAACTTGTTCAGCATCATAGCCTTCTGGGGAGTGAGGAGACAATAAAACATTCAACTCCACCACCATCACAATGGAGATTGCCCAAGCCTGGTTACAGACTGAAAACCAATATAGTATTGGAGGAGGATACCTTGGGAGCTAGTGAGGAAAGCAATAGGAATACCAGGTGCAGAGGGTACCATCTGAACGGAGCCTCTGGTGGGAACAGGGTCAGCCACAAGGAAGTAGAGGCTTCCAAAGGGAAGCAGCTGGACCTGGTGGTGTGATTTGCTATAGGGAGAACAGAGAATGTGTTAGATCAGCATGAGCATTTATTAATTTATTGACCACCTACTATGTGCCGGGAAATGTGGAAGGAATACAGCAATATATAAGTAAGCAATCATCACAAAACAATTTAATGAGTGACAGGAAGAAGATGTGCAGAGGATACCACATGCACATCGAGTCAGGTTGTACTAGTGAGGAAGACGTCCTTCCTCTTTCATTGACACCAGCAACATTTGGGCATTTGGGCACCACCACTCCTCCCCAGAGTACTGCCACAGGTCTGCATTGGTCCCTTTACATCCACTCATTCACTGTCCCAACATGGCTCATGATCACTGCACAAAAAAATGAGTCATGGAAAACTGTAGAGGGCACCGTGCTACTCTGAGAAAGTTAGGGTCGCCATGAGCTGAAGTTGACTTAGTGGCACTGGTACCCCACTGCTTAGATCACAATTTCAGTTTGTTAATGTATGAGCTCTATGGCTCTCCTAGACTGAAACTGACTCTCCTCCATATCTTATTTAGTTCGACTCTCTTTTGCACTTAGAAATAAACGCATGCTAAGATGGGACATCTTGGCAAAGATATGCAAAAATCCTTTGCCACATACAGGAAAAAATGTTAGCTTCACATAGGAACATGGCTCATATTCCCTCTGAAATCCAGTTTTCTGAGTACCCTGAGGTGTGGGAGGAACAATTCTATAATCTCTCCTTCCTCTAGATGCCCATTCCCATACACACAGAGAAGGAGCCCTGGTGGCACCGTGTGTCAGGAGCTGGGCTGATTCAAAGCCAGTAGGTGCTCAACAGGAGAAAGATGACATTGTCTGCTCCTGTAAAGATGGACAATCTGGAAATCCTCTGAAGCCTGTGGCAGTTTCATAATCTCCTGTCAACTTGAGCAAAAGGGTGGAGTCTAGCCAGCCAATTAGGTCATAGCTCAATGGCCTCACAGCTTGATGACCTCATTTGGAGGCTCAACAGAGATAAATAGCTCATTAGAGGCCAATCCCACTCTCTCTGCTTTCTCTTTCCTGCTGTTGAGACACTCTGAGAACTGGAGGAGACACATGGAGACCCACGCCAGCATTGAGATGCTTCCACTGCCACGGGATCCACATTCTACTCACTGGCCTTTGGCCTTCCTGCATTTGGCATCATCGCATGTCTACATGAGTCTAAGGAGGAATTAGTGGATTAGTATTGGACAGACGGGCTAATATCAGACTTATGGACTTGATTGGGATTGGGCTGGGATGTTTTCTCAATATACAATGGCTCTTTGATATAAAGCTCTTTCTTATACACATGTGAGATGAGTGTCTCTGGATTTGTTTCTCTAGTCCACGAGTGTCAAACTGGTGACCCACGGGCCGCATACAGCCCCCGAGGTAATTTTTTGTGGCCAGCGATGGCATGTACATATGTAAATATATTTATATACGATGGTGGGGAAATAGATCTATGTGTATATATTTATAGGTTTAGTATTAAGGTAGCAGATGGGCATTGGACCTCCACTCAAGTACTTACTCAATGCAAGAACACTTTGTTCTATTAAATTGCCATTCCATGATGCACACCTTCCTGACACAATCGCTGAAGACAAATGTGTGCATAAGCAAATGTGGTAAAGAAAGCTGATGGTGCCCAGCTATCAAAAGATATAGCATCTGAGGTCTTAAAGACTTGCAGGTAAACAAGCGGCCATCTAGCTCAGAAGCAACAAAGCCCACATGGAAGAAGCACACCTTCCTGTGTGACCATGAGGTGTCTAAGGGATCAGGTATCAGGCATCAAAGAACAAAAAAATCATATCATTGTAAATGAGGGTGAGTGCAGAATGGAGACCCAAAGCCCATCTTTAGGCAACTGGATACCCCCTTACAGAAGGGTCATGGGGAGGAGATGAGCCAGTCAGGGTGCAGGGTAGCAACAATGAAACATACAATTTTCCTCTAGTTTTTAAATGATTCTTCCCCCACCCGCACCCCCGCACCCCCATCATGATCCCAGTTCTACCTTACAAATCTGGCTAGACCAGAGGATGTACACTGTTACAGATAGGAACTGGAAACAGGGAATCCAGGATGGATGATCCCTTCAGGACCAGTGGTGAGATTGGTGATACTTGGAGGGTGGAGGGAAGGTGGGGTAGAAAGGGGGAACCAATTACAAGGATCTACATATAACCTCCTTCCTGGGGGACTGACAACAGAAAAGTGGGTGAAGAAAGAAGTTGGACAGTGTAAGATATGACAAAATAATAATAATTTATAAATTATCAAGGGTTCATGAGGGCGGTGGAGTGAGGAGGGAGGGGGAAACTGAGGAACTGATATCAAGGGCTCAAGTAGAAAGCAAATGTTTTGAGAATGATGATGGCAACAAATGTACAAATGTGCTTGACGCAATGGATGTACATATGGATTGTGATAAGAATTATACGAGTCCCCAATAAAATGATTTAAAAAAAAGAAAATAGAAAAGATTGGTATGAAGAAAATAGCACTTAGGAGAGATCAAGGCAATACCATACACACAATTCCCCCATTAACCCTTTAACTACTGGAGATAAGTATACACCTGGCCCAGTGCCTTTCCTGGGGGCCTATGGATGTGTATAAACGCACTAACTCAGTTCTGGCGACATTTGGAAGTGCTATGTCTGCCTCTCTCAGTGTCATATAATATAAGCAGATCCCAAAGGGTTAAAAAGAGCACTCTGGGTTGTGCTGTTACGGAGAGGCAGTGCTAGTTAACATTTTTAGAGGGGAGCCATTGTGTGAGCAACTATTTTTGTCCATGAAATTAAATAAAACGGCATACAGATCAAGATTAACTGAAAAACATCTATCCGCCTTAAGGAAGATTGTCTGTTCTCAGTCTTGGAATCCAGGTATTGGAAAACTAGTAGGAGGAAAGTGCTGGCAAGATTCGGGTAAAAAAGAATAATTTTCGTTTTATAAATACATTAAATAAAATAAATGTTTAAAGAAAAGCAATTATATCGCGTTTTAATTATCCTATCCCTATTCCTGAGTCCTCACTTCAAAATATAAATTTAACAAAATTTGTAAATGCCATGTGGCCCGTGTGAATCTTGCCTTTTGCACCAAATGGCCCACGTTTTCATTGAGTTTGCCAGGCCTGCTCTAGTCAAACCAAACGAATACATTATGCTTCCTTGAGAGTGGGCCACCTGAGGAACAAATCATGAAGATGGAGAGTGGGTGCTTGTTTGAGCTCTGCCTCATGGCAGCTCTTCTTCTTTGGCTAGCCGGAGGTCAGATGTGGCCATGCAGTTTACTGGGTTGTTTTCTGGAAGGAATATGGGAAGTTAAAGTTTTGATTATTTTGTTTGGTTGTTGCCTTTGGTTATTCCTGTGTGAAATAGCCAAAATGAATGTTACTAATGTATATTTTGAGCTAAGGGGATGAAATTGCCCTCTTGAATTTCTGAGACCAGGCTGCTTAGTGAAAATGGCTGACAGAAAGTCAAAATGGCTGACAGAGGCCTGGCCCTGGCTTGAGGCATTGCAGCTAGAGGCCTAAGGCCATATTTTGTATTAATGGAATAGTGTAGATAAGGATTAAGATAAAATTGATAAGGGTTGAACTTGACTGTTTAAAGAATTGGGTTTAGGATCTGGCTGTACTAGGTTTATACTGTTTTCTTTTGACTATTGTTATTGATATAATGATTGATAGAAATGATTATAATGAAGTATAGTTTGTAAGCTCACTGTTTCAGCCATCAATTTGAATCTTTCAATGTGTATAGGTCAGGCACACAAAGAAGGGCTTGAAAAGCTAACCCCACCTAGTACTTTGGAGGTCTCAGGCCATTTGTATTTGAAGAGACTTGCTGAGTTAGTTAATTGTGCCAGCCTGGGCGATAATCACATGTGGGGCTAATTGAAAGGCGGAGGGATAAATGGATGGTGAGCCTCGCCTTTCTAGTTTCTCGGGTCTCTTGTTTTGTGATGGTTGCATCGGGTGCAGCTGCCTTAGCAGTTCCCTGCTTTAGCTTGCAAGATTGACTTCCTACAAGACATCCCCAAGGAGAAGCTACATGGACCTATCCCGATGCAGCCCTGGGTGCTGGAGCAGCCGTGTGGAGACCCCTGCTAGTGCTGAGATGCTTGTTCGTTCGCTGACTCAGCTTTCCTCCTGCAGTCAGCATCATTGCCTCTGTTTTGTGAGGTGGAGGACTTTGTGGACTGGTGTTGGGTTAATGGATTAATGTTGGACTTGAGGGCTTGGGCAGCATAGGGTTGGGATGATTTCGTGATGCACATTTATTCTTTATATAAAACTGTCTTATACGTGAGTTGCTGTGGATTTGTTTCTCCAAAGGACCCAGACTAATACACTTGCCTAAGGGGCTGATGGCAGGATGAAGAAGAAAGGAATTCTGGCTTTTTGAATTTTGTATTAGTGATTTCTGATTGAGGCTGGAAAAATCCGGAGCCACGGAAAGAGCTCTCCACTCTAGTACTGAACTAACTGTTAAAGGGAGCCTGTGGGCAGGCTGACATGCTCGCTAGCTAACCACCTGAATCCACTTGTTGAATGGAGGTGAGGGGAGGGGAATGCAGCAATAAAGGGGCTGGTTGAGTCTGGTCACGGACCCCTGTGGACCTGGTTCGCAGGGACTAGAGGAGAAGACGTGGGTGGGTTGACTGGTCTCCTATTCATGACCTAGCACACAGGAACTAGGGTTGTTGAGAATGTGTGATGGGGCACATGGCGAGGCAGCCAATGGGCACCGTGGCAAGGCTAAGTAAAGCAGCCCATTCAGAGATGACCAGAACCCGACCAGATGAGGAAAATATTTTTGATCCTGTGAGTTGGTGCACATTGCTGCTGACTTTATGGATGGCTTATCCTAATTTAAATTTGCTTATGGATGCAGAATCACAAGGTTCCAAGTGGAATGGAGATTCTTCACATCAACGAACATGTTCATCTCCTAAGAGCACTGGATTGGTATAAGTGGGCAGTATAGAAATTAGATATCCAAAATTGGGAAGATAAAGGCATAATGTGGCTGGCTTACAAACTTTCATTGGTGGGGGGAATATACTCGTAGGATTAAGGTATAGGTGTTCACTTCACTGCAATTATTAGGTAAAGGTTATTTTTGTTTTGTTCACTTACAGAATATTATGTTGTTGTTTATTTCTTTTTTTCTCTTTTTTTTTCCACTGTCGACTTATTATGTTTAAATGAGACTGACCATATTGAATTATACGCATTTTAGTTTTATCCTGTTAGGAATAGATATGATTTTATTACTGTTTTGTTTAAGAACTCTATATGGCTGAAGAGTTGTGTGAGAGTATCAAGTTGACAAGGGGTGGTCTATGGCAGTTACATGATCTCATGTCAACTTGAGCAAAAGGTCTAGCCTGTAATTAGGTCACAGCTTAATGACCTCATTTGGAGATGCAACAGAGATAAATAGCTCACTACAGCCAGACCCATACTCTCTGCCTTCCATTTCCTGCTGTTGAGACACTCTGAGAGCAGGAGACACATGGGGACCCACACCAGCATTGAGATGCTTCCACTGCCACTGGATCCACAAGACCTTCTACCCACTGGCCTATGATCTTCCTGTACTCAGCATCATTGCATGTGCTGATGAGTCTAAAGAGGAATTAATGGACTAGTACTGGACATATGGGCTAATATCAGACTTATGGCCTTGATTGCGACTGGGCTGGGATGTTTTCTCAATATACAATTACTCTTCGATTTATAGCTCTTTCTTATACACATGTAGATGAGTGTCTCTGGATTTGTTTCTCTAGTCAACCCAGACTAACACAAAGCCTTTCTACTCTCTCCTCTAGGGTCACTGTGAGTTAGAATATACCCAATATCAACAGGTTGCTTTTTGTTTTAGTGTAAAATTTCTCAAAGTGGACGACCATACTTCCCCTGGATGCCTATACTTGATCCTGTATTATGGGCTGTAGTACAAAAGTTTTCAACTGCCTGTGCAGTACTGAGTGATTTTTTTTCTTTTCTCGTAAGTGGGTAGTAGATCAGATAAATCTGACAATCGATGGTTTAGTGTACATAATGTCTACTCCAAGTTATTAAATCAAACACCAACTGAGGTGCTGTTCTGAATGGATGTTACAGATTCAATTAAGGTCGAAATGGGTTGACTTTAACTTATGGAAATTATCTAGTTGTGCCTGACACAAGCTCTTTAAAAGCAGGGCATCCTCATCAGGTGGTAGATCTTTGAAGTTGCTAGCTTGACCATGGCGGAGACAATGTGGCTTGAGAAGCTGAAAATGTTTCAGGGTGATTGCCATAAAAGAAACAAAGATTTAAATTGCACCACTGCAAGGGGATGATTTACACCAAGAACCAGTGCTTGGAAGATGACCCCAGGTCTCAAAAGGGAACGTGAACCCAGGCTAACACCTGTGTTTCATTCTGGTAAAACCCCGGCCGAGGTACCAGGCATAGTGTGACTAGACTTCTGATGTACACAAATGGTTAAATTATAAATGTGTGCTTATTTAGTTTCTAAGTGTGTGATCGTTTTCTACCCAGCAACAGATATCTATATTTGTGGTCAAAAGAACATTCAACTTTTGTAAAGGTCTAATTATTCAGGAATGAAGTAGGCAAGCTCTATAGCATTTACTAATGCCCCACAGTTAGATATTTGATCCAGAAACTGCCTACGTCATCGACGGGCTTCGTATAGCCAAGTCCTCAGACATCTCTCCTCAATGGCTTCCTTCAATTGCAAGTATGAGTTGGCGATGTCTTGATGTTCAGATTCCTCTTGACTCCAGAATTGGAAAAGAAGCTATCAGAGGCCTTAGGATTTTCTATCTAGACAGCTATCTAGGTTAAACATGAGAATAAACTGAATGTATTTGATAGAGGCATGGCTACTGCTCACCTATAGAATAAGCAGATTGTACTCAGTAAATCCCACTCTGATTTTGAAAGTATTGACACCCACCGGGGCTCAAGTGCTTGTAAAGAATGGAGAGAAGACATGGCCTTTTCCGGGTAAACACCACAGAAAACCAACCAATCCATCCCATTGCCATCAAGTCTATTTGACTCCTAGTGACTGTAACCATAGATCAGAACTGCTTCCTAAGCGTTCCATGGTTGTAAACCTTAATCGGAGCAGATTGCCTCACCACCTCGCTGTAGAACAACTGGTGGACTGGAACTGGTAACCTTGCCTTTAGAACCTGGCCTTTACATAACTCACTATACCACCAGGGTTTTTTAACAGCACAAAGGGGAGGCCCAGACTCCCTATCAGAAGGAAACTGGCCTAATATTGGAGTTTGACCTGCTGCATTGTTCTCCAAATATCCACAGATAAAATCACAAAAACTCTTTGCCAAATGGGAAGAGCTGGGCCCTTGCCCAAATACCAGATTTTGCTTGTTTTAGAAAATTTTATTGCATATGAAAGGGGCAAATTGTAAAACTCAGACTTCAGTGTTAAAAAATTACTTAGGCCTCGGGACTTCTCAGCATTTTCAAAGACTTTCCTTACATACTTAGCTAAATACGTATACCCTGGAGATTAGCACTCTTGTTGGAGAGTTTTCAAAAAGACGTGCAAAGAGAAGGCAACTATATCAGCTTTGTAGGTGTGGGGGAAGGCTGTCCACTGGAGGCAGCAAAGAAACTGGGCATAAAGTGGTTAGAGGTGGGCTGGGGAACTGGTAGAGCCATCGCGCTAGGGGACTTAGCAGGAGGAAAGATGGTGATATGGATGAGTGTGATGGGTCTGCTGAACTGAAAGCGAGACCGGACATGCTTGGTGTAAAATATGCTTGGTGTAAAATGTACAGCAAGCCGCAGGAAGAGGGGTCATCAGGCTAGAGAAGAAATTGGAATGTACTTCAGAGTTAGAGTAGTAATACGCTTGATAGCCCCCGGCTGGACTTTTAACCTGTAAGTACTGAGGGGTTTGGACCAGCTACAGGGCATGACCACTCTCACTTTAGAACGAGATCTTTGAGAGAGGCAGATGTTGCATGCTGTTGAGTTAATGCTAACTCATAAAGACCCTATAGGACAGTGTAGAACTGTAGCTTTCTGGAAACTGCTCATCAGGTGTTTTCCCCTGAAGAGAAGCTGGTGGGTCAGAATCTTAGACTCTTTGGTTAACACCTGAGCACTTTAACCATTGCACCACCAGTTTCCTGAGGATGGCAGAAAGGGAGACTAAATTGTGAAGTATGGAATTTGCTAGGGTCATTAAGTGAGATAGGGTGTGAAGTTGGGGGTGGGGAGGAAGGAGATGTAAATATAATTAGATAGCTTGGGGACATGTTAATTGCAGTTGCCTGCGTTATGCAAGTGTGTACGGTTGTCCTGTTTCTTACGCCTGTCCTGAATGACAGATTCAGACAGGAATGGAAGCATGTGCCAGTGGTGGATGCGTGCGCTTGTCTGTGGGGAGTAGGGAGTAGGATTATTTATTTCCTCTGTGAATCAGGATGCCTTTCATTCATGTAGTGGTCAATCACTCTTGAATTTCTGTTAATGAATTTCGTACTCATTTACTTCTTCAAACATGTCATGAGGTCCTACTGTGGGACAGGCATTGTCTCCGGCAACAAAGCTACTGCAGATACAAAGATGGACACTGTGCCCAGGTTCATGAAACCTCGTCGTGCGAAAGGATAAAGACAATGAACAAACTATTGAATAAGCAAGTGATGAGCGTTATAAAGACGTGAGACAGATGGAGATCAAACATATTCCGAGTGGCAATTGTTCTATTTGTCCAGGGACATTTTCCTTGAGGGATGACACTTGAGAGCTGATTCTCGTTTGAGGCAAACAATGAGTCAATCCTGGTGGATTCAAAGACCCGAAGCCACAATGAGACAGTCCAGGAGCAGAAAGAAGGACAACTAAAGCCAGAGCCGAGGACATTTGGAAGAGGGAATCAGGAGGTGAATATTAGGCAAGGTATTGATCATAATGGGTTTTCGGTTCTGAGGTAATGAGTGTGGGTGTCAGGGGAAGCCATTGAAGGTTTCCAAACAAGAAAGTGACGTTATCTAATATTTATTTGAAACTTTATGGGAACTCTAATGGGTGACAGGTTGGGCTGCTGACGTCAAGGTCAGAAGTTCTAACTCACCAGCTGCTCTTTGTGAGAAAGATGAGATTTTCCGTTCCATACTGATTCATAGGCTCACAAACACAAAGGGGCAGTTCTTCTCTGTCCAATAGAGCCACTGGGAGTCACAAAAAATTCTGATGGCAGAGAATTTAGTAGTAATATTCGTTTTCACTAATATATTAGTAGTATTATTCATTTTCACTAATATATTCAAGACACATTCTGAGTGCCTTCTCTATTTCAAGGATGATGGTAAATACCAGGGGCATGGAAACCACAGCAGTAGTTTTCAGTATTACAAGTATGTATACATAACCTGCAGTATTACAAGTATGTGTACATAACCTACACTTCCCACCAATGTTTCTCTTCATTCCCAACACTTTGCTCAGGTACAGAGAGGAAAGTTGTTCCCAGGCCACAGACTTTGATATGTTCTCATCATCCTCTGAGCAAGAGCCCTGTCTTGATTGATTCAATTATTTTTATTCCATTATAATATAAATATAACAGTATGTTATATGTACTATAACATAAAATGTTCAGTTATTTATTACTTTATTTCTCAGCATTGTTCTTCTCCCCAATGCATTTTTTATAAATTCTTTCGGTGTTTGTTTCGCTATTTTGTAGTAATATACATATATATGTATAACATGTATGTTATAAAGACAAACAAACTCACTTCCATTGTGTCCTTGCTGACTCATCGTGACCCCTGTGGGTTTCCAAGACTGTAACTGTGCTTAGGAGTAGAAAGCCCAGTCTTTTTCCTGCCGAGCTGTGGGTGGTGGTTTCAAAATGTCAGTCGTATAGCTCATAGCCTGACTTGTAACCACTACACCAGCAGGGCTCCTGTTATCTACTATAAGGTATGCATAATATATAGATATATAAATAAACATATGTGTGTGTATTCCAAAATCCATAGGATCTACCAGTCCTAGTAAGGATAGTGCATTAGATTTTGTGTAGAGACCAAGAATTTGTATTTTAGAGTGAAAAGTGACTGCAGTATTACCAACATTTACCCTTGTTTAAAACTGCTGGAAGTGGGAGTTACTTAAATCCTGCAGTGTACTGGCAAATGGTCTCTTCTGGAAAATTATTTTTAAAAGAGCCTGATTTTTAGCATTTGAACAATTGCTTATTTCTGTGGTGAGCATGATATCACTATGACCAATTTCAAGTCCACAGATATTAGCAATCAGGCCATATATTTCACGTCATAGTCCTCCAGTTCCACCCGAGTGACAGGGAATCCTGGTGATGCCATGATGCAGCGCTAGGCTGCTACTGAGAAGCGGTGAGTCTGGACTCACCAACCAGCTGCAGAGAGGAGGATGGGGTCAGTGTGCTGCCATAATATTGATAGCTTTAACAATGCTTCTGGGACTTTCTACTCTGTTTTATGGGGCTATTGTGAGTCAGAATGCAATTAGTTAGGCTTTTTTGGTTCAGGACCCGTTATAAGTTATGGTCAAATACTGGACTAGTACCCAAATGTTTGGCAGTTGAAAACCACTCAGAGTTTCCTTGGAAGACAGGCCTGGCAGTCTCCTTGAAAGGTCAGAGCCTATAAATCTCTAGAGACTCAATGGAAACCAAGGACTAATGGACCACATGAGCACCGGTCTCTATGACCTTGATAACAGATGGTGTCCAACTACAACTCTGGACTGCTCTGAACGGGGTCACCATGGAAAGTACTAGATAGAGTGGGAGGAAAATGTAGAAATAAGCTCAAAATCATTAAAAAAATTACCATGTTTACTTATCTAATAGAGACTGGTGGAACGCCCAAGACTATGTCCCTTAGTCAAATTTCAAGCCTAGAATTGAACTCACCCTCATTGTTCAACTTTCAGCCAAAATTAGGCCTATAAAATGAATCATGCTAGAGAGATAAACCCTTCACATACAAGGTCCAAGGGGCAACATTTGCCCAAGGACAAAGCTTAGAAGGTAGGAAGAACAAAATATCATTGTGTGCTCACCTTCCTGACAGGATTCCTGAAGACAAATGAGTGCATAGGCAAATGTGGTAGAGAAAGCTGATGGTGCCCAGCTATCAAAAGATATAGCATCTGGGGTCTTAAAGGCTTGAAGGTAAACAAGCAACCATCTAGCTCAGAAGCAACAAAGCCCATATGGAAGAAGCACACCAGCCTGTGTGATCACAAGGTGTTGAAGGGTTCAGGTATCAGGCATCATCAGAACAAAAAATCATATCATTGTGAATGAGGGGGAGTGCAGATTGTGGACCCAAAACCCATCTGTGGGTAACTGGACATCCCCTTACAGAAGGGTCACGGGGAGGAGAAGAGCCAGTCAGGGTGCAGGGTAGCAACAATGAAACACACAGCTTTCCTCTAGTTCTTTAATGCTTCCTCCCCCCCACTATCATGATTTCAATTTTACCTTACAAATCTGGCTAGACCAGAGGATGTACACTGATACAGACAGGAACTGGAAACACAGGGAATCCAGGACGGATGATCCCTTCAGGTCCAGTGGTGAGAGTGGTGATACCTGGAGTGTGGAGGTAAGGTGGGGTAGAAAGGGGGAGCCGATTATAAGGATCTACATATAACCTCCTACCTGGGGGATGGACAGTAGAAAAGTGAGTGAAGGGAGACATCAGTGTAAGATATGACATAATAATAATAATTTATAAATTATCAAGGGTTCATGGGAGTGGAGAGGAAGGGGGAAAATGAGGAGCTGATACCAAGGGTTCAAGTAGAAAGCAAATGTTTTGAGAAAGATGATGGCAACAAATGTACAAATGTGTTTGACATGATGGATGTATATCTGGATTGCGATAAGTGTTGTAAGAGCCCCCAATAAAATGATTTTTTTTAAAAAAAGAAGGTAGGAGGGGGTAGGGAAAAAGGATGAATGGAAAAGGGAAACAGAGGAATTGGGAAGGGGCTGTTACAATGTGGTGATTGCAATCAGTGTCGGAGGACAAGGTGTGTATGAGCTGTTGAACGGAAAACCGCTGTTCTCCATAACCTTCAACACCATTGCAATAAGAAGTTGAAAACAAAACGAAGAAGAAGAAGAAGAAGAAGACCCTATGGAGCAGTTCTTCTCTACGCACACGTGGTTAGCATGGTGTGGAGTAGACTCAGCAGCAAATTACCCACAACAGAACATCTGTGTTGCAAGCACCTGCTGGGCTTGTTAAAACGGCCATCAAGTTGGTGTGTCCATTTTCCCAGACAGCAGAAAAAGTCAACATCTTTCCAGAAAGAACGACTTAGATGGATGTACCAGGAACCTTGATAAGGCCATCTGGAAGTGAGGGGCAGAGAGGCTTTGCCTCAAAGACATGTTAAGAAAGTTAGCGTCTTAACTTCTGTTGAGTTCTGAAATTCCTGACAGACCGCTGACGTTTTACACTAGAGGTGCTGCTCTTCCCCTTGTAAGAGCATGAACGATGGACTATAGCCTCTGAGAAGTGGACATAATAATTATAAGGATGATATATAATTATAAGGACATAATAATTATAAGGATGATGGGTGGTAAGGAAGTACCGTTATATAAGCTTCTCCTATATATATATATTCCCTCAAGTAATCATAATAACCTGTTGGTCTTAAGCTCATAAATGAGGAAATAAGATTCAGAGAAGTTAAGGAAGATGTATCAGGCTGTGAAAGATGTCAAATGCATCTGGGGCATGAACCAAGACTCCCTGTCCCCAGAGTGTCCCCATTCGTTACTGCTATGCCCTACCACTTCCCAGAGGCCCCTATGGCATCTCACACCTGGTCGGTGCTTACAGTTCCAGTGTGGAGTGAATGAATACATGAGGGACGCTAGACTTCTAAGACAAAATTGAGTTTGAAACATCCATTTTGGGAGTTTGTTTAATGTAGCGAAGGACCATATCTATAAAGCCACAACAAGAGTCTGCTCTGGATCTTGAAAATTTAGTATTCCTTGGAAATAGGAGAGGAAAAAATGGAGTGTGAGCCTAACGTAATTGTCCTTTTATACTGTTATACTTGTCATAGTGCCAGGATCCACATTTTCCCCCTCGGGATGAAATTAAAATGCCAAATTTTCATGATTATGAGATGATTAGAGAATAAGTACTGCAAGAAGAATCATAAAGTGGACAGGAGTCTGCTCGCCTTCTCCACTAGTGAAGAGCAGGTCCCTTTCGGCTGGAGAATGCCTACATTTGAGCTTGCTTCCATGGGTTCAATGTCAGCTCTTTAGTTAGTTGTCAGGTAGGTCCTAAACCTGTGGTCACCTCATGCACATCAATGCCAAATACCACCCACAACTGGATTCTCCCCTGGATCTAGAAGGTTCTCATTGGCTGATTTTCAGTAGGTTGCCAGGCTTACTGCCTAAAGCATGTTGGTCTGGAAACTCCACTGAAACAGGTTCAGCATCAGAGCAATTTGAACTTCCATGGGCACGTGTGTGATGGTGGCCCATGTGAGGTGCCTTGGCTGGGAATCAAACTGCGGTTTTCCACATGGAAGGTGAGAAGTCGACTCTTTCTCTCCTGGTTCTTCCACAATCCCGGATGGCCTGAGATCTGTTTCTTGAGGGAGGGACCTTTGTGAAGGACTAGCCCTGTCCAAAGGCCATTTGGTCTCAGCTGGACCGAAAACACCGGGAAAGGTGTACCTTGAAGGTCACTTCTTTCTGGTTTAGCACATTAGAGTCCTGTTGACAAATGTACATCCCCCCACTACCAAGAGCTCCTCCAATGGATTCAAGAGGATTTTGCCCAAGAGCAGAGTATGAAAGGCAGCATATGAAAAATGAGATTTTCAGGATACATCTAACAAGAATTATAATAAGTACCATTGTCCAACTTACTTATGACACATAAAAAAAGAAAACAATAACAGGTTCTGATGGCATCCGTTTATCCCCATGTATTTTTTAATTAAAAAAGATCGATTGACTTAAACATAGTTATCATTAATTTTAAAGTACCTATCATAACAGACTTGCAAGTGTTGTTGCCACCCTCCATGCCCTCCATTTCAATGGGATGCAGTCAGCTCTGGAGGAAAGATTGCAAGTAGCCAGTTCCAGCTCCCAGACTCCCTGCCGAGCAAATTCTGATTAGGCCCTTGCTGATGGCAGTTGAAGGGAATGAAAAGGGTGAGTATATTCTAATGGAGTTCTCCCTTGGTGCTCCCTCAGGGGCTGGTGGGAGGGGACACGTCCATTTGTCCTGTTTTACAAGTGCAACACCTTGCTCTGTTAAGTGGAAGAACTTGCCACATGCCATCTACCCCACTATTCGTCAAGCTGGGGAAGGGCCTCAGTGCAGCAGAGGCCGTACAATGCCCAAAGGGCTGCCATCAATCCATTATTACCACAACTTCCTCATTCTCGGAGTTGTGTATATTGATTTATCTTCTGCTCAGGTAGAGTGACTTAGAGTGATTTTCTCAGCGAGAAAACACAGATTGCCTCTGTTCTGAGCCCCAGGCTGACAGAGACCCTTCCCACCGCCTTCGCACAGAATGATTGGAGATGGAATTTGGGGGCTATCATTTTTTCCCCTTAAAATGCTCTAGTTTCCTTATTACGATTATTATTACTTTTTATTTAGACACTTGTGTGACAGACTGCAAAATATAAAGCCCCTATGATTTGGGGTCTATTTAACTCAACCTGTACCATCATAGGGCCTGGATGAATGTAGGATTTTCTTCCGTTTTTATTAGTTTTGTCCAGGATTGATGAACTGTTTTCATCGGTGTTTTAAATATTATTTCAGGAATAGTTTTTCTTTATTATTCATTTATTGATGACTCCTGATCTTCTTACCATTCTCAGATACATACATATATACTGATGTGTGCGTACAGAAATGTTCGTCTGTCACCTGAAATGTTGGTCCCTCCATATGGGCAAAAGACCTAATGAGAAACATCTCTAAATGTTGTAATCAAGAAAGTCCCAAGGGACTGTGTACTGCCGCATGGTGTCGCTGTGAGTTCGAATTGTCCCAGTAACAAACATCCAATACATGAGCATTTATTGTGTTTGTGTGTGTGTGTGAGTGTGTGCAAGAGAGAGGGAGAACTTAGCCATGTTAATTTATTACATTTATTCTAATATGTATATATGCTTAATATTCCTCCATTTGGGTTCTATGTTTCAAAGTTTTTTATTCCCCTTTTTTAGATTTCTCTGAATTCCTATGCAATTTCCCCCTTTTTGATACATATTCTTTGTCAGCATACAATCTATTATTTCCCATTCTACCACAGGACCTTAATTCAGATCTCAAAAATAAAAAAAATTCCTTTTGATTTTTCCCTTTCTCTTTGCTGATTTTGGATTGCTCCATCTAATGAAAGCTCATTTCTGCATCATTAATTCCCATATACTCCTCTAGAATGTCAACCAGATATGTCCTAACCATTTTGTTTCAGCGAGTTTTCTTCTGGTTCCCACAGACCGGTAATGGTGGAGGTCCATTCTTGAGCACATCTGGAAAGCTTGTTGCCAGGCATGGATTTGCTTTCCCCGGGACCGAGTGATGACTTTCCCTTGTCCTGGTCTCTGGAATCTAGTCCGTGAAGACTCATACAATCCCTGAGCTTTCATGTAACCAAGAACATGTTGTTGACACAGAGGAGGCAAAACCCAAACCACTCCTCTGAGAATTTGCTTCTGGTTTATTTTCTAGTTGGAAATATCCTCTTGGATTTTCTTCAAAGTAAACTACAGCTCCTGTGTTCCAGGATATGAACCCCCAGCACAATCTTCCAGAGAAGAGGTAACTTTACTAAAATAAAACATTGAGACCAACTCTCTGATGGTGTCCTGTAGGCCTACCTGTCACCTCATTAGAAATTAAAGGAGCCTTCTCTTGAAATGCACTCATGAGTGCATGCCACTTTGGCCGTTGGTGTACAAGGCAAAAATGAGGTTACCAGCCATGACTGATGCTTCTCAAGTCATATGGATGCTTAACTGTAGGTTATATAAATATACATACACCAGGTAGAGATGGCAAATTAGAACATATGTTTAACAACTGTGCAGCTTGAGAAATATTTGCCTCACTCTCTTGATGGAGTTAAGGCTCTCGGATGGTCTTCAAGTGTTTGTTATTTAGCAAACCGAAAACCCATTTTATTCTTTTAAATTTGAAGGGGCTTCAGAAATGTTGTGGACATGGAATTTAAAGGTAATAGAATTCTTGCACGAGCCTTTTGTAATCCCATCATACGTTGTTACAGCCATCAGCAGATAGTATTTTCTGAACACCTGCTTTGTTCAGAATTTGAGAGTTAAATCTTTTGACCCCCCCCCAACCAACCACGGTGTCCACAAATACCACTTGGGAAAGAGTTAAGAGTCATCCTGTTCTCTTGCTGAGGGAAGCAAGGGGTCCTTGGTTCAGAGACGTTTTAAATGATCAAAGGACCTTTAGTTAATTTCTCCAGGCGCAGTGGTGAAAAAGTAGGCAATACCTACCTAGTGCCTGGAAGCTTGGAGGCCGAGTGAACATCCTGCTTTCTCTAGTGCTACAATCCAAGGTGGGTGACATTCAAAGCCGGAAGTGTTCTGGCTGGAGCCCAAAGCCACTCCTCTGACTTCCAAAGCAGAGAGGATACTCAACTTCCAATGGTACAGTCAACAATGATGTGACCATGGCTGACTGGAATTGTCTCAGGTTTGCCAGGAATGACCACACACTAGTTAATGGTCCATTTCCTTCCCCCACATGTGTCTCTGCAGAGGAAGAAGACAGGAGAGCAGGACCCTTGGCTCAGCATCTGCCTTTTCTCCCCTTTCCTATCCTAAACACACTCTCTGCTCATATCAGAATTATTCTTGATTCTTGAATTCCCATCAAGTTTCAGGGGAAAGGGAAATACTATTTCTTGCACTTTTTGTTGGCGAAGAAACTGATGCTATCTCTCTCCCATTGTTCTACCCACCATCCGGTTTGGACCTGATTGAGGACAAGCATGAAGGTGTGCTTCTAGTTGTGTGTCCAGTATGCTGTGGACAACTCAGTCTTTGCATGGAGACACCATTTCAGAGATCATTACAGTTTTGTTGACATATTGGTAACAAAATTAGTGCATTAACCAAATGAGGCCCACGGAAGGAATTCAAAGAGCTGCCAAAAACAATCTCAATATTTCCATTGGACTCATAGATGACTACAGACATGGAAAAGAAGAAATTGGTGGACAGAGAAAGAGACTTTGAGAACATGGGTGGCAGTAGTTGTGCTTTATCATATGAATAACAGCATATATGAGTGGAACCATCACGCCCCTAATACATGGTAGGTAGTCAATAAATATGTGTGAATGCAGCACCATGTTCCAACTGTACACTTGCTTTTTGTTATCTGAAGAGAAAAAAAATTAAAGCGTATATAGCCTAATGTCAAGGAAGGATACCTGTAGTCCTCAAAATTTCTATGAGTTTTTCTTAAATACACTTGTGAGTTAACTAGTCAAGATAGTCGAGAATCCTCACATACCTCTCACTAGATTTCAGTGTCCCAAAATTAATCACCACACGTTACCCTGGCATATATGAGGGCACTACACAAAGTTCATGGGAAAATGCCATTGTTTATGAATTTCATTTTTCCACCAACTTTTTGAAGCCCTATCTGTCAAAATAATGAACCACTGTAGAGGCATGACTGTAAGTGCAGAGTGTACTTGGATCTTCTTGTTTTTTCATTAATGTAGTCTTTTCTGTTAAGGAAGCAAATATAAGTTACAACATTGCATTTGTTTGTCTTACCTCCTCTAATCAGACAAACTCTTCTCAAACCGCCGCCCCCCGCCTCTGTTTCTCTCTCTCTCTTTTAAATGGGCTTGACCCTTTTGAAGATTAATAGTAAAATATGTTGTAGGACAGCCCTCAATTTGGAATTGCCTAAAATATAGTTTTACATTGAATAATGTAGGAAGCAACTAAAGAATAAGGAAAGAATTCATAGAATAACTGTACCAAAAAGAACTAGTTGATATTTTACCCTTTAAGGAGGTAGTATATGAGCAAGAACCAATGGTAATGAAGGAAGAAATTCAAGCTGCACTAAATATATCAGACCCCCAAAAAGGGTCCAGGGATTGATGGAATACTAACTGAAATGTTTCAACGTACTGATGAAGCACAGGAAGCACTCAACTGTGCTAAAAATTTGGAAGATGGCTACTGGGCCACCTGACTTGAAGAGATCTGTATTTGTACCCTTTCCAAAGAAAGAGATGACTCAACAGAATTCTCAAATTATTGAACAGTATCATTAATATCACATGCAAGTAGAATTTTGCTGAGGGTCATCCAACAGCAGTTGCAGTAGTACATCGACAGGTAGCTGACAGAAGTGCACGTTGGATTCAGAAGAGGATGTTGGGCAAGGGAAAACATGGCTGATGTCAGATGGGCCTTCACTGAAAGTAAAGAATACCAGAAAGATGTTTACTTGTTTTTTATTGACTATGCCAAAGGATTTGACTGTGTGGGTCATAACAAACTATGGCTAACCTTGGGACTACTGGGAATTCCAAACACTTCATTTTGCACATGCAGAACTTGTACATGGATCAAGAAGCAGTGGTACAAACAGAACCATGAAATACTGCATGGTTTAAAATCAGCAGAGGTGTTGTATCCTCTCACCATACATATTCAATCTGTATGCTGAGCAAATAATTAGTGAAGCTAGATTATATGAAGAGGAATGCAGCATCAGGGTTGGAGGAAAGCTTAACAACATGCAATATGCAGATAATACAGCCTTGCTTACCGAATGTGAGGAGGACCTGAAATGCATACTTATAAAAGGTCAAGGATCACAACCTTCAGTGTGCTTTACATGCCAATGTGAAGAAAACCCAAACCCTCACAACTTGACCAGTAGGTAAGGCCATGATAAACAGAAAAAAGATTGAAGTTGTCAAGCATAGTGTCTTGCTTGGATCCACAATCAGTACACATGGAAACAGCAGTCAAGAAAATCACAGGATTTGAGTAAATATGTTGCACAAGACAAAACTAAGAATGTTACTTTGAAGGATTCAGGGCGCCAAACCCAAGACATGGTATTTTCAATTGCCTCCTATGGATGTGAAAATTGGACATTAAATAAGGAAGATCGAAGACGAATCAATGAGTTTGAATCTTGGTGTCGGCAACGAATATTGGAAGTATTATGGACTGCCAAAAGAACAATCAAATCTGTGTTGGGAAAAGTACAGCCAGAATGCTCCTGAGAGGCCAGCATGTTGCTACTTCTTCTCTTGGACTTCAGCCATATTTGTCAGGAGAGACCAGTCCCCGGGGAAGGACAACATGCTCGATCAAGTAGAGGAGCATTGAAAAGGAGAAAGGCCCTCTGGCAGATGGATTGACACAGTGGTCTCAGCAACGCGCTCAAACATAAGTGCTGTGAGGATGGTGCAGGACTGGGTAGTGTTTTATTCTGTTGTATATAGGTGCCCTATGATTTAGAACTCATTGGATGGTCCCTAAGAACAAAAGACTTTTGTTTGTTTGTTTTTTAGCCCTCCCATCCCCACCCTGGTTAAACTGGGGTTATGGCTTAAAAAGCAAAACAAAACCAAAAAACTACTAACATGGTGGGGGCAGGCACGATAGCCAATGGGATCATTGCTGATGTTGACCTTTTTCACTTTGGGTAAGGGAGTGTTTGCCACTGTAAAGTTCCGACTTCTCCCATTTGGCGGTTGGGACAGGGGCATGTTTTACCTATTGTCTGTTATAGTTTTATTTTGTAAAGTTGCATATATTAACCAAGGTCTGATCCCTCCTTGTGAAATAGAAGAAAAGAGGTTCAGTCAAAATCAGAGCTGGGTAGGTAGAATTCAGGATCATTTAGCCAGTCCTTCACGGTTACTGTAACCAAACAAATCAACCCTTTCACAGTTTGGAGGGTGGCAGTGTCTTGGAGCTGCGGGTGTAATTCATTCACTTCTCTAACTTCTTCATGCGCTCAGGATGTGCCCCCCACCTGTCCTGTGCACCACTATCCCCTGAACTGCTTCAGTTTGGTTATCTGCGTCTTTCCCACCAGTCCTCTCAGTAAGTCTTTACTCTTCCCTCCTGTATACCACCACCCCCTGCCCCCACCTAGCCTTATTCTGGCTTCTGGCAGGGTTACTACTACTAAGTATGCTTAAGAAAGGACACAATGGAACAAAGGCTTGTCAGATGCTGAGAATGGTGGATGAGAGGGGAAATTGTTCCTTCTTGGTCTGATCCCCTGATGATTTATCTAAAACACGGCCAGACCTTTTGCTATGAGGATGTGAAAACTTCTGCTAGCTTGTCTCCTGCAGTTCACGATACTTAAATAGAATTATTTTTCTTACCCATCTTCAATTAGCTTATACAAAGTTTTCTTTTTAGGGCTGCAGTTGGAGTTATGCTCAGACTTGAGTTCAGGGGTTGTATAAGGGGTGAAAGGAAGCTTTCTACTGGTGTTCAATATTCTTGGGCTTAGTATCATTGCAATGTGCTAATTTTACCTTTAAAGAACACATAAGCGCAGCAGGTCTTAGGTTCGATGTCCGCTTTGCAGGTTTCTGTGGCTCAGATACATCGGGGCTGTCTGGTTGTCTATTAGAAAGAATCCACCAAGACTCTCCTTGTGTGAGGGTCCACTTCCCTACAGGGCTTGGATAATGGGAGCTCTCTGTCTAAGGATAAAAACATTAATCCACAAGTAGATAAAATTAGAGGGAAATCATTTTAGCAACTAATGATTTTTCAATTTCAAAAATCAATAAATAAATTAGAAAGAATATGACCTTTCCAAGATTTGGATTGATGACTTAGAAGATGAAGTGGATGAAAAGAGCACAAAATAAACATGGGGAGATCGGTTCCGAAGGAAAGAGAAGAGTTTTGGCAATAGAGCTAGGCAATCGAATTTGAATTATTGGATTAGCAGGGAAGGTAAAGGGAGAATAGAGGAAAGGAAAAAGAAATGAATGTAAGAATTTCTTTGGGCTAAAGGAAACTATATTTGCCAGTGAGAATTATTTCTCATTGGGTCACAAGAAAGATTAACAATAAAGACACCAAGATTTTGAATTCTTAAATACGAAAGCTCATAAAAACAAAAACATAAAGCATTACCTTGAGGCAATTCTGACTCATGACAACTTCACGTGTCACAGAGCAGAATGGCTCCATTGAATTTTCTTAGCCCAAATAGAGGGAGCCCTGATGGCACACTGCAGTATGTCTTTGACTACTAACTTCAAGGTCAGCGGTTCAAAAACACCAGCAGATCCGAGGGAGCAGGATAAGATGTCCTACTTCCACATAGATCTGACAACCACAAGGACAGCTTTGCGCTGTCCTGTCAGGGAGCTAGGGGGCAGAAGTGCCTGGATGGCAGTGCTTGTTTGTCTTGGCTTTTCAGTTCATCTTAATGGAGACAGAACGACTGGCCTGTCTGCCACCATCCCACTGTGTAGATTTAAAGCGGCAAACTTTAGGTTAGCTGTTCAGTGCAACCGGTTTGTGCCCCTGTTGTTAGATGCTGTTACTATGCATCAGAACCTATGTACAATAGAACCCAAACACTGTCCAGGCCCAGGCGATCCGTACAGTCACTGCTATATTTCAGCCCATTGTGACAGCCACTCTATCAATCCATATCATCAAGGGTTTGCCTCTCATCCTTGGACTCTCCAAGCATGGTGTCTTTTCCCCCAGGGACCCTTCTCTCCTGATATCATGTCCAAATAACATGTCCTGATAACAAAGTCTCACGCACCTTGTGTCTTTAGAACCACTTTTGCTGTACTTCTTCCAAGACAGTTATTCTCCCTAGGACTCTTGATGCCACAGTAGGCGATGCATGGAACTGTTCAGTGAAAGGTCCAGAGTGAGAAACCACCAGTCACTCCGAGGGAGAAAGAGGACGCTTTCTGTGCCCATAAAGATTGACAGTCTCGGAAACCCACAGGGGAGGTTCCACCCGGTCCTATAGGATTCAAAGAGTCAAGTTGACTCAAAGGCACTGTGTTTGGAATTGGAAGGATTCTGTCAACCATGTAAACATCTTTAAAGTTTCCTGGTTCAAAGAACTATTCCCACCACAGAGTGGCCTTCCCTACCATCAGTGTTCTCTGCGATGCAGGAAACTATCTTTACATGTTAACATCTAGAGGCTTCTAAAGAACTTCAGCATTGTGCAGGTGAACACAATATTCACATCTATGGGTAGCAGCAGTTGAGTCAGGGGAGGCTTTGGAAAGCAAAGTTCATGGCCATTATCTGAACCAATAGCCTCCAACTAAATTTCAATTCAGTAAGAACAAGGGTGTCACTATAGCAGGAGACAGAAAAGAGACACAAGGGTATGAACCCAGGATTCCATATATAGTAAGTGAAGGTAGATGGAAAGGTAGGTGGATACAAGACATACGTTAATATAAAGATACACCATAAGTGTAATTAGATATAATTGGATGATGATAATGCTACTGCCAATCTGAAACCTAAAGTGCTAAGTAAGGATTCTCTGGAGAGAGGCCTATCCAGCGAGGAGAGACTTTTAGTAGACTGTTTAAAAACAAGGAGGAAACAAACAAACAAACAAAATCTTCAGCATGCCCACACACTGAGGTGAGGCAGAGAGGGGGAGGGGAGAACAGATGATGAAAATAGGCTAAAATCCCAACACCACGGCCTGACTACTCCTTGCTATCGAGTCCAATTAAACTCTTCATGACCCTAGAAGGCAGGGTAGATCTGCCTCACTCTGCGCTCTTTCTGGAACCGACTCTCACAGCTTTCTCCTCCAGAATCGTTAGCTGGTTCAAACCACCATCCTTTCCATTAATAGCAGAGTGTTTAACCGCTGCACCATCAAGGCTCCTTAAAATATAAAACACACGCACACACACGTTAGGAAGCGCTGGTGGTCTAGTGAGTTGTGAGTCAGTCTGCGAACCTCAAGGTTCGTAGTTTGGATCTACCAGCTGCTTTGTGGGAGCCGGATGAGGCTTTCTGCTGCTGTGAAGATTGATAACTTGGAAACCCCAAAGCGAAGTTTCACTCTACAGAGAGGGTCACTATGAAGTAGATTGACTTGATGGCAATGAGTTGGGAGGTAATGTTTGAGGGGCTGTGGAGTTAGTTACTTCTGACTCAGAGGGACCCTGTGCATGACAGAATGAAACACGGCTCAGTCCAACAAAACAAACACAAAACCATTGCCATCGAGTCGATTCTGATTCGCAGTGACGTTATAGGACAGGGTGGAGCTTCCTCGGTGGCCTTCCAAGATTGTAACTCTATGGGAGTAGAAAGCCTCATCTTTCTCCAGTGGAGCTGCTGGTTTTCAAACCGCTGACCTTGCAGTTAGCAGACCAGCGCATAACCACAATGCCACCAGGGCTCCCTCCTCAATTATGTTTGAGTCCATAGACCCTGTGCCAATCCACCGATGGAGAGCCTTCCTCTTTTCCCTGACCCTCTCCTTGACCAAGTGGTCGCTCACTCCCTAGCTCATGGCCACGAGGTCCATTCCAACTCACAGCAACCCTCTATGGGGCAGATTAGAACTCCGCCTATGGGCTTTGGAGCTGTAAACCTTTCAAGGAGTGAAGTCTCATCCTGGGGGTGGCTGGTGTGCTTGAAACACTGACCTCGTGGTTAATAGCCCATCTCATCATTGCACTGGCAATGGAGCTCCTGACAAGCATTATGATTTCCAATGATTTGACTGTGAAGTACAGGATCATGGTATTATGCATTTGATGCACTAGGGAATAGAATATTCTTAGAGGGGGAAAGTCACAAAATAAAAAGTAGGGAAAAGTACTTAAAGTTAAAGTTCCCTGACCTGAAAAAGTCTCAAATGATCACAAGGCAGTCACATCCTAGCCACCAGCCTCCCCTTACAAAAGAAAAGACTGTAAAAGCAGTCCTCTGTGAAGAGTCGAAATTTTCCCTAACTGTAGGCTCTCCACATCCTGTTTCCCAGCATTCCCTGTACTTCCCCAGGCTGATGGAGACAGTGGAGTCCGTATGAAGCAGTCGGCTCCACAGGAGAAGGGGTGCAGAGGGAGACTGGGAGGAAGGTGTGAGACGAGGAGTGGGAATGGCTTACAGACTTAACAAAATAGATACTAGAGCTTCTAAACGACCAAGCAAGAAAAGAAAATGAAGAAAAATCACATTATTGTGCATTATGGAACAGATACAAATAAAATTAGCTGTTGGTTAGAAGAAATAATGGTATCAGCAAAAGAGAAAAACAAGACCATAGGCACTAAACAAGATAAGGAATGATATTGGATAATAACATGTTTGTACATTAAAAAGACTTACAAAATATACATCCTTATAGAACAAATATCCTTACCTTGTGGCAAAATGTAAGCATTAAGTTAAAGCCTTAGAAGTGTGATAACTTGTTCAAATAAAGTTTGATTGGAAAGCTTCTGAGTAACATTATAATATTTTTTAACACATGGTCATAAAGAGAATATTTGGATAACATAATCAATAAGCCCAATTTTATATTGTATATGAAAAAAAAAACACCTCACTGCCATAGAGTGGATTCTGACTCATAGTGACCATAAAGGGCAGAGGAGAACTGTCCTGTGGGTTTTTAAAACTGTAAATCTTTATAGGAGCTTAAAACCTCATCTTTCTCCCACAGAATGGCTGGTGGTTTTGAACAGCTGACCTTGTGATTAGCAGCCTAAGGTCCAACCCACTCTGGTACCAGGACAAGCTCTCTGTCTGTTTGTGTGTGTGCATATATATACAGTATATATATATATATGGCAGTGTATATGCTATGTGTGTGCATGTATATGTATGTATGTGTATATACAGTATATATATGTATATACTGTGAGTCTGTATATACTGTGAGTCTCTATATAGAGAGAGACACAGAGAGTGTGTGTATATGTGTTTGTGTAGTTAGCCATCAGAAGTTTGTGGAAAGTTGAATTTTACCATAACTGTCTTGAAAGTACTCTTGTGCATTTATTTGAATAATCAAACATTACAATTTAGATAGATGTAGTGTGACAAAAATACAAATATATGCTCTTGGGACACTGAAAAAATATTATCCTTGGCCACAAATAAACCTTGAGAAACTTCCAAAGGAGATATTTTACAGGCCCCACATCATGGTCATATCTCCTTCCCCACAAACAACAAAAAAGAAAGAAAAACTCAAATCAGTCACCAATGATGTCAACCCTGAAAAACACAACTGCTTTGCATCTATTTGAAAATAGTTTTCTAAACAATTCTATCTGCATTTCAGATCATCATTTTGCATTTAACAGTTTAACCTACTCATCAAAACCTTCAGGAGCTTACCCTACCTCATCCCACTTGGGTTTCTCCTCCCTTTCTTGTGGATTTTCCCAAGGCAATCTTGTCGACCCTCTGGGTCTATTGTTTCATCTTCTCTTCCTTGCCCTCCTTCCAGCTTGGTAACCTCTAAGGGCTATTGCCTTTGATACGAAAGTCTTGTCTCATTTTTATTTAGAATAGTGGTCTCACCACTACTTGCCCTTTAGAGATTGACTAATTTCACATGATGCTCTCTGGCTCCATCCATACCTTGAGGTGCTTCCTGATTTCATCATCCTTTCCAGGCATACTGTGGTGATTACACAATTTCATGTCAACTTGACAAAAGAATGAAGGGGTGGAAAATAGCCTGTAAATCAGATCAAAGTCTGAGGATCCCTCCTATGGGTGTGGCCTTCTCAAGAGAATTCTGGGAACTTCCACTCGTGATTCTGCCATCAAAAGAGGCAAGTCATTCTCTCTCTGTGCTTCACATTCCTGTTGACAAGCCACATGGAGCCATGCTAATGGCTCCCACTGCCATTAGATCCACAAGACTTTCCACCCAACAGCATGTGATCTGCCTGCATTTGGCATCATTGCATATGCTGTGTGAGTCTAAAGAGGAATTTATGAGCTAGCATTAGAACATATGGACTAATATCGAAATTATGGTCTTGATCTGGACTGGCCTAGGATGTTTTCTCAATATATAATTGCTCTTTGATATAAAGTTCCCTCTTACACACATATGAGTGTCTCTGGATTTGTTTCTCTAGTCAACCCAGACTAACACAGATACATAGTATTTCATTATGTATGCACCAGTCTCTTTATCCATTCTTTTACTGATGGGCCTTCGGTTGTCTATCTTCTTGCTATTACGAACAGTGCTGCCACGAACATGGGTATGCAAATGTCTGTTCATGCCATGGTTCTTATCCTTCGAGGCATATACCAGCAGAGGGATTGCAGGGCCATATGGAATTTCTACTTCCAATTGTTCGAGCTAGTACCATATTGCTTACCACAGTATAAATAGCTCTCTGTTTAAGAGGGAGAATTTTAATCACAAATTCTTTGTAAAAGAATAAATGGCGGGCCCTTCAATTAAACTGTGACCTTATTAATCCCACATGTGTTTATTGGCCAAGTTGGCACAATACATCTACCTCTCACAGTCAGATAGCTAACTGAATATGCAGATGGCATAGTACTGGGGAGATCTTGGTTCCATTCTGATGGGGTTTTCATGTGCCAACGATAGGTTCAATGGCACTAATAATAACAATAACAATAACAATAGTTCCTGCGTGGATATAAAATAACCACAACCATTTTACTTTTGGATAGAATTCACTGTAGCACCTTGGGTTTTTCTACTATTAAAAGTATTGTAATTATATACTTGTGTTTCTACGCCTCAGCCAACTGATTTAAGCACTCAATTACCAACTAAGTGGTGCTTCGAATCCACCCAGGAAAGAGGTCTGAATCTGCTTCCACAAGTACACAGCCTTGAAAATCCTGTGGAGAAGTTCTCCCCTGCACACAGATGGTCTCATTAGTCAGAACTGACTTGATGGCAACTAACAATAAAAAGAACAACACGTCTATATCCTTTTATATTAACATTTTCATTTACATAAATAAAACTGTTAAGAGTAGGATTAAGAATCAAAGAAAAACTTTATAGATCCTGCCAAATTGCTGTCTATAGGCACTGTATTACTAAGTCACTTGGACAATGACAAGTAATAAATTGTCCAAATCCTTTAGCAGCCATAAATATTATGCTTTTTCCCTCTTCTGTGAATATAAATGGCTACTTTGTTTTTACTTTTATTTGCATTTTCCTAACACCAAGGAGGTCACATAATCATTCTGTTGTTTTGGTTTGTCCTTTAGGATTGTAGCAATTATCTGTTCCTATATTTTGTCTTTTTTTCCCCTTAATGATGTGCATACTTTGTTGTCCATTTGTTATCAATTTACTTTTAATATAGTATAATTTTAATCTAGTCTATGTGTAGACTTTTATTTCTTTTGATTTAGAATTGATATATTTTTAAATTACTTATCCAGATGAAAACATTTAATTTTCATTAACATTTTGAGGTTTATTGCTTTAATTATGTATCTTTTCCAAGCCTTTAGGTCTTAACAAACTGTCTCCTAACTTTTAATTTTAGATTTATGTATATTATTTACACATATTAAATTTAATAATGATATTGAGTTGGTTCTGACTCATAATAATGACTATATATATGTATATATGTGTGTATATATATATGTATATATTATCCTAGGTAGGCATTTTTGTGAATGTGACATGAAGTGGTAGATGATTAACTTTAAATTTTCTTTTCAAAGGAAAACCAGTTGTGCTGGCATCATTTATTAAATTTCCACTGGATTTAAATAGCATTTATTACATGACACATAGGCTAGAATCTGTTTCTAACTACTCTATTCTGTTTCTATGATGTTTTTGACACTTCTAGATGCTAGTACCAAACTGTTCCTAATACAGGGGCATTATTGTCTACTTTAAGTCTGGCAAGGCAAGTCCTCCTTCACTTCTGAATCTGACTGAGTGTTGCTTTTCCTCCTGATTTGACTATTCAGCAAGACAGGAGTTCTAAACCACCAGCCACTCTATGGGAGAAAGCTGAGGCTGTCTACTTCTATAATGAGTCACAGTCCCAGAAACGTACAAGAGCAGTTCTGACCTGCCCTAAGGGGCCTTTGTGGGTCTGAGTCAACAGCGCAGTGAGTGAGGGATGTGTTCCAGGGGTCTGTAATCATCCAATCACTTTTGAAAAATAATTTGTTCTGGAACGGTTTCTGTCTTCCTGTCTGAATCTGAT
>NW_022109491.1:16979146-17015831 GCF_000313985.2 Echinops telfairi | reverse complement strand
ATTATGAAGGACTTTTGAGAGAGCTAGTCAAAACCTTAGCTGTCAAACATCCAGGAAAAAATTTGCCAGAGAGTCCTTCTCCATCCTGACAGTGATCTTGCTCGTTCCTATAGCCAAATGAGGGTTTTTTTCCCCAAAACTTTCTATGGAAAGTCACTTGGCATCAACCTGACCATCCCAATTTGGCTCGTGATGATTTTTTGTTTACTTCTTTTCTAAGTAAATAACATGTAAAGAGCACCTACTTTTCTTCAGTTACTAATGTAAACATTACTACATCAACCTGCTTGAACTTCCGAGAACCTCTACTCTTGGGTGGACTAAATGGGGTGGACTAAATGATTGGCATCATCAATTGATGTAGCTTATGATGAGAAATAAGATTTATATCATTTTATGTTTAACTTGTAACTTTATTTTTCCACGACACTTTTGAAGTTCACGCCTGTGTACATGTGTATGTATATGTATATACATATCTATGTGATTTGTCTAAAAATGATGTAAAGATATACAGACTCAGAAACTCAATGGTAGCAAAAGCAATATATAAGAATATCATATATATGTAGAATTCAACATAGAATGTGGAATAATTCAAGAACCTAAATTATATGAAGAGAAATTTGGCATCAGGTTGAGAGGGAGGTGTATTAACAACTTATGCCACACAGATGACAAACTTTGCTTTCTATAAATGAGGAGGACTTGAAGCAGTTGCTAATGAAGATCGAGACTGCAGCCTACAGTGTGGATTCCAACTCGATGTAAACACAATGAAAATGCTCACAACCGGACACAAAAAACATCATGATACACGCAGAAAAGAATGAAGTGTATCCAGGACTTTCTTTTGTTTGGATTGACAATCAATGTTCATGGAAGCAGCAGTCAAGAAATCAAATGATGCCTTGCATTGGGTACATCTTCTGCACAAGACCTCTTCAACACGTTGACACCAAGGAGGTTACTTTGAGGATGAGGGTGTGCCTGACCCAACTCCTGGTAGTTTCAATTGCCTCGCACGCATGTGGATGATGCAGATTGCATAAGGAACATGAATAGAAGAACAGATGCATTTGAATGCTTTTGCTGGCAAAGAATGTTGAACATACTATGGACTGCCAAAAGAACAAACAAATGTGTCTGGGAACAAGTATGACAAGAATGTTCTTTAAAGGCAAGGATGGTCAGACTTCATCTTAAGTGTTTTGGATAGCAGTAGCAGTGGAAGGACATTGTGCTTGGTCCAGGAGAGGTGCTGTGAAAAAAGGAAGGCCCGTGGCAAGAGGGATTGACAAGAGGGATTGACAAGAGGGATTGACAAGAGGGATTGACAAGAGGGATTGACAAGAGGGCTGCAAAAATGCGCTCAAGCGAAGAACCAGTTTGCGGATGGCCCAGGGCAGAGTGGGTGGGGTGTGTTCTGTTCAAACAACACGGGTGCTCTAGGGTTGGAACCGACTTGATGCGACCTAGCAACTTTACTTCTTTAGGCTCCTGACAATACAAGTAAAATGTTATCTATAATTTAGGAACACATTCCTACTTCATGAAAGTGCAAGACACACATTAGCATAATAAGCTTCCCTTTCAGAACAGCGTTTCCCTGGAAGGCTGAGGGATGTGACCAAGAAGGGACAGAGGATCTAAGGAAAATTGTATTTTGGAAATATTTGCTATTTTTGCTAAACCTTGCTCAACACTAAACCCTGCTATCTAATAACGTTACGTCTCTCCATCTCCTGTGTTTTTATTGAGATTTATGGTTTTATTGAATAAAGTATGTTTATTCTTAAATGTATTCTTGAATATTAAGTAGGGTTTGTCACCTTTGTGAATAAGACATTTATTTCATTTCCATTTTCAGCAGTTTTTTGATACCAGAATTTTAAGGAAACTATGTATATATATGGTTTATATACATATATAAATATTTATATATGTACTATGTATGAACTTATGCACATGTTGTATATGCATATGTATTTTTATTGTCCCTTATTGATCACTTTGTTTGGTTCATTTGCTCTCTATTAGAGATTTTTTTTAATTCATATCGATACATAGCCTGTTGTTGGGCGCCATTCACGAATGCTGACTCACAGTAACTGCAGATGACAGAGTAGAACTGCCCCAAAAGATTTCCATGACTACATCAGAGTAGCTTGCTGGGTCCCATCCCATCCCCACACCCTGCAGAGCTGTTGATGGGTTCAAACCACCAACCTTGTTGATTATATGAGAAAACACTCACTGCCATCCAGTAAATTATAACTTAGAGCCACCCTAGGGGACAGAGTAAAACTGCCCCCTGTGAGTTTCTGAGGCTGTACGTCTTTCCTGGAGCAAAAAGCCTAGTGGCTTTGAACTGTTGACCCTGTAGTTAACAGCTCAACACACCACCCACTCTGCCACCAGGGCCCTGGCTTCCATGACAGCTAATTATCTCTATACATGATCTGGTTTTCTTTGTTGTGGGGATTAGCCATGCGAATGAGAGCAGCAACCTTGTTCAAAATAGCCTCGAGTTCCACTTAATCTTTGAAACCTTGCTATAGTCTCATTTCCACATGAAACAGGAGCTGATAGGCTGTGTACACCAAACAGAATTTCAACCTGTATGTTGAAATGCGGATGTGTGGCTAAATCAGGCATTGCTTGTTCTGCCATCCACGGGATGGAAGGTCAGTTTCCACATCCTTAAAATGCAGAAATACTAGTAAGTCTCTTCTAAAAACCAAATGAAATATGGGCTGAAAATAAAATGCTTGATGAACTGACTGTTGTAGCAAGGATTCCATAAATAGCAGCCAATAATCAAGAGCCCTGGTGGCACAGTGGCTATGAGTTGGGCTACGATCTGTGAGGTCAGCAGTTCAAAACCACCAGCCCACTCCTGGGGAAAAAAGACATGGCTTTCTACTCCTATAAAGAGTTACAGTCTCAGAAACCCTCGGGGGCGGTCCTGTGAATTGGCATCGATGATTCCCTTCAGAGGTGTCCAGATGTAAGAGAGTTGAAGAAGCTTCACGTTTCTGAATCAGTTGTCAAAACAAACTTCACCTCTGTGATGAGGTTGCAAGTTACTCTTTCTTGTTACTCATGGCCAACACGGAGCCTGGTTCCTGGAAAGAACTGGGAGGGGCCTAGTGTGAGCTTGAAGAGACACAGGGCTGTGTTGACAGAGCCAAGCTTGTAGCTCAAGCCCCCATTGGCTGCATCTTCCTGCCTGCCCTTTTCATACTTGGATGAGAGAACACCCCTCACGGCGGGCATTGCACCATCATGCTCTGACTTTCCTCTGCTGTGTTCCTTTGAAGTTTGTAATATGGCGACCGAGATGCTAGGAATCAGAGAGCCACATCTCAGCCAGTGCATAGCCTTGCTTGTCTGTCAGATGAAGCACTCTTCCTCAGATTCCAGGCCCTGGGCCCTTTAGAGAGGTGACGGCTTCGTAAGGGAGGTGATAGGAGAGGTCTCATTAACCTTCCATATCCTGGAGCCTCTGCCCCGGCCTCCAGCTGGAGAAGAAGCTGCTGGTGTCTCGGGTATGTGGGAGGATGATGCACATTGCCCAGTTGGCTGCCACCCAGACTGGAGGCTGGGGGAGGGGGCAGAGGCATGAGAGCCAGCAGAGGAAGGAAGGATTCTGGCCATGGTGGAACTGTTCCATTCCTGCCCCAAGGGGAGGGGTCCATCAGGATGTCCTGGACCATGAGGTCAGGGTGGAGAGCCATAGCCGGAATAGACTCTCAGCTTGGCTCACTGCTGCTTCATTCAAGCCTGGACTCCACCTTAGACCCTTGCACCACAGATACTGCTGTGCCAATCGATATTTTCATCCTTCCTCTCTCACTTCCCTCACATCCGTGAGGGAGGCTCCTCTGCCGAGGAAGGCAGGCCACTGGCCCATAGTCTATGTCATTTCTTTCTTCACGTTTCCTCATTTCTTCCAGAGTTGTCCACGGTCGCCCTCTTCCCTGAAGCTTTCTTTTAAGAACCTCCCTCTTATGTGTCCCTTGTCCCAGGGTTCCTTTCGACATCAAATTCGTAAGCCTTCTCAAAGGCAGTGTGCTTCTGGAGGACTATCCCAATGGCCCCACAAGTTATCATTTCACTCTACTTGAATTCACCTTCAAACCGTTCCTTTACCTTTCCTGCACAGGTGATGAATTTACATGTCATGCAAGACAGTAGGCTCCCGAGGGAAGACACTGAACTTTCTTCTCCCATCCCCAGCACTGCTAAAGAGCAGACCAACCACACATTGATTGATTTGAATAACAAAGATATGGGTTGATACATACAGCACATCATATAAGGCTCTAAAACTATGAGAGAAGCATATGGACAGATGCTCAGCATGAGTCATTTGGAAAATGTACATTAGACCCACAATGAGGTCACACTTCACACCCATTCGAATAGCTGAAATGAATACATAATGACAACTAGCTAGTACTGGCAATTACAGAGAGCAAGCAGCCTGGAGTACCAGGGACTAGGTTGGGAACAGTTTGGGGAGTGGAGATTGCTCTATCATATGGTCCTATCCTATTTCTCATCATCACTCATGATTCCCTGCACTTAACTGACTTCCATGGGGCCTTCAGAGGTTAGTAAAGTGATGAGGTCATGGTGTAACGATCACGGTTAACGCCTAGGTTCAAAGTTAGGGTGATAATAATGTAAGGTGATTTATAGATATGAAAGAAGTAGTAGTGAGTTGGCCAGAGTTATTGCACAATCAAGTCCAGAACATGAACCCAAATATTTGACTGACATACATTTTATTGAGCTTTTTTTTTTAATATTAACTCAACCCCATGGACCAATGGATGTTATCCAATAAAAATGTCTTTCAAAAGACTGACATCATTTCATTTTAATCCAGAGTTAATCAGTCCTTCCTTTGTGATCTCATAGTCCCCATGCATATATCTTGATTACAGTATTTATTAAAATGTGTTTTAATTATTTGCTTGTGTCTTAATACTCCCCACTAGGGCTTTGGGTTCATTAAGGTCAGGGACTCTAACATGCTTGTTCTGGGGGCCCAGCTACATAGCAGAATAAGTGCTCCATACATTTACATCGAAAGAATGAAAGGGAAATGCTGATATAGCCACCACTACTCCAACCCTCCAGCTCTGCTTCCTACTACTTCCTCCATCCACTTACAGACATCTCTGATTCTGTACAAGCAACCTCAGCCCTTTCCTTACTACTGCCATGACCCTCTCTTCTTACCTGGCTTTCTTCTCCTCTGAAAACCTTGCGAGAGTGGACTTCCTGAGATGTCAGTCAGGAAGATATGTGCAGCATGCATAGGAATTTGTTCATAGTTTCTTTTTTAAACTACAGTCCGGCCCTCCCACGGGTCTGAGGGACCCATGCAAGAGTGAACTTCCTGAGACGCCAGCCACGTCAGACTTTTCACAAGAATACGCCCACCATTGTTTCCCAGTCACCCATAGAGCAAACACCGTATTCCAAAGGTGGCCTTTCAGAAATCCGTAATCCCTGGCCCTTGCCATCTCTGGTCTCCCGTCTCACCAGCTGCCCCTTGGTTGCAGAGCCTCGTCCTCCTCGGTTGTGCTGCTTCACAGCCTTGGTGTGAGCAATTCTGGAACCCTCGATGTCTCATCACCTCACTGGTTCTCTCCCTCCCTGGTCTCTGCTTCAGTAGCATCTGTCAAAGAAGCCTGTATTGGCCCTGGACTCCCAAGTCCCTCTTCACCGTGTCAGCCGATTTACATAATCTGCCTCGCGCTCGGCACTCTGTGGGCTTTCCATTGTCCAGTTCGCCCCGCTTCATCCTGATCTGCCTCTGCTCCTGGAATGTGTGCTCTGCGGCCAGGGGCATGGCCCCACCCTTCATCGTCGACTCATAGGAAATGCTCAGTGGACGTGCGTTGGGCGGTGAACGACTGCGTGGCTAGCTGGATGGAAAGATGGATTTATGGACGAGTGGTTTCTTTCACTGAAGTATATAGGGACGGCGATTCTTTCCTAGCAGGCAGAAAACCTACCAATCGCCACCACGGAAGCTTCCTTCTCCTGCATTGAGTGCAAAGGGCCCCCATTAGAGTTTCAGACAGCACCACCGACGCCTGTCTTGATTGGACTTGTTATTCGATGAAAGCATTATGTGGGGCGGGGTATAAAATCAGACTCTGGACATCAACTAGACACACATAGGGGGTATCACATGCCTTACAATTCTTACCGCTCCCCTTAATCTATCAAAAGTGGCTGCAACGTCTCACCAAGACATGCATTTTTCTTTCAGTCTTTTGAATCTGATACTCATCCTTCCCAACCTCCATGCAACACACAATATTTATCAAACCAAAATAAACAAACAAGGAAACACCGCCCTTGGGTTGATTTTGATGCATAGTGACCTTAGGGGACAGAGTAGAACTGCCCCAGTGGGTTTCTGAGGTCATAATTCTTTACGGGAATAGAAAGCCTCATCTTTTCCCCATGAGGTGGTTGGTGGTTTTGAACTGCTGGCCTTGTATTTAGCAGGACAAGGCATGACCCACGATGCTACCAGAGCTCCACAATATCTATAACATCGTTTAAAAGGTTACGCATCCCTTTACTTCCTTAACCCCTTCTCTGTGAGTACAAAGTAGAGTTGGGCCTGAAGTCACAAGAAAAAATAAATCAGTGTTTTCATGTTTCCAAAGGACCATCAGAATTTCATATGTCCTCTGTGCCTCGCTCCTGTCCAGAACTAATTCTGTGGAGTTAATGGTAACTTGAAAGCTAAGGCCAACGTTATAAGACATTGATCAATAGCCCTCTCTCCGCACTGTGGCTGAGTAAAGGACCTCCCCATCTAGCTTGAACTAGAGTTGTACCTGGGTACCTTTAAACTTGCAATTTGCCCCAAACCAGATAGAGCAAATGACTAAATGATAGAATGTTCCTGACTACAGGTCCAGGAATCAGATTGCCAGAGACAGCTGGCCTGGGGAAAGCCATTCCCTCTGCCCATGCCTCAGCGTCCTCATCGCGGTCCCTCTCCGGTGCTGCCACAAAGAAGGTTCGGTGACCAAATGCGTGCAGGGTTTTACAGAGTGACTGGCACTTACCAAACTGAACTCATTGTCATTCAGTCGATTCTGACTCATAGCAACTCGACAGAGCAGAGTTGAACTGCCCCTGTGAGTTCCCAAGCTTGTAAATCTTTATGGAAGCAGACAGTGGCATCATGCTCCTGTAGATGGCTAGTGGTTCTGAACTGCTGATCTTGTGGTTGGAAGCCCATCACATAAACCTACAAGGTCACCAAGGCTCTTGACTGCTACTCAGTGTCTGATACTGGTATCATGACTCAGCTTAAGTATGAATGGATGAATGAATTAGTTCACGTTTTCGTTACTTTGCATGCCAATGAAATAACACCAAGCCTATTCCCTTTTTTTTAAGCACCAGTTTCAGAAAATCCAGAACACAGAGTTTGTTCCACGTAGGGTTCCATGTCATCCTTGTCCTTGTCGTTTTGAGAGCCTGGTGATGACAGGGTGTGGGCAGGATGGGAACATTCTTTGTCCAATGCAGCAGCAGCAGCGGTGGCTGGAGTAAAATTCTAGCAGGCTCACAAACCCTCAGCAGTTTAAAGATCTAGCTTCCAAGCCTGCGGCCGAAAGGGAACAAGTCCCACCCTCTCCTGCTTCTCTCTGTTCTCCATCTGGGGACTCAGAGGGACCCCTCCAGATTCTAGCACATCCCCATTTGAACAGCAGGTCACGTGACACAGAAAACCGCTGCAGAGAAGGGTGATGGATGAGCTGAAGATACAAGTGATCCAAGGGCAAAGCAGAAACTGTTTATGGTGGCTCAGGAACTCTCATTGGAAGAATGAGCTCTTGGGTAAAACCAGTCACTTCCCTCAAGGGAAGGGCTAGCCAATGTATCATTTTAACTCCCAGCTCTGTTGATGTTGCTGCAGCTTTTCAACTTAATTCTAAAATACAATGGATTTCAGTAGATAAAGCCAGTCCCTGTAGAGTTTGTTCAAGCAGTCTCCCCACCCCCGCCCCCAGCCCTTCTGCACATCAGGGTGATGAGGGCATATTTCTAGGACAAAGCTATTCTTTGTCTGCTATGAAACCCATAGAATCTTGGCCAACTGAGCTCCCCTCAAGGTGGGAAACATGCCTCAAGATACTCCCCTTCTCTTCTTGAAACAAGACAGCATTTTTGATGCAAGCATTCGATACGCTCAGCTGCTGCCAGATGTGCTTCAGAAGAAATGCCTGGTGACCGACTTATGGGGGGAAGAGAAAAACAGAACAAAACTTATGGAGTACAACTCTACTCTGGTGCTCATGGGTTAGCATGGCCAACCTTTACTCGGGGGCAGCAGGGTTTCTGGCTGTATTCTGTTACTGTTGCCGCTGGAAAAATGTGTGGAGCACACTCGGGTCCCAGTTGAATGAGGCTCCTAAACGTTTTTGGCTTTTGCTTTCCAAATGCCTTCAGCTGAAGCTACTCAACTCCTGAGTCGGGCCCAGGTGATTCCTTGACTCACCTCTGGGAGATTTCCATTCCTCCCAGTGGGAATGCAGCAGCTACTTCAGGCTCTTGACAAGGGGATCCTAACTCCCGTCCATAGCTCACCTCCGGACTCCTTCACAGTCTCTCGGGCCATCCTTGCTGGGACCAGGGTGTTGTGTTGTGAGATTTTGCTCTTAGTATTGGAGGAAGTAAAATCCTCTTTATACAACTCGTAAGCACAATGAGCTCAATGGCACTGTGGCCTAGGCCTTAGGCTGCTGTTCTTTCCGTTCAAACTAATCAGTCTCTCCATGGAACAAAGCTGAGGCTGTCTGCTTCCTTAGTTCCAGCCTTGGAAACCCTATAGGCAGGGGTCCTTAAACTTTTAAAACAGGGGGCCAGTTTACTGTCCCTCAGACCCATTGGAGGGCCGGACTATAGTTTAAGAAAAAAATCTATGAATAAATTCCTATACACACTGCACATATCTTATTTTGAAGTAAAAAAACAAAATGGGGCAAAAACGCCCAGCAGGCCAGATAAATGTCCTCGGCGGGCCGCATGTGGCCCACGGGCCATATTTTGAGGATGCCTGCTTTACACGGACACTATGAGTTAGAAATGACTCCATGGTAGTGGTTTGGCGAAAAAGAATCCAGGTGACACAATGGTTAAGATTGGCTGTCTGAACCCATCAGGAATTCTGGGAGAGAACGGCACGGCAATCTCTCTCCATAAAGATGACAGCTGAGAGACGCGATGGTATAATTCTACTGTGCACTTGCAGTCTCCCTGAGTCAGAATGGGCACACAAGCACCTAACAGCAATCACACAGAATAGAAGCAGGTCTGAAGGAGGAAGGACTATGTCATTCCTGTTTCTCCACAAACATTCTCTCTCTCTGTCTGTCTACACACACACACACACACACACACAAAATTTCGGATTAGTTCAAAATGTACTCAGCAGCAATGTCAACAAAACCTAATTTATAGCTGTCCCATCAGTAAGATTCCACTTGAAGAATAATGTTTAGAGCAGTGTTAGGCTTATAGAGACATTGTACAGAGAGTGAGAGTTTCCATGTAACCCCAGTGCCCACTGAGCACCATGCCCCTTATTACTCCCATCTTGTATCCCTGTTGCACATTTGTTACAGTGGATGAACCCTAGTGATATGCAGTGATTAACATCCATAATTTACATTAGATTCACTCTTTGTGATAAAGTTTTATTATAGTTCTTTCTGACCCACGTATAACATGAAGGAAGTCTCTGAGTGGCACAAATGGCTAAGCATGACCTGAAAATGCTGCCCTGGGTCCCTCTCTTCACACCCCCACTTCTCATTCTGAACCCCCCAAATCAATAATCTTCTTGCTGTCCCTATACTTACACCTTTCCCAGAATGTCATATAAGTGGAGTTATACAGTATGTAATTTTTTTCAAACTGAACTCCTTCACTTAACAATGTACATTTCAAGTTTCTTTGTCTTTTTGTAGCTCATTGCTTTTTATCCGTGATTAATATTCCATTGGCTAGATGAACCCTGGTTTATTTATCCACTTATCTATTGAAGGACATTTTGGCTGCTTTGATGTTTGGCAATTATGAACAAAGCTATTATAAACATTCATGTACCAATTGTGTGTGTGTTTGTGTGTGCAAGCATTCTTAACTCATTTGGGTAAATACCAAGGAACACCTAGAATTGCTGGATGGCACGTTAGGCCCATAGGAAGCTTTTGAAAAAACAGCCAGTCTTCTTAAGTGGCTGTACCATTTCCTTCCCACAAGCAATGAATGACAGCTCCAGTTAGATGTCATTTTTATGGATGCTTATAACAGCATGCCAGAGCATCTGGAGGTAAATTGTTAAGGACTTTGATTTAGTTGGGCCTGGTATCCATCTGATGTTTTGGCTCTTCTCTGGCAGCTACTGTACTTTTTAGCCATTGCATCTGGGTAGAAATAAAACAAAAGCAAACAAACAATAAAGGTGATGACAGCTATCTTTATAAATGTGTGTCCAAAAACCAATAACTTCCCAGATTTCCCCAAAAAGAAGACTTCAGGTTAAGTCTCTTTGAGCAGTGCTGAATCACTCGGTTGCTGCCAACCGGAAATGTTGCTCCGTCTGGCCTCACAATTGTTATATTTGAGCCCATTGTTGCAGCCACTGTGCCAATCCATCTTGGTGAAGATCTTCCTCTTTTTCACGGCCCTTCTATTTTACCAAGCATGATATCTTTTCCGGGAACCAGTCATTCCTGATAACATGCCCAAAGTACATGAGGCTATGCTGTGCAATCCTTGCTTCTAAGGAGTGTTCTGGCGCTACTCTTTCAAGACAGGTCAGGTTGTTCTTGGGGTAGTCCACGGGACTCTTTGCCAGTCCAGTGCTCTTTGCCAGCACTGTAATTCAAATGCATCAGTTCTTCTTCAGTCTTCATTCTTCAATGTCTCCAACTTGCACATGCGTATAAGGGGGCTGAAAATGCCGTGACTGGGGTAAGACACATCTTCATCCTCGACGTGATAGCTTTCTCCTTAAAGCTTTAAAGAGGTTTTGTGCTGTAGATTTGCCCAGTGCAACATGTCATATGGTTTCTTAACTGCCGCTTCCTTGAGCATTGGTTGCAGAACCAAACAACATAAAATCCTTGACAACTTCAGTCTTTTCTCCGTTTATCACGATGTTATCTATTGGTCGAGGTGTGAGGATTTGGGTGTTATTTATATTGAGTTGCAATTCATATTGAAGGTTGTAGTCCTTTATCTCCATCAGTGCGGTAGTTACATAATCTGTTGTCAATTTCAGACTATTAAGAGTGAAGGGGTGAAGTTTAGCCTGTCAATCAGGTTGCAGCTTGATGACCTCATTTGGAGGTGCTAAGGAGATAAATAGCTCACTGGAGGCGGGACACATGCTCACTCCTCACTAGACATTCCTGCTGCCAAGACACATGGAGCTATGCTAGAGGAATTCACAGATTGGTATCAGACATATGGGCCAATATTAGACTTATGGACTTGATCTGTTTTCTCAATTTACAATTGCTCTTTTATATAAAACTCTTTCTTACACACATGAGTGTCTCTGCATCTGTTTCTATCGTCAACCTAGACTAACACAATCAGCAAGTTCTTCAAATCCCCTCAATTCCCCAAAGCAAGGTTGTGTCATCTATATATCACAGATTGTTTAAAAGCCTTCCTCTAATCTTGATGCTCAGGATATATATTGGTGAAAGGACAAAACTGACACAGAGCCTTCATGATGTTAAGCTACTCAGTATTCCCTTGTTCTGTGCAAACGACTCTCTTGGTCCATGTAATATTCGACATTGAGAACTCTGACGTATTCTTTTCAATGCTATCCATAATTTGTTATGATCCACATAGTCGAATGCCTTTGCACATTCAACAAAACACAAGTAAACATCTTTCTGATATTTGTTTGCTTCCAGTCAAGATCCATGTGACGTCAGCAAAGTTATCTCTGTGCCACGTAGAGGGTAGAATGTCTTTGGATCCAGTGTCATTGGAAACATCTCAGCCCTGGAAGGGGTCTCTCTGTGTCTTCTCTGGCTTCTGAGGTCTGGTTGCATCCGTGAGGCTTGTCTTCTGCAATGTCTCCCAGAGAGTAGCACAGAGAGAGAGAGAGAGAGAGAGAGAGAGAAGGCCAACCCCACACAGAAGTCTCATTGGCTGTCTCCAGATTGACAGCCTAGACTCCACCCCTACATTCTTAATCCGTAAATTGACACCAGATTAGGTGACTGCCACAATTATCTTCAACAAAACTTTACTTACATGTGCTATCAATGATGTTGCTAAATAATGTCCACGTTATGGTGAGCCATCTCTCTTTGAAATGGGTGCAAGGCGATCTCTCCCAGCTGGTTGCTTCCACATCTCTTGGCACAGACAAGTAAGTGCTTCCAGTGCTCACCAGCTTATTCCAACATTTAAGGTGGTCCTCCACCAATTCCTGGAGCCTTATTTTTCCCTAACGCCTTCAAGGCATATTGGGCTTCTTCCTTCAGTACCATCAGTTCTTGTCCTATGTAACCTCTCAAGCGGGGAAATGCCAACCAGTTGTTTTTTTTAGTGCAGTGATTCACTGCATTCATTCCATCTTCTTTTAATGTTCCCAGCATCATTCAACATTTCGGCCCTACAATGTTTCCATATTGCAACTTGAGGCTTGAATAGGTCCTTTAGTTCTCCCTGTTTGATAGGCATACTGAACATGTTCTTCCTTCTTGGCTTTCTCCCTCTAAATGCTTGCACATTTCGTTACATTGCTCTGTCTTCTGGAGCTGACCTTTACATTTTGCTGTTCAACCCATTTGCTTCATCATTTATTCCATGTGCTCTAGCTACCCCGTGATCAATAGGAAGCTCTGGAGTCTCTTCTGACATCCACTTTGATGTCTTCGTTCTTTCTTTTTAATGGCCCTTTGGGTTTCTTCACGTATGCTGCTCTTCATTCCATTCCACCGCTCCTCATGCCTTCGGTCATTAGTCCTCAATGACTCAAATCTACTGAAGCTAGTCTTGAGATGTTCTCAGCATCCAGTTGGCACATACATGGGGTTGGATTTCAACTCTCTGGGCTCATTTGAACTAGCATCAAAGAGACTACCACATGGGGGAAATGATTTGGAGTTTCTTCACGCTGGTTTTCTCAGCCTTGGCACGCTGTTTCTGGAGGGGGCAGGTCATTCTTTGTTCGGAAGGACTGTGCTGCACAGCATGCGTTTAGCAGCCTCTCCATTCTCTACTCCTAGTTGCCTGAGGAGGAGCGCTGGAGCCCTAGGGAGTTACGAGTTAGGCTGCTAACCCAAAGCTTAGCAGGCTTAATCTGCCAGCTGTTCCAGAGGAGAAAGATGCTTCCTGCATCATGATTCAATGTTTCGCCTACAGAACCTTTCAATATTGCACTCAAGGTGTGACTGTTGTCTTTAGTTTTTCAGCCGGACATGTGCTGAATGTGTTCGTCCTTTTTGGATCTCTAATTCCAGGTCTTTGCTGCCTGCTTTTGTAAACCTTTACAGGCCCAGAGACCCTAAAGGGCAGTTCTAATCGGTTCTGTTGGGTCGCTATGAGTCGGAATCAATTCAATGGCAGAGCGGTGTTTTTTGTTGTTGTTGCTTGAGTTGCCCACAACATCCTCCCCCTGGTGGTGACAACCAGAAACATATTCAGAGATTGTCAGGTGGCCCGTATGGGTGGTGTGGACAAATGGCCTCTAGCTGAGAACTACTGTGCTGGGCCAATCAGTGCTCAGTTTCTGGAGACATGGCTGTTAAGAACAAAAGTGCATTACCAAGGAGACATATGGAAAGAGATGCTAAATGAGTAAATAACTGTGTCAGGTCTTAGACCGTATAGCTAGATATGCATGCCATCCCTAGTGTACACACACACACACACACACACACACTTATGAACACAGGTGATCGGCTTTCAGAATACATAAGGTGGGTAAATGCTCGCCGATGTGGGAAAGGTTCTTTTACAGGCAATCTGTTTTTCTTATTTCTTTTACATATGACATGTAAGTCACTTGGTTAAGTGCATTTCCATTCAAATCAATTACATCCAGCCCCATTCACTGCCAGAAATGGAAGATTTAGCCTGCATTAAACCTGAATGTCAAGGTTCCTAAAGAGGAGGGAGAAACCAGTACTGGAGCGAAGGTTCTCAATCAAGGGAGGTGAATGGGAAAGCTCTCGTGATGGTGTGTGAAGAATTAGGTACAGACCCAGAAAGCCAAATCCTGGGAGAACCAGAAGGAAGCCAAATACTGAGCCCTTGCGAGGTATTCCCATGAGCATTTGCACGCGTGGAAAAGAAGCACTGGAGAACAAAGCCACAGACTCTCCCTTATCTTGAAACCAGGAGGGAATAGATGCCGTGAGTGCGGCCCAGGGCCACGAGTAAAGTAATGATCTTTATGGGGAAGGCGGAAGTCTGAGATTCTCATCATCTGTAATCTGGGGCGGAGCACTGAATCGCACTCCAGGCAGGAGGAGCTGCAGTGGCGTGGGAGCAAAGCGGCTGCTCCTGCGAGCAGGTGGACACTGTGTTACGAAAGAGTAGGAAGAAAATGAACTTCCCTGGACAGTGTCGTCAGCATAGATCGGCAGGGCAGCACATGGGAACGCACATGGCCACAGGTAAAAAGATACCTGTGTTCCTCTTTCTAGTATCTTTCCAGACCCGGTGCCCGAGCTTTCTTTCTCTGCAATAAGATGGAATCTGATCCCAGAATGTTACTGTCCCAGTGGGCGGGGCAACCAAGAAGAGAATCAAGAGATAATTAAGGGACAGACATTGCACTTGGGGTGTCTTAGCTCATTATCATTCTAGAGAGAACCTTCCAAAGGGCAGAATGCAGCAAGGGGCAGGACAGAAGGTGGAGTGGGTGTCGGGGGAACCCGGGACGAGTGCCACTGCATGGGGAGAATTACAACCGATGTGAGGAAACACACTGTGGATGAATTGCTGAGTGGAAAACGAATCGGCTCTGTCCACTTTCATCCAAACCAGGATACAAAGAAGCCCAGCCGCCCAACTCGAAGGAGGTCATCAGTACGATGGAGTTTCACATGTCGATTTTCACAACAGTTTGGAAAAAAAAAAAGACAGGGATGATGAAGAGTAAAATGAACTTGGATTAGAGGACATATGTTTATTTGACCAGTTCCTAATTCAGCATCTCTCTAATCCTTGATGATAAAGATTTGGAGTGAAAGAAGAGGGGTTGGGGTAAACACCCTTCAGGCCTAGAGCTCTATGCACAGTTGGCTTTACAAGAACAAAACAAACAAACAAGCATATGAGTTCAAATGGGCGCGGGTTCCCCAACTTCAAGGTCCAGAGGGCCAGGAGAGGAGGAATGGAAAGAGGAGAGACAGGGAAAGGGAAAAGGAAAAGAAAAGGGGGGGCAGTGATTTCAGTGGAATGGGTTGCCTGATTCAGTGTCAAATTAATGGTGCTCTCCCTAAACTGCCGCATAATTCAGAACACAAACTTTAAAAAAAAGAAGAAGAAACAGTAGGACAGGCAGTGAGTGATTGACAAGGGAGAAGTGACCAGAAGTTGTCACCATGGTGTTGGCCAATCTCCTGACCAGCGTATCCATCCCCCAGTTGCAGTAAGTGTGACCTGATGGGTAAGTTCCTTAGCCTTATCTCAGTGCCTAATGTACCGGGGTGTAATGATGCTTAAATGCACCAATGTGTGTGACGTGCACGGCAGGGTGGCACTGGGAAAGGGATCCCACTGCTTCTGTTATATTGGTCATGTGTCCACTTGTACAGGTTGAGGACCAAGATGCTCTGTTTCTCTAAGCATTGCCCCCCAAAGTACAGACAGGGCCACCAGCAACAAGCTGTCTTTAGAACACCGGTCACTTCTCCTCTCCATTCATGAATAAAAAATAGTGATCACTCTATTAGAATTGTGCTGTCTGGCCCCTGTTTTTACTGGAACCTTCATCCTTTCTAACAACAAGCACACAAAACTTCCCCCTGAGGAGCCCAGGTTAAGAGCGGAAAGCCAGCGATGCAGGGTTGTTATGAATAGGCTTGTTTTCCTGACTGAGATGTGGAAGCCAAGCTGTGCTAAAGCTAGAGATGGGCAGAGCTGAGCACCAGTGGAAAAACGAAAGTGGTGGCTTCTCTCCCCGCATCTCCTGGGGATGTAATGGGTTGATTTGCTCTGAGGTTGGGCTGGGAATGGCTTCCCCCTTCATTTCCCAGCTAATGAATGCCGGAGGTCTATGGCCTGCACAGAATGCTGGAAGCTGCTACGTGGGTTTCGTGACTTTTTCCGCACCTGTTCGATTACACAATCCTTTGGGGGGTTTTCTAAAGCCAGGGCAGGACTCTGAAATGCAAATTACTATAAGCTCAAGAGAACACATTTGATCCTGACTTCTGCGCGGCCTCCTAATGAAACCAGGATGACGACACATCCACATGGACTTAGTTCCTTGTGAGTTGGGTAACCACACCTCCGACACCCCCCCCCCCAAAAAAAGCTAGCTCATCAAACCAAGCCATAACTGACATTCCTTGAGGATGTAGATAGGGCACTACTGTCCAAATGAGGACAGTTTAGTTCAAAGCACTCATTGAGGAGAGGGTTAAGAGTTTGAGGAGTCTGCTTGTGCTTGACTTTTCAGTATATGATATAAGGGAGATGAGGGGGAATGTAGTGGGGAGGGGAGTGATAAGTACAATGATTATGAGAAAATTAAAGGCCAAAGGGATTCGACCCCTCAGATGACTCACCTGTCTTCTCCTTTTAGAAGAGAGGATGCCCTACACCTGGTAACCCTAAGGCTAAACTAGGAAAACAGAGCACAACTGACAAGTCAAATGGTCAGATAGAAACAGAATACAAAGTTCGGAAAGGGGAAGACTTCAATAACAAATGGCCAAGAATTTCACTGTGAGGTCAAAACCACTCTAAATTGCATAGAAGAATCCTACAAATGAAGGCGGTCAACCTTTTCTAAGTGACGACTTTGTGGGAAAGCCTTTGATGATTGATTGTTAAAAAATGGGACATTCTCAGCTCTGAATTGTAGGAGCTCATCCTAACTCAAGAGATGGAGACTGAAATCTAGAGAAGAGAGTTGTTGATTCGTTTCTTCTGCACAACAGACTACTCTCAGACTTCGCAAACTACGTATTTGTGAGCTCCTCATCATCTTGCAAGCCTTTGGGGAGGTTCTTCTGCTCGGGGCTGGCTTGGCTGAGGCTGGGTTGTCTTGAATGACCTAACTCACTCACCCATCCAGCGGTTGGCTTGGAGACATCTGGAGCTGCGTAGATGTCAATCACATGTCTCTCATCACCCCATAGGCTAGCTTGAACTCATTTGCATGGTGTTGGTCAAAAAACGTGTCAGGGAGGCCAGAAAAGACCCGCCCCTATGTGCATGCACTTTCCAAGCCACATCTTGTGTGACATTGACCAAATTCAGCCTGAAGATCCGTCTAGAGACAAGATGGATAGAGAGCAAGAAAGGGAGATAATCCGGGGCCTTATCCACAATCAACCACAAGGATTTGCTTCCCTTTCTCCCCTCCTCTTTGCTCCTGGTAGAGTGTCTTCCTTGTATCATCCACAGCGACTGACCTGGACTGCATTATCAAAAACTGCATTATCCAACATATATTATGGATACTCAGAAATGTAGGTGTCCATATTTAAGAAGATCCAATCATAAGTTAGGGGTTGGATTAAATGGGGATGGGCAACATGTCTCTAATACCCACCATTCCAACAGAAGTGATTCACCAGCTTTAGAGTTAAGTCCCGGGCTCACGGGCTCAACACTAAAGTTGTTTTCCGTGGGGTAATTGCTGAAGCCACTGCTTTCCCAAGAAGAATCTTCCCGGAGCCTTTTGTTCTTTTGATTGAAACTTAATCAGCTTCTTGTTTGACAAAAATGACAGACTGCGTGAAAGGGGAAACAGAGTTTGGGTTTTACCAATCCTAATTCCTATCAAACATCAAAAGAAAATAAGCACTTGCTACATAATGTGCTCCACTTCGTGCTTTAGACTCAAATTTATCACTTAGAAAGAACGAACAGGGGGCGGGGGAGCCTAACTATTTACACTTCAAATTTTTAAAAAAAGAAAGCAAAAGGGGACTTAACTCTTTCTTGCTGGCATTTTTCACGTCAGGTGGGTCTTAAAGAAAGTTTGTCCCAACTTGGCCATTCTGTGTGGTGGTCTAGAGATGTGTCAAAGAAAATGTCGAGTGATTTCTAGCTAATGTCCCCTGAATCATGCCTATCTTCCGTACGTGGGAATTGACTGGTTGGCAGTGAATTTGGTTTTTATTTTGTTCTGCCTCAGAGAACCTCCCCAGAGTCAATGATTGCTACCTTCTCTACACTCCCCAGATTTTAAATTCTGACCCCCAACCCTGGTTATAAATTTGCTGAAGAGAGCAAAGACGTTTCCATTAAAGTATTCAGAAATCACGGGGCTTGCAATTTGAAGAGTGAATCATCATGACCAAACACCTATTCACTATATAATCTTGGACACATTGTGCATATTTTCTACAACTGTCTTAGCATCTATATACTGTTTCCACCCTCAGGCATGGTTGGGAGTTTAAATTACATAATAGGCATGATGTTGCCAAATGTAGGTCCCAAAACTTAGAAGTGGCCTAACATAAACAGACAAAACAATGAACTCAGTTGTCCTTGAGTCATTCCTGACTCATGACAGCCCCACGAGTGTCAGAGTAGAACTATATTCCATAGGATAGATATATGTGACATGTTATACCATGTGTTAAACATATTTTCATTTGTTTAGCACATGCATTTGTTTGTATTTGTTTTTTATTAGTAGTTGGGATTTAACACATATCTTTTCCTAAATTTCCATCATGTCAAGTAGAATGTACAGTTGCTACCACAATCAGTTTCAAAACAGTCTTTTTCTACACGGACTCCCTAACATCATCTCCCTTTTGCCCCACCTCCACCACTGTATTCCCTGCTCCTAAATCCCTTATTCTACATCAATCCTGGATTTCATGTACTGAAAACCAGAAAAGCATATAATGCAGCTTCAAGAGGGTGACCTCCTAAGTGCAGTCCTTGGGGGATGGGGGTGTCCACATAGTTGGGATTGGGGCCGGCTCCATAGACCTCTCCATTGGTTCCCTGTACATGGAGCATGCTGCATTCACACCCGGGCACATTGGGTTCAAGTCTGGTCTCTCCCTCTCCTGGGGAGACACAAACAATACCCTCCCCTTGGATGGGTTAGTGCCCCATCCCCCAAAACACACACACCCATGTCTGTTTTTTCTCTTTCTTTCCCCCTCCTATTTAGTTGGCTGCCATATGTATCCCTGAATTGGGTCTGGCCCCCACCATGGTACTTAGACCTCAACCCATGAATGTATGTATACAGTAGCTTTTTCCCTATGCCCCATTTTTTAAGCTTACCTCTGTGTACTCATGTTGTACTTGTCCCTTTGTGCTTGGCTTACTTCGCTTAGCATGATTTCCCCAGTTCTTCCCATGTGGCAGTGGGAGAAGGGGAGGTGGGAGAAAGGAAGGGGTTAGGGGGAACCAACCCTGGGACAAGGGAAAAACAAGTGAACTAAAATCAATGGAGGATGTAGGATGCCTAGTGGGGCTTAATCAAGGGCAATGTATCAGCGAGGAATTACTAAACCTGAATGAAGGCCAAACATGATGGTGGTACAAGAGGAAAGTTGAAGGAAATAGAGGAAAGAACCAGGAGGTAAAGGACATTTATAGAGGTCTAAATACAGGCGTGTACATATATAAATATATTTATATATAACGAGGGGGGAATAGATCTATGTACTTATGTCTATATGTTAAGAATTAAGGTTGCAGATGGACATTGGGCCTCAACTCAAGTACTCCCTCAACACAAGAATACGTTGTTCTAATAATCCAGCATTCTGTGATGCTCACCTTCCCGACACGATCACTGAAGACAAAATGGGCGCATAAGCAAATGTGTGAAGAAAGCTGATACTGACCAGCTATCAAGAAAAATAGCTTCTGGGGTCTTAAAGGCTTGAAGATAAACAAGTGACCATCTAGCTGAGAAACAGCAAAGTCAACGTGGAAGAAACACACCTGCCCGTGTGATCATGAGTGTCAATGAGATCAGTTGTCAGGCATCTAAGACCCAGAACAAAATCATACCCAATGTGAGGGGCGGGGCATGGCATGAAAACCCAAAGCCCATCTGTAGACAATTGGACATCCCCTCACAGAAGGGTCACAAGGAAGAGATAGGTCAGTCAGGATGTAGTACAGCACAAATGAAACACACCTCTAGTTTGTTGCTGCCTCCTTCCCCCCACTATCATGACCTCAGTTCTACCTTACAAATCAGATTAGACCAGAACATGCACACTGCTACAGATAAGAGTCCAAAACACAGGGAATCCAGGATACATAAACCCCTCAGGGCCAACAATGAGAATAGAGATACCAGGAGGATAAGGGAAGGGTGGGAGGAGAAAGGGGAAATCGGTCACAGGGATCAACATACAACCCACTCCCAGGGGGACAAACAACTGAAAAGTGGGTGAAGGGTGACAGAGGATGATGTAAGATATGAAAAGAAGCATCTGAAACTTATCAAGGGTTCATAAGGGAGGGTGGGGGAGGGAGGAGGGAAAATGAGGAGCTGATATGAAGGGCTCAAGTAGAAAGAAAATTCTGAAAATGATGATGGCAGCATATGTACAAATGTGCTTGACACACTGGATGATTGTATGGATTGTGATAAGAGATGTAAGAGCTCCCAATAAGTTTTTAATTTTAAAAAAAGAGGGGAACCTCCATTGACACAACACCTCTGAGATACACCCTAATATGAACAAGCAAAAAAACAACAAAGAAAATAATACAAACCAAAAATACATAAAATCTTGGAAACCAGATCGGGTCCAGCCCACATAGGTTCAGGTCAGATATATGCCTTTGATCTTCTGTACTCCTCCCTCCCAAGCACTCTGTTTAGCGACCACTCTCCTCAATTTCAGACTGTGGGAGTTCTCCAGAGGCGTATTTCCTAGGTAGTTCCACAAACGAATCTTGGACTCCCACTGTCACCCATTGCCTTCTCCACACCAGATTCTCACACTTTAGCCTCTGATACTAATCCCTCTCTCAACTTCGGATTACATAGAATCCAGTCCTTCAGTGACTGATGATGGGGTGCTTCTTCCATGTGGACTTAGTTGACATCTCACTTACATGGCTGCTTGTTTGGAGACAAGCCTTCAAGACCCCAGGATGCTATTTTATCTGATAGCCGGGCACCATCTAAATGCTTCACCACATTTTGCTTGAGGACCCGTATCTTCTGTGTTCCCTTCCGAGGGCAAATATTGTGTAGGGCTATGAAGTAAGAATGAATTGTCCTTAAATTGGAGCTAGGATTTAGTGTGAGCCCCAAACCCATTCCTAGATCTATGCTTTTTGTTTTTAATTTTCTGTAACTTAGGAATTAATACATATGTCATACCATTCCATAGTTCAATCACATCAAATGGAATTGTACAATAGCTTCCATAATCAGTCTCTGAGCATGCTTTTCCTTCCTGGATTTCTTGACATCATCGCCTCCTCTCTTCCCCACCCTTCCATATCCCCACTCCCTCCAAAACCTTATATTTGCTTTCCTTAAAGGTTCAATGGCTGGTTTCTGGGTTGTCCCCCTCAATCCATCCTCAGGAATTGGTTTATGTAAAGCAGACAGAGACCCACGGAGGGGCTGAGCTGCAGGGTTGTATTCTCAGGCGTGGCACGGGCACAGGACTCACCAGCCCCTCACACCGGACCAAATGGCAATGCCAGCTGTGCGGGGTGGGAGGCGAATGAATTGAATGGACAAGGCACCTAGTTGTGGGGCGGCCACCATGGTGGCATGCTCGGTCACAGGCTCGCTCTAGGCACCGGGCACCAGTTTTCTACACGAGCCATTCGGGGTGTGCAACTGAAGGTTCGGCTGGAAAGCCCGGCACCCTGAGCAGCTAGCAGCCTTTCCTCCAACAGGTGTGAACCCAATCTCCGTGTTTTCTAAGGTGTGCACACGGGGACTGAGGTGGGAGGGGGGATGCTGAACGGTCGCTCGGAACTCCCCCACCCACTCTTTTTGAATCCCAGAGGGAAGATGACCTTCCCCAATTCTCAGTTCGTGCAGTAACTTCGGATGGGATGGAGACATCCTAACATAAACAACAAACAACAACGAAGATGGTCAGAAATGTGGCCTAGACTTCAAAACACATCACGCAAATGGAAAAGGCAGGTCAAGACAAGTGAAAAACAGTGGCGAGTCCCCTGATGGGACAGCTGGTGCCTGTCTGAACGCATCCATCCACTGTACGCCCCAGCAGGGCTGCTCTGCCTGCAAGCATGTCCTACAGTGCCCAGTGCCCACGTGCCGGGTGCTGGCACTGGGGGACCTCAGCCTGGCATGCGGCCCCGGGCCCTCATTGGGCAGCCAGCTCTGTGGGAAACAAGATGTCCACGCTCCAACCACAATTGCTCCTGCTTGCCAAGTCCCCTCTCCTCTTCCTGTTTGTTAGGTGTGTTGTGACCTCGGAGCCACAAGGTCCGAACCAGTCCCACGTCCCTCCAAGTCCCAGGCACCCTCCAGAGCATCCATGACGAATGGGACACTTTCACTCCTTTCCAATGCCGTTGGTGACTTTCGTGGAGTGTCGGTTCCTTCTTCTGAAAGAATGGCTTTCGCGGTTGCCTGAGTGCTTGGGTGGCCTGTCTTCAGAACCTTGTGTGCCCCTCCCGTGAGGCCAGGGGCTGTCCGGGCTGTTGGTGCCGTTGTCACACTCCGAATGGGTCTTCTCACAGCGACCATCAAGCTCTGCTTACCAGCCATGCCGCAGAAACACAGGAAAGTGGTAAAAGCCTCGCAGAGAAGCGGAAGCACGACATAGAGTATTGGGGTCTGGGAGAAGAGATCTTGCCCAAATGTTATGCAAACAATAGTTTCCAGGAAACCAGTGACCCCAAACACCCAGCTCTGGGTCCCCACACACTTGTGCTGTGTGTCCATCAGGTACGTGGAGTACTGCCTCACTGAGGGGCTTTCTCCTCCCACAGAGGGGGACAGTTTCAGAAACTCACAGGAACGGTGTGGCACGGTCCCATTAGGTCACTCCAACTGGATGGCAGATCATTTGGGTGCTTTGGAAGTCCCTGCTGGAGTCCCCAGGGGGTACAAATGGCTAACTCATTGTGCTGAGGACGGAAAGATGGGGCGGGGATTTCTTTCACTCAGAGGCATCTCCAAAGAGCAGCCTGCTAAACTGCTGAAAAAGCCCCAGCTCCCTCCAGCAGCAGGGCTGGGGGCACTTGCAGCCCAGTGTGTTTCTGGCACCCCACCCAGGCTCCTGGGCACAAGTTTAGTAAAAGCGAATGTACCTTCCATGTCTTCTGAATTCCTTCTTCCCTCCTCATCTTGTTCCCGTTTCCCCCAGTCTTTTGGCCTACCTTACACTAGAAAGTTGGGAAAGATGCAAACTCGGGTAGCTCCTGGGAATAAAAATAAAGAAGAGGAACTACTATGCCTTCCAAGTTGTCCTGGGGCAGAGCGGCTGCTCACTGGGCTGCGATCCAGATGGTTGGGCAATGAGAAACCACCAGCTTGTCCGTGGGAGAAAGCAGGGGCTTTCCACGCCGGTGAAGCGTGACCGTCTCAGAAACCCCCCGAGGCCGTGCTAACCTGTCCTGTAGGGTCGCCATGAGTCGGCATTGACTTGATGGCAGAGTAAGCTTAATGTTTCTTCCTTATAGAAAATATGGAAGCTATGCAAGAGAAAGGGAGACAGTGGAATGTTATTCAGATATAAAAATGGGGGGAATTGATGAATGCTACAGTGTAGATGGATCATGGAGACATCCTGCATAAGGGAAAGAAGCCAGATGCAAAAGGTCACCTCCTGCATGGTTCCATTTATAGGAAAGATTCAGAATCAGTAGATGCAAAGGCACGGGATACAGATTAGTGGTGTCTAGAGACTGAGGGGAGGAAGGAATAGGGAGTGACCATTGGATGAGTATGAGACTTCTCCCAGAAATAGTTAGAGATGATGATGTTGCAGAAACTTGTGATTGTACTACACGCCACTGACTGGTACCCTTTACAATGGTTAATTTTATGTTATGTTTACTCAGTCAGAGAAAAGAGGCAAGGGGACAAGCAGGGAGAGGGGGCAGCTATGGACCGGTTACATCCCTTTCTCTTCTAGTGATTGGTCTAGGCGGAGCATGTGAGTACGTCCCAGCCATTGAGACATGAAAGGAAGTAGTGTTTGGTCCCATGAGGAGTAAGTGGCAGCCTGAGTTTGAGCCAACCATAAATTTCAGAATCTATAGACTTTTCTTTGAATCTATAATACTTTCTGATACAGACTAAAGGGTCCCCATAATGCAACAGTTAAGGTGGTCCAAACCTACCCACCCAGCAGCTCTCGGGGAGAAAGATCTGGTAACTTGCTCTTTTAAGATGCCTCAAACCTAAAACCCAATTCAGGACCGTTGTGCCCATTCTAATTCATAGAAACACTATATGAGGTTCCAGAGTATACACTGGCAAATCTATACACTGTAAATCTATACAGCTTCATCTTTTTCCCTCAGTGAGCAGCTGATGGGTTTGACCTGTCCACCTTTCAGTTAGCAGCCCAAAGCTTACAGGGTGATACTAGCTTAGAAATCCCTAAGTGGCCAGTTGTACTCTGCTTTATGCATCACTATTCATCAAAATTGACTTGCAGACACTGCACAACAGCAACATCAATATAAACTGTGTATAAACAGCATAAACACATTCCTTTGTTATTCACAAACATTTTGGGAGAGTCTATGCAGACCAGGCTCTGTAATGAGTATTGAAGCAAAGATATCCGTGGAGGATCAGGGGCAGGGAATCTTGTTTAGGAGAGTAAGACTGAACTAGATTCAATCAACCCTTTTTCTCAACCTCTAAGCGCATGTTCTGGTGATGAGGATGTGCCTGCCTCTCTACCGTGCAAGTTTACTATGAAGACTAAAGTGGTGCCAGGTGAAAACGTCTAACTCCATCATTGCTGAGTGAACCATCCTGAAGGGCCTTCACCAAAGGGGAATGCCACTGTGCACGGGCATTTCAGAGGACAGAAGCAGAGACAGAATTTAGGGAGAGAATAGCGGCAGCAGGCAGGAGACATCAGCAATCCAAGGGTTGGATCAGGAGGAAACTATTGGCTGCAGAGACAGTGACAAGCAAGCCTAGAAGGTTCAGGCTGGGTTTTGGAACCTCGGGCTGACTCTTGACCCTGGCACGTAGGACTAGCATGACGAGGTTACCGCATATCTATGAATCCTGGTTTCCTCATCTTCATCCTTGAGTTGGGAACACCTCCCTCCATGGAGACGTGGAGGTAAAGAAAGTAAAGCATGCAAGGAAGCCGTTGTGAGGGGACCCCACACGAGACACATGCTCAGCCAATGTTCACTGTCAGCAGTAAGATGAAGGGTGGAGGGGAAGACGTGTTACATGAGCTAGGGCTCTAACATGTCAGCCTGAGGCTTGCACCAGCATCCCTTGGCTGGTCCATGGTGGATTTTCTGGTTTCCTCATGGCCTCAACCAAGTCTTTTTGACTCCAAGTAAAGGGTCAAAGTACCAATGCCTGTGCTTTAGCCTTTCTCATCTGATTTTCTAGGTGTTTTTGTTGTTCAAGTTTCCTTTAAAATCGCCCCTCACCCCTCATACACGTAGGAGACCACCATGCTTTGCCTGCTTGAGATAGAATCCCATCTCAAGAAAGTCCAGCTCAGACTGAGAAGCCAATGCCATACTTGCTGAAGGAGGCGCGATGCACAGCAAACTGTCATTAATACTTCTTCCTTTAATGACTCTCGCTAAGACTGGTATCCAGGATTTTATTTCAAGACACATTGCTTCTGAATGATGGCTGGTCTGACGTTCCAGAGCGCAGCTGGTTATACCTGTCTCCATAGCGCCCCACCCCCCTCCACTCTGACCCTTTTAGTTTAAGATGACCCTAATTATTTATAGGTGTGATAGATGACCCTACTATCTTCAAGGCCAGCTATACTGTTTAATTCACTTGTGGATTCAAAATCTGAACAGAGTCAACTCTGTAGTTGATGCCTGAATAAACAATTAATAGAACCTGTCATCCCCAGAGTTCTGTTATTGGGAGAAAGTGGATTCCCCCAGGGTCAGTTGTGTCCCAGGATACAGGTCCAAGTGATGAAGTTCCAGGAAGAAGTGAAGAACACAATATACTAAGGAGATCGGAGGCCAGGAGCTGGCTGCCCTCATACAATAAAAATACATTTTTTAAATGGAAAAAGTCCAAAGCTTTCGGTCCACATCAAGGGAAGAAATATTGGGTCTTTCCAAGAAGCTGGGCCACAGGCGGGCATCTTTTACTAATATTCTTCTGTGCTGGCTTCCCCACAAAGTAAATGGTGGTCAAGGTGGGATTTAGGCGCCCAACCTGCCAAGTCCCAACAGTGCTCATACAGCACAGGGTGACCAGAGGGTCTCCTTCTACATCCTTGGCTGTGTCCTTGTCTGAGTGTGTTTTCAGAGATGAGAATGGGAGAGACAAGGAGACTGAGATGGGAGTATGTTAGGTAGGAGAAAAAGGAACACAAGACTTGTGGACAAGTGACACTGATCAAGAGGGAGCTTTCATTGCGCACCTAAAGGTCAAAATTATGTTGCTTCGATGAGAGGTTCTGTTCACTTAGGTGTAAATCCAGCTATCCAGCTTTCTAGTTCAACTTAAAAGAATAGACCTCCAAGAAAAATAAGAAGGAAAGAAAGTGAGAATGTATGCGTGGGAGAGGAAGGAGAGACGAAGAAAGAGGGAGAAGAGAGAAGTCAGAGGAGGTAAAGGCAGGCAGGAAGAAAGGAAGGTAGAAAGGTAGAAAGAAGAAACGAAGGGAGGGATTAGGGGAGAGAGAGAATGTATGTGCGGAAGAGTGAAGAGAGAAACAGGGACAACAGAGAAAGGCGGGAAGGAAAGGTTACAGGGAAGGTGGGAGAAATTAAGAGAGAGAATTTATGAGAGAGGAGATAGTGGCAAGAGAGAGGACAGAAGAGAGGAAGGAAGACAGAAAAAGAGATAAAGGGGAAGAGAGAGGAGAGAGAAAGAGAGAGAGAAAGAGAGCGAGAAGAAATGAAAATGGAAACAGTACCCATAAAGTAAGACCAGGAAAAGAAAACTAAGAAAGAAAAAAGAAATCACAACAGCTGAACCACTTTCCTCTTTCCTTTTTAATCTTACTTGAGATGTTCTCCTGGTAAAATCATTACAAAGACCGTTTATTTTTAAAATTGAAAGATTGGGAAGAGTCATAATGAGATATTATGTGTAAAAGTTGCACATAAATTTCCTCTTGTCATATTTTGGGCTCCGCTAACGCATCCCCTTGGCAGGATGGAAGGAGGCTGATCACTTTAGTATAGATTGTGTGTGCCTCAGAAATATTGCCCTAGGAGCGAGCTCCTGGGTGGCTGACTTGGCTCCATGCTGATTTAGAAATTAGCTGGGCTTTTATTGGCCACACTAAATTGTTCTCTGGAAAAAAAATACATTTTTATTACAGAACAAGGGGCAGTTGATTGAAACAAGCTTGCATTCTCCTCTGGTTGGAGCTGTATTTTAGCCCGTTAAGTAGACTCTCTTCTCTGGGGTTCTTGCTGGTGTCTACTGGGGGCATACAATATCTACTAGTAAAGAAATTATCTCCTTTCCCTCCATCTCCCAGTGGAATTCCTTTTCCTTTAATATGATCTGTTTGGATTCTCCTGAGTGAATGAGTGGGCAGACTGAGGGAAGTGGATAGTCTATCATATTCCTCTTCCAATGGCCTGGAATATGTAAGGGGGGGTGGGGCAGGGACTGGGCATTGTTCTTATGGAAGAGGTTAAGGACACTCACTGAACCTGGCCACTGACCGTGGGTTTCAGTTCTAGAGTCTGGGGCAACTTCACACAGGTCCGTTGCCACGATGTTCTACCCAATGACACCTATGGAGGGTCTAGGCAATGGACGTGCATGTGAAAGCCAACCAATCAGAATGTAGTTTGGGAGCAAAGGAGTCAGTTATCCACCAATTGTGCCCAAACCAATCTTATCTACTTCTCTCTTGACGGCCACTCTGACTTTTCTCTGAAGTCAACCCCGGCTTTGCCAAAAGACTTTGGGTTCTTCCTGTCCTCTGGAAAGGCCTATAGAGTCCTTTGTCGGGTCTTTCCAATTCTGCTCATCCATACCTCCGCCCTCATTGTAGACAGGCCTCTTGTTCAGTATCTGCTCTAGGCACAGGCCCCACATTCTTCTTCCAGAAGAAATGACCTGCTCTCTCCATATGGAGGAGGGTGACTAGATGATTTCTGAAAACTTTCTAAAGACCCATTTCATTTATTAAATGTTATAAGTCCCCCAATATAGTCTTATCCAAAGTAAAATAAGTTGGGCAAGCCAGAGTAATCAGAATATTTGAGGAATTGGTGGTTCACCCAATTGAATAATCTTCCTAACGGGTCTAATGGAATCATCAATTTTATTTTCTTACATGCTCACAAAATGTAGAATTGTGCCTCCGGGGACGACTAGAGAATAGGGTGACGTCATTAAGGTTCTGGTCCTTGTGGGAGGTCAGAACTGAACATGGCATCCGGGTCCTTGAGCCGACTCAAGTTTCCAGATCTTGTTTTGCTTATCTGTAAAATAGAGATAATCTAAGTCCTGCTAGTTAAAAAAAATTATATATCCATACCTATACCTCTATGTATACCTATATGTACACCGATACCTAGACCTACAGTTAGATATCTCTGCCTCTATCCCTAGCTCTATATCTCGATATCTTGTTGGTAGCTAACAACATATATGTATACATGTGTGTATAATTTTTAACTCCATTTTTGTGAACTTTTTGAAGGCCCATCCATACCCCACCCCCACCCCAGTGTGTGTACCACTCATCTCTCAGTTGGTCTATCCTATGGTGGTGACTTGCATGTTGCTGTGATGTTGGAATCTCTAATGCCAGTATTTCAAATACCTGCAGGGGGTGGACAATTAAAACATTATCGATAATAGGAGAACATTATCTGGTAGAGTGCGAGAAGATAAACCCTTTAGGTTCGATGTTACTCAACACATAACTGGGGAAGAACCACCCCCTCAAAGTGGAGTCACCCCAAATGACATGGATAAAGCAAAGTTTTCCACACCAAGGTTCCATGACTCCAAATGAAAAGACACAGCTTCAAATATCCACAAATAATTGGAAGGAAGAGGCTCTCGACTCCCATTAAGAGTTAGTCTTAATAACTCTACGAAGTAAGCAACACAGTATTGCTACAAAATCATAAAAACCTTTATTTAAAAAAATATCAAAATGCGAAGCTATGGTCATTACTCATATCCTCCATCTAGAGTTTTCCATCCCTCTAACCCTTCCCAGAAGAACTCTGCAGTCTTCCACTGGCAACAAGTTAAAACAGCAGTGTTGGTGTTCTCTAGAGACCCCAAAATTATTCCCCTTTGCACGTCTGAGGGGGCAAGATCAGGTCTGGCAGGTGGATGAGATAAAGCTTTACATTTTTTTAACATAGTCTGGGGAGAATGTGGCAGTTACATTGTAGAGAAAGAAAGAATTCCCTGATCACAACCTTCTTGGCCTTTTCCCCTCACCAATGCAGCTTTCAGTGTTCTTAAAACTTCTTCATATTAAGGCTGTGATTGTCCTATATCATTGAGAAAATCAATTAAGATTCAAGATTGCAAATTCAGAATCCCCCCCAAACAGTTGCCTTAACCTTCTGAGCTGACCTCTCAGCCTCGAATGTAACTGGCCTTGCAGGCCTCCTAGGCAAGCCACTGTTTTGATTGGACCCTCTGTCTGTGTCTTTCTGAGGGCACCTTAATAAGATGCAGGCACATGTCTAAATGAGACAACCTGTCTACCGCCTTCTACTGATTGCAGAGGCATGTTTAAACATGTTTTAAATTAAATAAACTCATATATCAATGAACTGGACCACCTCCTCCCTGGCCAACACTCACTCACATCAAACCAACCCCCTGCTGCGGAGTGGATTCTGACTCATAAGGGCCAAACAGTACAGGATGGAGCGGCCCACTGAGTTTCAGAGGTTATACAGAAAGAAATGGCCACATTTTACTTCAGCAGGGTGAATGGTGGACGTGAATCTCTTACCTTGTAGCGAGCAACTGTATGCTTTAACAGCTTTACACTAGGACTCACTCTATCTATCTATCTACCTATCATCTATCAAGTTGTCAATGATTTGATCTTGTTTGGATTCACAATCAATGTTCATGGAAGTAACATGGAGAAGACAGCATGCTTGGTAGAGGGTCAGCAAAAGAGAGGAAGGCCCTTGAGAAGATGGGTCGATATAGGAGCTAGAGAAATGGGCTCAAGTATGGCAATGGATATGAGGACCACACAAGAGAGGTGTGTCTCATTCTGTTGCACATAGGGTATTATGCATTGAAACTGACCTGAAGGCACCTAACAACAGGATCAATTTATCTATCTATCATCTACCTACCTACCTATTCATCCATCCATCCATCCATCCATCCATCCATCATATAGATAGCTAGAACTGGGTATATACGTAAATATATAGAGAGAGACACAGTCAGAAAGATATAAATACAGACACACACACATCCAAAAATATCAACTAAGTATGGTGCCTGATATACAATAAGAACTCATTAAATGCTGGCTGCTCTTATGGCCGCCATCAGTACTGCTTAGCTGTGAGGTACATTTCTTTTCCCCCACAAGCTAAATACTACAACAGAGCCAAGCCCCACAAGAAGTTAGCGGTGGCGCTAAGATAGAAAGCAGAACTTTTGATTACTTATCCTACGCCACTAAACTTCAGACCACACTGCATTAAAATGAACTTTTGTGCCTTTTGGGTGGAGATTTCACTTTGTCATGCCTTCCCTTCCATTGGCCCCCAAACCCCATCATTGATTGTTCCTTAGGGAAGCCAGAACTACTCGAGGTCATTAATCCACTACAGGCTTCCTTAGCAAGACTGGGAAGGAAAGACCACATTTGACTTGGTTTCCTTTTAATTAGTAACAGAGAGGGGGAGAGGGAGACAGACGAAGGATGGAAAGGGGCTGCTCTAAGTGGGGTGTGGTTCACATGTGCTCCCAATCATGACCACACAATGAAAATGTTTTCTTTCTGGAGCAATCAGGCACAATCTTTGAAAGACTCACCACCACCCCAACACCGCCCGCCCCCACCTCAGATATGTGCAGTAATAACAATATCCTCAATATAAAGCATTTTTCTTTGTTTCTTTCTTCCTTTTTTATTTCTTCATTTTCACTCTTGGCACAGGTAGGGACCAGGCAATTCATGTATCACCCTCACGACAGCAAGCATGCATACGATGCATCCTGTATGCTGAGGTCAGTTGTAAGTGTCTTAAACATATCCCCTAGTTCAACCCCCTATAACATGCCCCCATTTGGACTGATGAAGAAACTGAGGCACAAAGACCTGTAGTAACTTGTCCAAAGATGACTTACTTGTAAGGGCCAGGGGCAGGATTTCCATTCAGGCCATCTGCATTTCAAGTCTGCACCCAGTCTCATGACCCATACCCAACTGGGTAGCCTCCATGGTAGTATGGCTCAGGCAGAGGCAGAGAAGTGGGTGCTAAGGAAAGAGTGGACTAACAGGAAAGATACAGTTGAGAGCTCTAGGTAAGGAGGAGGCAACCCGAAGTATCTGCTCTCCCTTTTGCAATAGGGCTGTGCCTGTCTGGTTCTCGCTTACTCAGCCCATGAGCCAACCCCTGTCACTGCTGCCCTTGTCCACTCTGCTGTCCTTTGCTCCTCACTTTGATTGACACCCAGACTCTGCTCTCTCACATTTCTGACCTCAAATTCATTTTCTAGCCTGTACTTCCCCCAGGTTCTGACCTTCATACCTCCAAACCTGGCCAAGTACCCTGATCCTCCCTCCTAATTACTCCCTTTGCTTAACTGCCTAGTTTAATGTTCAGACCCTGAACTGGCCCTTGGCACTGATTAATTGCAACCTGGGGCTCAGAAGCGGGGCTCTGAGTTCCTTCCCAGCTACAAGAGTGGCCAGACTTGACCTCTGTGGCTAAGCAACGGAGGACAATACCCCTACCTGTTGAATATGCAGGTAGCCTTGAAACATGTTTCCTGAGTTGGGGCATATGTCGCCTACGCAACTCTGCCAGGAAGAAGGCCCTGGTGGGGCATGGGGGCTAGCTGCCATCTGCTAAAAGGGAAGCAAGAATGGGTGGAACGATGGAGGTCTGACCTCGGACTTCTTGTGAATCCTTCCAGGGATAGCATGTTAGGAGAGTGGCATTCATTCCAGGAACAGCTGGCAGAGCTGGCATTCTTGGAGCAATGGATGGCCTTTGGGGCAGAGATTAAGTTGAGGGCAGAAGGGGAGGCCCAGGTCTGGGATACACAGCAATGATTCAAAGATAATGGGTCTGAGCTGATGGAGCACAGGGAAAGAGCCGTTTAATCGGCAAGGGATATTCTGGTGGAGAGATCCAAACACACTGCTCCCAAGAAATGCCCATAGTTCAACTCGAAGCCTGCTCTTTCCCGGAAGAGTGGTGAGGGTGGAGAGACACATTAATCTCCTGGAGCATCAGGGAGCAAGGGCCTTGCTCCCTGTTTTCTCTGGGCATAGACTCGGTGTGTGTGTGTGGGGGGGGGGGGGGGGGGGGGGAGACTCATGAGAAGGGACACGGAGAGAGCACAAAGGAAGAGGAAGTGTTGGTCGTATCTGAGTCTGTGATCATGGTCCTCCTTTAGCCTGACTTCCCGCCCCATCAGGAGAAAGACGTGGCTTTCTACTTGCAGGAAGAGTTACCGTCTCAGAAATTCGCAGGGGCAGTTCTACACTGCCCTACAGGGGTGTCATACGCCAAAATGGACCAGGTGCCTGTGAGTTTGGATTTGGGGCTGTCCCCTTACTTGCTCAGCTGCTTTGGATGCAGCCCTTTGCTTCCTGAGTGGGGTTTCCATGGAGCGTGGATACATGAACATATACACACGAATAGGCACTTGAGCATGTTCTCATCCCTTAATTGTAATCATTCAATGATTGATACCTGTGAAGCATTAACATATATACCTGATCCATTATCCCAAATCTCAATACTATCGAGTTGATTCTGACTCTTAGTGACCCTTAAAGACAGTGTAGAAATGTTCCTTTGGGTGTCTGAGACTTTAAATCTTCACAGGAGCAGACAGCCTCATCTTTATCCCATAGAGAAACTGGTGGTTTTCAACTACTAGTCTTGTGGTTAGCAGCAAAAGGGTTAAAAAGCACAGATACCACTTTGAGGCCATTGTGTGCCCGACTGTGATTTCAGTCATCTCAGAAGCATGCAAAATCTGCACAGTGAATAATTAGGGCTGAAGAAGAATGGATGTGTGTGAGCGAGGGCGGTGGTTACAAATACAGAGTCTACCATACACGGAGCAGCAGGCCGTGAGTCGGAATGCTCACTACAAGGTTCCGCCTTTCTCTGGGTGAGGGTGATGAGACTGTGTTCCGGTACCAATTTGCCGTCTTGCCAACCCTACTCTGTCCTGTAGGATCCAAATGGCACTGTGCCGGAAGAAAGAACAAATATGGCTGGGAAAACACAGGAGGCTTCTTAGAAGCAAGGCTGGTGAGACCTCATCTCCTACTCCTTGGATATCTTCTCCGAAGGCCCCGGTGCCTGGGGAAAGACACCATACTCGGTAAAGTGAGAGGGTCCACGAAAAAGAGGAAGACCCTGAATGAAAGGATTGACAACATGGCTTCAGCACAGCACTCCCACAGGACAATGATTGTGAGGCTAGGCCAGGGTCGGGCAGTGCTTGATCAGTTGTACATCAGGTCGCAAGAGCATCTACCAACAACGTGCTGCTAAATAGTTAGCAAATAATTATTTTTAAACATGTAGGCTTGACTATCAAGCTCTGTGGAATAAACACGCCCACCATGGCTAGTTTCATATACCATGTGAAGTGACTCGTTCCAGAATCAGGAAGAGATGCTCACCATCAGCTCTCATGGGGCAGATTGCAGTTCCAAACACTCCATCAGCATACGATGTGAGGAAGGAGGGCAAGCGCTACAGCGGATAGGCTCAGCCTCCCCATTGTTAAGTACTGGGAAGGGCCTTGTCTTTACAGCTCCGGTTAACAAAGTGATTTTCACTTTCTCCTCAGAAGCCTTTAAATGCTTTGGTCTACGCACTTCACAAAACTTGACTCATCTCACTGATAAACATCCTTTGGAACATAGGGGGTTATGACGGATTAGTCCCATTCTGTGGAAGAAGAAACGGAGGGGCAGGGAAATAAGCAACTTGCCTAAGGTGATGGAGCTAGTCAATGGCAGTGCCCAGATTCAAATTAGGTGGCTTGGTCCTGCTGGCAGGAGCATTGGTGTGGTAGTGGTTAACTTCGAGGTCAGGAGTTTGAAAGCAACAGCCACTCCATGGCAAGAAGACTGGACTTTCTCTTCTTGTAAACAGAGTCTCATAAGGGCGGGTCTACCTTGTGCTTTCGGGTCGCTGTGAGTTGGCATTGACCCGAAGACGGTGATTTGGGTTGTTGGTTTGGGTCCTGCTTGCATCCACTTTGCTGGCCTTCACAGGACTGTGGTGTATCTGTGCCCAAGGGCTGCCCAGAGAATAAGGTCAAGGAATCCCATAGACCCTCTCATCCGCCTCCCCCCCCCCCAATGTGTTGAGACCATCCTAGAAGTGTCCTTTACTGTTTCTGTAAACTCATTGTGTTTTTAACTGATTGAAAGCCATTCAACTTTAACAGGATCTTAGAAAGTGCCTCTCTTCTTTGCCTCTGGTGAACTTGTCGAATCTAAATGTCAGGCCTCCTTGTACTTGCCATCATGAGGGAGTGAAAACACCCGACGGGAGTCAGAGGCTGGGGTGGGGAGGGAGGGAGGAGAACATACGGTAAGTGTTGCATCATGACCTAGGCCCCTGGAGTGCCTAGGACCAACGCTTTGTGATAACTATTGCCTTTACTTATCCCATGGAAGGTGTGATTCCCAAGTCTTCCTTAACCTGCCTTTCTTGAGACTGAACCTGCTGGGTCTGGGCCTAGGTTTCCAAAGGTTAGTCTGGCAGTCACAGCACAACAGCTGTTCAGCTCAGCGATGCTCCAGCAGCCCCAGAGGAGGAGGGGGGCAGCGAGGCCTGATGCCCTGAGCCAAGCCCAGCACCCACCAGCTGCCTCTGTCACCTCCACCAGAGCAGGAACTGCATTAACCATGTCAGCACTGGCAGCCACAGGCTTGGAGACGAAGCCGAGTTTCCAGGATGCTAAGTAAATTGTCTCTCATCACAGCTAGTGACTCAAATTCACCCCCAGCCCTGTCACTCTCATGAGCTTTGCCTATTGTGTTGTCCTTGCTGGCTCTGGAGAAACTGCTGCACATTCCATTCTCCTCCTGCTTCCAAAGTAGTCCTGCTTTGCTGTTAGCCAGAGCCCTGCACACCACAGCCATTTACAATGAAGTCCTATCCACAAGTTAGAAGAGGGAGAAAACACTCATGATTGCAGGGTAAGTGCAGGCCAGTATTTAGAGGCATCTGTAAAGGACCCAAAGGAGCCGGCGTGGTGAAGTGGTAAAACACTCAACCACTAACGTAAAGGTAGAATATCTGAGTCCACCAGCAGTGTCAATGAAGGTTGTGTAATCGACTCCTAGCACCTGCCATGGGAAACCGCATGGAGCACAGAGCTACTCTCACATACGGGTCAGGGGAACTGGAAAAAGAATTAGGAAGCCCCGCCCCCCCCCACCCAAGCTTCTTCTCTGCATACATAATGCACAGAGTCATTAGCACTCTTGGATACCATAAGGCATGAGCGAAACCACAGTGAGACTGGAAAGTCTCATTCCAGAAGTGACTCTGGCCCAAAGGATGGAAAGGATCCTTCTGAATTCCGATCCCTCCGACACCACCCAGCCTAAGCCACCCAGTTGGGTGGGGCTCAGATCCCTAAGGATGAGAGACTCCTACACCAAGCAGAAAACAAACGCAAACAACCCAGACACAGACATGAATAAAGAAAGCAGACAAATCCACATATGGAGAGGCGCTCTTCCCATGCCTGGGAGGCAGGCTCCCTGAGGGCTTACAGATGCCACAGCTAGGCTCACTTGCACATTCCAAGTTGTGCCGACTGAGTGCCCACTGTCACTGTCAGGGAAAAAAGGGGGGTGGCTTTTGTGGAACATCTTTGCTTTTTCAAAGAAAATAGCCCTGCCCCCGACATACTAGCATCAGCAACCTGGTGGTGGTTCCCCATCATTTCACTGAGATTATCCCCAGGTGGGGCATTGTTATTATTTCTCAAGCTGTTAGCTGAGTGGAGAATTTGCACAGCCGCAGTGGAGGACCGCACAGGGCTGGCCTGGGTCATGGGCCATAAAGCGGAGGAATAGGAATAAGCAAGTAAATTACCTGGTGG
>NW_022109491.1:16956992-16979031 GCF_000313985.2 Echinops telfairi | reverse complement strand
TCTACAGAACTGCCTCCGCTCTTAAGGAAGTTGCGTTAACACAATCTTGGGGAATATGTATTTAAAGGCACATACAATGGTGAACGCAAATGACTGTCAGCAAATCTGTTGTAATTTTTCATGGAAAAAAATCCAGCGTTGAATCCTCTGCAGGATGAAAGAGGAATTTTGGAAGAGGGGTCGTCAGAGAGTGTGTGGAAAGATAGGACAGCAGATAATTGGTAGTTTTCCACTCTGCTCTGTGAACCACTCCGGTAGGATCACAGTGTCCCAGCACAATGAGCTGAGACTTGTGTTGGCCTTCCAAGTTCTGAGGAGGACACATTACAAATAAATGCCAATCAAATCCTGCCTCGGTTCAAATTCCTTTCATTTAACCTCAGAGTTTACATAGTTTTCATGGTGCAAGTGCTTGCAGAGTCACCAGTTTGTAATCAATACTTCATTCTGTCCTTAATGGAAAGTTCCACCATGAACTGTGTTCTTCTTCTCATCAGATTGTCTGCTTCTGTCCAAGAAGCATGGCTTCTCTCTGAAGCCAAATTTTGGTTCTGATGTAGTATTTCATTTCACTGGGAAGGAGACTAAATAAGAACAAAGTGTGTGTGTGTGTGTGTGTGTGTGTGTGTATGTACTCTTGCATCATTCTGTGATGTTACTTTCCAAAAAGTTTGCATTGCTTTTCAAAAAAATATCTCCATGAGAATGGGCCAATCTCGGGACAATGTTACTAGTTTGGGGCATCGTTTTCCCTTTTTCAATTTTGGAGTTGTGTGCCATTAGCCAATAGTAATTCACAGTGACCCTTTTTGGCCCAGTAGAATTCTCTTACAGGGTTTCCTCGTCTGAAATCTTGATGGGAAGAGATGACCAGGTCTTTGCTCCTGGTGGGTATGAACCATCAGCATTTTGGTTAGCAGCCAAATGCTGAGCTACAAAGGCAAATGGGAAATCCCCATTCGGATTAGGTGCCAGTGAGTCACATTTTGACTCATCATGACCACTCCCCAGAGGGGAGCATTGTGCTGGGTAAAGTAGAGAGTTAACAAAACAAAGGAAGATCTCCAGTGAGATGGATTTGACACCCTAGCTGCAACAACAGGCTCAAACATAGCAATCGTGAGGCTGATGCAGGACTGAGCTACCTTCTGTTCTGCACAAGGTCTCCATGAATCAAGGCTGGCACTGTGGCAGTTAACAAGAGCAACAACGACAAAATGTCCTTGCCCAAGTTTTGTTCTTTCTGATAGAGGATATCATAATGACTATTAATTATCTTTACTATGATGTTTCTTTTAAAACAGCATTCGGCTACATCAATTCCCAAATCCCACCTTCACCGTATTCTACAAATTCCAAAGAATTGTATCCAGATACAATGCACGTTGTACCTGAAAGAAGCACTGTGGACTTGTGGAGTATCTCAGCTGCTAGCGTGGACTGTGGATAAGCCTGGTTAAGACCAGCACCTGCTGTTGAAGGTGAGCGGGCACTTGTGATAGACCCCTGCTAATAGCCATGAGTCTAAAGAGGAAATCCTCCTCAATCTGGATGTATTTTTACCTGGCTCAAGGTCTTCTTAGCTGTCTCGCATTTTCCATAAAAATGCACTTGTTTAAAGAGTGTTTGAGTGGATTAAGTGTTACCCAATTACTTCTAAGTGGGTGTTCCATTGAATGAAGAGTTTTATGAATGATCTAGAAATAGCAGTACTTTTTTGGTATTCTCTCAGGATTAAAATGAAGGGATGATGAGAGTTTAGTCACTAAAGTCGCTGCCGAATGATGGGGGAGGGACATAAGAGGAAGGAGGAGAAACTGGGTTGCATGGAAAACTCCTGTCCCATTCCCAGAAGCCTAGTGGTGCCCTGGGTTAACAGCCTGGCTTCTCATTGGAAGGTGGGTGGCGGCGATTCAAACCCACCAGCCACTCGTTGGAGAAAGATGAGGCTCTCTGCTTTTGTAAAGCTTCACAGGCTCAGGAGCCCTGGGGAGCAGTTCTCCTCTGTCCTCTGTCCTGTAAGGTCACTTGGGGTGCACACTCATTGAGTGGCAGTTGCTGCTGTCGGTTGTTGTTGCCAGGTGCCTTCGAGTTGGTTCCTCTATGCCACAGAATGAAACACTGCCCAGTCCTGCACTCTGAGTGCAGTGGGAAAGGTTTGGTAACACATGGAGTCTCCAGCAGTCAGAATGCAGTTAGCAGCAATGGGGGTTGTTTTGGTTTTTTGGTCTGTGTGGGTCCCAGTCTCTGGAAAAAGGAGCAAGTCCCTTCTAATCTCTGGAATTATGTGTCCCCTTGGAGAAGTAAAACGATGCTTCAAATGACATTTCATGAGTCAGCCTTGATCTCATCTATTTTGTACTATGCTCTTACACAACACACGCTGATCTATTAGGTCATAGGTAGTGATTGTTTTAGAATATATCACCACAATCATTGTAGGGATCTCTGAAATCACATATTTGTTTACCTGTGTTTTCGAGGCAAACGGGGCAAGAAAAAGTGCTGCAATTCTGATACTTTAGCAGGGAGAAGAGCCTTCATGGTACAGCAGTTAAAATGTTTGGCTACAAGGTTGGCTGTTCAACTCTGCCAGCCACTCTACAGAAGAAACATATGGATGTTGGTCTGTGAGAGTGTAGTCTTGGAAACCCTGTGTGGCAGTTCTGTCTGTCCCAGAAGGTTGTTATGAGTCAAACACAACTTGATGCTAATGTGTACATTTGAACCAAAAGAATCTTCCACACCTGGCATGGATCTCAGTTCCAATCCAATTGGAAAGATGGTAGATAATCAAGGTCAACAACACTTCTAATTCATTACTCATTCATCTTTGAATTCATTCCTCTAGCAATAAAAAATGTTTATTATATTGACAACTACTTGCTGGAGGAAAAATAATGAACCTACAGACACAGTCCTCATCTACATAGAACATGTTCTCAAATGGGGGAATTATATAAATTTTTTAAAACACCTCATTAAGGTGCTAAAAAGAAAAGACGTCACTTTGAGAACTAAGGTGCCTACCACAAGTCCAGGTATTCTCCTATGCATGTGAAAACTAGACAGTGAATCAAGAAGACTTAGGAAAAATTGATAGCTTTCCATTTTGATGTCAGTAAAGGATCTTAAGTGTACCACACACTGGCAGACAGATGAATAATCCTTTTCTGGAAGATGCCCAGCAAGAATGAATGGTCCTTGTTGTTGTTGTTAGGTGCCATCGAATCAATTCCGACCCATAGCACCCCGTGCACACACAACCAAACACTCTGCATGGAACTTTCATTAGTCTTCTTCAGAACTGCAATTCAAATACATCAGTCCTTCCGTCTTCCTTATTCAGTGGCCAACTTTCACATGCATATGAGGTGATTGAAACAACCATCACTTGGGTCAGGTGCACCGTAGCCCTCAAAGTAACATCCTCGCTTTTCAGTATTCTAAAGAGGTCTTGCGCAGCAGATTCACCTACTGCGACCCATCTTCTGATCTCTTGACAGCTGCTTCCATTGGTTGTGGCTCAGACGAAATCCTCAACAATTCCAACGTTTTTCCATTGCTCATGGTGTTACCTAATGGGCCCGTTGTGAGGAATTTATTTTCTTTACACTGAGTCATAACCCATACTGAAGGTTGCCTTCCTTGAACTTCATCAGCAAGTGCTTCAGGGCCCTCTCACTCTCAGCAGGCAAGGAAATGTCATCTGCATATCGCAGGTGGTTAATAAGCCTTTTTCCAATCCTGATGAACAAGTATGGCAAGAGGATATAATCCTGATGCACTTTTCCTGATTTTTAAACCACACGGTGTTCCCTAGTTCTGTTCATACAACTGCCTCTTGATCCAAGAAATGATCCTTAGCCAAGAGAATGGGAAGACTTTGTCCATCTCCTTTGGACACGTTATCGGGAGAGACATCATGCTTAATACAGGAGAGGATGAGTGTAAAAGAGAAAGTACCTCAAGGAGATGGAATGATACAGTGTCTGCCCTAACGGGCTCAAACATCGTAATTCGTGTAAGGATGATCGAAGAACAGACAGTGTTTTAGCCATGCTGCAATTAGGCGATTATCAGTTGGACCTGATCTGACAACACTGAAGAACAGAAATCACACGTAAAAAAATAGACCAATTTTATATGGAATGAGTGCCAGGATAAATTAATGAAGTACCAATGGGAAGGGGCTAGCTCTGAGAACAAAGGAGGCAAGAAGCGAAAGAGGGATGGATGCGGTTCTTAGCCAATCATTCGGGTGATGGAGTGGTGCCAATGCGCACAGAGAGCAATTGATCTCCTATGATGGGGCTTGCTCGTTTTTCTTTCTAAGTATTGGAGGCTAGGGGAGCCTAGTCTCTCACTTTTTTCTGTTAATGGGGTCTAACCAATTAATCAAGGGACATAAGTCCAAATGTGAACAAACACGCATTACGAGCTGGCAAAGTGCAGCCTCCTCTGCCTTGCTCCAGCTTGAACTGACCCACTGAACCCTCGGGCAGGAAGTAGTCATAAAGGACTCTTCGACCGTGGAGTCATATACAACCTCACAAGGGCAGGCACTATTGTGACTCTAATTTTTGTCTGCCTCTAAGTATCCATGTCCTCTGACAATGACCTCCAACAAGACTCTGAGCTTGATCATGTGCTCTTCTTTGAGCAATAAGAGACCGTGTCTCAGATCAGAGCCTAAGTTTCAAGACCTCCCGTGCTCTTTGATAATGTTCTCTCAGGAGCGAAAGAGGTTTGTGAAGCAGCTCAGGCTACCCTGCTGGAAGATGAAACCGCGAGGAGAGGAGCTCCGCTGTCCTACACAAGGGCATCCTTGACTTGCCTCAGGCAGCTGAGCTCCCAAACATGTGAGATAAGCCAAGACGTGCAGGAGGCCTCCTACGTGATCCACATCAGGCCACTGATGTATGTATCAGTGAGCCCAGCTGAAATCACAAGAATGGCCTGATTGACCCATGCTAACAAAAGAAAACAAACAACAAAAGCCCCTCACTGTCCTTGAGTTCGTTTAGACTCATAACAAGCCTACGGGACGGGTAGAACTGCCTCTGCCATTTTCTAAAGCCTTAGATCTTCATGGAAGAGAAAGAAAACCTCGACTCCATGCAACCAAATGCCTAACCCACTACCCCTTGAGTGACCCGTAGGCCTATGAATAGTAATAAGTGCTCTTGTTTTAAGCCACTGCCGTTCTTTAAAACCTTTGTTACCCAGCTGTAGCTAACTGATGCACTTCTTGTCAACGGAAGCGCCAAGAAACAGACCAGAGAAGAAGACTGCCACGTTTACGGCCCGGTCCACATCAGATGCTCTCTGGATGAGCAGACCATGCAGAGGACCCAAGGATATTGGCGAGAGCTTGAGTATTCCTGTTTGATTTGAGACAGGGCCCAAACCAAAGCCTTACATGGAGGGGGCAAAACAGACCAAAACAAGAGACTCTCTTTGCTGTGGCGTCCACTTTGACACATGCCCCCCCCCCCCCAAGCTGTTCCAGAGTTGAACTGCTCCACAGGATTTACTTGGTGACAATATTCCCCAAAGCTGGTTTCTTCCATGATGCTGCCGTGTGGGTTTGAACTATAATCCTTCAGGTTCGTTCTTGAGTGCAAACCACCCAGGGGCTGCACGTGGCCAAAAACCTTGCCCTCTCTCTGGATAAGCCACTCTTTGGGAAAATAGAGGGTCATGTAAAGGCTCGTGCAGTGCCTGGACCAAACAAGCAAGCAGCAAGTCAGAAGTACTCATAAAGCAAAGCCGGCGAATGGAGTGTTCATCTCACTCCTTTATTTCTCCCCTAAAACGGTGCCCATACCTGCGTGTAACCAAATATATATAAAAACAAGCTGTCAGGCCTCTGACATATCGAAGCCTGAAGGCAAATGTCTTGCTAAACTTTTGAATGTGCCCTAGGGAGGAGTCGGAGAGGGTCCCCAGCGGAAAGGGATTGGCAGCTGGGCTTGGAGTGCAACCTGACTCTCCCTCCCCCGGTTTCACAAAGAAGGTTTTGTTTGGACTGTGGGGCATGGTGAGTGACTCCTCCAGGGCCGTAGGGAGAAGCTGAGTTCTGGGGGAACATCTGCGCTGCCAGCTCAAGCCGGCCTGAAACCCTATCCCTGAGCCGTTCCAATGGATCAGGTGTAGGTGTGTTTTTCCAGGATGTGCAAAACCACATCTTACTCAGAGAAACAGTATTTCGTCCATAGAAACTTCATTCCAAAGGCCAAGCGAGGCTCCCGGGTTCCCATAAAGGGCATGTTGACTAAGGCGACATGCCCAAAGAACCAAATCCAAGGGCTAAACATGAGGCTTCCACAAAGACTTCTCACCAAAGACATCCTCAGATCCACCCTAGCTATTCCCGCCTTGCCCTGACAGTCCAGTTTGAAAAGACAGAGCCCTTCCTTGGAGCTGAAGGATTGCATTTTAGCATCTCTCCTGTCTTGTTTCTAGAGCAATTTCACATAACATCGTCAAAATCTTCATTTCTTCTCCCAACTGGGTCGCGTGCTATGGTAACAGGGCAAGTCTCCCTTTTATGCTGTACTGTAGGCTCCAGGGACAGGGTGTTTTATTGTAGTACAGATACCAATGTTTACAATTACGTAAATAGGCCTTGATATGTAAGCAATGTCACGTGGATCGGTTGAATGTGGAATCACTGACACATCAGAAGAAACTTCAATATCATTTTTGAATCTTAAGGCATCCTGATGAGGTCACAATAGGAAACATGTTATTATCTCCTATTATAATTAAGACAACTGAGTCATGGGACCATTAGAGATGGATCTGGGGCTAAAATAGAGTCTTGATGTGAGCCATTATTACAGGGTCTTCGGTGGCTGGGGGGATGGGCCAGCTAAGGGAGGGAAGGGACCAGGCCAGATCTGACGGGGTAGAGCAACAGCTTGCTTGAGGGAGAGAAAGCCAAACTACCTAGGGACCTGTACTCATGAGCAAAGAGTAGGAGCTCAGCCTGGGAGAACCAGGTTCAAGGCAGCCCAGAGGTGAGGTAAGCAATGGCCACCTTCTTGCAGATTGTAAAACTGATCTCAAAGTTACTTCCGAGTTGTATTTTGTGGAAAACCCATGCCTATAAAAGTAATGTTTTACAAAGCATGAGAACGATGATGCCAGATTAGAGCAGTTGCCGGTTCAAATTGTTACCAAAATAGAGATTCGTAGGTGTATGTTTATCTGCGAAGGCCTGTTCCCTTCAATGGTCTCTTGTAACACACTTGGGCATCTGCTGTTCACCTCCTCCAGGCTTAGGGGGACCAAACAATTAAGCACTAACCAAAGACTGGTGGTTTGAGTACACCGAAGAGCGCCTCAGATGGCAGACGTAACCGGTGATCCATTTCCAAAATGGAACAGGCTTGAGAACTTAGGGAGTTCTCTCCTGAACACATAGGGGTCCCAGGAGTCTGACTCAACTCGATGTCAACTAACAGTAACCCTATCTGTCTCCTCAGCATTTTGTCCCTTCCAATTCCTCATTGTCCCCGGATTCTCCTTTAAGGGCTTAGCCCCCTTTTCTATTCTCATCTTTGAAATTCGATGGGAGTGGGCCCCATCCTCAGAGTAGTTTGGGGTCTAGGATGGTTGGTAGCAATCAGATGGACTCCCCTGCCCCTGTCAGTATAATTGAGTCAGGGATAATCATGTTAGCCCCATCATGGCCAAACGGAATTCAAGGGACTATTTTGTGTGCCTTCGGGTACAACAAGCTCTCTCATTCACTCTTTGAGTAAACATTTGCTGAACAAACTGGGTGCCAGGGCTTGTGCTAGGATGAAGTAGTATTGATAAAGAGAAACATGCTTTATACACTCCACTGTGTTCAAAATAGAGAGGTCAACACTGCAAATAATTAATTAGAAAGCCTAGTTCTATGACAGTTATATTCGTACTTATAATAAAAATAGGGGGAGAGAATGCTCCTTAGTGTCCATGTTTGAAGAAATGATTGAGAAGCTATATATGAGGAATCCCTTCCATTATAAACATCAGAACACATTCCCAGAGGGATGCTGGGAGCCTCAGGAATTCCTGATTTCCCACCCTCTCTAGATTCATTATTCTGGTTACTCCTTTAAAAAAAAATCCAACCATTTTTATTCAGAGCTAATCTAGACCTCATGCCATTCAAGAAGTACTGGACACTCATTATCACAATCAGTTTCAAAACATTTTCTTCCCTCCTGAACTTCTTGACGTCAACTCCCCATTACCATCCCACCTTCCCGGCCATAACCCCCAGGGACCCTCTTCCAGTTATTATCTCCATAGATTTACCTAGCTGGGTTTCATATACCAAAACAAAACAAAAACAAACATAATAGGGAGTCAAGAAGGCTACCAACAATGATAAAATATAACAAACACCAATATGAAAAAAACCATGCACAGAAAATATAAAAAGCCAGATGAAGCACAAAGTGCAGCGAAAGGAAGATCAAATGATAAGGTTTTAGCTGTTTAAGTCAGATTTATCATTTTAATCAACTATAGTCATCTCTCAGTACTCTCTCTCTGATAACCAAGTTATTTCCATCCTTCAATAATGCTTAGAGGGAAATCACCAGAGGCTTATTCCCTGTGTAGATCTTGCAAATGTATTTTGGGCTTCTACTGTCATCCATAGCTTACTGCACACCAGAATCTCACAATTTAAACTCTGATATTATTCATTCCTTCGGATTTGGGTTATATAATATACAATCCTTGGGTCACAGTTACTGGTGTGCTTGTTCCATGTGGGCTTAGTTGATATCTCAGATGGCTGCTTGTTTGAAAACAATCCTTTAAGATTCCAGATTCTTTCTGATAGCCAGGCACCATCTAGTTTCTTTGCCCCACTTTGGGTACCTGGTGAGGCTGAATGAGGCAGCCAGCACTGAGTTGTCCGGAGGAAGAGAAGATTTTGAAACTGGGCCTTGGTGTATATTGCTGCTGACTTTATGGACAGCCTATCCTAATTTGACTTTGCTTATGGATGCGGACTCACAAGGTTCCAATTGGAATGAAGAGTCTACATGCCAAAGAACACGTTTGTCTCCTTAGAACACTGGGTTGATGTATATGGGCAGTATAGAAATTGGATACCCAAAATGGGGACAATAAAGCCATGAAGTGGCTGGCATACAAACTTTCATGCATGGGGCGTTATTTTGATAGGATAATGGTGTAGGTGTTCACATAACTGCAATTGTTACGTATAGAGTATTTTTGTTTTGCACACCTATACACGGTGTCTATTTAAATGAGACTGGCACACTTTGAGTTGCATGCATTTTAATTTTATCCTGTTAACTCGACTGATGCTCTTGAACCAGGCACCATCCTCTTTTCTCTCTCTATGTGCGTATATTGAAGGCCACTTTAGTGGAGGGTCCTCTTGGCAGCTGGGATCATGTTTCTTAAGAGACAAGGATGTGGGGCAAGGTGTGATGACCGCTTAGTGGCTGCCGTACAAAGGTATGTCGAGGTCCCTCCCTGAACTGGTAGACATTCTTACTAGAGTGATGATGGATACTGATGGAAAACCAAGTCAGGAGAGGGGGAGGGGAGGATGCACGTCTGGGAGAAGACAAGTGCTGCCGGGATGACCTGGCCACCAGACGGGGCAGCCTGCGCCTGCACACCTGAGCCTGCTCCCATCTTGGTGCTCATCCCTACAGCAGTGCACTCACCCAGGATTGTCATTTTGTGACTAACCTCACTCAGCATAAGGGTTTCCAGATCCCCCCAGGGCAGAGGGTTTTTCATGGTTTCATCCCTGTTTTTTAGGTGTATGCAGAATTTCATCGGGCGTGTATACCAAAGGTCCATCAGGTTTGGGATTTCTTCTTGCTCAATTGCCATTTCAGATTGGTTTTATTACATTATTTCCCAGAACGTTGCTAATATGCAGATATTTTTAGGCCTACATGAGACATTCTCTCATTAATCTGAGTGCTTTGCTGGGAAAAAGTTCTACAGAGGGGGCTAATCATTCTTTCAATTTTCTATATAGACATTTGACATATAGTATACGTTTGTGCTCTATTTCTATGAGTTCATCACTAAAACGTAGGTATGGAGTCAGCAAATGCTAAACTAGAATCCTGGCTGAGTTAGTTCAGAGCATAATCAAAAATAGACCCATTGCCATGAGTCAATGCAGACCCCTGGAGACCCTGCAATGGGCTCCAGGTTTCCAAAGACCAAACTTCAAAGAACCCAACTGACGCGTCTTTCTCCTGCAGAGGGACTGGTGGGGCTGAATTGCCGACTTTTCAGTTAGTAACCAATGCTTAACTACCATGCAGCTAGAATGCCTTAGTTCTTCGTTTAGAAACGTTATTACAATTTTCTATTTCCTCATCTCTGAAGTGGAGGTGAGATGTCTATCTTTCAGAGCTATTAGAATGACTAAATAGAAGACTATTAAAATATGCAGCAAAGTTCCTGACACACTCGATGAATAGTCAATAAAATAATGAGTAAATGAATTGATAAAGGAATGATAGAAAGAAAACAAGAAAATAAATAGTACATGATGACTAGGTACTGTTTTTTGGAAAAAAATCTCACCATGGATCAATGTTAGGTACATTACCAATATGAAGGCCTTTCCCTGAATTCATGGATTTAGACTTAAATTGGAGTAATTTATTCTATCTAATAAAAGTATGCATCAAATGATTGCAAAATGTGAAAGAACACATGTCATGATAATTTTTATAACAATACATTAATTTTTTCTGAGTGTATTCCTTGTACGTATAGAGCTGATTTCCATATTTACACCTATTTCCCATGTTTTCCAAGTTTGGTTAGGATTTTACTGAATATTTTGCAGCTGAATTGCTTCTCAAAAGTAATGTGCATCCTCTTCCCTTAAATTACTTTTGCCATAGATTGTAGCTTGGTCCCTATCAAGTTGTTTTTTTAAACAGTTCATATAAAACATAGTGAGACTCTTGTGGCTCCTGAAACTACTTTTAATCATTTATAGCCATGCTTCAAATAAAGTTTAAAATCTACTTTAATCCCGTTATTAAACACTAAATATGTAATCTTAGTGACGACCTTTTAAAACAATAGACCCTGCAGCCCCACAGGACACCTTAATGACTATGAGTCTTAAGCACCTGAGAGTCTTAAGGCTTCAAGCAAGGGAGGAAGGAGAAAGGGAAGACAAACTATTTCTTCGCAGCTTTATAATCGTACACATTTTACAACTGCGTCATCCTTCAAATACCAGAACATATCGATTTCTTTTAATCTCCTGGATGGATCTCCTTTAGGCATTCCATGTCATGCCACCGAATTACTCAAAGTTCGCAGGTGTCATTTCTCCGTTCAGGACTCCCTCGGGGCCGACAATCTTCTCTTAGTTCGGGCAGAAGGAGGTCTTGGGGTTCAGCTTCATTTTCGTCCAGAAACAGGACACAAGATAACAAGCCTGGTGACCTTTGCAATTGTCTTTCTTAAAGGAAGCTGAGTCATTTTTCTGTAATGGGGTAAAAGAATATGTTTTTATCACAAGAGTTGGCACCATAACTTCTCTAGGATGTTGACCTTGTGATTGGGCTGTCAACAGCCAGCTGGGGGTAGATGAGACAGCACGATGGCACGCTTTATCCCCCTCCCAGATCTACCCCCCTTGCAATGTGACGACAGCCCCTACATCAAGAGGCAGAGCTTGTTTTTCTACCTTTTAAATCCACAGTGGTCTCGCTACTTGATTTGGCCAAGGGTGTCTAGTCAAAGAGACTTTCTATCAGATGCCAGACTAAGGCCCAAGAGGCTTTGCACACTTTGTCCCAAGCTCCTGAAATCTTGCATAATAGGGATGTTTTCCACCCTTGGTCAGCGTACTGGATGATACCAGAACCTGAGACCAGGAATTTGCACTTCCCTACCCCCCAGTCATCCAAGAATTCAGTGAGGTCATTATAGAAGAGCCAACCTCTTGTTCACCTACAAGTTAACTGACCAATAGACTTGTGAGCCAAAAGAGATGCTCCCTTTTAAGAGACCAATTTGGGAGGTTGCTGATTAAGCAGCAACAGCTATTATAGGCTGAGAAAAAACAACCAGCGAAGATGCAAACACACGTATATGTTGTTGTTAGGTGATGGCAAGTTGGTTCAGAAGATAGCAACCCTGTGTACAACGGACCGAAACACTGCCTGGCCCTGCTCCATCCTCACACTTCTTCTTAGGTTCGAGCCTCTGGCAGCCACTGCGTTGATCCCTCTCATCAAGGCCCTTCCTCTCTTTTTGCTGTCCTTCTACTTAACCAAGCATGATGTCTTTCTCCAGGGACTAGTCAGCATGAGTACAATCAGATGTTCTAGAATCCCCATACTTCTTCTCCAGGCTACCCGTAGTTTGCTCTGATCCATACAGTTGAATGCCTGTGCATGGTAGACATCTTTCTGGTATTTTCTGCTTTCAGCCAACATTCATCTGACATCAGCAATGATATCCCTTGTTCTATATCCTTTTCCATTTCAGCCTGCACCTCTGGCAACTGTCTGTCAACATACTGCTGCAACATTTGCTTTGATCTTCAGCAAAATTTTACTCCTGTGATATCAATGATGTTCTTTCATCCTTGAGCATTCTGTTGGAATGGGAACATATATGAATCTTTTCTAGTCAGTTGGCCAAGCAGCTATCTTCCAAATTTCCTGGTATGGAAGAATGAGTGCTTCCAGGGCTTCATTAGCTTATTGACACATTTCAATTGGTATTCCATTAATTCCTGGAGCCTTGTTTTGGGCTAATTCTTCCTTCAATTCCATTCATTCTTGATCATATTCTACCTCTTGAAATTGTTGCGTGTCAACTAAGTCTTTTTGGTACAGTGACTCTTTGTATTTTCTCCATCTTCTGCCAATGCTTTCTGCTTATATTATATTGATGGAAAACACTTAACACCTAATATGTTTTATACATCACCTGTTAGGTGACTTCCTATTTTATATGATAAACTTATATGTTGTCATGTGTCATATTCCATAAGTCATATATATTTATATTTACATGTACATCTCACAGAGCTAACAAATGACAAGTTTGTGAGTCAAACACCAGCCTGGAAGCTTCTCCTGGCTCACACAGCTGCAGGGGTTGATGAATCCAAGGTGAGTAGATAGGGGGGGCGGGGGAAGTCTGCTCGCTGCAGAGCCTGACAAATCCAAGAAGGGTAAAACAGCAGGCTGATGATTTAGGGGCAAAAGAAGCCAACAAATCCCAAGATTCATAGGTAAAAAGATATGAGTCCGATGAAGGATGCAGAGCAAACAAGTTAGTTTGTCAGAGTTCCTCTATATTGGATATAGGCCACATGCCAGAGGAAACTTCCCTTACAACAGACTGGCTGACCATCAAGGTATGGAGCCATTTTTATGCCAAGAGCCATTTGGATATTAATAACAGCATTCGAGGGATATACTGGTCGAGCATTTCATTAACTCACTCTGAATGTAATGACTGTAACGGATCCTGTGTGGTGAGGCATGTGATGTTAGGTGGTGTGGATGATTTCATGAACTTTTTATGTCCCATTAGCCAGATGTTCCTATCCCTGGATTTTATGGCGAATGACCACATCGTCACACAACTGCCAAACCACTGAGGATCCTGATCCAGCCAAGATGACACACAATTTTAACCCTTGCACTAAACCCACTGTCAGGAATATCAGCAAGTACGAGGATATGAGAGGTTTTCAGGGAGCTTTTTGACAGGAGCAAGAAGGAGGGGCTCTGCTGCTGTTGAAAGAGAGGAAGATGGGAACATTGCTTCTGTAAAGAAAAGAGAAGGAGAAACGGTTCCACAAAATAGAGAACATCTGTAATAGGATGTGGGAGGGTCAGGGACTTTCCGAGACGACAGAGGAGCCCAGGGTACTTAAGAATGAGGAACCGGTATCTGTCCAGGAAGCGAACTTCTTTTGCATCTTACTTCCTACTCAGTCACCACAACTCGAATGCAGTTCACTGATGTGGCACTGTTTGGGCTGTGAAAATCAAAGAGACTGAGCCTTTCTATTGGGTAGAAAGGATGTGCTATAGAGACCAGGCTTGGAAATCAGAGCCTGTGATGCTGAGCCAGATATGGGAATAAAATTCTCATTTCTGCTTCCTCATGAGAAACTCAGAGGCATAGTCAAGAGCCGAAGCACTTCCAGTGGCTCTTAACCTGGTGAGTTCAAGAGAAAGGCGGTTGAACCATGCTTGCTTTCATCTGCCTTGGAGCAGAGAGCTACAGCTGACTTCTGGAGAGCTTCCTTTACAGGTGAAGGGTAAAGAGGATGTGTCCACATGCACTAAACACCTAAGTTTTATCTCATGTAATTCTCATGAGAATCATATGAAATACTTACCAGCTATTCATGTCTTACAGCAAAGAGCATGAAGTTTCTAAAATATACTACATTTCAAACAGTGAAAAGTGATATTTAAATTTTAGCTTGTTTCACTGTAGTCAGCCAAAGTTTTCTATTCCACCACAACTTGCAGAAACATGTAGCCACACATCAGATATATTCACCAGCTGTTTTGTTTATTGTTGCTAAAATGTACGTATAACACCTCCCTTAGCCATGAAAAGGCCCTTAGCTACCTGTTGTTTAACAACTGATTTCCACATAAACAGCTTCTGAAGGTTTCAGCTTTCTCCATTGTACAATCACAAAATTGTGATTATTATTGTGTTACATTATCCAAGATTATGTAACAGTGAGAACGCTTGCCTATGGCTGCCTGAGAGATGGGTGGTCATAGTGTCTTGGAAACTACTGGGGATAGGAAATTTCAAGATGATTGAGACAGTTTCTTAATTGGAGCATGAAGTATAGAATAAACCCAAACATCCAACCTTTTGGAGGCAAATACAGATGTACTGACACTGTAGTTTTCAACTAATATTTCTTGGGTCTCCAGGGTAAAATGGAGGTTTACTCAGGCCCACTGCAAGGATGAAAGAGAAGAATAAGTTATATATGAATGTGTGTGTTTATGTGTTTATATGTAAGAGTTCATGGAAAAGTTGCATTATGTTTAACTACATTTTTCCTATGAACCACCTGAACACACATATTAGAGGGAGGGGCTTCAAAAAGTTCATGCTTGGCTAAATAGAAGATCAATGGAAAAATGCCAGGATTGGGTAAGGGGGTGTACCTTAGTCTTCCAATTGACATCTTTGTTTTGTAACACTTTAAAAATGAATTTTGCAGCAGATTTGTCCAAGGCAATAATATATCAGTTGATTTCTCAACAACTGCTGTTTCCATGAGCATAGATTGTGGACACAAGTGAAATAAGATTCTGGACAATTTCGATCTTCTCCCTGTTTATCATGACATTGCTCATTGGTCTCGCTGTGAGGTGTTTGGGACAAACTTTCTATGTGACGGTGTAGTCCGCATCGAAGGTTTGGAGTCTCCTTCGTCTTTACCACTCAGTGCCTCTTGTCCTCTTTGCTTCTGCAAAGAAGGCTGGTTCCCCGACACATTGCAGGTTGCCAGCGAGTCTGCCTCTGGGTTAGATGACGTATTCCTCTTCATGGAGCCTATTTCTCAGATCATCGGCTCAGCACACAGAGTAAACAAGCATGGCGAAGGACTGTAACTTGACCTGCATTATTTCCTGACCTGAAACCTCACCCTGTCCCTTGTTCTGTCGTAGTGACTGTCTCTTGGTCTATGTACATTCTTGGTCTGTGGGCATCAATTGTATTAGGAGGCCTGGGTGGCTCCACTACCAACAGAAAGGTTGGCAGGTTGAGTTCTCTGAGAGGAGTCTTTGAAGGCGGTCCTGCTAGTCTGCTTTGAAAGATCATCGACGTAAGCCTCTGGAGAAGTACTCCTCTGAGCATATGGAGTTGACATGAGTCAGAATCCATTTGAAAGCAGCTACCCATATTGATAGTAGGAATAACTAATATTTGTGTAGCATTTCCTATGGCCCAAATACCATTCTAAGCATTCTTATGATCTAGATGTAGCACTGTGGATATTCCAGTTTTACACACTGGCCAACTGAGATATAGATCGGTGATGAATTTACTCTAAGTTACACAGAAGCTGCTCCACTGCGATGTTTGCTCAGTTTAGTTGGATCGGTCAGAGTCTGAACCACTATCGCTTATGTTGTTCAAGAAGTGAACCGCCTGTGCTCTCTTGTTTGTTTGAGTTGCACACATACACACACAAACACACACACACACACACACACACACAGCTTATGTCTTGTGGGAATAATAATTCTGAACTAGTAGGACTCAGGGTGAAATCATTCCGTGAAAATTCATTTCCCCCCAGAATTGACCTCTCGGACCTGTTCTAGGAGCCAGATTTCTTCTGACCCTGGATGCATTCATCATGGGCAGATCCCTAGAAGGTTAGTTACTCCCTCTGAGTTAAAAAAAGAAAGTCCAAGCACTTTAGTGGCCCCCCACAAATTCCGTTCATTAATGAAGATGCTCAGTTGTCCAACTGCTACTTCTGGTGGCCTTCTGTGTACCCAAATGACCTGTGCGCCATCGAATTGCCAATGGCCAAAAAGTTTGAAAGTGGGTGGCCAGGCTTTCTGCCAAGGGACTGCTGAGTGGACTACCACCAGCAGCCTTTTGGTTAGAAGTTGATCGTGCTCACCGTTTGCACCACTAGGAAGTCCCAGGATCATGCCCAGTTCGATGCCTTAATTGAAGCTCTGAGCATTGTGCACTGTGAAAAATCCCCCCCCCTTCCTTGAGTGTGCAGCAGGTAGAAAATCCACTGCAGGAGGCAAACTGGATGTCTTTCTCTGTACCTCTATACCTACACCACCCACAACTCCCTGCACCAACCATCATCCCCTACCTGTGAATTCTGAGGGGGCCTTTAGTTTGGTCGGTTTTTGCTGGGGAAGGGATGAGAAGTGATTAGCTACTTGATTATGTAAATCTACTTGGTTTCCCTTGGTTATGACTGCTGTTTAAAATGAACTGCGTCTAGTTTGAGGTGTCTTGTGGGGTTTTCCCTGGTAGTTCCTTTCTACAGACTGTATATTCTCCAGCTACCCCCATGAGGGAAGCTGTGAGCCCACAGTTATTCAGTTATGAACACAACTTTTGGGGGCGTATTTGGGACTTTGTCACCAATGCACTCATACATTGTTGGACATGATCTTGAAATTGTGAAGATAGCCCAATAGGATGTTGAAGTGTGAAAATTAACAAAAGCAATGATGGTCATTGTTAGAACTAAGGCAACTTCTAGTCATTTAACTTGTTAAAATTTTAAAAATATTTTTATACTACCGCTTAAGTAAAATTAGTCTCTTTCGTCCTTCTACATAGTCAATGTATTCACTTCAAATAATTGGAGGGAGTGTGCCTAGAAACCAGACTCCCAGAAGAAAAGGGTCTGACGTATAAAGCCCCATGTGTTTTGAGGTCCCTATCCACCTCCCTGCACACTCTGCTATTGCCCTGTGCACTTGCTAGAGAGTCCTCTTGAGGCACATCCCTTTAAGTCAGTGAAAGACCACTCTTGTTCCCCTAAGCACACAGCGTTGGAGACAGACATTTTTTTACTAGTGTTTGGTAGCAACAGGGGCACTTTCTAATCCAGCCACACTCTAATCGTGAGTTGGCATGTACTGTTACGACATGCTGCCTCTGCCTTTGTGCCAATGCTCCCCTTGCCGTCGGGTGCCATCAAGCCAAGTTTGGCCCAGAGTCGAACTGCCTCTTAGGGATTTCTAGGGTGTCATCTTTGCCCACAGAGACGCCGAATGAGTTCTCACTGCCAGCCTTTCGCGAGCTGCTTAGCTCTCAATCGTAACTCTACAGGCTCGCTCTTCAAATCCATCCATGATTGGCAAAGAGCTTCAACTCTGCCCACTCCCAAGCCCTCTGCCTTTGCAAGTCCTCATTCGATACCTCCCAGTCTCCTACTACTCAACAACTAAAGGGTAAAGAGCTGACAAGTAGGGAGCCTGTAAGATCCTAAAATTCTACTGCACAAGCCCCCCTGGTTGGTAGAATCCTTTGGAATAGCACCCCTGTGAATGGTATCTAAGGGAACACAGCAAGCTCCCCAGTTGAGTCTCTTCAATGTCTCTCCATAGGTTTGCAGTAAGGGTGAAAGGCAGGAGGGAAAATATTCCAACAAATTTACCCAGAGAAATTATCTTTTTAATCTATCACCTCAATCACTTTATACCTTTCAGGGGGCATTTGAACCATATATATTAAGGGTCAACATTAAATTTCCATTTATCAGAATTACTGCTGACAACCAATTCTTTGCTCTCTCTTAAACACGCGCACACACACACACACACACACACACACACACACACACATCCACCACACTTCTGCTCGGCTGTGAGTTTCCGTAGGAGCATATTATTGAACTCTAGATTTTTCAGCATTGGCAATTGGAAGAGCCTAGGGCCTCAGTGTTGACAGCAGAACCAATGAATTGCCCAAGGCCTCCAACCTACAGATAAGCTCAGCACTTCTGGACTGGCTTCAGTGTGCCCTCTCTGCGTGAGGCTAGCCCTCCTGCCTCTCAAGTTATCAGTGTCCCCTTCCACTGGCTGTCACCCCACAGGAATAACTCTACTACAAAACAGCCTGAAGAACCCAAGAATTCCGTCCGCTAATTTCCTGGGTGCTGAGCCCATGTTTCTCAAGGTTCGTGCCATTTTATGGAAAAGAAGTCTACAGCTCTGGCAAAGCAGAGGGGAACTCCCTACTTTATTTGTTGTTAACGTGCCAGCGTGATGTTTTGCGGGCTTGTCTCTGAGGGCAGGTCATTGTCTGGCAACCACAGTGCCCATTTAACAAGGCCTGCCTTCAATGACTCAGCTAGGGTTTGCTCAGACAGTAAACAGTCCCTGCCTTTCCTACCACCAGCACAATGAGATTACTCGCGGATGACACCAGTAGCAGCTCCCGGCTGCTGCTGAAAGGGCCCTGTGCGTATTGGGCTGCCAGGCCCCACGCAGCCCAAGCTTGTTTAAAATTAGCTTCCCCCATAAATCACTTGCACAATGAAGTGCCTGCCTCTGCCCTCTGACATATGTGTGTCTCTGTTTATTTTTAATGATGACATGGCTTTTTCTTTCTCTCTTTAGCTCTTTATCCCCCATGCTCCTGAACACTAAATTCTGTGCCAGAAGTGCATAATCTAAGAAAATCCTGCCACTTGTAAAAGCCTTTCTACTAGCTCACAAAGGTAAGAGGGTAACAAAGCTAGTACTGTGAGCCTAACTTCAAGAAAGTGGCCCCTTTCCTCCTTGAACAGATAATTGTATCCTGAGACTGTTCCTTTCTGAAGGGGTGAGATGGGGTGATGGTAATGGTCCATCTAGGGAGCGGGGCCACACAGGTGTGTACATTCGTAACATTCAGGGAGTGTGCAATGACTTAAGGCTTCAGCTCTTTATTGTGTGTAGCTTTTACATCAGAAGAACAGAAGTGCCCACACATGATGAATTTTTAGGTGTTACAAATGGCAACTCACTGAAAGGACAAGTCAGAGGTTCCAGTCCACATTAGACATCTCAGAAGAAAAGCCAGATAATACTGAAAATACTAGGGAGTATGAAAATATTATGGGGTATGTCAGCCACTGACATCCATGAGTCATGGCCATCATGAGTTGAGGTCAATTCAATGGCAAGATTTGTTTAATTTTCCTTTTTTAAAAAAAAAAATCATTTTATCGGGGGCTCATACAACTCATCACTATCCATCCATCCATCCATCCATCCATCCATCCATCCATCCATTGTGTCAAGCACATTTGTACATTTGTTGCCCTCATCATTCTCAAAACATTTGCTTTCTGCTTGAGCCCTTGGTATCAGCTCCTCATTGTCCCCCTCCCTCCCTGCTTCCCCTTCTCTCATGAACCTTTGATAATTTTTTTTGTTAGATCAAGGATCATTTGTTGCCCTTTAGGAGTGTTTTCCAATCCAGTCTGTTGGGGCACCATGCACTGGCCCCAAAGTCCGCCTTCAGCATTCCCTGGGGACCTCGCCGTTCCATTACATTGATTATTATTATTTTGTCATATCTTACCCTGTCCAACGTCTCCCTTCACCCACTTTTCTTTTGTCTGTCCCCCATGGAGGAGGTTGTATGTAGGTCCTTGTAATCGGTTCCCCCTTTCTACCCCACCTTCCCACCACCCTCCCGGTATCGCCACTCTCACCACTGGTCCTGAGGGGCTCATCTGTCCTGGATTCCCTGTGTTTCCAGTTCCTATCTGTACCACTGTACATCCCCTTGTCTAGCCAGATTTGTAAGGTAGAACTGGAATCATGATAGTGGGGGGTAGGGGTAGGAAGCATTTAGAAATGAGAAGAAAGTTGTATGTTTCATCGTTGCTACACTGCAATTCTTCTATGGTCTTTATTATTCAATGTCCAACATATGAATTGTGGATATGGAGAAGAATATTGAAACTACCATGCACTGGTAAATGGACAAACCAATGTGTATTGTAAGGTCAGAGTGCTCCTTAGAGGCAAGGATGGCAAGATTCCGTCTTTCATACTTTGGATATATTATCAGGAGAGACCAGTCCCTGGAGAGGGACATCATGTTTGGTAAAACGTGGAGAGGCAACAAAAAAGAGAAAGGCCATTGTCAAGATGGATTGACACAGTGATATTGCATCAACTGGCTCAGATATAGGAATGATGGTGAGGATGGCATGGACCACCAGGTGTTTTGCTCTGGTGTGCATAGGGTCCCTCTGGGTTGGAACCAACTTGATAGCACCTACCAACACTCACACCTAATAATAAACATGTTGAAGTATTTAGGTCAAAATAACTAATGTCTGTTGTTTACATTTAAATGTATCCAAAAGTGTTGATGAAATAATTGATGGGTAAAACAAGCCCATGGCTAGTGGGTTGATGTTGAGTCATATAATAGGTAATAGAGGTATAATTATATAGGTATAATATAACATATAAATATAATATATAATCTAGGTATAATAGGTAACAGGGTAGATTAAAATTACCCCTTGAGGTTTCTAATACTGTAAATCCTTATGGGAGCAGACAACCTTATCTTTCTCCCTAAAAGCAACTGGTGGAGTTGAACCACCCACCTGGAGGCTAGTAGCATACTACTTAACCCACTGTACCATCAGGGTTCCTAATTTAGAGGTAGGGGATTGACATGATAAAAAGACAAATACAACAAAATATACACTGCTAGAATAGAGTCAGTCGGTACCAGCATATGGATGTTCACTACAAAATCCTTTCCGCTTTGTTAAATGCAATTTTGTACAATAAAATGCTGGGAAAATGTTTCCTTTGGGATTTAAATTCAATCCTTGGGGTCACAAATGAACATTAACTTCAAGAATATTATTTTAAAAACCTGTATTTTTATAAGTAGAGTAAAATTTCAGTAATTTTTGAGAGCAAAAAGAATAGCACTCTTGACCCAGCAAAACGTCCCAAATACAGAATTATTGAAAGACAGCTGGTTTTGATAATTAAATAAGTGTCTTTCTTGGATGCAGGAGACATTATCACGCAGCCTCTCTGTCCCATCATGAAATACAAATAAAGAACAGAAAAGGGAATTCTATGACCAGTGTATTATAGGAGGAGTACAAATATCAGTAATTCTGGAGAGATAAATGCCAATACTTGTTAGTTGCTGTCAAGTCAACTCTGATTAATGGAAATCTTACATATAAAAGAAGAAAATTTTGCCCAATCCTGAACCATCTGCATGATCATCAGTATGTTTCAGTGCATCGTTTCCATTATTATGTCAATCTATCTGCGGCAGTTACATAATCTCCTGTCAATTTGAGCAAAGGGGTGGAGTCTAACCTGCCAATCAGGTGTCTGTGTGGGCATAGCCTTCCACTAAGGATTCTGGGAACCCCTGGAGGTGGGGCACTCACTCTCCCTGTGAGACATTCCGGTTGACAAGCCACATGGAGCTACACTGACGGAGTCAGAGCCCTGGAGCTGGAGACCCA
>NW_022109491.1:16940664-16956892 GCF_000313985.2 Echinops telfairi | reverse complement strand
GTTGTGTATGACCAGGAATTTATAGACTCATATCAGACATATGGGCTTATAGCGGACTTATGGACTTGATCTGGACTGAGCTGGGATGTTTTCTTTAAACAATTTGTGTGTGTGTGTGTGTGTGTGTGTGTGTGTGTGTGTGTGTGTCTGGATTTGTTTCTCTAGTCAACCCAGACTAACCCACTGTCTCATTGAAGGTTCCCTCTCCTCATTTTTGCTGGCTTTCAAACCCTGGTCTGCTTTTCTGATGACGTGTTCAAAGTGAGCATGAAGACCTGCCACCTTGCTGCTGAGGAGCAGTCCAGGTGCCTCTCTTCTCAGTCTGATTGGTTTATTCTTCTGCCATCTATGATATATTCAACAAGAGTGGATCCTGAATTTCCTATAGGGAGGGAACCTATTCATCTTGTTTTTATCATATTTAACTGGCCATAACAGTGAAGTCCAAATTGCAGACAGAGGTGAGAAACTCCTATATATTACACGTATACTACTTATTTGAAGGAAACAATACTTCTTATTCATCACAACCTTTGGGAGATTACAGCTTCCAGAAAATCTCAGGAAAATTAGGAAGAGAGTTTTCTGATTCATCTATCGTGCTGATACACTGCAAAAGTACACTGTTTTTAGCAGGAATGTCTACAAGAAAATTCATGACAGAAATGTATTATAGGGATAGCAGTTTTTCATCCATTTATCTCTCTCGAGCAGCTAGAATTGAAGAAGCCACGTCTGTGCAGTAGTGCTCAATTATATGAAAGCTGATTAAATATTGGAAGTCTGTTTAGATGTCATGCAATAAAATGTTCCTCTGGGACAAAGAAATGCATCCATCCTTTGGGAGAGAAAGGAAAATGATTTCACCTATAGCAATACCCCAAAGGGAGTTTTCTTGTTGCAGTTGTTGTTTTTTTAACAAATGGGGCTATGAACACCTCATTTGCTGAGGATCTCCAGAGCCCGGTAGATTTGATTGTATTTAGGATGGTTCATCTAAATGCATATACAGTGAACCCTCGCCACTTTGCGCTTCGACTTCCGCGGCTTCACTCTATCGAGGTTTTTGCGTAACAGCACCCACTGCCTACACCCGCTCCTTCAGAGGAAAAAGACGGAAACCCACCTGTAGAGTACATCCCTTAAGTCATTTCATAGGCTATTGATTACAGTATTTGTAAGAACTGTGTATAATAATACTGTATGTGAAATATGTAATACTGTAAACTAGATGCCATAAATAATATAATAAATAATAAATGATAATTGTAATGTCCAAAATGTTTTACTGTATTTTCCCTTTTTCATTTAATAAATTGGGTAATACGAGTGTAATGGTGACTAAAGGGTGTTTTTTCATGTCCTCTATGCTCTAACTACGAAAATATTTGATTTACAAATAAGGAATCCTACTTCGCGGAATTTCATTTATCACGGTAGGGTCTAGAACCGATTAACCGCAATAAACGAGGGTTCACTGTATATGCATGTGTATTTCTAAACAGATACATGGCACTAAAACATATACAAAATAAAACAACAGAATACTCATTAGAACATTTTCCTAAACAGTATGTCCTGCAAGTCTCAGAGAGAAGTGTCAAAAGCTCTCTAAGGAGAGAAAACGGAAAAGAAATCTATAGCCGAATATGCAGATAAAGCGGAAGGAGGAGAGCGGGGACCGTTGCAAAGAAGATGACAGTCGTCTTCTTTCACGGTGGCAAAGGGCAGAATCCACGCTGAACTCAAGATACGGGCAGGAAGGACTATTAGAAAAAACGTTTAAGCATGCCGATGGAACACACAAAGAGAAAGAGAGGGAGAAACAGGATGCAAATTGCAGACTTAAATGTATTCCTGAGGAAGTACCCAAACGTTTGGAACAGAAGCAACAACCAAAATAAACAAAGTCCGGGCAAAGATCTTAGTGTGTGTATTGCCAAAGAATTCCGAACATTTCAGGGAAGCTCATGAAAAGGCTCCAAGTAGGCCCCTTTGCACAAGTGTGTGAAAGGGGCTCAAAAGTCAAGAAGATGAGGATCAGAGAGTTGGCAAAAAATAAAAAAGGAAAGAGTTAGTTAGAATGGGCTCTCAGGAACTTACACGAGAGACCTTTATTGCAAGAATCGTAAATCAGAAACACCAAGGCCGTGTTATTATTTAGAAGTGCCCATAAGTGACCATTTTGAGAACCAATTTCTCAAAGTTGTCTGAAGCTCATGCTTTTTAATGTTCATGCCCCATTATCACGGAACAACTAAATGACTTCCTTTGCTCCATTCGGGTAGTCATTTCTCTTTTCCACAAACATTAATGCTGCACTCTTTCATTGGAAGCCAGTTATAAAGGTCTCTGATCAAAAAGGTAGAACACAGTCCAGGGCTATGGAGAAGTAAGCTCAATGTAAACGCACCGGGCTACTTTCTGAGAGAGAGAATGACCCCAGAGGAAATTATTATTGGAGATTTGCATAGTAGGATTTGTCTCTGTAGTTCATAAATGGTATTCTTTTACATCTTTCTCTCTTGGCTTTAAACATGTCCTAGTTTACTTTTATTCTGAAAGTTATTTTGCTGGGTATCGGATTCAGAGATAGCAGTCATTTTCTCTAAGCCTATTCAATACAGTGTTTCACTGTATTTTCTGGATTCCAGTGTAGTTGTTTAGAGATCAGTTCTCTTTTCTCTGGTTCATCTTAAATGTGTTCTTATATTTCGTTTTCTTTGAAATAGAAGGTCTGTGTTAGTCCAGGTAGACTAGAGAAATAAATTCATAGACACTCATATGTGCATAAGAAAGAGCTTTATAAACAAGAGCAATTGAATATTGAGAAAACATCCCAACCCAGTCCAGATCAAGCCCATAAGTCTGATATTAGCCCATATGTCCAATACAATCTATAAATTCCTCTTCAGACTCATGAAACACATGCAATGACACCGGATGCAGGAAGATCACTGGCCAGTGAGTGGAAAGTCTTGTGGATCCAGTGGCAGTGGAAGCATCTCAGCACAGACATGAGTCTCCGTGTGGATCCTCCAGTTCCATGTGGCTTGTCAACAGGAATGTCTTGCAGGAAGTGAGCATGTGTCCTGTCTCCAGCGAGCTATTTATCTCATTAGGGTCTCCAAATGAGGTCATCAAGCTGCAATCTGATTGACAGGCTAACTCTACTCTTTCACCCTTAATATTCTCAAATTGAAAACAGATTATGTAACGACCACAAGGTCTGATTTATTTTGGTCTCTGCTTAAGATTTTTTTGAGATTCTTAAATTTATAGATTAGTGTCTTTCATCAGTTCTGAAAATTCTGAACCATTATCTCGTTGAACATTATTAATTCACTGCTTCATTCTCTTTCTTTTGTTCTTGGCATTCCTCTTAAATGTTTGTTAAGTTTCCATCTCGACATTGTTAAATATAGTCGCTCTAGCCACATGTGACTATATCCATTTAAGTTGAAAATAATTGACATAAAATCAAATGCAATTCATTTATTCAGTCTCAATAGTTATGTTTCAAGTGCTAAACGCACATCTGTCTTGTGCGGTTGTATTGAACCTCACTGATGCAGGACATTTTCATAATTGCAGGTCTATTGGACAGTTGTGCTCTATATTCAAATGTTCATTTCTGTCTTTCCATGCTTCACTCTTCGTAGATGTCTGATCTACCTTCCTGTTTAAAGATTATCTATTCAATGCTAGTTAACTTTTTCTTGAACTTATTGTTTCAGGGTATTTTTCCCCCTCCAGTTATAGAATACACTTTCGTTACTTTAAACATCTATGCTGTTACTTTTTATAGATTCTAGTTCCCTGCCAAAATTGTAAAGCTTGATTTTATCTCATAGAGCATAGTGAGCCGAGTTGTTGTACATTTGTTTGGTCATTTGGACACGATCAGATCTCTTTTTATGCTACATTGTTTTCACTCATCTCTCCTCCAGTGGCATTTCATTTCTCCCTTTATCTGCTCATCTCTGATGATGTGCTAGGCATCATTTTTAAACAATTTTTGAGACTTGATTATTATTGAAGAGCTTTATATTCTTTTTCCAGAATGTGGGGCATATTGCTTGTGGACATTTGAAATATAATTTCATTCTCAGAGAGTAAAATGATACAAGGCTGTTGCTCTTACTCCAGGACTTCCCCTCAGAAAGTTTCAGCCAAAAGAGTGAGAGACTTACTAGATTAGTCTGATTCATAGAAACTGTATTCAGATATTTTGTCCCTTTAACCCCACAAGACCAACCCAATCTGAACTTCCAGTTGCCCTGCTGAATGTCTACATGAGCTAAGGGGAGACAAGCCTCTGCTGTTATGTCCAGCTCTGGATTTAAAAATTCTTACAGATCTCTGACTAACATGTAATTATAGACTTTCATGTAAGTTCTTTGTTACTTTTAATAGATGATATGCATCATTCAACTATTTTATTTTATTTTATTTTTGGTTTGAGAAAGTAGTATGTTCAAATTACTTAGTCCATCATTACTGGAAGTGAAATTATGCATCATTGATGCCTGGGGTACAATGACCAGTAACTGAACTCACGTCTATGTTTCTTTGAGTTCAGATGCTTTATACAGATACAACTTCTGGAGTTCCACTGTAAAATTCATGTGAACACGGAGGCCATGTGGATGTTTTGAAATTCATTTACTCAAACCTTGGGCATTCAGTATGTGTGTCCTGTGACGGGAACTGTGTTGAACACTGGAACTATGCTAATGAACTAAGCATAGAATCTATAGTCTAAGAGGCAGGCAACGTGACTAAGTGAAGAGACTAATTCAATGATTAAATAACTTTGTTAATCGATTCTACCTTGTGATATTATAAGGAACAAGTGAACGGTTGTGTGGATGAGACAGAGAATAGTGGATTGGGTCTAGTTTCTCTTTTAAATCGTATTGTTAAGGAAGCTTTCCAAGATGTTGTTAATGGTAAAACATAATGGATAAAAAAGAACACATAAGGAGAAGAAAGGATGAAAATCTGTAAAATGGTCTCAAGACCTGGGAATTGGTGACATGGTAAAAGGGGAAGTTAAAGTCAGTGAAGTCGTGGTGGCTCACTGTCCCTGATTAGTATGCAAACCTGTTAACTCTCATGGGGCACAGGGCGCACAGGAGAGGGGGGGAGTAGGGGATAGAGCATAGATTTAATAATAGTAATAAACAACAAAAGGAATGTTTATTCCTGAATCTCCCAACAAATATTCTTTGAAATTATAAACCTCTTCAATCTCTCTGAGAGTCAATATGCCTGTAACTTGAAAGACTACTCTTTTATGATGTATAAGATCTTTGCTAGTTTTTGAACATATTAGGAACATTTCATGTCTGTTTTATCAGGTGATGTGTTCTATGGACCAACACATGTTAGTAACGTTTCTCCCAAGATGTTGTAAAAGTCAATGTTTTGCCTTAAAAGAGTTTGTATTATAAATAGTGCACATCTTTCCTCTAAGGGTAGATATTTGACTTCCTAGAGATTTTCATTTAATTCAATAACATGGGAAGTGCCCAAATATTCCACAAACTATAAACACAGTATCATCTGAAATGTTGTCACATTTGACATGATATGAAATGAAATGGGATAAACATCGGTACCAAGTCTATCATAAACAACCAAGAAAAGAAGGTCTTGTCGAGGACAGTCTAGAAACATTCCCTTACAAAGCACTAGTGTAACAAGAGTGTGACACAGGAAAACTCATGGCATGAGTTAAATTAGTCATTGAGGGTGGAATTCGTAGTGTCAATGCATAATTTTGAATAAATAAAAAAACATTAATGACATGAATATTGAATTTAAGAACGTTTTGTAAATAGCAGAATAACCACCCCCAAAAAAATGTACAGAAGTTACCTAAAATGAAATAGAAGAGAAAAAAAAGATGAAATGGAAAATAACAACAAACAGAGAAAGAGTAGCAAAGTAAAAAGCTCCTTCTTGTAATGATGAAGAAAATAGCAGTCACCTGGAAAGTAATCCAGGAAGAAAGAAAGTTTAATTAAGAAATGCTAGTAACCTCCTCCCTGGAGGATGGACAGTGGAGAACTGGGTGAGGGAGACATCGGATGGTGTAAGATATGATAAAATAATAATTATTTGTAAATTATTAAGGATTCAGGGGAGGGGGGAGCAGGGAGGAAGGGGAAAAATGAGGAGCCGATGATACCAAGGACTCAAGTAGAAAGCAGGTGTTTTGAGAATGATGATGTATGTATGAATGTGCTGGACACAAATGACGTATGTACAGATTGTGAAAAGAGTTGTATGAGCCCCTAATAAAATGATTAAAAAAAGAAAAAGAAATACTAGGAATTTTCATAAATGAGAAATACCAATAATTTAAAATAAGGGGGAAAATAATTAATCAGATTATTAAATTCATTATTAAAATCATTAATCAGATTAATCAAACATAAGGTTAGCAACATAAACAAAAGTTTCTAGGAAATAACAAATGTCGGTGAGGATCTGGATAAATTGGAATCTTTATCCATTACTGGGGGGAATGCAAAATGGTACAGCTGTTATGGAAAGTAATGTGGAATTTCCTCAAAATTCTAAAAGTAGAACTCCCCTATAATCCAGCATTTCTACTCTTAGGCATATGCCCCCAAACCTGGAAAGCAGAGAATCAAAAACTTGTACGTCAATGTTCGCTTTCGAACAATTTACAGTAGCTGAAAGGTGGAGACAGCCTAAATGCCCAACAAGAGATGACTGGATAAAGAAAATGTGGTACAGACACACAATGGAATACTATGAAGTCGACAAATTGAAGAGTTGACCCATGCTACCGGAGCCCTGGTAGTCTAGTGGTTGCTAGGTGAGCTGTGAGCCACAAGGTCGGCAGTGCAAAACCACCACGTACTTAGTGGGAGAAAGAGGAGGCTTTCTAACCCCATTTGAGTTACAATCTCAGAAACTAGCAGGGCAGTTCTACTCTGCCCTACAGTGTCACTAGGAATTATCATCAACTCAGTGGCAGTGAGTTTTTGAGATGGGGAAGTGTGAAGACTTCATGCGGGGCAAAATAAACTAATCAGAAAAGGACAAATATTGTATGACCTTGCTTACATAAGAAGACAAGAAAAGGCAAATATAGACATCTAGGGACCAATGGTTACCATGGAAAAAGGGGAATAATGACAACAGGAAATTTGCATTGGTAATGATAGGGCTGCACAGTTGATTATTGCAATTGTTGTCAATAATCTGTACACCTCGTAAAAGTTGAAATGGCAAAACCAGTGTGGTTGATGAAAATACAGCAACAGCAGAGTAGCTACAGAGGCTGTGTAGGTAGAACTCAGAGCCTCATAGGATTTGGCTTTTCGAGTTAGAATTTTAGGGTAATGGTTATAGGAGAAATCCAAGTTAATTGTAATGGTGTAATAGATTATTTTTATGTGTATACTTATACACACATATACTACATAGAACACACACATTACATAGAATATGAATACAAATGCACCAAATTAAAATAAGTTTACATTATTCAAATCTTCATAACTTAAATCTCTCACCCTACTAAGTGCCAGCGAAGTTATGGGGACCTGAAACACTCTTACACTGCTAGTAGGAGTGGAGCCAGCCAACCATCTGGGGAGAAATTCATAAATATCTAATGGTGGCCTGGTGATTACACCCACATGGTCAGCAGTTTGAAACCATCAGTTGTTCCGAGGGAGAAAATTTGGGCTGTCTATTCTCATAAAAAATTACAGTCTCAGAAACTCACAAGGGGTCTCTATGAGTCAGCAGTGAGTTTTGGTTTGGGTTTGGAACAACATTGAAGATGTACTACGCTATAAATCAGCCAATTTGCTTGTGTGTCATAGAAGCCCACGTATAATGATGTGTTCACAACATTTAGGTAATAGAGAATAATCCGAAACACTGTAAATGGCAAATATAGTTGAGTGGATTAATACATTGTGCATATAAATACAGCAATATATTATATAGCCATTATGACCGCAATATTTCAACATGACTTAACATTCATAAATTTCTAAAATACAATATTAAGTGAATACAGCAAGATGAAATGATTTTAAAGGTTTATAACCTTTGTGGAAATTTTAAAACATATTAAAAAAAGAATACGATTAATAGACAGGTAGAGACAGAGATCATATTCACGTTTTAAAAAATACACAAGTAAGGTTCATACCAACGTTACACCAATCACCTTCTGGGAAAGAGAGTGGGGAAGGAAGTCAAGAAGGGGTGCTGTGAAGACTTGAACTCCGTAAAAAAGTTACATTAAAAATATTGGAAGCAACCAAGGATTAATATGAGCATTACTATTAATATTGATACCAAGAGACTTCATGGAACTTTCAGAACTTGTATTAGGAAAAAAAACTGCAGATGTTTGTAGATGAAATATTAGAACCTCCCTTATAGAGCTACTGGGACACAAAGAACATCGAAAATGCTCCGCCATGTTGATTCAGATAATTATTACTCACCATGAGATTGTGACTGTCTGTTGGGAAATTCTTGAAGTCCACTTGTTACCTACCATTGTCTCCATTCCACATGCCCCTTGACTTCGCCCAGAGAAGACATTCAGTAGTTCCGATGATTGAAGACGCAAACCTTCTATCCCTCTCTTACTGGCAAATCCCTAAGGGTCCTCATTTGCTTGCATGGGAGGGAGAGAGTGGAAAGGGCTGGTGAGAGGTTGGAATAAACGTCTGGTACAAGTTTTAAAGGTTAGTATTTGACTATTCCAACCAGTTCCATATGTGACCTGGTGTATGGTCGTGCAGCAAGTGGCTTTTAAATAACCAAACAGCAGAGTTTATAGTGTTTTGAGATTCTTGGAAGAAGTTTGCTTACATAAATGCCAACTGCATTAGTATTGATTTCTCAAAGAATAAATTACAAAAAGCACAACCATAAAACCAAAGTGACTATTTATTATTCCTTCTGTTCCTTAACCATTGAAAGAATTTCAGAGACGTGGGGATTACACAGCAATTTTTAAGTGCTCGCGTATAAAGCACCCCTTAGCATATGCGGCCGCAAGAAGAGGGGCGGACGCCCTGACTGAGTTCGTCCACATGCTGAACTCTACAAATAGTACATAGTTAACGTGTAAGCGAGAGACTTCAACTTCACAGAGTTAAGGAAAGAACAGATTTGGTTTGGGGGGATGAGTTTTCTCATGTGTTGAATATAAAACACCAATTAAAGTGTAATCGGAATAGCTGTTTGAGTTTTTTGGCTGCATATCAGAAGGAGTTACGGAAAGCAGGGCCTTTTCAATGATAGATACGATTCTGCAGAGGTCAGGTAATGGGCTAGACAGGACACATCTAGAAGGACTTCAAGCCATAAATGCACATGAATCTAGGGAAGTGAATCTCTTTGCAGGACCCGGAGCCTCACTACCTTTGAAATGCTTTCTCCGTTTCCAGGGCGATTCTGGGTTTAAAATGCTTTGCCGTGCACAGAGGGCCTGCAAGCTCCGGGACTGCGCGGTGACCTCGAACAGCTGAGGTTGGAGCATTTGATTTTATCGTCGGCACTGTCCACTTCTTCATAGATTTTGAACTGGTTAAGCATCAACCCACTGGAAACTGACCATTTTCCCCAATCTAGACAAACTCATTTTTTAATGTTTTATTCATTTTGGTAGCAACATACACAACCAAATATACACCGACTCACAATTTCTGCATGAACAGTTTGATGACATTGGTGATATCTTCATGTCGTTCTTCTTCCTCTCTCTACTTCCATTGTTCCATCCCCGTTAGTTTAGACTTTCTGCACCTGGCGTTTCTCATCTGCATTTTAGATGAACCATTGTCAATTTAAGTTTGCATAGATAATTTTTAACAAGGACACAATGCTCGATGCAAACCTTAATAACCGACAAAACTGTTGTTTAGTTTGATGTTAGCTTCGTGGATTAGTTTTTGTTCAAGGTTTAAAAATGTTTCCTGCCATTAGATTCAGGAGTTCCCAAAGTCTGCGGCACAAGTAAGCCTGGTTTTCATAGGAGCTTGAAGTTCTGCGCCATCGTTTTCCTAATTTTTATCAGGATCCAGAGGTTGGAGTAAATTAAATTAAATTAAATACATTAAATGCTGTTGCCACAAATATTCCTAGACTGAACTTCATATCTTTAGAGCTCTCATATAAATTTGAAATTTATTTACATCAAGACAATGCTTGGATATTTCAGAACTGAACAAGAAAGACTTAAAGGTGACTATATAAGGCAAAGACTACAGAGGGCAAGTTAATGGAACTAAAAAAGCAAAATATAATAAGCATGGGTCATGTAAACAAGGATAAGTATGGAGCACTATGTTGTTGGATAGAGAGATTTAATAGGAATAGTAGACATGTCTTTGTCCCAGTTAAAAGCACAAAGAGAATCCGACCAAGACTAAAGGTATAGTCAGTGACAAACTCAAGCCGTGGCAGCTTCCAAACTCATGCAATTGACCTTGCAAGTAGGATTGTAGATGGCACCCAGCCAAAATCCACCAGCCTTCTCCAGGGCAAAGAGTGACAGCTTTGTGTTGCCCTGCGGCTGAAACAGGTTGGAGCACATATTAAACTGTGCCAAGCAGGGTCTGCCACTAAGCTGAACACCTGTAATTCACCCATCTGTGTCCCTCAAGTCCTCACCCCAGAGTAAATTGATTCAGAGCTCTAACAGCTGTCTGGGGGACTCTGCGGGGCTGGTGCACTGCAGGAAAGGCTCTAGGAGGTGACAAAAGCTTTGGGTCATGTTTCCAAGGTCAGAACCCAACGAAGAAAGTTCCTTTGATTCTCTCATGTGTGAAGATGCAAAAGTGACAAGTAGTGGAATCCAAGACTTTCAGATCATTAGGGTGACTAATACATATTCATCCTGTAAATGACACCTATCATAGCCGATCCGAAAGAAGAGACTGCCAATGACTCATCTAGTAGTGTAAAGCAAAGAGTGGGAAGAAAATGAAGCCGAACAATTGGATCCTACAGTGACATGCAGCCTTTTTAGGTTGATAACAGAATGCCAGGGGTGTTTAAAATGTATGTCCATGAAGGCCCACTGTGTTCAAACCAGCGCTATCAAAATAGATAATGTAACTTTGGGTAGCAACAAATTCAAGTTTGAATGGTATTAGAGCTTAAATTCTGAGCACCTGATTTGAGGAAGGCAGCAAATGACAGTGAAGATGCAAAAACCTTATTTCAGGGTTTCCCAGGCAGATGAACCCTCAGACGAGCCCCCTCTAGCCAGAGAGCAGAGAAGGGAAAGGCTTCCTTAAGGAGCAGAGCACGTTGCAAGGTGGAAGAGTGTAGTTGCAGTGAGCTCAAAGTGTGACACATCGTCAGTGGGCTCCTTCCTGACTCAATGTAAAGTTGCTCCAGTTTTTGACAGTTTCTGCTTTGTCTATAGATGAAGGGCGTTCTTTCTTTCATCGTGTCATCGTTTTTGTGTCATTTGTTTGTCTTCTGTCTTGGTTTTATATGATTTTCCATAGATGAAGCCCAGATTAGGTCAACCCATAGAAAGAACAATCGGACCCACACCTTCAAAAGGACACGACAGGGGAGGCTGGCAGGAAATGGAGAGCTGACAAGTGCAAGGAAGAGAAATGTCCCGGAAGTGACTGTGGTGATGGCTGCACAACTCTTATGAATGTGGTTGGATATTAAAACGCAGGCGATGTGATTTTTTGTGTGTCTGTGAAATTGTGAAAAATGAGTGGATTTTTTTAATTGCAAAAAGAAACTCAAGTGGGTTCTGAAGAATTAAAAGAAAAATGCATGCTTTCTCCCCCATTGTATATGTCTAATCTCACAGTATGTCTGATCTCATAAACTATCATCTCAGATGCAAACTAAATATAACAGAGGACTCTTGCCAACATTAGCAAACACAGACTTCAATATATTATGATTAATATATGAAACAACTTTATTCTATATACAAGATATTTTCAAAGTGAACCATCTTCAATATCTGAGGTTCTACTGTGATAACAAATACTTTTCTTTTCCTTGAAAGATTGGGTGCTTGTTTAATGTCTAGATGGTTTGAGGTATTTAGAGTACTATACCTTATTTTATTTCTTATTAGCATTTTATCATATTTTATGAGAATAGGGAATTGTTAGATAAAAAATAGTCAAACATGACCTCTGTGTACTATCCAGAAGTTGTTTACTTCTTCATGGCAAGTTTAATTCCATTAGTCCCAAAGTCTTCTGGAACCACAAACAAATCTACATCTCCTATTGTTTTAAAACTAGCTCAAGCAAGCAGAGTTGGAGCCCCTGGGACAGTGCCTTCTTTATATACCATGCAAAACTGACCAGACACCTGGTTTTAGCCATAAACCTTCAACCCATTGCCGTCAAGTCAATCTCTACTCAGAGTGACTCTATACTGGGTTTCTGAAATTGTACATCTTTATGGGAGCAGGCAGAGCAGCTGGTGGTTTTCAACTTCTGACTTGGCAGTTATGAGTCCAAGAGACTTTAGTTACAAGGGCCTACTTACAAAGGGCTGCTATTCCTTGGTGTTCTCTGAGCCATACACTCCCACCTTGGTATATGTGATCCACCTAGGGTGGACCATGTGATCCCATCTCCTCCCTTCTCTTCCTTTGGGTTTTCCATACTTCCATCCCCTGTCAAAGGAACCTGGTAGCATAATGGGTTATACAGCAGGTTGCTAACTGAGAGATCAGCTGTTCAAACCCACTAACCATTCCTCCCATAAAGATGTAGAGCCTTTGAAACTTACCTGGCAGTTCTACTCCATCCTATAGGGTCACTACGAGTCTGAATCAACTCGATAACGGTGGGTTTTTACTTTTTTAATTTGGGGTGGGGGTTGTACACTGGTCAAATATCCATACATAATTGTTGGGCAATGCTATCTTGTATGGCTATGTCATTTTTCTTGATCAGCCATGAATTCCCTTGAACTCACTACAGGAATCTCCATTCATCATTGTTTCATTCAACAGTCATACATTGATACAATTTATTAATCAATTTATTAATTTAGTGTCTAAGTACTGAGAAGATGGGGACAGTTAGAATGAAATCAACTGTACCCCACAACTTGGAATTCTCAATAAACCTTTTGTGTTGAGGCACACACAAGATAAACTAGAAGCTATATGCCTTACAAAGGTAACTTTTAATTGAAGGTAGGGCTACGAAAAGTTTGTGTCAGTTCAGCTCCTTGCCATTATCACAAAAATGAACAAGTATTTGTTCCAGGACCTAGGCTAAGCAACAAAGATGATGAAATCCCTTCATGAGCCCACCTTCCTAATTAGATATGCCTAATAGATAAAAAGGAATCTCTGCAGTTCTGCTGAATGAGCCATATTTTTTGTTTTATTTTTTATTTTATTCCTTTTTAATTAAATACTTTTATTGGGGGCTCTTACATCTCTTATCACAATCCATACATTTATCCAGTCTGTCAAGAACATTTGCACATATGCTGCCATCATCACTTTCAAAGCATTCTCTTCCCGCTTGAGCCCCTGATATCGGCTCCCCATTTCTTTCCCCACACTCCCTGCCACCCTCCCTCACGAACCCTTGATAAGTTATAGATTGTTATTTTCATATCTTACAACGTCCTCCATTGCCCCTCACTCAGTTTTCCGTAGTTCATGCCCCTGGGATGGGGTTCTAGGTTGATCCTTGTGATCGATTCCCCCTTTCTCCCCACTCCTTGCCCCTAATCCTCTTGGTACCTCTACTCTCATTGTTGGCCTGAGGGACTTATCTATCCTGGATTCCCTGTGTTGCGGGCTCTGATCTGTAGCAGTGTGCATGTTCTGGTCTAATCTGATAAGTAAGGTAAAATTGAGGTCATAATAGTGGGGGGAAGGAAGCACCAAAGACCTAGCGGAAAGTTGTGTGTTTCATCGGTGCTATAGTGCACCTTGACTGGCTCATTTCTTCCCTGTGACCCCTCTGTAGGGGGATATCCAATTGTCTACAGATGGGCATTGGGTCTCCACTCCATGCCCACCCCCCATTCACCTTGGGTATGATTTTGTTCTGGGTCTTTGATGCCTGGTACCTGATCCCTCATGATCACAGAAGCTGGTGTGCTTCTTCCATGTGGGCTTTGTTGCTTCTGAGCTACATGGCCGCTTGTTTATCTTCAAGCCTTTAAGATCCCAGATGCTATATCTTTCGATAGCCAGACACCATCAGCTTTCTTCACCACATTTACTTATGCACATATTTTGTCTTCAGTGATTGAGTTGGGTAGTTGAGCATCACAGAATGCCTGATTGTTAGAACAAAGTGTTCTTGTGTTGAGGGAATACTTGCATTGAGGCCCAATGTCCATCTGCAAACTTAGTTCTTAACATACAGATATGAGTACATAGTTCTATTATATATATAAATAATGGTTCTTTCCTCTATTTCCTCTTACTCTCCTCTTGTCCCACCGTCATGTTTGGCCTTCATTTGGGTTTAGTAATTCTTCGCTGCTACATTATCCTTGCTTAAGCCCCACTAGGCATCTTACACCCTTCCCTCCATTGATTTTAGTTTACTTGTTGTTCCCTTGTCACTAGGTTGGTGTCCCACCCTCCACCCTTCCTTTCGCCCACCTCCCCTTCTCCCATATGCCTTCGGAATCAGTGGTCCCGTTCTTTTCAGCTCTGAATTATTTATCCCACCTGCCTTATCTAGATAGACATGCAGATACACTAATAAGTGCAAAAACCCGGCAAAGCCAAATAAAACAGCAAAGGAAGCCAAGACCAACAAAACAGTAACAACAAAAAGAAAGTCACTGACAAAAATGGATAGGCCTATAAATAGTTCAAGGTCTGTTTCTTGGCCTTTACAAGTGTTTTCCAGTAGAATCTGATGGAATGCCACACTCTGTCTCCAAAGTCCATTTTGTTATTCCCCGTGGATTTCCTCACTTTGCTCCCCTTGCTGCTCTGTTCCATGCGCTTAGTGTTTTGCACCAGCATGATGGGGTCAGATTGCACACAATTCCTGTACTGTGTCTCCAGTATTGCCCCTTCCCTCTATGGTTTAGTGAGGGATGTCGTGTCTCGTGGTGGGGCTGGCCCTATGGTCCTCTCTGTGCATTGTCGGCTCCAAACAAGAATATCGTCCTCAGGGCTTGGTGGGCCAGGATGTCCTCCCCTCCCTCTCCCTCCCTTTTCATTTCTCCCGTGTGCTCTAATCACATGTGCCCCTCTCCCCAAGCTGTAGTCCCAGTGCTGTCCTGTGTAATGCATTCTTCTGAGGGCGAGGGGCATGTCCACATAGTTGGAATTGGGGCAGGCCATGCAGACCTCTCTGTTGAGCCCCTGGTCCGTGCCGGTATGCTATTTTCATGTCTTGGCACAGTGGGTTGAGACCTGATTTTGGAGGGGGGTGGGGAGGCTGATAAAAAATCAGTTGTCTGTATGTTGATGTTTTTATTTCTGGGATTTCAGCTCTTTTCTATTGGTTTGAGTATCTGTCATTATACCATGACCACATTGTTTTGACAACCGTGGCTGTATAATACGTACTAAAGTCAGATAGATCGTATCCTCACACTTTGTCCTTCTTGAGGAGATCTATGCTAATTCTGGGCTTCTTCCCTCTCCATTTAAAGTTGGTAATCTGTTTTACCAATTCTTTGAAGAAGGTTGATAGTATTCGTATCAGGATAGCATTAAACTTATATAGTATCTTGAGCAGAACTGACAACTTTACTGTATTGAGTATTCCAATCCATGAGCATGGGATATTCTTCCATTTGTTGAGGTCACTCTTAGTTTTTTGTAATAGTGTTCTATAGTTTTCCTCATACAAATCTTTTGTATTTTTAGTCAGGTATATCCCTAGATATTTCAATTTGTGCTTAGCTATTGTAAAGTGTACTACCTTTTTAATTGCCTCTTCTGTGATCTTGTCTGCTGTGTATAGCAGTCCGAAAGACTTCTGTTTGTTGATCTTGTATACTGCCACTCTGCCTTACTCCACTATCACTTCCAACACTCCACTTGTATATATAAAATTATATCATCTGAGAATAATGGCAGTTTTGCCTCTTCCTTCCCCAGACAAATACCTTTGATGCCTTTTTTGTCTTATGTTGTTAGCTAGGACCTCCACTACAATGTTAACTAGGAATGTGGACAAGGGGCATCCTTCGCTGATCCCCTTTTCAGTGGAATTGTTTT
>NW_022109491.1:16936744-16938449 GCF_000313985.2 Echinops telfairi | reverse complement strand
CCCCACCTCCCCCTCTCCCATGTCCACCTGGAACTGTCGGTCCCACTTTTTTCTCCTCCAGATTTTCATCCAGCCTATCTTATTTACACAGACCTGCAGAGATAGTAACATGCACAAAAACAAAACAGAGCAAAACCAAGCAACAACATACAACAAAACAACAACAACAACAACAAATCAACAACAAAAAACACACAAGAAAGAAAAGCTTGCAATTAATTCAAGGACTGTTTGTTAGCCTTTAGGAGTGTTTTCCAGTCCAGTCTGTTGGGGCACCACCCTCTGGCCCCAAAGTCCACGTTCAGCATTCCCTGGGGACCTCACCGCTCCATTCCCTTGCTATTCTGTTGCACTTCCTTAGTATTTTGCCTCGGTGTGGCAGGACCATATCGGATGCAATTCCCACACTGTGTCTCTGGTGTTGTCCCCTGTAGGGCTATGGGTCAGTGAGGGATGTCATGTCTCATAGTGGAGCCAGCCATATGGTCCTCTCTGTGGGCTGGATGCTCTAATTGGGACCATCGTCCTCAAGGCCTGGTGGGCCAGGATGTGCTCTACCCTCTCCTCCCCTCCCTTCATCTGCACCCGTGTGCTCCAATCAGATATGTACCTCTCCCGGAGCTGCAGATTCAATGCCATCCTTTAAAATAAATTATTCTGGTGGGAGAGGCAGGTGTCCACATAGTAGTTGAGATTGGGGCTGGCCACTCAGACCTCTCCACTGATTCCCTGCTCCACACCGGCATGTTGCATTTGTATCTTGGAGCAAGGGGTTGAAGTCTGGTCCCTCTTTCCCTGTGGAGCTATAAACAATACCCTCCCAGGTCGTTATTTGTTGAACCATCCTTGCATCCCTGGTATGAATACCACTTGGTCATGGTGAATTATTTGTTTTATATGATTTTATATTCTATTTTGTCCAGTATTTTGTTAAGGGTTATTACATTGATGTTCATTAGGAATATTGGTCTATAGTTCTCAATTTTTGTGGTATCCTTGCCTTCTTTAAGTATCAGAGTTATACTAGCTTCATAGAAAGAGGTTGGGAGTTTTCTGTCTTTTTCTATGCTCTGGAAGAGTTTGTGTAAGATTGGTGTCAGTTCTTCCCTGAATGCTTGGAAGAATTCTCCGTTAAAGCCATCTGCCCTGGTGGATTTTTTGTAGGTAATCCCTTGATAACCTTGTCCATTTCTTCCATTGCTATGGGTCTATTGCTAGACTATCCCAGTTGAGATAGTCTAGGGAGGCATTGTTTTTCCAAGTATTTGTCCATGTCTTCCAAGTTGTTGAATTCATCAGTAGAGGCCTTCATAGAACTGTGTAATTACCCTTTTAATTTCATTAGGGTCCATTGTAATGTCCCCTGTTTCATCCCTCATCCTTGCTATTGAAATTAGTTCCTTCCTTTCTTTGGTTAGATTTCCAAGCAGTCTATCAATTCTATTAATCCTTTCAAATAATATTTAGCTGCAATATTTTTTCCATAGTTTTCTTGTTATCCCTCTCATATCTCAGCTCTGATTTGTATTATTTCTCTCCTTTTGCTATTAGTAGGATTGTTCTGTTGACTGCTCTAGTTGGTGTAAGTTTTGTGCCAGCATATCAATCCTGTCTCTCTTCCTTGTTCATGTGTGCAAGTATTTCCATCAGCTTTCCTCTGATAAATGCCTTTGCTGTGTCCCAAAGGTTTTGGTACATCGTGTTT
>NW_022109491.1:16927741-16936644 GCF_000313985.2 Echinops telfairi | reverse complement strand
GCCAATACCCACTGCTTTTGCAATAGGGCGTTATTCATCCTCCAATTGTTTGCCCTGTTTTCTTCATCGTCCTTTTGTTGATTTCCAGCCTTATAGCATAGTGGTCAGAGAGAAAAGTCTGTGTAATCTCTATGTGCTTGAATTTACTTAGGTTCAACTTGTGTTCCAGCATGTGGTCTATCTTTGAGTATGTACCATGTGGGCTTGAAAAGAATGTGAATTTTTTGACATTTGGGTGGACTCCACAGAAGAATGTAATAACAGGGGATATCAACTGACTCAACTCTGACATTAAAAGGCACAGGCTAACAGACTGGTTTAGAAAACATAACCCGTTGATCTGTTGCCTACAGGAGACACATCTCAAGCTTACGGACAAAACCAGGTTGAGAATTAAAGGCTGGAGAAAAATATACCAAGCAAAAGGCTGAAAAAATTGATCTCAGGTACAAGCCATAACAAGAGACAAGGAGGGGCTCTATGTAATGCTCAAGGTAACAGTAGACCAGGAACCAGTAAGCATAATAAATATATATGTGCCCAATGAGAGACCCACGAAATTGGTAAATTGAACACTCCAAAAGATGATAAAAGTATTCAGAGGCTCAACATTTATGGTAGTTGACTTTAATGCACCCCTATATGAAAAAGACAGATCACAGGGAAAGAAACTTAACAAGAAGGACACAGATCTAAACAGCACAATTGGACGACATGCCTGATAGATATTTTCAGAGTTTTCCACCCAAATGTCATCTTTTACCTTTGGTGTTGGGTGTGTTCCTATCCTGTATCCCTGAAAGTAAGACATCCCCTGAAAATAAGACCTACTTACAGTTTTGCCTCTCACTGAAATATAAGGCATTCCCGCAAAAATAAGATCTCCCCGAAAACAAGGCCTCCTGAAGCTACCATAACTCTGGACTCTATATTGTAGTGGCAGGCGCCACTGCACAGCTCACTGTAGGCCACAGCGTAACCGGAGCAGACAGTAAGTGCGAGGTCTCTTTTAATAAAACAATAAAAAAGAAATGTGTACTGTATTCTTCTTCATGGAAAAATAAGACATCCCCTGAAAATAAGACCTGGTGCATCTTTGGGAGCAAAAATTAATAGAAGATACTGTCTTATTTTCAGGGAAACAGGGTACCTACCTACCTTATCTGCTTGTGTTTTGTGTGTGTGTGTATTTCATTCTTGTCTTCTTTCCACTTTTGAGCTAACGTTATCTTGGGGGCTGTTTTCTCTTTGTCACCCTCTGAGTGGAGTTGTTCTATGTGACAGTCTCTTATTTGTGTTTGGTGAGTGTTGATCTGCCCATACTGGGTCGACAAGGATCTTTTGTAGAGCTGGGTTTCTTTTTACGTAGTCTTTGAGTTTTTCCATGTCTGGGAAGACTCTTACTTCTTCATCTATCTTAATAGATTATTTGGTTGGATATAATATTCTTGGACTTATGTTATTTTCCTTTAATTTTTGGAATATGTTACTCTACTTCTTCCTTTTCTTCATTGTGTCTGCCAATAGGCCTGAACATGTTCTTATTTGGGTACCTTTGTAAGTGACTGTTTTCCCTAGCTGTTCTTAAGATTGTCTCCTTTTCCTCATAGTTGGATATTTTAACTATTATGTGTCTTGGTGATTTGGAATTCAGACTGGCTGGTGTTCTTTTAGCCTCCTGAATGGTTGCCTGATTTTCATTCATTAAGCTGGTGAAGTTTTCCTCTAAGAATTCCCTCGCTATTTTCACTATTGAATTCTTTGTTATGTCTTGTTTCAGTAGTCCACTTTTTCTAATATTATTCCTCCTTATATCATGAGAAATGGCTCTCAGGTTTTCTTCAGCTTTTCTGATTGCCTTATTTGACTGTTTTTCCCATTTGTTGAAGTCTGCCTGGTTATCCACTAGGTCACTGATGCAATTCTCTGCCACCTTAACTCTGTTGGCAATATCTGTTAATTTGCTATTGTATTTTGTTGTTTCATCCCTTAGGTCTTGTATTTTCCTTTGGTGCATTGCATTTAGCTCCTCTATCATTTCATCCTTTTTCTGTATTGCTTCCCTCATATCCTGTATGATTCCAAGTGGCATTCTGAAGATTTCTTTCTGTGGCAGGTCAATGTCTGCTTCATCAATGTACATCGTTAGGTTCCTGAATTCTTCAGTCATTGACTTCTGTTTCTCCTGCATTTTCATTGAGGTATTGGGGCTGTTTGCTGTTTACATGTTGTTTCAGGGGAGTCTGGCGCCATCTTCGAGAGTCGAAGAGCACTGGGCTCTCTTTCAGGACTCGTATGAGTGCTTCTTTGAACTACCTGCACATAGCTGCACTTGGGATAGGGGTGGGAGTCAGGCTACCACTGTACCTTCCTATGATTTCACTGTTACTCTACCCAACCACTATTCTGTTATTTGGAATATGAGTTGGATAGTCCTCTCACGGGATGCTGGTTGGGTGGCTGTGGGCCCACGAGGATGACGTTTCACTGACTGATCTCCCAGAAAGCCATAGTGGTGTGTCTTATGGGGCTTGGAGTGCCTTTCATGGCGTGTGGTGTTTCCCTCTGCAACTGGAGGGTCATGGAGGGCATGTGGGTGTACCCACCTTGGTGTAGAGTACTAAAGATGGCAGGTGGAATTTCCCTAGAAAGCACCGTGGAGGTTGGGATGATGTTCCAGTAGCAACGTGGAGCACCACATACAGTGGGCAGGAGTTTCCCCAGTCACTTTTATGGCTTTGGGGTGTCAGTGGGAGTTCCTCCAGCCATTTGAAGTGGAGATTCCCCCAGTCACGTGGGGTGTAGTGGAGGATGGATGTAATTTCACTAACTGCGTGTAAAGCCAACAAGTGCGGGTTGGAGATCCCCCCATCTGGGCAATCAGAGTTGCCCTAGATAGAAGGGAGTGTCCTGGAGGCCAGTAGTGACTTGTGAAAGGAAATAGAGGGAGAATGGAAGTAAAAGAGGAAAATGCAAGAGCAAAAATTTTAAAAACATAACATACACATACACAAAAAGCAAAGACAAAGTAACAACAAAAACAAAGAGTCTAAATAAGTAAACAGCAAAAAAGAAAAACTGGATCTGCTGAGACTGTGGTTGGAAAGAGATAAGAGATAGAAGAGAGGAAAAAAGAAGAAAATGAGAAGAAGAAAAGAAAGAAAAAAAATAGATAAGTAGATAGCTGAGCTCCATGCCATGCCATGTGTAGCACTGACTCATGTCGTGTGAAACACTGCCATAGGTGGCAGGCTTGATATCTCCCCGCTGGGTGGGTGGGGTTGCCCTAGGCAGAGGATAGTGGGCTGGAAGCAAGCAGGGGCATGTGGAAGGAAAGGGCGGGAGAGGAGAGAAACAGAAAAGAAGATGAAGGAGTAGGAGGAGGAGGAAGAAGAGAAGGGGAGGAGGAGGAGGAGAAAAGAAGAAGAAGAAAGAGAAAAGAATGAAAGAAAAATAAAAGAAGGGAAAAACACACAACTGTGCTCTATAAGACTGAGTGTGGTGGAAAAAGAAAGAAGAAAGGGAGTTGAAAAAAAGAGTAAAAAGATAGCTGATCCCTGATGCGCTGAACGTGGGGTTGGAGGGGTTTAAACCCTGCCCAAAAGTTGTTGGTTGTTGTACCCTTTTGGTGTAGTTTTCCACCAATGCTGGGCAGAATTGCCCTAGTCGGTAACATCACTGTAGATGCCAGACGGAGGTTTCCTCAGGAGCATGGAGTGCTGTAGAGGGCTGCCTTGTGTGGTGTGCAGCGCTCCCACAGAGGGCAGGCTGGAGTTCCCCCTGCTGTTTGGGCAGAGCTGTCCTAGGCGGAGGGTAGTGGCCCGGAAGCCAGCAATGGTGAATGAAAGGAAAGAAAGGGAGAGAAGAGGAAAATGAAAGAAAAAGAGGGAAAAAAAATTCAGAACTGGGTCCGCTAAGAGCAACTGTGGATAAAGACAGGATAAAGAAAGAAGAAAGAGAATAGTAAGTAAGGAGATAAGCTGAGGCCTGATTGCCTCACCATGGGGCTGGAGGAGTTCCAACCCTGCCTCAAGGTAGCAGGGTGGTGCACCCGCTATATGTAGTGTCCCACAGATGCTGAGTGGAATTACCATTGAAGGCAAGATCAGAGTAGAGTCCAGGCAGTGGTTCCTGCAGCAGTGTTGAGCGCTGGAGATCATTGGTAGAGCTGCCTTGTGCTGTAGGCAGCAGCAATGCAATTGCAGGACTGGGGTGTGGTGGGGTGGTGGAAGTTCCTTAGCCACGTGTAGGGCCACAGGACAGGCAGGGATTCCCTAGCCACACAGAGGACAGGCTGAACCTTCCCAACTGCATATAGGTTCACTGAGAGAACAGTAGTTCCCCCCTCCCAGCCTCCCTGTTCAGCTTAAGGAGTTGCCAGAGCTCGTGCCAAGACCACGGATGCCCCAACAGATCAGAGGTGTTTTTTGTTTTTTTTCACGTGGCCAGCTGGAATTGAATTAAATCAAATTGCCCCCACTGGCTCTGGGCTCTGGGTATGTGTTCAGTGAGATATTCTGAAACCGAGGCTAGCTCCAGAGGGTCTTTTTTATGCTGAAAGCCTCAGGGCTCTGTAGCTAACTTCTGGCATTCCTTAGCATTTGGCTCCTTTATTATGCTAATATATGTTAAAAGATTCATTCTGCCAGTTTGTCTTGGAGTTAAACAGTGAGCCTGGGATTTGCAGTTTTTACAGAGAAAATGTTTTTTCTCTTTTTTATATTGGGCTTATGGTGTGCCCTGTTCACACTGACCCCCGGAGGAGGAGATCTAGCTTATCAGAGATGTTGTTTTCTTCTCGGCCAGCTGGCACTGAATTTGATGCCTGGGCTATGGCTACCTGCTTATGCTCTACCACGCTGCAATCTGACTTATGCTCCAAATCTATGGCTACCTGCATAGATCCCATACCCCCAGACTATGAGTGCAAGGCAGCTAACAGAGCAGGGAACTCTGGTGTGGGGTCCTGTGACTAGCATTCAGAGGTTCTCCTGGAGTCTGGGATTATGACCCCTTTTAGGTGTAAACCTGGGGAAATCGCTACTTGCTGCTGGACTAGAGCACTGGTAGCTGCTCTGTCCCGAGCCCACTAGCCCAGCCCAACAAACCTAGAGCGTTTCAGTGCATTCTCGACTCACTTTCTGAGTGAAAAGTTAAAAGAGCGGGATTCAGGGCAGACCCTATTACCTGGTTGCAATTTTAGGGCTCTGCCTCCCCGTCTCCTTCACCTTGCCTCCCAATGTTCTGATCTGTCAGCCGGAGTTCCAGGCGAGTAAATCTAACTGGACACCATCCTCTTCCATCTCCCGTTTTATTTCTTTTTTAGTCAGTTCTTTTTCTTTTCCAGCAGTTTTATTGTCAAATAATTCGCATATTATATAATTCAATGTTTCAATCATATCAAGGAGAATTGTACAATCATCCCCACATCAATTTTTTTAGAACACTCCCCCTTCCCATGGTTAAATCACCTCCAAGATGAGTTGTGTAATCACAATCCTTTCTAGTGCTCCTTCCCCTCTCCTGTTTTCACCCTTTATTCCTGAGATCCCCTTACCCTCCCTGTCATCCACCCCACCCAGTCCTGTATTCCCTATAGCCCCTTGTATCAGTTATTCTCATTAGGTATCCACACCTCCTGTGCTTCACAGCTGGGAGACCCAGCAGAAAACAAATGAAAGACCCAAAGTCATCCTCAGATGGTAAGGATAAAAACATAATAACTAGTATACAGACAAAAATACTAATAATGTGTTAGAAGGAACAGACTCCTGATATTAAAAAACTTAGGGAAAAAAATTCTTTCATGGACACAGTAAGGCATACTGGCACCTAGAACAAATTCAGGTCCTGTCACAGGGTGATCGACAGACCGAGTATCAGGTTCCATCCAGCATAATCAAGATCACAATGGTCTCTGCCAGTTAATAAGGCTGTCGGAGACTCTTGCCGTTGGCTAGAGCAGATCTGCCTGTGTCTCAGTCTCCCTAGACACTCTGCAGATGGTCTTTGGGCTCCTACCTTCCCCCACAGCCCTCCACAAATTGGTGTTCATCATTTTTGTTCTGATGCTTTTTTCCTTACCATATTAACATTTTGTCATTGTGATCTCTGGATCACACAGGCTGGTGTGCTTCTTCTGTGTGGATTTAGTTGACCCCTTGCTTAGATAGCTACTTGTTTGAATACAAGCCTTTAAGACCTCAGACACTATTTCTATGATAGCTGAGCACCACCTGGTTTCTTCACCACTTTGCTGTAGTACCCTTATGTTCAGGGATCGTTTCTTTTTTTCCCCTCCAACTATATAGTTGAGTGTTTACAAAGTGTAAGACACTTTGCTATTCACTGAGCATAAAGAGTTTAAATATTTTGCATGTATCCATCCATTCATCCTTCTATTAATTCGTCAGATATCGGGAACACTTAAGGAACGTCTATTATGTGTAAATAATTATTCTAGCCTAAGGAGACTAAAATAAAGCAACACAGACAAAGTCAATGATTTCATGGAGTTTCCATTATAGAATGGGGTGTGGGCAAGATGCGAGTACAATTGTGTTGCTAGAGTCCCTTGAATCACTTACAACTCATAGCACCCCTGTGTACAACAGAATGAAACATTGCCTGGTCCTGTGCTGTCCTCTTAATTGTAATGTTTAAGCCCATTGATGCAACGACCGTTGCAATCCATCTCAGCGAGGCTCTTTCCCTTCTTCTCTGCCCTTCACACCACAAAGCATGATGTCTTTAACAGGGACTGGTCTCTCCTGATAACATGTCCAGAGTATGCGAGACACTCTCATGATCTTGGCTTCAAAGGAGCATTCTGGCTGCACTTCTATTAAGACAGGTTTATTCGTTCCTCTGACAGTCCTTGGTACTTTTAATTTCTTCACAATATGATAATTTAAATGTATTAATTCTTCTGCTATAGTCCTCATTCATTGTTTGGCTTTCACATGAATATGAGGCAATTGAAAACACGTTGACTTTGGTCAGAGCATCTTAGTCCTCAAAATCACGTCTTTGCTCTTTCGCCCTCAAGTAGAAATGCACAAGATTGACCACTTCTGATGTTCCGGAGACTTCGTTTGCAGACATATGAGTGCCTAGGATTTCTGAGAGGTCCTTCAGTTCTACCCAAATAATTTTTGCATGGTAAACTCTCTGTGAGAAACAACCAAGAAAAAACATAGGAAAGACCACCCAAGCCTACACACACACACACACACACACCCTACAATTAAGGAAACAAAAAAGCAAAGGCAAAATCCAACTAAATTTGAACTGGACCTGGAGTGGTTTAGGGATAGGCTGCATACATCCTGAAGATAGAGAATGATTTTGGGGTCCCAGGATCAGATGAGTTGCTATTGAAAAGCCTGAGAACTAGAAGTGAAATGATGGAGGGTTGAGTGGGATGGGGAACAGCAGTGAGCCTGAGTGGACTTCAGATTGCAAGGATGTAGCCGCTTTAAATCTTAGCCACAAACTCTTGGTTTCATCAAAATGTTCCTCCTGGATTAGAGGTATCTTAGGACTCTTGAAAGAAGTAGAAGAATCAGGTTTAGAGGAATACATGGCCCAGTTAGTGCCATTGATATGACCAGGAAATGCAATCACTGAAAAGTCTATTACATATGAGAGGGCTTCAAAAAGTTCACAGAAAACCAGAATGGAAAGATTAGAGATATTTTTTGAAGCCTACTTGTATATTATAAAACAAAAACATGAATAAGAGTCAAAACAGAAAACAGGTCTCAAAGGGTTATATATATTAGACTTAAACAAAACAGACTATTGTCGACAGAGCTAATCGTCCACAGGAGTCACAGCATCATCTCCCCTGAGGTCATAAGAAGAAGATGCTACCTGGCTGCCATGGGTGTTTGGAACAGGGCTATAACAGATGAGCCCTAATAAAAAAAGAGAAAAAACCTAGGACAGAAATCAAGTTCTTAAAAAGTCCAGACGCACTGGACCAATTGAGATTAGAGAAATCCCTGGCACTATTGTCCTTAGACAGCCTTTAAACCTTGAAATGAAACTATCCCCTCATTTCACACAAAACAAAGGATATTATCATCACAAAGAGCATGGTGTGTCATTGAAACAATGACACCTGTCTGAGACCAAAATATCAGCAATTCCCTGAAAGCAAAGATGCGATGCGGAGGAGGTAGGAGAACCAGAGCTGGGGAGACAGAAGAGCCAGGGAGCAGTGAAAGAGAATGTTGGCATGGGGGCATTGTGAAATATAACTAATGTCTCTGATTAATTTGTATAGCAATTGGGAAATACAAACCTACTCTGCTATTTAAAGTTTCACTGAAAACACAAATTATTAAAATCATTAAAAAATTATTTTATAAAACTTAGATGTAGAAAATTATGAGATATTAAAGACATGAAGGATGCCATTATAATCTCTATCTCACTGCCGCGGAGGCAATGCTGACTCAGAGTGATGACCCCTTTGTGAGTTCCTGAGACTGTCACTGTTTACTGGAGTACAGAGCCCAGTCTTTTGACTGCAAAGCTGCTGGTGGTTTTGAACTGGCTACCATGGAGATCGCAGCCCAGTGTGTAACCACTATGCCACCGGGGCACCTGCCATTATAATGATGGCTATTAAAAAAAAAACAATAGCAATGTAGTCAGTTAGAGGAGAGCCTCAGTAGTATGCTGGTTACACATTGGGAAGCTAACCTCAAGGCCAGCAGTTTGAATCCATCAGCTGCAACATGGGAGAAGGATGGAGATTTCTGCTCCCATAAAAATTACAGCCTCAGAAACTCAAAGGAGCAGTTCTACTCTGTCCTACATCAGAATCAACTCAGTGGCAATGGGATCATCTATTAGAGTAAACACATTTTGCCCTTACAAAATCAAGCAAATGA
>NW_022109491.1:16925613-16927223 GCF_000313985.2 Echinops telfairi | reverse complement strand
TAATTATCAGGTATATGAGAAGATAAGGGAAATAATGTTTTAAAAGAAAAATTAAAGGTGATAGGAGGTTTGGAATGCATGAGGAGAATGAAAGTATACAGTTTTAAGTTCTTTTAAATATATATATATGTAGTAAAATAGTATTTGAAAGTAGACAGTAATAAGATAAAAATACCTATTAATAGACCCTAGAGTAGCCACAAAAAACAACAAAGCATAGCTAATTTGACTCTAAATTAGGTAAAATGTAATATTAAAAATACTTCAATAAATAAAGTAGAAAAGTAAAAAAAAATAACAAATAAATTGCATAGCGAGATAGCATATAACTAGGTGCAGACTCAAGACCCAACCGTATCAATAGCTATAGTAACTCTCTCCCCCAATTAAAAGGGGAGATTTATCACATTGGAATCAAAGGCCGGGCTAAATTAGATGATGTTTATGAAATCATAATTTATATTTAAAGGTGAAATATATTAAAAGTTAAGAAAGAAACCTGGGAGGAGCCACACTATACACCATGAGAAAGATAGTGAAGGTTACTTAATACTAAGCAAGTTAGATTTCAGGAAGAGAAATTTAATCAAACATACAGATAGACATTTCAGAATGATAAAAGAGTCAACTGACCAGCAGATATAAGAATCCTGTATGTGACTATAGGAGCTCAATATTGAAGGAAAGCTTACTCACAATTTGTGAGATGCGGAAGACAATATTGCTTGCCGACAGTAAAAAGGACTGGAAGCACATGCTGATGCGGATTGCAGCCTTACGTATAGATTACAACTCAATGTACAGAAGACAACAATTCTCATAACTGGACCAATAGGTAACATCATAATAAATGGAGAAAATATTGAAGTTGTCAAATATTTTGTCTTTATCGAATACACAACCAATGATCATGGAAGCAGCAGTCAAGAGATCAAAAGATATATTGCATTGGGTAAATCTGCTGCAAAAGATCTCTTTAGAGTATTGCCAAGCAAGGATGTTACTTTAAGAACTAGAGTGTGCCTCCCCCGAAGTGTGGTGTCTTCAATTACCTCGCATACATGTGAATGTTAGACATTGAATAAGGAAAACAGAAGAATTGATCCATTTGAATTGTGGTACTGGCAAAGGATATTGAAAGTCCCAGGGACTGCCAAAGAACAAACCAATCTGTCTTGGAAGAAGTGTGGCCAGAGTGCTCCTTGGAAGCAAACATGGTGAGACGTCATCTCACGTACCACGGTCACCTTGTCAGGGGAGAGCAGTCCCTGGAGAAGGTCATTGTGCTGGGAGAGGGCAGTGGAAGAGAGGAAGACCCTCAACCAGACGGAATGACAGCAGAACTGGACTGCGGCTCAAATGTGGGAGACACTGTGAGGATGACAATGGACTGGGCTAGGTTGTTCATAGAGAGGGTCAGAGCCGACTCGATGGCACTTCACCACAGCATGGGCAAGCCACTACACACTGAAAAAAAAAAAATGGGATAAAAAACACACCAGATGGGAGGCTCAGCTCCCATAAGCATTTATAGTCTCAGCAATACGAATGAAGGTCTCTCTGAGTTATAAACAGCTCAATAGCATTAGGTTCAATTTATTGGTTTGGTA
>NW_022109491.1:16907407-16923157 GCF_000313985.2 Echinops telfairi | reverse complement strand
AATATATACATATACAAACATGTAATAAAGAGGGCCATGAGAAAAGTTATACAGAGGCAGGGTACAAAATGTTCCTTTTCCTTGAGTTTCTGACTCTTCTGAAAGAGTGTGAGGATTACTCACTTCATTGCATTCACCAAGGGTCCCTGTGTCCCTAACCTTGTACAGCATGCTCGGAGAAGCCGAGGTGGGGGGTAGGGGGGTGGTTAGTGGCTGAGGCATATGTGTGTACATTTCAACGTTTTTTCTTCTAGATAATTTTAGATCGACTGTCATCAGAGATGATACAATTCTTCCCTTAAAACATTCGCTTTCCTCTGTTGGTAACATCTTCCTAGAACCATGGCATGTTGATCATCAGGAAGAGATTGCCCTTTGTGGGGACTCTTACCTAAGCCACATGCTTTCTTTGGCTTTCCCTGCTTTCTGCACCCATGCCCTGATCTATTCCATGATCCAATCCAAGATTCTTGATTGAATCTTAGAGATCAAGTCTCCTTACATGCTGAAGTCCAGTCAATTCCCCCTGCTAAACTCACTGTCTGTCAGTGGATGATGACTCAGAGTGACCCTATAGGACAGGGCAGAACTGAGACTGTGAATTTCTGAGACTCTAACTTTTTATGAGAGTAGAAAACCTCATCTTTCTCCCTCAAACCAGCTGGTGGTTTCAAACTAGCAGTTAGCAGTTAGCAGCCTACTGCATAACCACCATACCCCTGAAGTTGCCCCATCAGGTTTCCTACTCTGTAGTCTTGACTGGAGCAAATTGCCAGGAGCTGTTGGTGGGAATCAAAGACCTCAGGTTGGCAGATGAGGAGTTAACCATTACACCACCAGGATTCCTTTATAACTCACTACTAACAAGTCGATTCCAACTCACAGCGACCCTATCGGACAGGGTAGAACTGACACTATGGGTTTCCAAGACTGTAACTCTGTACAGGAGTACAAAGCTTCATTTCCTTCCATGGAACGGGTTGGTAGCGTCAAACTGCTGACCTGGAGAGTAGCAGGCCAACTTGTAACCAATACTTCACCAGGGCTCCCTGGACTCCTTTATAGTAATTAATAAATGTGAAGAGACATAGTTTAACACTATGCAGATATCCTATTTCTCTTTTGAGTTTTGCATACTGATTTTAGCATTTATCCAAAGATGATGCCCAAAGCAACCATCACTGTGTGTTTGATGGTGATTTTTATTGCCCCTTGCCAATATGGATTCATGGTTTGCTTTGGTCTTCACAAGAAACTAATTTTTTAATTCTTGGTTCTCTATTACTTGTCAGAAGTGTCCTCGCGATGCAGTGGTCAAGCAATCTGCTGCGAACAGAAAGATCAGACAGAGGTTTAATTTTACCAGACCAGGAGAAGGGACTAGCCATTATCTTCTGGAAATAGCATAGCCTATGAAACCTACGGGCCAGGTCTACTCGGTCCTATGAGTCAGAATTAATTTGAGGGCACACATCACTCTTTGTGTCCCTTCTAATTTTTTTTTCTCTTTCCGTTTTAATTTCCTTGGTCCTTTAATTTTTGGTTTTTCTTATTCTCAGTAGATTTTTTTTCAGTATGACATTAACACTACCAATTCATTATCCCATCAGCTTCAATTGCATTCTTTTTTGTATCCAATGTTGATTTTACCAGCATTTAAACATATGTGTGTATATATATTTATATATGCTAATCCTCGCTTAAATATTACGCTACTTAAAAAAAATATCCTCATAGATTTCTTTCTATATGCCTGATACTTTAATGATCTCTCTTCTCAACTTCTGGACTATTAGGGTGTTCTTGAAATTTTCTTTAGTAGATAATTTTTAATAATTTAATTTTCCTTAATATCCCTGAAACTCTTCCTTCCTTTCTATCAAGTCCTATAATTTCTCTTTATGCACGTGTGCATGTTCTATATATATTATCTATTTATCTTTCTATATGTCTACCTTTATTTAGGATCCCTGGTGGTGTAGGGGGCTGCTAAACATAAGGTCAGCAGTTCACGTGCACCAGCCACCCTGTGGGAGAAAGATGAGGCTGGCAGCTTCTGTAAAAATTACAGCCTCAGAAGCCCAAAAGGGAAATTCTACTCTGTTCTTTAGAGTTATTATGAGTCAGAAATGACTGGATGGTATTGAGTGCCTATTTGTGTATCTATATTTGTAGAGAGATGAAGATCTAGAAAGTTATTTGGAATAAAGCTGTTAGTGCCATTTTTCCCCCCTAAAAATATTGTTTGTTTTTAAGTCTTTCAAATATTATGGGTAAAACTGATAATTCTGCCTAAATACACATTTAGCTGTTAGAGGTATTAAAATTAATTTACATTTATTATTAATGGAATTTCTTCTTTAATGGATTGCCTGTGGATATATTCTCCCATATTCCTATTGAGCAGTCATAATTTTATAGTTAATTGGGGAAAACTCTTTGTTAACCAAGAATGCTAATTTTCTATCTGAAGAATGCCTAGCAAACACTCTACACTCTTTAGCGATATATATATATATTTATATTTATATATTTAAATATATATATATATTTAAAATCCCAGTGTTGTTTTATTCTGCGTGACTTAATTAAAATTTAAGAATTTCATATATTCAAATCTATGTTTCTGTTTCCTTTTCCTCAGAAAAGTTTTCCATATCTCAACCAAGCTGAGCATTCACTTTTGAGAATAATGTTGAAGGCCTGTTGGACCAAGATAGGAGCAATGAGGATAAGCTGAAGACTAGATTAAGAGGAAATGTTGTGAAGGAAATACAATTAGCCTCATGTGTGCCTGATTATAAATATAACATAACTCAGAGTGAAAAGTGGGTTCACAATCCAAGTTTCTATGATGAATATGTAGGGAGATAGCAGTACCATTCAACAAAGAGGAAAATAAGCACATAGATTTCTAATGGGAATTATTGAATGAGAGTCAACCAATGAAGTCTAAGATATAGGAAGAAAGGTATGTTTGCAGACAGACATGTTTTTTAATAAAAGATAGAGAGTAAGGGGAAGATCATAAAAACAATATGTAAAAGTTAGTTGGTCATTGAGTGGGGAGAGGGGATCAAGGGTTTAAGGTCCTGGGGGAATCAGGACAAGGACGGGAACCCTAATTGTATCTACATCATGTGATTAAAGAAAATACTACATATTCGTCATTTTTAGTAGGTCAGCACATAGCAAGTATACAATTAATGTTAGCAATTAAAATAGATCCAGTAGCCATGCTAGGTAGTCAAGTGATCCAGAGATCAGCTGGAGGAGGAAGAAGAGTAACGAGCATTTCTTGAAAGTCAGGTTTTATGTTGAGAAATGTTACATGCATGCCAATCTCTTTGTGAAGAAGATGCTATCATCTTCATTTTTAAACTTAGGGTCAGAGAAGTTAAGTCAGTTGCCCAAAGCTACTCAAGCTGTGGGGTGACAACCATTGAGACTCAGTGCTCTCTTTGTTCCCAGCAAGATTGTTGCTGTCACTGTGATACCTTGAAATAGGATGTCTACAGACTACAAAATTGATCAGGTAGAGATGTGAACACATCCACACATCCTACATCAATGTCTGTCAGACATTCTCACTGCAAGGGAAGTTGGCATTGCAGCATTGACACGGGGCGTGTTATCTTTAGGTTAAAATGGATATGTGCTCATTACCCAGTGCTGAGGAATCTGATCATTGCCTTGCCTTGAAGACAGTTTGGTTATCTTGCATTGCATATGTGATCATTACCCCCGAGGGCAGAGATGCAATCACTGCCCTACAGGAATACCTATCATTATGGCTTGGCAAGTGGAAAAGTGATAATTAACTTGCACAAATAGATGGGATCATTGCACTACAGCTAGAACTGTTATTGCATTTCCCAGAGAAATGCAATCTTTAGAGTGCAAAAGACAATGTGTTAATTACATTTATGGTAGAGATATGCTCATTATGTTGCCCATGATGATGATATCAATTGCATTTCAGGTGGAAATTGGGATCATTGCATTGCTGATAAACCTGTTATAATTACATTGCAGGAAGAGATGCAATCACTCCCCTGCATGTGGTGCATATGGAGATGGGCTTATTACAGGACAGGTGGAGATGCAATCATTATGCTTTAGATAGGGCCGCTTTCAAGGCATAGCACAGTAGATGAAGATAGGACCCTTTCATTGCTGGAAGATCTAATGCCACATAGTTTGTAAAAGATGCAATTAGTGCCCCAATCACAAGTTTGGTGACCTGCAACTATTTTAAGTTTATAGTGCATGAAAATGTGACCATTACATTGAAACTGGGGTCTAAAAGGCACTATGTGAGTTCTAGGTATAAGTCTTAATTTCCCTTGTCACTTTTACTTAGATGTGTATACTCAAGTGTTGCCCTAAGATGCCCTCTTAGGAAACCTGGGCTACCTGCTGTGAGTATGTGTATAGTGAAGTTCTGAAGAATAAAACATCAATAGAAAAGATAGAAATATAGAAAGCCCAGAGTCATTCCTGTCATTATTGCCAATGAACCAGACCTAAGTATAGCCATCTTGTAACCTTCAGGCCAGTCAATATCACATGGTGCAGAGTTAAGCCGCCCGGCTGAGCCCAGTCTGGGTTATAGCATATGAACCACTAAATGATTGTTGTTATTTTAAGCCACACCAAGTTTTGGGGGGTGATTTGTTATATACAGTAATAACTGAAATTACTGTGTATGCTCTAATAGTATATAAACACTCTATAGTGTTACAAAAGCCTTTTTAACTGAACCAAAGTGATAACTTCTCCATTTACAATGCAAAGTAATTTAATGGTAATAGCTAGAACTGCCCAGAAATGATCTAAAGGCTCATGAAGTTGATTTAATATATAGCTATCCAAAGTGCCTGATCACGTGTCCACTTGATGCATAATGATTGCATCTCCATGAGCAATATAATACTCAAGATTCTTTTTTTTTTTCGTTTGCAGTTGAATGATCACATTTACATGGTGAGAAATTTGAAGATGCTTGTCCTGATGTTAGTTAGAGCTCAGTTCATAGCGAGTTTCTGCTCTATTAGCTGTGTGACCTTTGTTGAGTCACTTAAACTCTTTGAGTCTCTTGGGACATTTTTATAAAGAGTTCCAGACACACAATGTGATTGAGAGAATTATCAGATCATTCACACACAGTACTTAGCATAATTTTTGTCATGTGTGCTATTAAGCACTGTCATCCATGTTCCTGATGTATCAGAAAATGATCTTGCTCTTTAGGGATCGAACTTACCAAACTCTCATCAGACAAAATACCAAGAAGAGCCCCCAAATAAAACACTGATAATCCTTTGGTAGAACTCAATGGGCTACGGACAGGCATGCCTTTATTTGTTTTGTGTTAAGTTGGGACTCATTCCATCAGTGGTTTATCAAATGTTGCCTTAACAAAAGAATAGCGTTTCTAGTCACTGCTGTACTGTGGTTACAAAGATGGGCAGATTATGCTGGGGGAACAAATTAAGCAGCCCCCGAGGAGGAAAGAACCTAAGGGACACAAATGGGATTTTCCCGAAGGAAGTAAGAGAGCTATAGTTAACGTAGCTTCTAGTCATGGAGAGTGTCTTGTGAAATGGTTAAAAATAAAGCCCAAAATCACAACCACTGGCGGAGATGTGAAGCAATTCAATTCCCATGCATTGCATTGCGGAGGAATGCATTGGTCCAACTCCTTTGCAATATCTATTAAAGCCAACAGTGCACCTGGGGTTGTTGTTAGGGGGCCTTGAGTTATCGCCAACCCATAGAGACCCTCACTGCGTACACCAGAAGGAAACACTGACTGCATGGCCCTGTGCGTGCCTTACCATGACTCCGATGCTTCAGACCATGGAAGTAACCATGGTGCCAATTCATCTTAAGGGCCTTCTCTTTTATCACTGCCCCATCCATGGTATGAGGCATGATGTCCTTCTCCAAGGACAAATCTCTCCTGACAATAGGTCCAAAGTATGTAGGGCAGAGTCTTGCCACCCTTACCTGTAAGGAGTACTCTGGTCTTCTTCCAACACAGATTGGTTTGTCCTTTTAGCAGTCCGTAATACTTTCAGTATTCTTCCCTAGCACAATTCAAGCACATCGATTCTCCTTTGGTCTTCCTTATTCAATGTTCAACTTTTTCTACCCCTGTATGCCTTAGTAATGCCAGACATAGTTATGTATCCAAGAGAAATGAGAATACATGTCCCCGAAAATATATGTGCAGGAGTATCTCTAGAGGACTTAGATTACAGCACCGAAAAGTTGAAAATGACCCAAATGACTGTCACCTGGGGAATGGACAAATAATTTTTGATGTATCTATAAAATGGACTGGTATACATGGGGGTAACCCCCCCAAAATCAGAATTTTTTTCAAAGCTATGTATTTAAAAAAATTTTTTTAACAAAACAACCTTATTGCCTTCAAATACATTTGTCAAATCTGTGATTCCTTTTTTGGAAACACTTTTCTAACTCATCTGTTTGCGGTAGATGGCTGACAGCACCTCTTTCATTATTTTCTTCACTTTTTCTACATCATCAAATCACTATCCTTTCATGCCCCTCTTCATTCTCAAAAACAAAAAGAAGTATCATAGAGTGAGGTAAGGTGAGTAAGGTGCATGGGCAAGAGAGGCATGCTGTTTTTTGCCAAAAACTGGTGAACTGAGATGGCTGTGTGAGCAAGTGCATTGTCTTGGTGGCAAAACCAGGTCCCTGTGTGCCACAAATCAGGCTTTTTTTTTTTTGCACACTGTTATGCAATCTTTTCAGAATCTCTAAATAGAAAGTTTGATTAACAGTCTGACCTGATGGAACAAACTCCAAATGCTCTATCACCCTCACAGCAAAAAAATCAAATGAGCATCATTTTGATCTTTGATTTCACTTGGTGAGTGTTTTCGTGGAGAGGTGACAATGGCGTTTTCCATGGACTTGATTGATATTTGCTTTAGGGGTCATAAGAATAACACCATGTCTTGCCACCAGTAATAACTTTGGGGGAAAAAAGTCTGGGTTCTTTCAAAGCATGGCATGTTTCCACGCGATGCTTTTTTTCCTGGTCAGTCAGACCCTGAGACACAAATTTCACAGCAACCCTTCTCATTCCCAAATCTTCCGTTAAAATCACTAAACTGAGCTCCAAGATAGTCCAGATAACTTCCCCATCTCTTCAATGGCCCATTGTCAGTCTTTGAGCACAAGCGCATGAATTTTGTCAACATTTTCTTCCATTCAGGAAGTTAACAGATGTACAGAATGAGGTTTGTTATCAATGGACATTTCACCTTTTTTGAAATGAGAAAACCACTCATACACTTGAATTTTTTTCCATAGCGCTGTTATTGTAAGCTGTGTTCAACACCACAACAATTTCTGCAGCATTTTTCCAGAGCAGGAAACAAAATTTCCAGCCGCACACTGTACTCTTAAATTGGCCACCACAGGAAATCAAATTTGAGCTTCATTTGCTTTTACCAAAAAATTCACTGTGACCAGAGAGAACCTTCCCAGGTGATGCCACTAGATGCTCAAACTCAGAGGGAGTTGCTCAATGCTTGCCTAATGGGGAAAAAATGTGTACTATGAATGCTCTGCCCAGCAGAGTTTTTTTTCCTGTTTTCCTGTGTATAGGTAGGAATGAACAAAATGCCAATAGACACATGCCACAGCATAGACAGATCTCAAATATACCACATGAAGTGACATAAGCCTAATCTTAAAGAAGATATATCCTTTTGTTTTTTATAAAACATAAATGTCAAAAGCAAGTAGAAGTGACTTATAATGACAGATATCAAAAGAGCAGTTATTGGCTAGAGATTTGGTATTGCCTAGGGAGCTGGCAGAAAGAGGTATCTGGGTTATTGAGAATTCTCTTCTTGTATCTTAATGTGGGTTGTTACCAGGATAAATGCCTATGGTAAAACTCATTACTTAAGATTTGTGTCTTTCACTGTATTTGTTTTATGCATCCTTAAAAAAATAAACCGATAGATAAAAATTCATCTTTTGGGGGTTTCAGGACAGGGAGGTCTGGGGAAGTGGGTGCATGTGATAGGGATGCCACAACAGGAGGAACTCAGAGGTACAACAACTTGGTTGTCTGTGGGCGATGCAAATGGTGGAGACCTTGGTTACTCACCCAAAGGTTGAATTAAAGTGCACTCAACATACTTGTGAAAAAAGCCCTGGCCATTCACTCTCTAAATAGCACAGTCTTGAAAATCCCATGGAGGTCAGATCGACTTTGATCTACGTACGGGCTTGCTGTATTTTAATAGACTCAACAGCAATACATTTGCTTGTGTGTTGGTTTTTGTTTTTTTAAGAAAGAAAAATGACTAGTTTTATTTACAATATTCAAAGAATCTTGCCCAAAACCCAGTTTTGCATGCCCTGAGTCTTTTGGGTTTGGGTTGGTACCCAGCTGAAAGCCCTGAGCAGTTCTCCCCACTGCAGACTCAGCACCAGCGTTAAGAACACAGCAATCCTCCAATAGAAAGCTATATTTCTGAATTATCGCACAAAGAGCCTACCTCAAACGGCCCTGTCTGCTTGGTTTCTGGAGGACTTTTAGGATTGAGTATCCACTCAAACCAAACAACAGGAAGCAGAGTCTGCTGCGACATGCCTGTCACTCCCTGGGAAGTGTTCTGTCGTCACTGCTGCAGATGCTGACTTGTCTCCCCACTTGGGTCCTCTGACATCCCCAGGGGCCCAGCCAAGCCCTGATGGTTAGCTCCTACAGTCTGTCCCTAAAGAGGGCTGAAGAATGACTAGACAGGACTCTGGAGACAATGTCCTGGGCCAGAGGACTCTGATCCCCAGGCCGGCAGAGTCACCCTGAGGCTAGATTTATGAGGTTTCAGCAAAAGGGCTGGCATTCTTGTGGCCATCTTCTTACCCCTTCCTTTCCACATGACCGTGTCCTTGGCCAGGTCCCCATGTCCTCAGATGGCTGTTGCCTTTTGGTAAATTGGCAATTAAGAAAAAGAAAGACATTTATCATGGTCTTGTGGCTGCCCATCCTGAAACCCTCAGGGCAACAAGATGCCTGAACCTGCCTAGTCTGAACTTAATGGCTTTGACATACAGAGAGGGCATTCTAACCAGCTGAAGTTTCCTCCTTGGGGAACCTACTTCTAGGATTCACACGCTAAAATGTCCACAGTTTTGTTTTCAGTGAGGATGGCTGAGTTTCCCAGAAAGCATGTCTCTCGTAGAATCAGCTTACCTTGTTTTGAGTCCTCCATGCATCGTGCATGGAGGTTGTAAATCTGGGAGGGTTCTGACTTCATTTGTCTCATTCTGTTCATTGTCAGGATCCAGCACGACAAGCTATGTTCAGTCCTTTTCAAGCAACGACAAAGCTCCACATCAATAGAAGGCACTGGAATTATTATTCATGATTGCAATGCAGCCATTTTTCCAATTTTCACACATCAAAATAATCGGTCATTTATGCCCCTACCCTTTCTCCCCTAAATTGATTCATTCTCTGGTTCTCTAGCTAATCACTAAATCCTCATAATCGTCATCCCCAAAACACTCAGTTTAGATGCCTTGAAGGCATTTTTGAATTCTGACTCTTATTTATTTCCTACATTGAGCCAGACAGCGAATTTCTTTGGGCTTGTGTTTGGCAGCTTCTTTTCCTCTACCTTCCTAGTGCCTTTAACTAACGAAACTACACACTGGGATCTTTATCCTCCCCTTACACCTTTTCCTCCTCTATTCGTCTTATACATAACTTCCAGGCTCTTTTCCCTAAACTCAGCTTTCAGGAGATGCTCTTCCTATCCTCAGGCTCCAACAACAGCTTCCGGCTCTTTCCAGGTCTATGTGCATACTCCATGAGTGCTTCAGTACCGTTTTTGCAATTGTCTCTTCCTTCATTTCTCTTCTTTGCCCATCAACCACCTTTTAGCTATAAAATCACCATGGGAGGTCAGCCCCAGCACAATGAGAAGTGCTCATCCGACACCTTCTCTGAGAATTTGCCATCAGTACTGAAAAGATATCTCCAGAAAGCCGTTGCCATTGAGTTGATTCCAAGCCATGGCAGCGCTGTGTCTGCACAGTCAAATCACTTCATAGGGGTTCATAAGGCTGTAGCCTTTGGTAAGCATATAGCCAGGCCTTTCTTCCATGACATCACTGGGTTAAGCATTTGACTACAAACCACCAACTCTTGGTCAATGGATGGGCACTTCATCATTTGTGCTATTCAGGGACTCCATTTGCCATTAAGGAGACATGCGCCCTAAGACTACAACAAGAGGCCTCTTAGATTGATTAAACAGAATCACTAAAATCACAAGGATGGATGAGGCCAAGTGCAAGTGAAGACAAAGAAAAATTGGAACCCTTATATATTACTGATGGAAATAAAAAAAATGACACTGCCATTTTGGAAGACACTTGGTAATTTCTTTTAAAACTCAACATTGTGTATACCCTGTTGTTGTTTGTTGCTGTTGAGTTGTTACATCTTACCCCTATGTCCCGCAGAACGAAACAACGGCCAGTCCTGCCCCATCCTCGCGATTGTTCTCATGCTTGAATCCATTGTTGCAGCCCCCATGAACCTCATCTTGTCAGTGCCCTTCCTCTTTCTCACTTCCCCTCGAGTTTACCGAGCATGATGCTCTTTTCAAGGGACTGCTCCCTCCTGATAACATGTCCAAAGTACATGCGATGAAGTCTCACCCTTCTGGCTTCTAAGGAGATGTACTTTTCCAAGATAAATTGGTTTATTCTTAGGCAATTCATGGTGGTTTCAATATTCTTCACCTGCACCATAATTCAAATGCACCAATTCTTCTTCAGTCTTCCTGATTCAATATTGAACTTTCACACAAATATGAGGCTATAGTGACAACAATACCATAAGGATTACATTTCTGCTATTGGGTAAATGAGGAGGAGTAACCTCCCATTGAGGAAAATTGCTTAACAATATTACATAGAACCCAAGAGGAGAATATACCTGGTAGTGTGTTCCTAACTAGACACTTTTGACCTAGTATAGTTCCAGCCTTGGATGACCCAGGCCATGTGCTATAGACAACTGGGATGTTAGATGATGTTCTTTCAAGGCACACAACAACTTTTATAGGCCACACGCAAAGAACTCTATGTGAAAATACCACTTAGTGAACTAGATTTTACCTCAAACTCACCTATAGCACTTAGATGTAAGCCTGAAACTCCCTAGTGTTAAAATAAATAGGTGACTTTTATCCCAAGTTCTAGGGGTTGTTGTACTTCGGTTTGGATCTATTGCTTCGAGGGTGCCCAAAGAATGGTGGCTCTGGACTATCACATGTTTACTAATTTAATGCCACCTTGCTTCCTCATGACATATATTAGTTGGGTAGGGATGGTTCTTCTGCCTTTGTCAATGAATATTATTGAGTTTTTTCCCATCACCAATCCCTACTGTTTGTTGTGTAGTATCCAGTCACTTAAGAGTTTAATATGTACACGTCAACAATACATGTAATGTGGTTGATAGTCAGTCTGTATTGTATAATTTCCTTTTTGCAATAGTGTTTTAAATTCTACACCATTGGTTAAATTAATGACTCTAATTACCTTATGCCCCAGGGGGATGATTCATAAAGTTCTCTAACATAAATTAAAATGATGTCCCTAAAGTGAACCGGAGTCCAATATAAACCATAGATATATGAATGGATTTGGATCTTGCCCTTAGTTCTAGCCCCATTCTAAGAACAATTATTTTTTATGACATGGTCCTTCTTTGATGCTCACCCTCAGAACAAATCACAGAAGATGTGGAGGCTATAGCAAAGTGTGACAACGAAACTAGATGGTGACCAGCTATCAGAAAGAATAGCAAATGGAGTCTTAAAGACTTGTCTTCAAGCGAGCAGGCACCAAAGTGAGGCATCAACTAAGGTCACGTGGAAGAAGCATGTGTAAGGCAAGGATTGTAAATAAGAAAATCCAAATCCTAAAGAAAGAATTGTATCAGAGCTTGAATTGAGAACACTCAGTTTGTAGAAGGTTATGGATGACAGTGAAAACCCCAAACCCATTTGAAGGGTCCCCACTAGGATTGAGCCTCAGGTGAGTATCCCTTAGCCACAGTGCAGGGATGTGAATAGTCTTGCTATCAGACAGAAAGGATTGCAATATTGATTGCAGCAGATGTAGTTATGTTAAAATGTAATATCTTATCAATGCATGTCCTTTTTGAACCACTTTAAAGTTGTTTCATTGAAATAAATATTAGAAGGGAAATACACTTGGTTTAAGCCTCCGGTGAATTCTCTCTGGCCATAGAACAAAGATGTGAATAACCTTATTACCATGCAGATTGCATTGTAAAGCACATTATTCCGGATGCAATTAGGTTAAAATTAATCACCTTATCATTTTATTTCATTTTGACTAATTTTAAATTTGTTCTAGTTTTTTATATTTTTGTAATATTTATGTATGATGTATAAAATCTACACATTGTAGAACTTCTTTTAGAGGTTTTTTTCCCCGTTTTACTTGATGATTTTTGTTATTGTTGTTGTTTGCATGTTTTCCTGTAACTGGATTAATGGTTTCTTTGGGTATGGCTGGGGAGCTTGGGAAGAAGTAAGGAGCTAATAATAATAAGTACAAGAAAGAAGCAAATGTTCTAAAATTGATTGTGATACTGATTGTACAATTCTTCAGAATATGATTCTAATTCATAGTAACCCTATAGGGCACAGTGCCGTCCTGAAACTCACTGTCTTTGTGGGGTTCAGAGACTATAATTTTTTACTGGGCAGAAAGCTGGATCTTTCTCCAATGACCTGCCCAGTGACTTTGAACCGTAGAACTTGTGATTAGTAGCCCAACTCAGAAATCCAGTCAGGATCTGATTAGAACTTGTAGAAATCTAGCTGTTTTCCTCTGGGAACAATGGAGAGTGACATAGTTAATACCCAGTGATAACGCTGAGGGTGGTGGGTGCTTAAAAACATTACGGGGGAAATCCCATTTTCTTTTAACTCCATCTTTCAGTGACCTGTTTGAAGCCGTCCTTGTATATGCTGGATTTCTACTCAGCACGTGGTCAGCTGTTACTGTGTTCTTTCCTTCCACATCTCCTACGCGAACTTTAGACTTAATATCTTCACGGTGCCACGTTCATGCGCTGCTTTGAAAACTTCAGGCAATTCCTTCCAATTGGTCATGACCACTTTGAATGTTATGCTTCACTCTGAGACTTTATCAAATTCACAGCATTTTACATGTTTTTAAGTTTATGTTTGTGACTATAGAGCATGCATGTTGACCCCCTTTAAAAATGTATTGTTCAAAGAAATAGACTAGAACAGGTCAATGATCAATTCTAAGAGACACCGATTGCTCTGTTCCCCTCCCCAGAGGGAACTGACCAGTGCTAAATCTCATACTGACAAACAGAAATGAGCAGTATCGTTATCACTAAGCCAACACCATTAAAGCTTGGTGTTTATTGACACTTCAGGTGACTGGCTGATGCCTCTCTAGGCCAAGCTAATGAGGAGAAGTTCTCAATTCCCTCTTATCAAGATTGAGCAGCAGCCACAGCTACCCAGAGAAAGTAGAAATTACTGGGAACACATTGACATTAGCCAGATGCTGGACCTCAGTCATTATGCATGCACTCAGGAGCACATTTGTGCACTCAAACATCCAGCTGCTTGATGGTTTTGTTCAACCTTGTTGTGTGTGACAGCCTGTGCCCCCGAGTGTGTTGTTGTCCTCCTTGGTCGGGTGAAGGAGTCTTTGTACTCGCGGCTGTCTCTCCTGCCGTTTGCCCTGAGCACACAAAGGAAACAAGCTAAAGCACAGATTTGAAGGTCTTCTTGGCTATGGCATTTCTTAAGTCTCCTAGCGTTAGGTCCTTACTAATGGGACCTAGTTAATCTGTCCCAGCTCTGGTCGTGTAGTAGTTACACATTGGGTTGAGATCCACAGGTTTGGCAGTTTGAAACCCCCAGAAACTCCACGGGAGGAAGACTGGGCTTTCTACCCCCTTAAATACGACAGTCTCACGAACCCACAGGAGGTCTCTATGAGTCAGCATTGACTCAATCAATGACAGTGAGAGTTTTGAGAGAGAGTTTCATTTTCTATAGACCCGGTACACGTAACTCACATTTCTACATACTGCCAGCACTATTAACTAATTATTTTGTTTTCTTGAGAGTCAAACTATGTTATTTTTTCATAAAGGAATTGCAATCTTCTGGCACTAATGAAAGATAAGATTCAAAGAAACATATAACCATTAATTGCTTGGGTAGACAGTAATTCTGGGTAGACATGCCCAGAAAAGCCTTTTTATCTTCTTATATGTTACTAGAAGCCTGTTTTATTTTATTTTCAAAGTAGCAGTGAACCTAGACAGAACTCCACATGCCTCAGCCATCGTCGCAGTTGTGCTGCTCCTGTCCATAGTTCCAGCGAACAGCATTCAAGAGAAGATGCTCGGGAGGTTTCGGAGAGAACTCCTTATAAAGAGTGAAGCAACTCTCTTCTTTTTTCTGCCTTGAAAGTAGGCACATTACTACTTATGAAATGGGCATCTTTGGTCAAAGAGGAAGCAAGAATGAGGTTGAAAACCATGCTAGAAAAATGATGAAGGGAAAAAAATCTAGTAATAGTAAGTTTTCTGCTCTTTTTGCAAGAAAGAATGAACTTTTCACATGTTTAAGTGACTTTCAAACCAGGTTTTATTTGACTAGAAGGCATAGAAGTATTAGTTGAGATATTTGTCCATGTTCTATTTAAAAACATTTCATGTGCTACCATTCGTATGGGCATAAGGATTTGATAAGATACTCTGATAATTGATTGTAGAGCGGTTTTTGGTCTGTTCGTTTGTTTGTTTGTTTTTCCTCAAGATAGAGGTCATTTTGTCACTTCCATCTGCCAGAGCTGAATTTGGGGAGCAATAAAGTGGCATCTCTCCTATATAAATATTCATGTTGGAGGTAGACCCTATGCCATTATGGGAAATGTAAATGGTTCTGAGACAAATTGAATTTTGTTCAAGTACAATATACAACATTGAAAACCAGCCCCTAGGAATCTTTGTCTCCAACAGCTGTTTTTCTTCTTTGGAACCGGCACCTGGTTAAGATGGTCAAGTGCATAGCTATAGCTACAGTATATTTCTGAGCTTAAAGAAGGTCAGTGTCTCTGGTTATCCAACTGCTTGCTTACAATTAGTAGAAGGAGGTTAGGAAAAACCAAGTGATTTTCCTGGTCAAAGGCTTAGGCTTTATCTGAACTTCTTACCTGAATCTTATCTTAGTATCCCAAAGGTACTAAGATCCATCTTTGCATATAAACTGATAGTTCAATGAATTACGATAGACATTATTTGAAAGATACTAGCAATCTACACACTACAGTGGCTTGTATGATATTATGATGCTCAGTCTTATTTCAAATATCATCAGGATTATACATAATGAACAGGTAAGTTTCAACAGTGTCCAGACTAAGACAGACAAGGAAGGAAGACATTTTCTTCAACTTCTGAAAAATATTGGCCAGCGAAGACTTTATGAATATCAATATGACATTATCTGGCGTTGTGCAGAAAATGAGACCACCAGGTTGAACGACACTCAAATTTTAACCCCCTCCCAATGGGGGTGGACTACAGATAGGTAGGTAAAGGGAGACATTGGTCAGTGAAATACATGAAAAAAAAAGATAAATTAT
>NW_022109491.1:16902371-16907307 GCF_000313985.2 Echinops telfairi | reverse complement strand
AAGAAAATGTTTTGAGAATGATGATGGCAAGAAATGTACAAATGTGCTTGACACAATGGATGGATGTGTGGATTGTGATGGGTTGTAGAAGCCCCCAATAAAATGATTATATATAGATAATCTCTATATAGATTATATAGAGATTATATAACCTATATATATAGATTTTTAATATATATATAAAACCTTGAAACTAATAAAATGATTATATATAGATAATCTATATAGATTATCTATATATATAATCTATATAACACACACACATATATATATCAAGGTTTTTTATATATATATATAAAATTTGAAAATATCACATCTGAATTTCGAGACCAACTCAAGATAATTTTTTCATTGAACACTCATGGCCTGAGAGCAGAGGAGCTGTGAGATGACACCAAAGGCTTCATACACAAAGAAAACAAAGGACACTGAAAAGGCACAAAAGAAAAAGAGCAGTATAAACATCATAAAAGACACCGAAACTTATTCTTGACCACAGAGTAGCCAAAGTTTATGTCCTAGGGGCAGTTTGATAAACACAGTGAAATAGTATCATGAGTCGTGCAGGGACCTGGAATGAGGAAACTAAAACAGAAGACGATGCAAGCATTTCTCAAGCTCAAGAACCTGCAGGGAAACACTGCAGTCTGCGAGTTACACTATTGAGGAATTCTTTAGGGAAACTATGGAATGATGCAGGAAGCGTCAAAAGAAGGTAGAATGCACAGAGTCCTCTTTCAAGCTGTTCTGAAGGCCTGTCTTCAGACCGACCTGTTTTAATCATATTCGACCTCTTAAGAAAACTGAACACTGACCAACTAATTCTTTTTGGAATATTGACAGACAGTGACTGGAGGTGCTTCAACGAAAGAATGCAATGCTGGAAGCACTTACTCTTTTATGCCAGGAATTTTGGAAGAAAGCTGCTTGTGCCAGATGGGAAAAGAAGATGATCCGACAGAATGCAATATAAAACAATATCATCAATGATACTGATGCATATTAGCACAACAGGCCACTGTTAGAATTTCAAGCCAGATGCAGAAGAGGACGTGGAACAAGGAATATCATTGCTAACGTCAGATGGATCTTGGCTAAAAGCAAAGAATAGCAGAAAGATGGTTATTTGTGTTTTACACAAAATCATTCTATTGTGTGGTCAATGATAAAATATGCATAATTTGAGAGAATTCCAGAACAATTCACTTGTGCTCACGCAGAACTGGACATAGGCCTTTCAATAGACAAGGTTGACAATCAGGAAATGTGTGCATCATACTTATTTCATCTGTATGCTGAGTCAATAACCTGAGAAATCGGACTAGATGAAGAGGAACGTGTAGTCGAGACTGGAGGAAGACTGAGTAAAGCATATGATGTGCAGATGACACGACCTTGCTTGCTGAAAAGAAGGCCTGGAAACACTACTGTAACTCAAACAATACAACCTTCTGTATGGATTATGCCTCAACATCAATGCGTAAAAGTTTTCACAACTGAATCAATAAGCTACATCACAATAAATGGAAAAATATTGGAATTGAGAAGGATTTCATTTTTTCTTAGATCCAACATTAATGTTCATGAAAGGAAGTCATGATGCCTTCTCCAGACTGGTCTCTCTTGACAACATGCCCAAAGTATGTAAGAAGAAGTCTTGGCATCCTTGCTGCTAAAGAGGATTACACCTGTAATTCTTCCGGGACAGATTTGTTTATGCTTTTGGACATCCCTGGTCCTACCAACATTCTTCTCCAGCACCACAATTCAAATGAATCGGTTTTAGTCTTCCATATTCAATAGGCAATGTTTACCTGCATATGAGGCCATTGAGAATATGGTGGCTAGGATCCGGCACATCCTAGTCTTCAAAGTAACACCTTTGCTTTCAACATCTGTCTTTTGCAACAAACATGCCAAATGAAACATGTCATTTGATTTCTTTACTGCTTCTTCCATGAGCAAGATGAAATCCTTGGCAACTTGAATATTTTCTACATTTTTCATGAAGCTATCTATTGATCCAGTCATAAAGGTGTTGGTCTTCTTTATAAAGTTGTACTCCATACTGAAAACTGAAATCCTTGATCTTCATCAGTATGTTTTTCAAGTTAAAGCGCTCACTTTGAGCAAGTAAGATTGGGTTCTTAAAACGCTTTCCTCCATTCCTGATGTTGTGCCCTTCATACTAACCAGCTGCATTGGTTATTTGCTTAGCATAAAGACCGGGTAAATGTGGGAAAAGGATACAACCATGATACACACTTTTCTTAATTTTAAACCATGCAGTATTTCCTTGTTTTGTTCCCACAATTGCCTCTTGAAACATGTACAGGTTCTACATGAGCACAACGAAATGTTCTGAGATCCCCAGTCTTCTTGGAACTATCCATAGTCCTGAGATATGATCCACACAGTTGATTACCTTTGCATAGTCAATAAAATACAAATAAACATCTTTCTGGCATTCTCTGCTTTGAGCCAAGCTTCATCTGACATCAGCAATGATATCCCTTATTCCACATCCTCCTCTGAACCTGGCCGGGATTTCTGGCAGCTCCCTGTTAATGCAGTCCTACAGTTATTGTTGGATGATCTTCAGCAAAGTTTTACTTGCATGCAATATAATAATGTTCTATAATTTTTCAATTTTGTGGGTCCCCTGTCTTTGAAATGGGTACAAATATGGATCTCTTTCAGTCAGTTGTTCAGGTAGTTGTCTTCCTAATTCCTTGGCTTGGACAAGGGAATGCTTCTAGTGCTTCATCAGCTTGCTAAAACATTTCAATTGGTATTCCATCTATTCCTGGAGCCATATTTTTGGCTAATGCATTCAGTTAAACTTGAACCTCTTCCTTCAGTACCATTGGGTTTTGCTTATATGCTACCTCCTGGAATGGTGTAATGTTGACTAGTTCTTTTGGTTCAATGACTGTATTCTTTTCATCTTCTTTTGATACTTCATATATCATTCAATATTTTGTCCATCGTTTCTTTCAAGATTGCAGCGTGAGGCTTAAATTTTCTTCAGTTTATTCAGTTGAAGATTTCTGAATGTGTTACTCATTTTTGTTTGTCTAACTCTGGGTTGTTTCACATTTAATGATAATACTTCACTTTGTCTCCTTGAGCTACTCTTTGAAATGTTCTATTCAGATCTTTGACTTCATTTCGACCATGTGCCTCAGCTACAATTAGGGAAAGTTTCAGAGCCTTTTATGAGATCCACTTTGATCTTTTTTCTTCTTTCCTCTATTTAAAACAACCATTTGCTTTCTTCATGCATGGTGTTCTTGATATCATCCAAGATTCACCAACTCTTCTGGCATTAGTGTTCCATGAGTAAATCTGTTCTTGAGATGTTCAGGATGGATATAATCAAGGTCCTGTTATGGCTCTTGCAGGCTTCTTTTAATGTTCTTCAGCTTCAACTTGAACTTACATCTGAGCAATTGATGATTTGCTCCACAATTTGCCTCTGACTTTAGTATAGCTGCTGCTACTGAGCTTCTCCGTGATCTCTTCCACAGATGCTGTCAATTTGATTTCTGTGGATTCCATTTAGAGAAGTTCACCTATAGATTCGCCTTTGTGTGGTTGAAAAGGTACTTGCAATGAAGTCATTGGTCTTGTGAAAGTCTATCTGTGATCTTTTGCTTTTTTTCTATCACCAAGGCTGTATTTTCCAATCACGGTTCCTTTCTCTGTTTCCAATTTTTGCATTCTAACCACCAACTATTATCAATTCATCTTGATTGCACATCTGATGAATTTCCAACTTAAGACATTGGTACAATTCTTAAATTTCTTCATCCTTAGCTTTAGGAGTTGGCACATAAATTTTAATAAGAGTTGTATTGGCTGGACTTCCTTGAATGTGGATAGATATTATCCTATCACATGCAGCATTATACTTCAATATAGATCTTGAAATACCCTTCTTAACCTATGATGGCTATGCCATTTCTCTTAAATCTGTCATTCCCAGCATAGTAAGTCATATGATATTTTAAAAGTCAAAATGGCCAATACCAGTCCATTTCATCTCACTAATGCCTAGGATATTAATCTTTATGTGTTCTATTTTATTTCTGATGATTTCCAATTTTCTTAGATTCGTAATTTGCACATTCTAAGTTCCAAATATTAATAGATAATTGCATCTGTTCCTTCTTATTTTGACTTGTGCCCCATAAGCAAATGAAGGTCCAAAGGCTCCTTCAGGATTTACTCCATCCACATCATTATGGTCCATGCTCTTCCTCTGTCATATGATGAATGCTTTGTGACTTGATGGCCTCATCTTCTGGTACTATCTGTGATAGATTCAGGAGGTTTTCCGCATCTGACAAGGTTTCTGTGCCATGAGTGCCTATTCTTCTGAAGTAGATAGCCTATTCCTTCATTGGAGTCTGTTCTTAGTCTGAAAGCTCTCCTAAAGCCTTTCCGTTTGGGTGTCTCTGTTGGTATTTGAAAATACCAGTACCACAGCTTCTGGCATCACAGTAACACACAAACCATCCCAGTATGACAAACTGATAGGCCGATGGTGGAACAAAAGCTAAGAAAGAATAATTGATGCCTTTGAATTATAATGCTGGCCCCCCAAAATCAAATCTACCATAAAATTTCAGAAGGATGAACAATTATGTCTTGCAAGAAATTCAGCCAAAAATCTCCTTACAAGTGAGTAGGATGAGACAGCCTCTCAGGTAATTTGAACACGTGATCAGGAGGGACTTGTCCATAGAGAAGGACAGTGTGGCTGGTATAATAAAGGATCAGAAGGCGAGATGAAGACCTTTGGTGGGATTGGCTGGCCCAAAGGCCATAACAAGGGAGTCAGCCGTAGCAACGGCACGAGACCAGGCAGTCCGTACTTCTCCTGTATGCAGGGTTGTTATGCAATGGAAGCAACTAGAAGGCAGCGAACAAC
>NW_022109491.1:16899076-16900256 GCF_000313985.2 Echinops telfairi | reverse complement strand
GTCATCTGCTCCTGTGTGACGTTCATGATTATTATTACTAATGCTACCACCGTTGCTGTTATCGCTATGTCCAATTTGAAGAATATGAATTCTGCAGAAATAAAATCCCTCAAGATCACAGAGCAAGTAGCAAGAACCAGAAATTAAAATCTGGCTGGTGGGAACCGAAAGTCAGGCTTTCAACGATAGCTATCATTGTTATGTCTAAAGTGTAAAATATCCTGATGTCTTTATATTTTGGTTATTTTATATTAATTATTAAACATTAATATGTGGTCATATTTTATATTAATTCAATAAGATCCTTAATAAACCCTTAATAACATGAACCAATTAACTATCTGACCCTGGGCAAGTTATTTATTTATATTTAATTAACACATATGACCTTAATTATGTGCTAGGCTCTACCCTCAGGACTCTACATAGATGACTCGTTTATTTCTGATTTCAAACAAGAGTGAGCTAGTCAATTTACCAAGAGGAAACTGAGGTATAAAAAGGTGGAGTCTCTTGGCAAAGGCCACACAGGGACAGACTCCATGGCCTCATCAGGAAAAACGGAGCGATGATCACACACCTGGCATCCTGTGAACTGTGCATTTCAACTCTCATTGTATTGATCAACTGCTGAACTAAATTATTGATCATACAAGAAATAACTTTCCAGAGAAACACTGCATTTAATAACTTCTTCTCGCCATGAATATTCCTTACAAATTAGGGCTACGAAGTCAACTACAGCTGGAGTCTCCATGTTTGTCAGACTGAAGCTGCGTATCATACAAGGTCATGAAGGCACATGGTCAGGCCTTTCTTCCGTGGTGCCACTAGGTGGGTTCAAACCATTACTGCTACCCAACTGTTGGCAGCACTAACAACTCCAAAAGAAAGGCAGTCCTTTCCCTCTATGTATTTCTGGCATTGAGTTTCAAATCCAGCTGAATATAGCTTGTTGATAAACTAAAAGAATCACTTGCTAGATACTGGCAAAAATTCTTCTGTATGAAGTTTGGCCTGTCTCTTTTTTAAAAAAATCATTTTATTGGGGGTTCGTACAACTCTTATCACAATCCATCCATCTATCCATTGTGTCAAGCACATTTGTACATTTGTTGCCATCATCATTCTCAAAACATTTGCTTTCCACTTGAGCCCTTGGTATCAGCTCCTTATTTTT
>NW_022109491.1:16895563-16897918 GCF_000313985.2 Echinops telfairi | reverse complement strand
AATAACATGCACAAAAACAAGACAGAGCAAAACCAAGCAACAAAATAAAACAAAACAACAACAACAAAATGACAAAATTAAATAAAAGAAAGAAAAGCCTGTAGATAGTTTAAGGACTGTTTGTGGCCTTTAGGAGTGTTTTCTGATGGAGTCTGATGGGGTGCCATGCCGTGGCCCAAAAGTCTATTTTTGGTATTCCCTGGGGACTTCATTGCTCTGTTCCCCTTGCTGTTCTGTTGCACAACCTTAGTGTTTTGGCTCAGAGTGGTGGGGTCAGATTGGGTGCAATTCCCACACTGTCTCTCCAGTGTTCTCCTCTGTAGGGCTATGAGTCAGTGAGGGATGTCGGGATGTCGGGTATTATAATGGGGCCTGCCATATGGTCTTCTTTGTGGATTGGCTGCTCTGAGCAGGAATATCATCCTCAAGGCTTGGTGGGTCAGGATGTGCTCCACTCTCTCTTCCTCCCCTTTCATTTGCTCCCATGTGCTCTGATCAGACATGTCCCTCTCCCTGAGCTCAGCTTCAGTGCTGTCCTCTGAAATAAATTCTTCAGGTGTCCACATAGTTGGGATTGGGGCCAGCCCCTCAGACCTCACCACTGGTTCCATACCCCATGCCAATATGTTTCATTCACATCTTAATAGCACCGGGTTGAAGTCTGGTCCTGTTTCCCTGTGGAGACATAAATAATACCCTCCCCTTGGGTGGGTTAGTACCCTGTTTCCCTGCTACCCATTTCTTTCCACCTCCCTTTTCTCCCCCTCCTTTTTAGTTTGCTACCATATGTATCCCTGGATTTGGTTTGGTCCCTGACATACGACCTGGTCCTCACCCCAGGAAAGTTTGTATACAGTAGCTTCTTCCCTAAGCCCCTTTTGCATTTTTTAAAGCTTACCTCAGCAGACTCATGTTGTACTTGTCCTTTTGTGCTTGACTTACTTCGCTTAGCATAATTTCCTCCAGTTCTTTCCATGTGGCAGTGTGTTTCATGCGTCCATCACTGCTTTTTAGTGATGCAAAGTACTCCATTGTATATATGTACCACAGTTTCTTAATCCATTTGTCAATTATGGAAATTTGGGTTGTTTCCAACTCCTTGCAACTGTGAACTGTGCCGTGATGAACATTGGAGCACAGATGTCTGGCCGTGGTTTGTTTCTTGCCTCTTCTGGGTATATGCCCAGTAGGGGCATTGCTGGGTCACATGGTATCTCAGTTTCCATCTGTTTTAGATATCGCCAGATCGATTTCCATAGTGGCTATACATACTTACAGGTCCACCAGCAGTGGATAAGAGTTCCAGTCTCCCCACAGCCCCTCCAACACTTGTTGCTCTCTGATTTTTTTAAATTGAGCTCTCTTTGAGGGTGTTAGGTGGTATCTCATAGTTGTTTTAATTTGCATTTCTCTTATGGCTAATGATTGGGAAAATTTTTCATATGTTTATTGGCCATTCGGGTTTCTGCCCCTGTGAAACTTCTGTTCAGGTCCTTTGCCCACCTCCTCATTGAGCAATTAGGTTTCTTTTTTTTTTCTTTTCCTTTTTGGAAGCCAGCAGAGTATTATAGATTTTAGTAATAAGGCCTTTGTCTGATGTGCCATTGCTATAGATGTTTTCCCAGTCTGTGGGCTCTCTTGGTGAATTCTTTTGATGTACACAGGTGTTTTATCTTTAGTATATCCCACTTTTCAATCTGTGCCTCTTCTGGGTTTGTGTCCTTCCCTGTTTCTGATAGATCTGCCTTTAAGACAGGCTATCTGATGTATTTCAGCCACAGTTTTCAGGTCTCATCCTGGAGAGTGCACACAATGATAGGTTAGTCCAGGGAGACATAGGGTGTCTTGACACTGTGTTAACTGGGACTTGGTCCTTAATCAGCTTTGGGAATATTCATGTGCCTGGGCAAGCTGTTGGGCAACTTCTTGGTATGTGCACAATTGCAAGCTATTGCTGTCAAGCATTTCCTAAACTGCTCTCTTAGTAACGTCTTAGTATGTGCAAATAAATATACAATATGGACCCCTTCTTTCAGAAAAATCAATTTTGTTTATAAGAATAGAAATCCCCAGTTTTGGGACATCCACTTATGGGAGGGTCGTGGGGAGAAGATGAGCCAGTCAGTGTGCAGTGTAGCAATGATGAAATATACAACTTTCCTCTAGTTCCTAAATGCTTCCTCCCTCCCCCACTACCTCCACCCCCACTATCATGATCCCAATTCTACCTTACAAATCTGGCTAGACCAGAGCATGTACACTGGTACAGATAAGAACTGGAAACACAGGGAATCCAGGGCGGATGATCCCTTCAGGACCAGTGGTGAGAGTGGCAGTACCAGAAGGGTGGAGGGA
>NW_022109491.1:16862074-16895286 GCF_000313985.2 Echinops telfairi | reverse complement strand
ATGTATGTATGGATTGTGATAAGAGTTGTATGAGCCCCCAATAAAATGATTTAAAAAAAAAAAAGCAATCCCCAGCTTTGTCCTGTGGATCTGATGGTGGTTTCAAACTGCATACCTTATGATTAGCAGCCCAATGCTAATCCACTATGTCACCAGGGCTCTCCAATATGCAAGCTATACACACAATACAGTTCTGATCCAAGCCCCAAGATCATTTTTGAAAGACAAGGACATTGAATTACCAACTTCATTTCTCCCTTAAAGGGAGAAGCAAAATAGTAGTCCTTATATTACAAGATCTCAAAAGCTATTGCACCAGCACAATTGTCCAAACTTCCTGGTACAAGTATAGGCCAAGGGAACAGAAGAGAAAACTCAGAAACAAAAGCATCCACCTACAGGCAACTGCTTTTCTACAAAGGACCCCAAACCATCGAATGAGATAGGGACACCCTCTGCAACACATGTTGCTGTAAATATTCGATCTACATCTGCAGAAGGATGAAACAGGACTCGTACCTCACCCCATGCACAAAAATAAAGTCAAATGGATTAGAAACCTACATGTAAACCTCAGAGCTATAAGGATCATCAATGAAAACACTGGGACAAATTTGAGGAATCTATTGCGAGCATACACAGAGTATCAGATATAATGGAGGAAGAGCACCCAGTGGACGACAAGATAAATGACTGGCACCTGCTAAAACTAAAGCACTTAGGCTCATCAAAAGCATCAAAGAAGAGTCCACAGATGGGGGGAAAATCTCTAGCAATGACATAATGGCCAAAGGTCTAATTACTAAAGTCAATAGAATTCTGCAACCCCTTAATAAGGAAAAAAAAATCCAATTTAAAGGTGGGCAAATGACAACACTCAAATGGCTAAAAAAACCTAGGAGGAATTGCTCTAGATTGCTAGAGCAATGAGCTGTCACAGTGCACCCACAAGGACAGCCCAATCAAAGAGAAACAGAGAACCACACATTCTGGAAAGGGTGAGGAGAGACTGTGACTCTTATACACTGCTGGTGGACTTGTAAGCAGGTATACCCATCATGGAAAGTGATATGGTACTACCTAAAACAACTGGGAATTGATACACCATATAACCCAGCAATATCTCTGCTGGGCATATATCGCAAAGAAGTGAGGGGACAAACACAAACAGACACATGCTCTCCCATTTTCATTTCAGCACAGTTCACAATATCAAGAAGCTGGAAACAGCACAAAGGGCCATCAGTAGAAGAATGGATAAAGAAATGTTGGTACACATATAATGGAATTCTATTCATCCCTAAAAACAGTGATAAATCCATGAAACACCTCATGACATGCATGGACCTGGAAACCATTTTGCTGAATGAAGTTAGTTGATCACAAAAGGATAAATCTTATAGGATTTCACAATTATAAGGATAAACAACTAGACAAAGGCAGGTTTCTGGCCTCAGGTCAGATAATCTTCTACTGTGCTTGCCCAGCAATGAGGTTGTGTTCCTGTCTAGTGTCCACAAGCTATATATAATGCCCTTATTTATACATCTTAAAAACCACTTAAAAACAGACATGAGAGGAGGCTTCACGTCAGGTGGGGTTAGTTTCTCATGATAAGGGAAGAGGGAAAATCCAATCCATTCCTGCCATCTAATGTTGTCCTATGGTCAACACCAATCAACAGATACTCCTACAAGAGTGATTAGAGATTCTCACTGGAAATTTAGTCAGAAGGTGCAGTGGGATGGACCTGTATCAGAAAAGGTGATTACACTTCTGTAGGGAAGTAAACTAGGTGAGGCAACTTACCTTTGGGGAAACAGCTTAACATTATTTCTATAGACCTCTAGGGCAGATATGCCAGGTATTATGTTCCTAATTGGACACTTTTGACCTAATCTGTAGTCAGCTCTGGATGACCCGGGCTGTGTGCTAAAGACACCTATACCTTTGAACTATGTCCTTTCAAGGCCTATAAACATCCTTCATAGGTCACATTAGAAAGATCTGATTTGGAAACTCCACGAAGCTACGTGGACTTTATCTTAAACTCACACTAGCAGATTTAAAGAGCTGACTATTTTTCTTGGACACAAGACTGAAATGTTCTAGTGTGAGAAGAAGCAGATAGCTGCTATCCCACGGTTATGGAATCGGTGGTCTTTGGATTTAGGTTCAGGTGTCTTGCTTTAAGGGTGCCCGATGAATGACGACCTGAAACCAACAAATATTGACTGTTTCCATTTCTTTGCCTTTTTGTGACATGCCCACAGGCGTGGTTCTGCCTTTGTGAATGCGTGTCCCTGAGACATTTGCCCTATCTCCAACCCTCATTCTCCGTGTAATAGTGTCCAGTCACTTAAGTTGTTCATTTGTACAAATCAGCAATTCATGTATCGTCATCTACAAAGCTGTCCTGTACATGTATAATTTCCCTTTCTCAATAGTGTTTTCAACTCTGTACTACCATTGGCTAAATTAATGATACTATCAATAGAACTACCTTAGGCCACATGGGGATGATTTATAATCTTAAAGGAAGAGAAAAACATTATCTAGTAGCACTTAACAAAGAGTCATGTGGTGATAATCTGGGAAGGCAGGTTGGAGCTACGGAAAGAGAATGAAGGTGCTTAGCAGTTACGGTATGTAAATGTTAGAATTTGTGAATTTGTGTAAATTGGATCAGAATGAATAGGCACCAAGTTGGAGCATGAGGCAGAACAATATTGAAATAGTATAAAGCAAGGAATCCAGTATCATTTGTCCTTGGGTTGGCTCTGACATCAGTACTCTAAGTGTGTCAGAGTAGAACTGTACCCCAAAGGCTTTTGATTTTCAATAGGTCATGCTTTTACAATAGATTCCCAGACCTTTCTTCCCAAGGTAGACTTTAAGTTAGCAACCAAGTATGTTAACCATTTGCACCACACACGGACTCCTAAAATAAGTGTGTTTGTCCAGGTTGACTAGAGAAACAAATCCAGAGACACTCATATGTATATAAGAAAGAGCTTAATATAAAGAGCAATCACATATTAAGAAAACATCCCAGACAAGTTCAGATCAAGTTCAGAAGTCTGATTGTAGCCCATATATCCAATACTAGTCCATAAAGTCTTCTTTAGACTCACACAGAACATGCAATGATGTTGAATGTAGGAAAATCACAGGCCAGTGGGTAGAAGGTCTTCTGGATGCAGTGGTGGGGGAAACATCTCAGCACTCAGTCTCCTCATGCTGCCTCCAGCTCCAGGGCTCTGGTTCCATCAGTTTAGCTCTTTGTGTCTTGTCAATAGGAATGTCTCCCAGCGAGACAAGCGGAGAGTGTATCTGGCCTACAGTGAGCTATGTATCTCCTTTGTGCCTCCAAATGAGATCATCAAGCTGCGACCTGATTGACAGGCTAGACTCAACCCCTTCGCTCAAGTTGACAGGAGATTATGTAACTGCCACACATACCCCTATACTGGATACAGGCCACACCACCAGGAAACTACCCTTATCACTGATTGGCTGATCATATCAGATCACATCAGAGAAGCTAATTACATCATTACATCACTGCCAAGCCACATCATTTCATAATTGCCAAATCACCAAGAATTATGGCCCAGCCAAGTTGACACACAATCGTAACCATGACATCTTGGTTTCCTCATTTATAAAATGGGGGGAACTCATGCTGCTGGGAATATCTGAAAGGAAGGAATTTTTGCAAAGCTCCAGCAGGGCTCTGAGCACAGCACATGACCAGGCAATTTGTTTTCATTTTGATCTCTCCCTCTCTGTCCCCAACAAAAGAGGATTGGACTTGATCTTTGGCTCCTCTGGCATTGGGAATCACCGCTGCTGCCAATCACATCATGAGGAGTCCTGACAGAATTTCTTGCTGTCTGTCTCCCAGACCCTTGGGCATGTGCCCTTGACTGTCCCCAGAGTGCACAGGAAGTCTCTGGCTGACAGAGCCCGGAGGGAGTGTCTGTGAGTGGCTCTTCCTAGCACAGGGAATCAATCGCTCTCCCTGCATATTCTGAGAATTAGCAGAGAGTGCATACATATTTCAGAGTTACTTCTTAATACAATTACAGTTCATTTAGCTGGCAATTACAGTAATAGAAAGATGGGCAAACACTTCGGCTCAGGTGGGAAGGAATTGATGTTCTAGGCTGGTAAAACTGCGAAAATAATGTGGCTCTGGTAGCAGGCAGGGCATGCCTTCAGACACAGTTTGAGGTGCTGAGGATTGGGGGTAGTGTGGCAGAATGGCACACAGAATGGCACGGGGGTGGGGGGGCGGGCGAAGCACAAGCTTATCTGTGCTTACTTCCAAATCTGTAATGAAAAGCTTCACATGCTTTTCACCCCTTCAGATTAGGAAGTACCCGTAAGTAGGCCAGTGGTTCCCTACAGCAAAAGCCAGCTGGACTGACTTTGTGTACTGGGTAATCTGACCCTGGTGAAGGAGACTGAGGCAAGTTGACAGACTAGAGTGATGTTTGGGGACACTGAGAAGTATTTCTGAAGACCTTCATCTCTTGTGCCTATTCGCTATGCTGACCTAGAGGTCTGAATCCTTTACTTTAAGACACTACAGTAAAGAATTGAGAAGCCCTGGTGTAGTAGTGGGTTACAAGCTAATGTCAAGGCCACCAGTTCGAAACCACCAGGGACTCTGTGAGAGAAAGATGAGGCTTTCTTTTCCTGTAAAGAATACAGTCTTGGAAAATCACAGGGGCAGTTCTAGCCTATCCTGTAATGCTACTATGAATTGGAATCAACTTGATGGCAGTGAATTTGGTTTTGGTTTGGTAAAGAAAAAAGAACAGAAGTCCGAGATGAAAAGGTGATCGCATGAAACAAAAATAGGTAAGCGTTATGCCATTATCAGTCCCTGAATACCTTTTCACCAGGGCTGCAAACCGGTTCATTCTGTGAATAGCAAAGCCATCATAAGATTAGGGTGGAGTGCAGCCTCCTTACTCAGGCCGCAGCCCTGCTGTAATTGAAAGGAAATTTTCTCAGCGGTGTGACCAACTCACACTTAAGCAGACTTTGTGGGAAGGCTCTTCTCTTGTTGATAGTACAGATCCTGCATGTGCTTCATCATCCTCCAGTTCTTTTGAACTTAAAGTAATAGTCTGCCATATTGTCTGCCAACTCTGAGAATTATCAGCAGCCTGACATACTGCCTGCTGATCTTGAATTCATTTGACTCTGCAACCAAGGGCATGGCCTGCTGAGCTTGCAATCATTGGTCTCTGGCCCCAACAACCTGTGGCTCTCTTGCTTCCCAGTTCACCAGCCTGCTTCCTGGTTCCTCAGTCTCAATAGCTACACGGATCAAGAATGTTTCCAGGTTAACATCTAATTGGAACTGGACAAGACTTACCCACTTCTACAATGGCGAGAGCCACTCTCTCGATAAAAACTTATTTTATATACACATACAAGCATGGCTGCTTTTGCTTCTCTGGCAAACCCAGCCTAGCACAAGTTGGAATTTGAATTTTAGTGCTGGAAAAGAATATTTAAAGTACCATGGACTGCCAACAGGACAAAACATTCTGTCTCAGAAGACTTACAGTCAGAGTGCCCCTTAGAGGCAAGTATGTCAAAACGTTGTCTCACAGACTTTGGACATGTTGTCAGGAAAGACCAGTCCCTGGAGAAGGACATCAGTCTTGGTAAAGTGGAGGGGCAGCAAAAAGGAGGAAGGCCTGCACGAGATGGATTGAAACCTTTGCTGCAATGATGGGCTGAAGCCTGAGAATCACTGTGAGACTGGTACAGAACCGCAAGTGCTTGCCTTCTGTTGTGCAAAAGGTAGCTATGGGTCGGAACCAACTTGATTCTCTGAACAACAACAAGAAGTTATGTTTTAAAATTTCCCATTAAACATTATCAATATTTTTTAAAAGATATGGATTTGGGGGAAGTAAAAATTAAGAAGAAGTATCTAAGTATTCATTATAGCAGCTGAGGTTTTACAAATCCTTTGGAAAATACTATCCAAAACGACAAGAGTAATCATTGGCCCCTGCCCCCATATTGTACCTTTGCCATACCGTATGTCAAAAACAAAACTTCATTTATAAGATTCAAATTTGAAATCACCAAACTTCAAAAGCACAAGAGGAAAATCTTAGGAGAATACTATTTCTCCTTTTTCACTGGTTACAATGTTCACCTCTCAGACCAACCGGAAGTGCCCTTACACTGGCCGGCTCTCTCCTCTTGGTTTCTGCTCACTTGTCATTCCTTCAGTGGAGCCTTCCTTGATGAACCTCTAGGAGCAAGAATCCAGTGGATTCTTTTAACTCCTACCTTGTCTACCTACTTATCACTATCAGAAATATTTACATTTGGGGTTTTATTGTTGATTATGTAAACTATAAGTGGACAGGGATTTGTTATTTTCAGTCCTGGATCTGGGGCATCTAAAATTAATGCATTTCTAAAACACTAACCTGAAAGTTGCAATTGTCAATATACGTTAAACTCAAGCTTTAGTAGGAAGTATGTAGATGGTGTTTCTTTGATATTCCATTTTTAAGATAATAGTAATGAAAGCCAAAAATAGTATGCAAAACTGCCACGTTATACAGTGTTAAGAACTAGATTAATGTTATTTAATGCACTAAGAGATGATAGCTAAAAAATCATATGAGATTTTTATTTCTGGAAAAAAATCCATTTGATAAAGTGAACTACCTAGCTCTTAAAAATCAAGCAATATATTCATATATTTATATGTGTATAGGAATTAGAAATATGCATATTTGTACAGAAGATATAACTTTAATAAGTAAAGTTATAAGGGAAGCATAAGTAAATTATCATAGATAAACTCAAGAAAATTAAGCTCAGATCCCTTAAAACTAAATATCCAAGCAATGATTTGATATTACACAATTACACAGAAAGTTATTTTCTCATATTTAAGCAAAGACAAGTGATAAATTTACCATAGGGAAAGCTATCATCTACTAAGCACAAACAATATAAAGGAAAGTGTGGTAGTTACATAATCTGTTGTCAATTTGAGACTTACAAGTGAAGGGGTGGAGTTTGCCTGTCAATCAGGTTGCAGTTTGATGACCTCATTGGAGATGCTAAGCAGATAAATAACTTGCTGGAGGCGGGACACTCGCTCACTCCCTGTGATACATTTCTGACAAGAAGCCACATGAAGCTACCCTGATGCTGCCAGAGACCTGGGAGCTGAAGGAGCCACGTGGAGACCCTTGCCAGTGCTGAGATACTCACAATGCCACTGGATACACAAGACCTCCCACCCACTGGCCTGTGCTCTTCCTGTATTTGACATCATTGTATTTGTTTCATGAGTCTGAAGAGGACTTCATAGATTGGTATTGGACATATGGGCTAACATCAGACTTATGGACTTGATCTGCACTTGATCTGCTGGGATGTTTTCCCACTATTCAATTGCTCTTGTATATAAAGCTCTTTCTTATACACATGAGTGTGTATGAATTTGTTTCTCTAGTCTACCCAGGCTAACACAGCAAAAAATCAGGGTGCATGCACACACATCAAATAGCTGCAGTATACTTAAAATTGAACATGGAATGAGGAAGACCTACGAGGAGTCAATGCATTGGAATTAAGGGGCTGGTGAAGAATATTGAAAGTACGATGGACTGCCAGAAGGAAAAGGGAACTACCTTAGAATCAAGTTTGGGGAGACTTTGTCTCACTTTGGAATTGTTATCGAGAGAGCTCAGCCCCTGGAAAATGCCATCATGCTTAGTACAGCCCAGGGGCATTGAAAAAGAGAAAGATCCTTCACAAGACGAATCGGAAGTGACCCTGACAATAGGCTCACACACAACAATTGTGAGGATTGTGCAGGATCCGGCAGTGTTTCATTCTGTTGGGTCTTGGGTCGCTATGAGTTGGAATCATGTCGATGGCACCTAACAACCACATACGTAATAAATATAAATGCTCAAGATTAATGAAAATTATTCAATTTTATTTGTTCATGGTAATAGTTCCCACTCTCTGGCATGTATTAAGTATTCAATGAGTTTCCCATGAATAAATGAATGATATAAATGAAATACCTGAACAAATGTGAAGACTTAATTGGTCTTTTGTGGGAAGGCCTAATATTAAGTGGTGTATATTAGCACCAAAATTATGTATAAGTCCAATGCAATGAGATTCTATTTAAATCGGTGAACCATATAAAACTCAATATATGGTAAGAGGGTATTTAAATTAGTTGGCAACATATAATTACATTGGGTAACAACTTGGAAAACTGTCTTTAAGTTAGATTTCATCAATTGAAAATAGTATTATTTTCGATATTCATAATGATTATGCATATTTTTTGTCTCCAATGCCGAATCGAATTGTGGCACAGAAAGTATTCCTAAAAAGGAATTACAGCGTCTGTGATCATTTTCTTTATTGACTTTTTATAGGAAAGTTGTTTCAGCCTCGAGCATGATGTCGAGCATGATGCCTGTGCTTTAGATTTATCGTTATCTCGTCATACCAACTTTGCTAGCTGTTGTTTGCTCGCTGAGTCATAGAGCTTCTCTGTCTGTCAGATGCTGTTTGACATCTCCTGAGAGTATTTTGCTCCTATCTTTGGAAACCACAGTGCCATTGTATTCCTTTTTCTGCCCGTGTTTAAATCAGACTTAGCTTCATTAAATGAATTGGAAAGGCTGTTTTGTATGGTTGAAATAATTTAAGTAAGTTTCATATTACCCATTCCTTGAAAGTTTAAAATTCTCTGCAAGGACAAAGAAAGAAGCAGTGGTTTTACTAATAGCAGGTACAATTGAATCAAAGGCAGCAAAAATACTAAGGGGGAAAGATGTTAGATATTTTAAACAAATAACAAATACAGTTCTCAGTGATGATGTAATGGTGATGAAATTTTATGTGCCAAATAATGCAATATCAAACTATATACAGCAAATCCTATCAGCAGTAAAATGAAATTATGAGATATGAAATTATACTAGCAACTATAAGCACTGTATTACATATAAAAGAAACTATCAAGTAGATTAAAATAATTTTCACATATAAGACTATTTCTAACATCATGATTTCAGGGCAGTGATTTTGAGAAATTGAAAATGCTCAGTAATAGAGGAGTCATTAAATCATGGTTATAAATGAATGATTCAGCATACTGTATTACCTTTAAAAATCACTTAGATGCATGGAAATATTATTACAATATTGTGTTTAATTATACTCTGAGAAGTATTAAAGATGCAGAAACTGTGACCAATACAATCAATATAAAGCCACTCCACATGATAAATGAAGCATATTTTCACATTTCTTTCATTTTCATATGAATGGAGTATCACAAATGCACACATTTATTCCCTATACCAACTCCAACTTATTTTTTCTCTTCAGCTTTACAAGTTGTTTTTGTTGTGCTTAGATGTCATTGAATTGGTTGTGACGCACAGGGCCAATGTTTCACAGAAGAAAACATTACCAGGTTCTACAACAGCCTCACAGTCGTTCCTATGTTTTAGCTCATTGCTGCAGCTCCTGTATCTGCCCACCTTGTTGAAGGTCTTCCCCCTTTTGCTCGCCCTCTCCTTCACCAGGCATGATCTCTGGCTAAAAGAGCTGATCCTGTTTGATAACCTGTCCAAAGTATTTGAGAGGCCATCTCTCCATGAAAAGATGAGCTGCATTAGGTAAATCTGCTGCACGAGGTGTCTTTAGAGTCTTGAAAGCAAAGCTGTTACTTTGAGAAGTAAGGGCTCAGGCCATGATATTTCCCTGCCTCACAGGCCTGTGAGGCTGTACACTGAACAAAGACGACTGAAGACAGATCACTGTATTTGCGCCATGCTGCTGGAGAAGAGTAGTGACAGCTCAACGGACTGCTAAAAGGACAAATAGCTCTGTCTCGGACATAAGGCCAGAATGCTCCTTAGAGGCAAGGGTGGTGAGACTTCATCTTCTGAACTTCAGACGTACGGTGAGGAGCGGTCATTCCCTGGAGAAGGACGTCATTCTTGGGAAGGTGGAGGGGCATCAGAAAAGAGGAAGGCCCTCAATGCAACAGATTGACATCCGGCTGCAAAACGGGCTCTGACACAGGAACCCTTGCAAGGGTGGTGCGGGACCGCGCGGCGTTGGGTTCTGTGTTGGGCCTGGGGTCAGGCCATACGGGTCAGAACTGACCTGATGCCATCTAACAGCAACAACTCCCCATCCTTACATCTTCAGAGCATTCTGGCTGTGTTTCTTTCAACACAGACTTGCCTATTCTTCTAAAAGTCCATGGTATGTTCAATACTCTTAGCCGACTCCAGAGTTCTAATACAGCGCTCTTGTGGTCTTCTTAATACATGGGTTTAGTTGCCACGTGCATATGAGGTAATTGAAACATCATGGCATAAATCAGACACATCTTTGCACTCACAGTGACTACATCTTGCTCTTTCACATTGTAAAGTACTCTTATGGGGCACATGCCCAATATAATACATTGCTTGATTTCTTGACTGCTGCTCCCCTGAGCATCAATTGTGGGTCCAAGTAGAATCAAATTACTGACATCATCAATTATTCCTCTATTTACCATTGTGGTAGTTACATAATCTGGTGTCAATGTGAGACTTGAGAGGATTAAGAATAAAGGGGTGGAGTCTAGTCTGTCAATTGGATGATAGCCAGTGAGGCCTCCATGTGGGCATGACCTTCTCCTGAGAATTCTAGGAGCTCTGGCATTTTCTTCCTTGGAGGCGGGAGACACACTCTCTCTGCTCACTCCCTTGGAGACTCTCTACCGACAAGGCTCACTCCCTGAGACACACTCTACTGACAAGACACATGGGACTACGCGGATAGACCTCTGTGCCCGGGGAACTAGAGGAGCCACATGGAGACCCCTGCCAGCACTGAGATGCCTCTACCCACCCTGGATCAACAAGACTTCCCATCCACTGGCCTGTGATCTTCCTGCACTCAGTGTCATTGCATGTGCTGCGTGAATCTGAAGAGGACTTTATTGTGTGGTATCGGACAAATGGGCTAATACCAGACTTAAGGACTTGATCTGGCCTGGCCTGGGATGTTTTCTCACTATTCAATTGCTCTTGTATATAAAGCTCTTTCTTATATACATATGAATGTCTATGGATTTGTTTCTCTAGTCTTCCCAGACTACCACAATCATAATATTATCTATTGGTGCAGTGGTGGGATTTGTTTTGTTTTACTTTGAATAGCAATTCACATCATCAGTAAGTGCCTTATGGAATCCTTATTTTCAGCAAGCAAGGTGGTGTCATCTGCACATCACAGGTTGTTAATGATCCTTCCTCCAACTTTGATGTGGTGTTCTTCATAGAGTCCAGCTTGACAGATGATTTGTTCAGCCTACAAGTTGAACGAAGCCTGGTGAAAAGACACAACCAAAATGCACAGCTTTCCTGACTTTAAAACCTTCTGCATCCCCACGTTCTCTTCAAATGGCCGCCTCGTGTCTTTGTACAGCTACATGAGCATAAGCAAAGCTTCTAGGCTTTCCATTCCTCATCAAGTTCTCTATAGTTGGTTATGATGCATATGTGAATTCCTGTGCACCACCATTAAAAGGCTAGTAAGTATCATTCTGGTACTCTCCTTCAGCCAAGATCTCTCTGACACCAGCCAGCACTTCCATGGTTCCATGTCCTCTTCTGAATCCGGCTGGAATTTCTGGCAGCTCCTTGTTGATGTGCTGCTACAACCGTTTTTTAAAATTATTTTCAGCAAATTTTACCTGGGTGGGATGTTAATTATATTGCTAGATAATTCCTGCTATTTTGTGTCACCTTTCTTTGTAATGGGCTCAAATATGGATCTCCTCGGGTTGGCAGGGAGAACGTTTTGCCACATACTACATTCTAATTTTCATTTATTCTTCCATTTTCTTGGCATAGACCAGGGAGTACATCAGTTGGTTGGAACATATCACTTATTATTCCATCAATTACTGGAGTCCTGTTTTTTGCTAATTCCTTCAGTGGAGACTAGACTTCCTTTAATGCCATTGTTTCTTGATCCATTGCTACTTTCGGTAATGTTTGAAGGTCATCTGAATCATTGTCTTCTGCTGCTGCTGCTTCTGTTTTTTCATTTTCTTTTTAAGTAATCACTATTTTTTTTAAGTTTTGTTATCTTTTAAAAATTAAAAAAAAATCATTTTATTGGGGGCTCATACAACTCTTATCACAATCCATACATACATCAATTGTGTAAAGCACATTTGTAAATTTGCTGCCCTCATCATTCTCAAAACATTTGCTCTCCACTTAAGCCCTTGGCATCAGCTCCTCATTTTTTTGTTTTGTTATCTTTTTAGTGTATTGTATATACTCAGATGGTGATGTTTCTGTGTGGTTTTTATTAATAAATACTAGCACAATATTATAGAAATATAAACTATTTAAACACATTTCTATGATCCATCCTTATTGGATCTAGCTATAGATATTGATTTAAATGTAGAATATATAAATTTAATATTTTGTGGTTTTGCCACACACTACGCTCTAATTTTTATTTATTCTTCCACAGATCTGCATGTGTGTGAACAAAATTTTTTCTTATATGAAAGGAACTTAATAAAGTCATGGAACAATCTGTTATCTTCCATTCCACTTTTTTCATGCACTATTTTTTAAAGTTATATACTTAAAAACTAAACTGTTGGTCAAATTGATTTTCAACGTGGTTGCGCATAACAGTTTCCTCACAGCCTGCATAAATCTGGATATTTACACTTTCTACTGTTTTCCCCTTTAGATGCCAGTAAAATGTATTTCAATGCTGTGTTAATTTTTATTTTATCACTTACAATAAATTTGTCCTGTAAATCTGTCTTGGAAGAAGCACAACCAGAATGCTCTTTAAAAGCCAGGATGACAAGACTTGTCTCATGTCGTTTGGAGAGATAAGTCCGTAGAGGAGAATGTCGTGCTTGGTTGGTAAAGCAGAGGGCAGCGTAAAAGAGGAAGGATCCCAACCAGCTGGGTGGACACAGTCGCGGCGATGATCCGCTCGCACTTAACCAATAACGGTGCAGACGGCCCAGGGCCAGGCAGCGCTCTGTTCTGCTGTACAGAGAGTTGCTCTAAACCTCCTGGGAAGCACCTAACAGCAACAACAAGGGTAAATGTCTAAACGTTCTTTCACGATTTCTCCCTAGAACTCGCCACTATGCAACTCAGCCCGTGCAGCGCGGTGCATCACTTCTTCCCTTTTTAACAACATTTTTCATTAGTTTGTTTCTATCTTAGTGAAAAATGTTTCTGCAAACTGGATAACAATCAATCTTACTAATACTGTATTATGATTACTAATAATCACTAATACTAGTTTACATATTAGGCAAATATCTCTTTCCCATATAATGAGAATGTTTTTAACTTGGGCTTTAATTTCATTTTAGTTCATAGAGTTTTCATGGGTCATAGTCAAATTTCTCAATCTTTGCCTATGAGAGTATGCGTTTTATTTTTCTTTCGTGTTCAGAAGTCCTTCCTTTTACATATTATAATAGCAAATCCATTGAATAGTTATAGATTTCTGTTTTTCACATTTAACTGTTAATCACTACAGCACAGTTCATTCTCTTTTAACTGTTTGGGTGATTGTGTATTTACATAACACTTAACACAACCAGATGTACTGAATATTTCATTATTTTCCCAGTTTCCTAATGCTGGCTTACACATCTAAAAGTTGGGTGTTAGCATTTCACTTCCTGATGTTTTATGATGACTTGTTTGACAGTTGATCAAGCCAATTTCCTCTCAGAATTGCCTGGATTACAGTCATTTCAAAGAGGTATTCTTTCTTGCGAATTTTGGATTAGCATGTCCAGAATCATGAAACAAAACATTTTAATATAATTAGGATTAGTATTGCCTTGAGTTGCTTGATTATTTAAAAGACAATTCATTTAAAGTTTTTGTTTAGGTTTATTTTTATAAGTATGCCATATAAATCTATAAATTTTTCCATAATGATCTTGTGATTATCAATTATGATTATCAGAGAACCATGAACTGCAATATTATAAATAGTACATATTACTAACAATAAGATGTACAAAAAGAAAAAGAACTGCTAAGCGTGTTAAAATTGGGGAATAGCTATCTATGGAATAAAACTTTTTCAACAAATGCATTTTCTTAATGGTTCTTGCTGATAGGCAACAATTCTTTTGATTTTTGATATGTATATAGTATGCCCAGGTACATTCTTGGACTGATATAATAGTTTTAAGAAAATATACATACTTAAGGGTTTTCTATATATCCAAACAATTAAGTTCTGAAAATAATGATGATAAAAAATTACTGTTCTTCTTTTTTATACTTGATTATATTGGCTGGGATTCACATTTTCATCTAGTGGGGTTTTAGGGGTGTTTTTTTCATTGTTGTTGTTATTTGTTTTTAATCTATTGCAAAAGATCTATTTAAGGCATTAAAGAGCAAAGATTTCTTCTTTAGCACTCTCTTTGTTAGAACAGAAGAGTTCAATGGATTTTTGTATGTTAATTTTATATGCTGCCTCACAATCAAATCTCTTATTGTTTGCAATATTTTTTTGTGTCATCTTTGAGATTTTCTATGTATAGAGTCATATTATTTTCAAATAGTAATATTTTCACTTCCTTACCAATCTGGATTGCTTTTATTTCTTTTTATTGTCAAACAGTTCTGACTAATATTTCCAGCATGAGGAGATGATGATACCAAGGGTTCAAGTAGAAAGAAAATGTTTTGAAAAAGATGATGACAACATATGTAAAGATGTGTTTGACAAAATGGATATATGTATGGATTGTGATAAGAGCTGTAAGAGCCCTCAATAAAAATAAAACAAGAATTTAGAAAAGATTTCCAGCCTGTGGTTGAATGAGAGAAGTAAGAAGGGGAATCCTTATCTGGCTCACATTTGCAAAGGGGATGCTTTCAGCTTCTCTCTGGTGAGGGAGATGTTAACCGTTGGTATTAAATAGATGGCCTTTTTGTGTTGAGACGTTTCCCTTTTGTTCGTCTTTTGCTGAGTGTTTTCATCAGGAAGGGAGGTTAGTATTGCCAAATGCCTGTTCTGCATTGATTAATATGATTGCATGGTTCTTATCATTTGCTTTATTTATGCAGTGGATTGTATTAATTTCTTTTTCTGCTGAACCATTTTTGTGCAGCTGGTATGAATCCTACTTGATCATGATGCATCTGTTTGCTGTTGTTGGATGCTATCGACCAGTATTTTATTGAGCTTTTTTGTATTCATGTTCACGAGGGATCTTGGTTTGTAGTTTTCTATCTTGGTCGTGTCTTTGCCTGGTTTAGGTATGAGAGTTCATTAAAAGCATAAAATGAGGGGCTATAGAGAGGGAAAATATTTTGAAAATTATACAGTAAAAATGGAACTAGTTTTTATAATGTATAGAAAACTATAACACCTCAATAAGAAAAATTAATAAACCAATTAAAAAGTGGGAAGTAACATGAACAGAGAGGTCACAGAAGTTGACATCCAAGTGGCCAATAAACACAGGAAGAAATGCTCATGATCATTAGCAACCCAAGAGATGCAAATCAAAACAATGATGAGAAACCACTTTATACCTACAGTGACAGCCAAGTTACAAGCAGAATAAAACAAAACAAAACAAAACAGAGGAACTGAAAAGTGCCAATGCTAGAGAGGCTGTGGAGCGTTTGCAGCCCTCATACACTTCTGTGGAGTTGTAAGCATGTACAACCACTGTAGAAAGTGCTATGGAGCTACTGCAAACAAATGGGAATAGAAATTCCATATGATCCAGAAGAAATTCTTTTACTGGGTATATACCCTAAAGAAGTAAGGATCATAAATGAACAGATGTATGCACACCCATGTTCATTGCAGCACTGTTTACAATAGCAAGATGGAAACACCCTAAATACACACCAGTAGAAGAATGGACAAAGAAATTAGTGAATCCACACAATGGAACACTATGCACCACTGAAAACAATGACAAAACCAGGAAGCACTTTATTGCATGAATGGACCTGGAGAACAGTACTCTAGGTTAAACCAGCCAATAGCAAAGGACAAATATTATATTAGACCACTGTTATAAGAGGGGGAGGGAGAGGAAGATAATGACTCTTATATCAAAGAGAACAGACCTTCCAAGGTGGGGGAGGGCGAGGGCAGGAAGACAAAGTAATGGACATTGCTGTTGATGGGTGTTAACTTGGGTGAAATGGAAGATAGCATTCCATAAGAAGGAGAAGGAAACCCAAGGAGTGGGTGGAGGTTAAATAATTGAGACATAGATTAAACGAATACAAAGTTTATGATCTGAAATATAAGCTCTCATGGTAATTTACAATAAAAGCTGCTATATATATTTTTAAATGTCCATTTGAAGGCTAATGTTTGTGTGATCCAAATTATGACATTTCAATGCACTCACATGCATGCAAAAGATAGACAAATTAATAAAGAAGACCAAAGAATAATTATCCCTTTGAATTATGCTTTTAGCAAAGAATATTCACTCCACACGGACTGCCAAAAGAACAAACAAATCTGCTTGAAGAAATACAGTCGGAATGCTTCTTAGACGTTATGATGGTGAGTCTCTATCTTATATACTCTAGACCTATTTTTATGTGGGACCAGTCATGCTTGGCAGAGGGTCAGCAAAAAAGCGGAAGACTGTCCATTCGACGGATTTAAACAGTGAATACAACAATGGGCTCACACCTAGCAATGACCTGTGAGGCCGGTGCAGGACCAGGGAGTGTTTCAAGCTATGTAACACAGAGTATGAGATGCAAATGACTCCCAAACACCTAGCTACATGCCTTTCTTTTTTTTTCAGTTTAATTTAATGAAAATGCTCCTAAATGTCAAGTGTTAAAAGTGCTAAAAGCGAAAGTAATGAGGTCAATATATTTTATTGTGTTGGGAAGTTTCTATTTACGTTTTGGTAAATAAACTTCATAAAATAATAAATTACTGTTGGATTTTTCCTGTTGCTTTACTGCATCTGCTAACATAAAGATACTTTTGTTTTCTCTTTTAATCTACTAATTGCTATTGGTGGATCCTCTTAATGTTGACACTCATCATTATGTATTTGAGATAAGTTCTACTTGGTCATAATTTTCAATACATCATGAGTTCTGGCTTGTTTATACTCACATTGTGATTTTTAAATGAATATTCATAAGCCTGATTGGTCTATAATTTTGTCTTCTTGAATTGTCCTTGTCTCAGTTTGGTACTGAAGTGTCACGATTTTCTCTCAAAAGGAATTGAGAAGTTTTGCCCTATTTCTCTACTTTCTTAAGTTTGTGAAAGGAGGGACTATATTGTCCTTGCAAATAGTTTCTAGATAGATTTTATCAAGGTCTAGGTTGATTAGTTTTAAATTTTATACACATTTATGTTTGCATTGTGGAAATAGTGCCTTCAATGTTTAAGTGCTTGGCTGCTAATCAAATGCTTGACAGTTTGGACACAATCCACAGCTCCATGGACAAAACAAACCTCGTGGTCTGTTCACATGAAGATGGTAGCCTGGAGACCCCATGGGGCAGGTCTACCTGTCACAAGGGGGGTCACAAAGAATCTTAATGGACTCTCTTACACATAGCAACAGTTTTAATCTTCTATAAACATTTACTTCTTCCTGATTTCATTTTGGGAATTATTGTTGTTTGTTTGATTTTTACATTTCCAGTTTTGTCTGATGTTTTATTGATTGCTCTTAAGATTGCCCTGTTATTATTATTATTTTTTGGCTTCCCTCGACCAATTGTCAATGATTCTTTCCCATTTTAGATGTTAGTTTAGTGCTTCATCATATCTTGTCTCTTTTCATTGATCTTCTCTATGAATGTATGGTTTTATTGGATATATTTTCTGCTTTTATATCTCTGCTTTTCAAATGATTATCTCTTTCCTTCCGCTTTATTTTATACTCAGATTTTAAAATATCAATCTAGTTCATATGGCTGTTGTTGTTTAACCAATTCTTAGTTCCATAATTTGGAAAACTTTGGTTTTTGTAAGAATTGCAATTATTTACCTCTAACAAAACAAAGATGAAACTGTCAGACATTTCATAACATGAACAGATTTGGAAGACATTATGTTCAGCAAAGTCAGTCAATCTCATAAAGACAGATATTGTAAAAGACAACTATTATAAAATATGTATATTTTTAGAAATTATTTTCACACCAAAAGAAGCAAACCTTGAAGGTTATGGAGAGGCTGAGGGGGAGGGGATGTTAGGGATAAATGAACAGATAAAATAAGTAATAAAGAGGGAGACTCACTCACTCGCTCACTCACTGGCATCGAGTCTTGCCGAGTCCTAGCGACCCTCTACGACAGAGCAGAACTGCTCCTGTGGGTCTCGGAGACTGTAACTCATCATGGGAGTAGAATGCCCAGTCTTTCTCCCAAAGAGAGACACACACAACAAACAAACAAAACCGAAGAAACTCTCGACGTGAGATGAAATTGACAACAGCAACTGAGAGATTCGATAGGACGCTTAGCGGGTGGCGAGTCCATGTTCCTGGGGGAGGATTTTGACAACGAGGATCGTGACAAAAGGAGTGACCTGAACATCGTTCAATTGTGTATGCAGGCATTGTAGAATTGCTGTCTGCTCCGCTGTGTTTTGTTTCAAAAACAATATAAAGGAATAAACCAAGAAGGAGAACTGTGACTCAAAAAATTATGAATAATAGAATTGAATAAAGAATCCAAATTTCTCTTTGAATCTCACGTTAGCTGACTCCTGCAATTTTCAATACAGTATAGTTTCACTTTTGATAATTCCTAAATGTTTCCCTGTTTTGTGGCATTTTCTTTCATTTTCTTTCGTTTGATGATTACCTGACCTGAATTGTGATTTAACCTTTCAGTTATTTCAAAGCGCTTCATTAATTGATCCCTGTTTGTTCGCTTAGCTTATAAATTCCCGAAAGGCAGGAATTATCCTTTTGTAATCCCCAGCCTCGGGCCCTGGTGTAGGTCTGGGCCACCACCAGAGGAAAAGCTAATTGCTTGCCAATGTCTCAGATTCAGTCATTTGCTCATAAATTCACTCATTCCTTCATTTATTCATTCATGGTTTAGATATCTTTGGAGTCCTGATAAGGGGGTCATGGTGAATTTTCTACGTACTAAGCTAATTATATATACCTTAAATGTTGCTGGTATCTAGCTTGTGGAACATGATCTCATCTGTCTAATGAGATAACACAGAAATAACCCACTACACACATAATATCTTTTTCTGTAATTCTTTTTTCTTTGCTATTTTTGTTCAGGTGTTGACATAATCAGAGTTATATTATACATGAGAGATACTATACCATTTGGGGAAGTTCGAGGAGACGGGTGCTGGATCCTCTCAGCTTTACTCTCTATTGGGCTGTAGATGGAAGTCTATTGAGAAGCCCTGATGGTGTCGTGGTTACCAGTTGATCTACAATCAACAAGGTCAGCAGTTTGGAACCATCAGCAGCTCCAAGGGAGAGAGACGAGGCTTTCTACTCCCATAAAAAGTCTCAGTCGCAGAAACCCACAGGGGCAGTTCTACTCTGTTGCATAAGGTCACTATGAGTCGGCATCAACTCGATGGGAAGGAGGCTTTTCTTTAAATTTATATGTCTATTTGGTTTTAGAAGGATGTATTTTTGCTCTTCTGGCATTAGAATCACATATAATGCATGCCATTCAGATACATTAAATTAAAAGAAGCAAAAGAGACAGACCAGTCAGATATAGGCATTGGTATCTATATTTTGTTAAAGATTTTCAAAAGGTTCTAAAGTGTACTCAGGGCTTAAATAGCTGGAGGGTATCATTTATGGCTTAAGCAATAGTTTAGTGTTACTTTCTACTCTGATTGTTAAAGTTCTGCTACCACGTCTCATGGAGTTTCTAGAGAATGCCAATGGAGTGGGGGTTGGAAATAGAATACATAGATATGTGGGAATTAGTTGTTTGTTTGTTTTTTAAAGATTCCTATTTTACTTTAAGGTAAGCATGGCTGTCATAAAAACCGGCCAACATTGCAATGCCTGCTTTATAAGCTGCCCCGTATCAGGCTTTCCCTGATCTCAGATCATCAGAAGCGGTATACCAGAACACGAATGCCTGCTTTATGAGCTGCCCCGTATCAGGCTTTCCCTGATCTCAGATCATCAGAAGCGGTATACCAGAACATGAATGCCTCCAGAGCAGGTGGGGAGGTGATGTCACTGCTTTGCATAGGTGACGTCATGATGGTGGGTAGCTCCTGAATGGCCCAGAGACCTTCTCCAAAACTTCAACTAACATCTGTTTCCCTAGAACAGCTGAAGGGGCTTGCCTACCTGTGTTTCAGGCGTGAGAATCCACACAAAAAGAATACTTTCTAAGGTTTCTACATTCAGATACATTCTAATGTTTCTCATATGTTCTGAACCTTGTAGAAACAACAGACATTAGATCACTGAGTATTCATGAACACCCTAACTAGGGATCTAATGATGAGAACACTACAGGAATGTGCTCTCTTTGCTCTTGCACCAGGAAGCCATAATAAATGAGCCACTACTCTGCAGAAAAGGAAATGCAATGGGCCACGAGCTTCCTCCTAGCTTGTTGTCTTAGTTGCCGTTCAGATGGCTCTAACGCAAAGCAACCCTAAGTCGAACAGATCAGAACGTGGCTTGTCCTGTGTCATCGTCGTAACTGTGGACCTCAAAGGAAATACAAAAAGGAAGAAAAAAGTGTGTGTGTATGTGGGGGTGGGGATGATTAAAGAATAGATTATCCAAAAGCTGTGGTTTTACCTTACCATCTACTGTCTAATGTGCCTGGAATAGCGCTCCTTGTTGCAACCATTGCGCCAATCTTATTGAGGCTCCGTCTCCTTTTCATTGGCCCTCCACGAAACATGATGTCCTTTTCTATGGAGGAACCCTACTTGAATTTATTTTATAATTCACTACAGAAATGCTTCAGTCTAGGAGTTTCAAATTGTTTGCACAATGAAAAAGTGTTATTAAGAATGTAATGATTCCCAAGTCAGAACAATGAAGTCTTGCCATCTTAACTTCTAAAGATCTTCCTAAATGTACTTCCTCCAAGATAGATGTGTTCATTCTTTTTACATAGTTAGGCTACAACTACTTCCATCAACTGAGCTATTAATAAGAGTAGAATACTTATTGTTTTAATAAGAGTAGAATACTAGTGTCTGCAAATTAATGACTAATATGAAAGGAGCTTATGGATTCTGTTAGCAATCTGTTAGGTCAGTGCTCCACATAAGTCACTACATAGATAATTTTCTTGATTCAATCAGTGTTATAGGTGTATTGAGTCTGTTCAACTCATAGAAACCTTATGAGGAATGGCGTGAAACACTACCCAGTCTTGCACCATTGTTACAATCTATCCTTGCTTTATTTGTGCCCATTGGTATAGCACTGTGACAATCTCTCTTATTGGACTGGTCCTTCTTAGTTATATGTCCAAAACATGTGAGACAAAGTCTTACCATTCTTGCTGCTCAGGCACATTCTTGCTGTGCTTCCTTCCTCCAAGACAGGTTGGTTTATTTTTGCTGCATTCTATGGCAATATTAAGTATTCTTTGTGAACATCCTACTAAAAATGCACCTATTCTTCCCCAGTCTACCTCCTTCATTGCTTAGACTTCAAATGCCATATAAGGTATTAGAAAATACCTTAGGCATGCCTTGGTCAGGTGCCCTTCAGTCTTCAAAGTGATATTTTTGCTTCTTAACACTGATGGCAGATTTCCCCAGTGCAATATATAATTTGCTGTCATGACTGCTGCACCAATGGGTGTTGATTGCAGATCCAAGCAAAATGAGTTCCTGGCCAATTTCAATCTTTTCTATCTCAAAGGTCCCCTTCCATCAACGACATCACTTTTTGTTGTATGTTCTTTCCAGTAATGGATAAACCCTTAAGTGATACATGAATATCAAGAAACATTCTTAAAACATTCAACTACGTGAGTTCCTAGGTGAGGCAAACGGTTAGCACTCTCTTTACTAGCTGAACGACTTGGATGTTTCATTCCTCCCTGAGGTGCTTGAGCCATTGAAAACCCAATGGAACACCATGTCACTGGACCGCACACACGGTCACTGTGGGTCAGAGTTGACCTGTTGACAACTGGCTTTAAATATCTGTCTGTCAGAAGGAGAGTATGTTTCAGTAAGATAATCAATACATTTCTGAAGAATTAAGTCTGTGTTAAATACAGAGCTACCTTGGTTTAGAAAAATAATCCAGAAGGTGCTAAATTTCTTCCAAATGGCAAATCCTCTTTCTCTTATGAATTATTTTTTTTAAAAAAACTGATAGTGCTATAGCATGGGATCAAATATGGTCATTTAGAAATAGTTAGAACTATATCCAAATCATGTCTCTTAGTTGTTACTAAAAACCCTCAGCTGAACTTTCTGTTCTTTTTGTAAAAGAAAAATAGCATCTTCTTATACAGATGTGGCAATTTGAGGAAAGTCTCTCTTGCATGGAGCTAATATAAACACATTTTGTGTCACTGTTGAGTCTAGGGAACTGGATTCCCCAAATTATCCTGCTCATGGAATTTATTCATTAAGTAAACTATCATCCTCACTGCTTCCTCAGCCTAGCCCAAAGAAATATCTTGCACGAAGAATCAGAGAATTACAGATTTGAAATGGAGAGTTAAGTTCATCTGACTTAATCAACTGTGCACCGAAGCTACCCTTTCTTCACAATTTACTTTTTATTTTTCAGTCATTGTTTTGAAAATTGCATTATATCAAAGCAATTAGGAAACATCTTAATTTGGTCTCATTTTAAATATGTTTGCTGACATTATTTCTGAATCCAGAGTTTTACTGTTTGTTTGGTTTCTTTTAATTTCATTTCTTCCAAATTACAAATAGGCTTTGATCTCATATTACTAAATTTGTCCCCAAGTATAAGCAATAAATATATCAGGAAGCATACGAAAATATTACTGAAGATTCATATAATTAGTGTTCAGATGAATAATTGCCACTGTGGTGCCTATTCTGGTCTAGAGTTTCAAATTTCATAGACTGGGAAATATTTTGTTTTATCACCTAGTAGTTCAAGGCTGATGTGGCTACAACAATTTAAGGCTAGATTTTCATTATTAATTTTATTGTGGAACAATATAGATAAGTTGCAATTGCATTTACTATGTTGTGTCATAACCACTCACCATTTTCAAAATTTAGATTTGAAACTTCTGTAATTAAATAACACTAATATTAATTAAGGGTATGGATGGAGGGGGGAGTCTTGTGAACTTATAGACATTAGTTCCAAGAATAGGAAGTTTGATTGATATTCAGCTGGGGTTTCTAGTCCTGTTCTAAAATGCCTCACATGACTACCCATTCAATCATCTTCTACTGAAGACCCCATCAACTTTCCCATAATGAGGTAGATTAACATAAAAAACTTTAAGAGGCCTTGTCCTCGGTTAAGATCATTTATTTGTGTTTCCAAAGAAAGTTTGAAATTTTCTGTCCAATCACTTTGAGAACGTACATCTTACACGTTGACTATTAAGAATAGAAGATAAACATATCAAATCTCACTAAAATAATTCATGCCCAGAAGAAATTGTAAAAGGTTTATGAACCTCATCTCACTAGTTATTGAAACATATTTGTATATGTGCTGCCAAAGCAAGCACAGTTATTGAAACATATTTGTTTTGCCTTTTAGGTGTTAGCGCTGTTTGGATGATGAGTAATGTAGTCTTTTACAGGGTACCAATTACCTGCCCTTAGAACAGATCCACTGTATAATCCACTAACTTTGATGATGGATACATTTTCCCCTAACCTGCCTGAATAAAGACTCACAAAGTTCTGGCATTTTTAAAGGATGTGTGTGTGTGTGTGTGTGTGTGTGTGTGTAATTTCTGTAAAAAGAAGTTGCTCTTTTAAGACTATATATACTTAATTTAGTAGGTAAAAATTCATAAGATATTCAACTCAGTATTTCAAAGGCTATGTGTACTCATGTGTGGTTGTGTTTGTGTGTTATGCCCTCAGTAGCTATGGAAACAAACAAAACAGGTTCTAAGATTGGGGAAATCTTTGTTTTTCCCAGAGGGGAAGAGAGGAGGAACTCATCCTAAATAAGGAAGTCATAAATGAAACAGCTAAGATGTTCTGAAGAATATAAAAAAAAAAATTGAGCCACAAATCTAAGTAACTAAAATGATTACGAAGCCTTGATATTTTCAAATATAAATCATATCATTATAAAAGCATAACAAGTCACTCTTTATACTTTTGGCTTTTAAGAAACCATATCTGTTTGTTTTATCTTCCAGGAAACTTAGAACCCACCTATTGCAATTGCCAATCCTCGATATGTATAGCTTTAAGTGTGGTTCATGCTACAACCTCTTAATTCTCATGCCAGAGTTCTCATTTGTCCCAACCCATGGAGAAAATTCTTTGCACATTATTGCATCCTCTTTTATTAACTGCCCTAAATTCATTAAGCAGAAATGTTGATTATAAATAAACATTTTATGAACCTTTATGTGCATATCATATCTAAATATATTATGTGGGATTTTAAATTACCAATGAATTAACTTAGTTGTCTTTTCTGCACAGGCTGACAATATTGCCCCCTTGCATCTTTCTAGTTAGAAGTGTGACCAGACCCAACATTACTTTGATCCCCAGAAGGTATTTTACCCTCAGGTAGATGAATAGCTCCTCTTCTCCCTTTAGTGTACACACCAGCCCTAGAAAACCCGAGACATCTAGTCCTCCAGTGGAACTTCGCAGAAAAGACCATAAATTAAAGGTGCGAGTCTACCTAGCTTATTTGGGAGGGGAGTTCCAGGAAGCACACTGAGGGTTGGGCAAAAAAAGAAGGAAGTCTATACATATATGAGTTGGCTACTCCAATGAGTAACTAGGGTTTAATCTCAGAGGGGGGGGGGCTCTGGGTGATAGTTACAATTAGTATGCATCCAAGTGGTTCCACTGGAAGGCCAAAGATGCGGGGCTGTGTACCCCAAAACTTGCATCTGCCATTGATTGAGGGCTTTTCCAAGGCGTGTTGGCTCCTGGCATTGTGGACCTGCCTTATGGGGTGGAGTGGGGTGGGTGGGGTGGCATGAGGGATTGGGCCCACTGCCTTGTTCTCTCTAAGAATTACAGGTGTTGGCAGAGAGTGCCCACCGACATCGAGTGCTACCAAGAGCAAGAGGGGGCCCGGAACACAGGTGTTTCTTCTTGGACTCCTCTCCTACCTAATTTGATAGCTGCTATTAATCAGTTCACTGCAAAGCACAGGCCGGAGGTGAAAAGTGGATCACCCTTAGGATCATGGTATCTGTTTTTGTTCCTTTGATGAGAAATTTCATTCTTTGGCTAATGGACATATTCAGACATCAGTGCAAAAAACCTATTTCCAAGTCAAAGATAAGCGCATCTTACCTGCCACTGTGGCATAGGTTCCTGCTGGCTCTTTTCAATAGCACGGTCTCTGGAAAACCAGCTCTCATCAACGTCTTTCCCATGACGAGTCAAGGAACACACCCCACATTCGCCTTTGTGCTTCTTTCAAGGCCTTCTACAAGATGCACCCGGTGAAGGCCCGCCTGGGTCCCGTGCATTAAATGCTTTCCACACTCTCCCCAACCTCCTCTTGAGATCACGTCTAGCTTCTCACAAGGCCTTCTGTCCTGATCTGTGGATATTGGCAAGAGTCAGCTCCTGTCAAACTTGTGGGAAATAAAGGATTTTTGCAGATGCCCAGAAAAGATCAGAGGCACAAACCTCGTTAAACATTCCAAAATCGATAAGAAAAAAAGGGATGAAACAGTTCGGAAGCCCCCAGGTTGACCACGGGGTCCTCAGTTCAAAGGGAGTAATTCGGGGCTGAATCTGAGGATTGGAGTGTCAATAGGATGAAGGTTTGAGAGGAAAAGAACGATCTATTTCTGGCTGCCATTGGGAGTATTGAACTCTGTGGTCGTTGCACAAGGTGAAACGGTGCTGGAACGTTGGAGCCCATGGAACACTGTGCGGAGGAAAATCATTCACCCAACTTTCTGTCAGTGCCCTCTGCTCTAATTTTTCTGGGGAAAAAAAGTTTGGTTTTTTTTTTAAAGGAACACTGGAGAAGCGATATCTCAACAAGTTAGACAAAGATTTCATTTTATGCATCACCACATTGATACAATCTGCAGAGAACTGGATACGTCTGTGACTGGTGTTCTTGGGGTAAATATGCGCGTCGGCTCAAGGGTGCTGTAGCAAGAGTCAGTGTAGGGGGTAGGTTTTCAGAATTGAATGACCTCTCTCACTCTTCTCAGAAAGCACCGCTGACCTCCCCTGTAGAGTCGGCCCGGTTTTGTCTTGAACCAAGACCGGCATCTGTGACAGACATGTTCAGAAGATATATTTCTCAAAGGTGTTGAGCCATTTCTGCGTCTGCACTTTTAGGGCTCTTCTGTCGTCAGACTTGTAGAGTGTTTCATAGCCAGTGATCAGGCCAGTCAGCTGGTTGGATTTAAAGAGAAAAGAGGAGACACCAGACATGCCTCTACACCTAGACAAAATTCTACAATTCTTCTTTTTACAAAGTCTCCGTATTTTATGGGAGGAGGAGTTGTCAAGCATTTGCCTGGCATAGGATGAACTGAACTTTAGGTCCCATTGTGCCTTTGATCTCTCTTTGAGTGTAGATTTCCTGGACAGAAGATAGAAGGAGATGAATGTGGGACTATTCAAATCTCCCAGACCAACCCTGGGCAGTTCAAATGCTTTATCAGATCCAGAATTGCATATGGATCCAACCATTCAGTTCCCTGTTGTAACTCGCCTCAGTGATGTACCTGGTCAATGCCAGGATGTTGATGCCAAGCTGAGGTTATTGAATTTCAGATGCTCTCTGGCTCCCACAGCTGTATTCCCATGCCCCACTCTCTCCTCCCCACAAAGGTACTCCTACAATCTCTACTTTGTTAAAAAGAAAGGAGAGAGGACGAGCAAAGAAGCCATCTTGCAAGACTGGCTGGACCAGAGGAGGTACACTGGTACAGATAGGAACTGAGGACGCAGGGAATCCAGGACGGATGAGCCCTATAGGACCAGTGGTGTGAGTGGCAAAACAGGGAGGGTAAAGGGAGAATGGGTAGGAAAGAGGGAACCGATTACATGGAACTGTGTGTGACCTCCTCCCTGGGGGACAGACAACCAAAAAGTGGATGAAGGGAGACGTCGGACAGGGAAAGATATGACAAAATACCCATTTATAAACTATCAAGGGCTTATGTGGGAGGGGGGAGCGGGGAGGGAGGGGAAAAATGAGGACCTAATGTCGGGGGTTTAAATGGAGAGAAAATGTTTTGAGAAACGATATACAAATGCGCTTTACACAATTGATGTGTGTATGGATTGGGATAACAGTTGTATGAGCCCCTAATAAAATGTTAAAAAAAAAAAAAAAGAAGCCATCTAATGCCATTGGAATTTTTTAAATGCACAGAAACAGAAAATCCAGTTTTATGGTCCTGACAAAGATCATGAGACTCTATCACAGATCAATGTGAAGGACTGGTGATGGGAGATAGGAGGGGGCTTCTAAAAGTTTTGGGGGAAATTCCATTATCTTTTAATTTCACTTTTCCACAAACTTTTTGAAGCAATCTAGGATGTGCTGTGAATACGAGGGAGGGAGGAATTATCATGAGTGCTAATATCTGCCATGTCATGCCTGGACTGCAAGTTTCCCTGGGTGCAACGAAAGATGGCCAGCACTTACATCTCCAGAAAGAATATTTATCCCCCTGACGGTCCATAGAGTGACAGACTTGATTAAGCTCCTTCTCACTCCCAAAAGTGTCACAGATTCAACAGTGCACTATCTGGCCACCTTATAAGATTGGTGCTACTAAATATAAACCCTAAAACCTTAGACTCTTCCTAACCTGACACCTGCTATTCTCCTGTGCCACAAACAAAATAGCATAGCCTCATTAAAGCTGTCAAACAATTCAAATTTCATGACCAGAAACTTAGTATATACGTCTCAGAATAATGTTTCTAAATCATTTCACAGTATAGGTCAATATCTGATTGCGTACAAGGTTCTAGAATGCAAGTTACTCTGATTTGGGGCACTTGACTTAGCATGAGATCGCTGCTTCTACAGTTGTTTGAACCAGAACGTATCACTAAATCCCTAGTTTGTATATGGAAGTGTCAAAATATCTATGGAAACAACACCCAATGTTGAGTGATCGTGGACATGAGCATTCAGACAAGCACATAGTTTTAGCTGAGCATATTAGGTTTAACATTTATACATGAAGTGATAAAACTGATGCCTGTAGGATCTATTTTTAAAACAGGTTCAGCAAGGTCTCCAAAAAACTCCATTTTAAGATTCCAAAATAAATGCCCTTTCTTGTCTCAGCTGAAGCTCCAGCCAATTGTCCTAATGGTCTTGGAAAATTGCCTTCAGAATTGATTCTCCCGGGGGTAGGATTACTGGTAGCAGAAACAATGAGACAGGAAAAGTTTTCAAGAACCCAGAAAGAGGTAGAGGAGGAGGGGAAAGACTAATTCAAACAGGTGGCATCAATTTCTCCTTGCCCAGCAGTCTTCCTCCTTATCTACAGCAGCATGTTGCCCTTTTGTGAGAAAAAAATGCATTCGTGTATTTTAACTTGAAAAATCCACCAAGTCCACCATCTATATCTCAGGTGAGGTGCAGTATGGGAAACTTATTCCCATTTGTGAACAAAGATTTTGTTTTGAAATCTAAACGCAATCAAATGTAACTTAACAAATATCAGAGGGCCTGTTTTGTAACACTTTCCATTCTTTAAATTTCCATTCTTGGTAGGTTAAATCTTACCAAGTCAAAAACTGCTAAATGACAAGATACTTGCCATGGTAAGATTAAATACTTAATTTCTTAGATGTGAGAAAGACCTTATGCAACAGAGATAATCAAGAACACAAAATGGAAACTGCTTTGTATTCTTGCCCACACGGATGGGTAGGTTTTTAATGGGAATGCATACGGACATCCTTCCTGGAGAAATTCCCCCAGTATAAGCTGTGCAGAGGCAGAACAAACACATGGTTTGCATTGGAAGAGTAGAATTATTGTTTAAGACTATAGGTAACATATCCAAGAATTCTGACACGTTCAATACATTTAGGCCCAATCTATTTTTTCATAATTTCTCCCCATACCATCAAGAGCTAAGACACTCTTTGGTCACCTTATCATTTGAATAAACATTGAATAGAATTTAAACAAGTCTCTTTGAAGAAAGAGAAGGTGAAAATTTGAAAATAATGAAAGAAAAAACATAACTAATTCAAAATTATGGTCTATGGTCAAAGATGTTTCATCAGGCAAATTCACCACAGTATGGCTTTTATTGAACAAAACAGAACAGTAATAACTTAAAAAAAAAGATTTAGGTATTTAATTCAAGAAGTCAGTATAAAATATCACAATAACTTTAAGATGATGAAACATGGAATTATAAATTAATTTAAATACATATATATACTTATATATATACATGAATATACATGTATGCCCTAAAGGAAAGGACGATGCAGCAACTAATGAACCTCTAGCTGATAACATAGCTATAGACAGTGAAACACCAACAATATAAATAAATAAAATATAAATGAGAAATGATACTGAATTATAAAATTGTATGTATTCATCCTTAAGTGAAAATAAATGCTGATGTAACAATATAGATTATTATGTGATCAATAAAAGACAAACGGGCTAATAGGATCTCATGAATTTTAAATAATTGTATTCATCCAAAAAACTGTATTTTTTTAAAAGGACATAAAACTTAGAGACTAGAGTAAAATAATGAGAGCCATAGACCAGTATTCTTCTACTATCCAGTTCAAAAACTACAATGTAGCAGCAAAATGACAAACCACCCAATCAAAGAATGGGCCACAGACTCGAACAAGCATCTCACCAAAGAGAGTACCTAAATGGCCAATAAGCACTTTGAAAGATGCTCAACATCATGAGCCATTCCAAACCAAAAAGCAAACGTAGTGTTTGTGAGGAGACCCTGTGGGACAGAGTAGAACTGCCCAGTCTGGGATTCTGAGGGATATCTTTAAGGGAGCAGAAAGCCCTGTCTTTCCGTTCAAGAGCAGCTGGTGGTTTTGAACTGTTGATCTTGGGGTTAGGGTTCCACTTTGTGACCCATCAGATCCCTAGGGCTCCTTCATTGGACATTAGGAAGAAGCATATCAAAACCACACTGAGTTATCATCCCAACCCATTAGTACAACAATATTTTTTTTTTAAAGAAAAGCAAGTAGGTCGTGAGGAGTGATGGGAGCTAATTGAGAAGCAGATCATAAAATAGGGAAAGGAATTAAAATGAAGTGCAAAACAAAATGAACAAGAAAAAAGGAACAGAAGGAAACGTTGGTTTCTTGAAAACACAAACATGAGACAAACTTTGGCAAGAAGTGTTGAGACAGAAGGTAGTTGAATCTGTGATGCCCGTGATAATAGAAACAGAGAAGGCAACCTCAGAGCTACAGGGGAAAATGTAAGATGAGGAAATATTAGGAAAATATTCATCAACAAATTGCATTTTTGAAGAAACTTACTCATTGAAATTTACTAGAATTAACTCACTGCGGTATTTCAAGTCCTGCAGACTAGTCCTATTACCATTAGAGCATAGCTGAATCAATTATTTAACAACTTAATAAATGATTTAATTAAAGTTAAAAGAAGTGTGAAGGAATAAAAGTAATTGGAAGATGACTTTAACGTCCTCCACATAGTAAACCCACATTCCAGATGGATCGAAAATACATAACACATTTGATTGTACGAAACCACCCAAGAAGATGAAATATTACTGGAAACAAAATCACCAAATGACCACAGATTTCTGATGCTTCGGGAAAACGCTAATAAAAGTTGTCCAAGAATTTTATTGAAGAGACTCGTGCAAGTGTAGGACACTAAAGACTCAGACAAATGGAACATGTTAATGACCGAGATGCCTCACTAGGAGAAAAAGGGATCAATACTTCTAGTTGATCTCTATAGAGTTGATGCTTTTTAAAAAAGGAATTTGGCATTAAGTGTAAGGAGATTTCAGATCCATAGCTTGGAACTTGTATTTCCACATTTATTTGCTTAACTGTAATAATCAGAGATGGACACAGTGATGTATGCCATATGCAAGTCTGTCACAACATTATTTATAAGCAGACACAAGACTATGAACGTAAATCATGTTGTTGAAGAATGTCTGATGACGAGGAAAATTCTCCTGATACGATGTCAAACGGAAAGTTAAATAAGAACCTGTAATGTACACAATCCTGGTTTTGTGAAAATCAAGTCTATCTATATGCACAGAAATCATGTTTGAGAAAAATTGGGAAACTAATTTAGTGCATTTCCAAAGTGTAGGATTAAGTCTTAAGGAAAATTTCAGTTTCAATATTATTCAGATGAGTATATACTAGTAAGTTATTGAATAGGATCCTTCAAACATAGGTAATATTAACCCAGAATAGTGCATATATTTTGGCTCATAAATTATAAAAAATGTGAAAATCAAATGCAAGATGGTAAAAACAGAAGAAATTGGGCAGAAAGATCAGGCTTACATGAGAACTCTCTACTTTCTGCAGTTTCTCGGCAGGCCTACAACTGCCCTGAAAAGTAAAGTCTAAAATCTAAAGTCTATTTTTCATCCCAGTTTTATTTCTGCTTTTATTAATGTAAAAAGAAAGCACTTTTAAGTTTTCAGCTTGCTCTGCTTATTTATTTATCTTTGGATGTATAGCTACAATAAGGATTTGAACACACATCTGTCTGATTACAAGCCAGTATTTTTTCATACCCACCAAGAATGTCTCCACAATTCATGGTCATTCTAACGCCTTCTTATCTGTATTGGCCAATCAGTTATCCTAATCCTAATTCGAGAACACTCAATAGGATAGAATGACTACAATCTTTGTTGGCAGCATTTCTGGAAAGCCATATGTATTCTAAATGTTTAGTGGAGGACAGGACATTTCTGAACACAGAGTAGAAAGCAAGGCTCTGCCCACCAGGCCTAAATAACTTTCCTAATCAACCGTAACCCCGTATTCCATTTCTCTATGACTTTGACTTGAAACTTCTAACCTCTATTTCCATGGAGTTGTGGTTTCAGAAATCCACAAGGGAACAGTTTCCTTTATCCCACAAGGTAGCCATGTGTCGGAATTGACTCAATGGCAGTGAGCATTGTTGAAGTTCTTAAAATTATAAATAAGAGACTTTCTGAATATCAAGAGCTTTGGCAGTTGGTAACTCTCTGGTTGTTAATGTTGTTAGATGCCAATGAACTGGTTTTAATTCATTGGTTCTAAGATACCTTGCCCGCCACCATCCTCACAATTGTTCTTATGTTTAAGCCCAGAGTTTCAGCCACTGGGTCAATCGATCTTCTTGAGGCTTTTCCTCTATTTCACTGCCTCTCGACTTTACCAAGGATGATACCTTTTTCTAGGGACTGATCTCTTGATAACATGTCCAAGAACATGAGACAAATCTAACTATCGTTGCTTCGAAGGAGCATTCTTGCTGTATTTCTTCCAAGACAGATTTATTTGTTCTTTTGGAAGTCCATGGTACTTTAAAAATTCTTCACCCTTACCATAATTGCAATGCACTGATTTTTCTTTGGTCTTTCTGATTCAATGTCCAACTTTCACATACATAGGAGACAATTGAAAATATCCTCACTTGGGTCAGGCACACCTTCTTCCTTAAAGAAGCAGCCTTGCTTTTTAAAACTTTAAATAGGTTTCACACAGCAAATTTACCAATTGCAATGTATGTTAGATCTCTTGACGGCTCCTTCCATGAGCCTTGATGGTGAATCCCAGTAAGACAAAATCCTTGATTGCGTTAGACAGGGTTCTCTAGAGAAACAAACCAGGACACTTATGATCTTCTATATATAGATATGTGGATAGATCTATACAGCACAAAGGAATATAACAGCAACTATATATACTTGAGTATAAACCAACCTGAATATGACCC
>NW_022109491.1:16858183-16860596 GCF_000313985.2 Echinops telfairi | reverse complement strand
GTGAGCGTGGCGATACTTGGAGGGTGGAGGGAAGGTGGGGTAGAAAGGGGGAACCGATCACAAGGATCTACATATAACCCCCTCCCTGGTGTATGGACAACAGAAAAGTGGGTGGAGGGAGATGTTGGACAGGGTAAGACATGAAAAAATAATAATTTATAAATTATCAAGGGTTTGTGAGGGAGGGAGTATGGGGGAAGAAGGGGAAAAAATGAGGAGCTGATACCAAGGGCTCAAGTAGAAAGCAAATGTTTTGCGAATGATGAGGGCAACAAATGTATAAATGTGCTTGACATACAATGGATAGATGGGTGGATTGTGATGAGTTGTATATGCCCCCAATAAAATGATTTTTTGTAATGTGCTGAAAAACTCAGCTTATACACGAGTATATACAGTAATTAGTCCACACAGCAGTATACAGGGTCCAGTTCAACTCACTTCTGTGAAGCAGTTAATATACTGGAAGTCCTTCAACTCAAGAGGGCTGCTGGATCCAAGGTCGAGGGAGCAGACAGCTGAGTCTTCCCTTGGGAAATTTGCGCAGTCTGGCCACAGGCAGCAAATAGCAGGGCGGGTCCCCAACAGTCAGCCAGATGACAGGATCCGACAGTCCCAAGCTCAAGGTATGTATACACCAGCAACGTGACAAAGCAGGTCTCAAAGGAACCTCAAGCTCTAGTGACACGATCCACAGGTTGGGTGTCCCACAGGTAATGTAGCTCACAAGGCAGAGAACTAGCTACGGCAACTGCACGTTTTTCTGATCACCAATCTATAAAGTACTCTCAGCATTTCATCAATTTATTGAAGCATTTCAGCCAGTATTCTATCAATTCCTGGAGCCTTGTTTTTAGCTAATGCCTTCAGTGCAAGCTGTACTTCCTCCTTGAGTTACCATTAGTTCTTGATCTTATTTACCTCTTGAAGCGGTTGAATGTTGACTAGTTCTTTTGGGTACAGTGTTTCTATGTATTCTTTCCATCTTCTTTTGGTACTTCCTGTATCATTAAATGTTTTTCCCATAAAATCTTTTGAGAATCGCATTTTTCTTGAGCTTTTTCAGTTTATGGCATGCTAAGCATGTTCTCCATTTTTGGTTTTCTAACTCCAGGTTTTTGCCCATCTCATTCTAACACTCTGCTTTCTTGATCAACTCTTTGAAATTTTGTTTAGCTCTTTTATCTCATCATTTCTACCATTTCCTTTAGCTTTCTATGATTAGCAGCAAGTATTTGAGTCTCTTCTGGCATCCATATTTTTCCCTTTCTTTCCTGTCTTTTTAATGATGTTTTGCTTCTTCATACGTGATGTTCTTGGTGTCATCTGACAGCTCATCAGGTTGTCTATGCATCAAATCCATTCTAGGGTTGCTCTCCAACTTTGGTGGGATAGAGTTAAAGTCTTCTGTTGGCTTTTGTGAATTTTTAAAAATTTCCTATGAGCAATTGATAGTCTGTTCCACAGTCAGCCCCTGGCCTCATTTTAGCTGCTGATATTGAGCTTCTCCATCATCTCTTCCCACAGATGTAGTCAGTGATATCTGTTTATTCCAACTTGATATCTGTTTATTCCATCTGGAGGAATCCATGTACACAGCCACATTTTGTGTTTTTGGGAAAAAATGGTTTTGGTATAAAGAAGTAATTGGACTTACAAAATTCTATCATGGGATTTCCAGCTTCATTTCTAACCTGAAGGCCAGATGTTCCCATTACTGCTCCACTGTCCCTTCCTCTTTGTTTCCAACTTTTCATTTCAAACATCAGTAATTATCAGTGCATCTTGATCGTATGTTTGATACATTTACAACTGAAGACATAGGTCAACACTCTTCAATTTCTTCATCCCTAGCTTTAGTGGTTGGTGCATAAATTTAATAATAGTTGTACTGAATGGGTTTCCTTCTAGGCAGAGAGGGATGATCCCATCACAGACAGCATTGTACGTCCAGACAGATCTTGAGGTGTCCTTTTCTATGATGAATGCGATGTCATTTCTCTCGAATCTGTCATCCCATCGTAGTAAACCAATTGACTGCCCGATTTTAAATAGTCAACATCAGTCTATTTCAGCTCACTAATTAATGCCTAGGATATTAATTTTTATGCATTCCATTTCATTTTTGACAACTTCCAAATTTCCTAGCATCATATTTTATTCATTCCAAATTCCAATTATTAATATATTTATTTTCAGTTGGTTTTTTAAAAAATTTGAGTCATGCCCCATCAGCGAATGAAGATTTCATAGGCTTTGGCCCATCTACATCATTTTGGTGGCATCTACTATGAGAAGGCATCTCTTTCTCGATTATATTTAGAGTACCCTTATACCTGAGGGGCTCATCTTCTGGAACTAACTCTGATAAAGTTCTCTTGCTATTCAAGAAGTTTCTAGTATCGGACTAAAT
>NW_022109491.1:16781846-16857850 GCF_000313985.2 Echinops telfairi | reverse complement strand
ATGGAGAATCTTCCTGTGATCCAGAGCTACTTTATTCCTAGAACATTCCAATATCGGGCAGTAACAGAGTCCAGACCTCTCACTCCAGGACCTCACTTCTCCCATCTGTAAATTAAAGGGATCGGGTTAGGTGCTCAAAAGACTCTGCCTGCAAGAGCCTGAGACTCTGGTTCTCTTGGGAAGGGATTCTTTCTGGACATTCCATGTTCCTGGCTCATAGGCACTATTGCAGCTAAGACCCTGAGAGCTAACGTCCAAATGATGGAGCCTGCCCCCTAGTCACGTTGGAGGCCTGTAGGAAAAGTCAAAACTGGTTTTCATTTTCAGTTGGATAAACTCTTACCCTTTAGCAATGGGGTGTTGATTTTCCTGGCCAGGTTGCTGAACTCTGGTAATACAAGACTCCTGGTCTCAGAGGACCGCCATGCCTCAAATGTGGTTGGGAGCTGTCAAAACCCCAGTGGGGCTTTTCGTTTTTCAGCAAAGACCAGGAAATCTCTGCCAGCCTCCTACATTCCTCTGCTCAATACCACCAGCCCCCAAAGGCCAATGCAAATGGCACGTGTAAATCACCTCTGTCTGGTTGCCAACATTCCAAATTCTTCAGAGGAAATGTGACCACTCTGGGTGCCTAACTTGACTTTGAAAGGTCATAAGCAAATGTGGGCTATAAATGTCCTGGCATTACAGCTGGCTTTCTACCCCTGCCCAGAATATCCAGGGCTCAGCCAGCTTTACAAAGCCTCTATCTAGAAGGTTTAACTTCACAATTCAAGCCAGATGCTGGCTGGGTAAGGCAGTGTGGGAAGGGGTGGTGGGAGAGTTAAGTAAAGTTAACATACATCCTCACTAGTCAATGATAGTCATAGCTTAATGCCTGTTGTCCCAATGATGTTATTAACACATAAAAATAACAGCAGTTGGCATCAAGCCCATCCTGACTGATGTCGACCCCAAGTGGTACAGAGTAGAAGCATACTTTGCAGGGCTTTCTGGAAGCAGAGGGCCACTTTTGTCCCAAGGGACCTCACAATAGGTTTGAGCCACCAACCTTTCCATTTAACATTGCTTAACATTCAAGTTAGCATTGTTACAAGGTGTGTGCCACCCAAGGATTCACAGTTATTGATAAAAAGAAAAATTCGCTGCCATTAGGTTGATTCCAACTCACTGTGATTCCATAGGACACAGTAAATCTACCCCTGTGGGGTTCCTTGACTGTAAATCTTTAGGGGTGGCACAGAAAGCCTCATCTTTTCTCCAAGGAGTAACTGGTAGATGCCAACTGCTGACCCACAGCTCCACCAGGACTTCTTCATGTATAGGCTAAAAACAAAACAAACAAAAACTCACTGTGCTTATGAGACAAGGTAGAATTGTCCCTGTGGGTTCTGAGGCTGAAACTCATTAGGGGAGTGGAAAGCCTAGTCTTTCTCCTAAGGAGCCGTTGGTAGTACCAATCTTATGCTTAGCAACCCAAATACCTAATACCCCCAAAGCCAAACCATTGCCATCGAGTGGGTGCCTAGTGAGCCTATAGCATAGAGTAGAATGGCGCCTCTGAGTTTCCCAGACTCTAACCTTCAGGAGCTAGAGGGTCCATCTTTTTCTCAGCGGCTAACAGAGTCCATTTGATTCACAAAGTGCCTTGACTTAGAAGTTGTACGTACTCCTTGACATAAGGGGCTTGCCCACTGAGGCACAGTTCATGAACTTCACCTTGAAAACCCAGATCATTTCACTTCAGCACCTTGTTCTTGGCATGGAACCATAGGCCCCTCTACTGAAAAGCACGACCCTGGGCCCACTGCCGCCTACACATTCTAGTCTTGAAAGCATGGGCCTGTCTCGATAAATGCTCCAGACAGGCCCATATCCCTTCATGTTGGTTGCTGGGCAGGTCCTGCACTCTCTGGAGACAGTTTCATTAGCACCTGAGAACCATTAGTTCGGCTTAAATGGAATATTCTAAATTTTAGCACATGCTAATAATTTGGCTATGTAATTGAACTTGATTTTGTCTTTCACCAGGAAACGTGATTGCTGGTTGGCACAAGGACCAGTAATCCAGTGCCTTCATTGAGGGCGAGGGGAAAAACCAGACTTGGGTCTTAGGCTATAACTTTGGTAAAACATAATCCGAACCCTGTGTCTAAGAGAGGGCTTCACAAATATTCATGGAAAATGGAATGAAAAGATAATGGGATATTTTTCATGAGCTTGTTGAAGCTCCCTCATACGGACAGACACACATACTCATGAGCTCCCACTTGCTCTGTCTCAGCAGCTGTGTCCATAGAGGCTGCCAGACACGAATTACTCAATAATCTCCTTTCAAAACGTTAGCCAATCTATTGAGGCAAATTAGCTATGTCTGGGTTGAGTCAAGAGGACGACTTGTTGAGTGTGGAGGAAGACCTGTGGAGACAGAGTTAGACAAAGTGGTAAGGAAGCCAAGGTCAATAGTCGGAGACTGCATATTGTTGTCTGAGGTTGCTGCTACAATGCGTTATCTTTAGAGATGTCAGGTCCCCTACCCACTGCCACTAAGTCAATTCTGATGCCCAGCCAGTCACTCAGGTGGCAGAGTCGGACCGTGGGGTTTGTGGGGTAGTAAATATTTTATGGAAGCAGAGCATCTCATCTTTCTCCTTTGGCAAAGCTGGTGCGTTTTGAACTGCCTGCCTTGTGGTTAGCCCACTGCTCATCCCACAGCACCATTAGAGCTCTGCAGTGGATCAAATATAAACAGTGATAAACACTCCTGATATGCTGTATGCCAGGTGTTATTTTGTCTTTATGTATTCTAGTACATTTTTAATTAAATAATCATTTTATTAGGGGCTCATACAACTCATCACAATCTGTACATACGCCATTTGTGTCCAGCACATTAATACATATGTTGACTTCATTATTCTTATAACGCCCACTTTCCACTTGAGCCCCTGGTGTCAGTAGTACATTTAATTACCACGGTATCTTTAAAATGTAGCCTCAACTACCATTGCTAATTTATAAAGCAAGACACTGAAGTACAAAGAGTTCATGTCCAATGGCTAGTGGCTGAGAAGAGATTTCAACCTGGATGGCCTGCTTTTGAAGTTTCTTTTCCTTCTCCTTCTTCTCTTCCTTCATTTTTCTCTTCTTCCTCCTCTTCCTCCCCCTTGCCCTTTCAACCTTGCACACTGACATTCAGGAGTTTATCAAATGTTCCTTCACTCACGGATTTCTTTTGTCTTTATTGCATAGAAACCAGATAACAGAGAAATGGGCGTTTTTTGGATGCTGAGTTTCTATCTCTAATTTGAACTCAAGATGAAGCTGTGTCTCTTTCCCATCACGCGTGTCGGCAGAATTAGTTGCTAACTAAAGGAAAGGCAAGTTCATCAAGATCTCGTGGAACCCTTTTCTATACGTCCCGCAGGCACTGAAAGACCAGACATATGATAAAGCCCATCTGACTCAGCTTCTCAAATAGGGGGGCAAATTGCTTTGGTCAGATCCAATAGAACACAAATGCCCCAGTTCAGATGTTCTGTTGATCTGGGGATATTTTTGTTGTTGTTGTTGAGCATCCAACACAAGCAGAAGACACATTTATCTGAAGAGCAAATGGAACATTCAACACCATGTACCACACGCTGGACCATAAGGAGAGACTGGGAATATTTTGAACTATTGGAATTGTATCAAGGGTTCTTTCAGGCCAGAGGAATTCAGTAAGAAGCTCCAATTATAACGAAAGGTCCCCCAATCCCTTGGAAGGTTGGCACTTGAAAAAGGTAGATGTCATATAGGTGCAATGGAATTTGCCCTTTGTAGTTTAGACTGTGAGTTTTGACAAATGCATACAACCAGGTAATCACCATTGCTGTCATCATCCAATACAAAACAGTCGCATCACCTTCAAAGTTCCCCCACTTCTCTTGGTAAATACCTCCCCACCACAACCCTAGACCCTGGCAAACACAAATCTTTTTTCTCTCCCTATAATTTTTCATTTTGAGTCTCAAGTAATACATCTGAGATCCATCGAGGCTACTGAGTCTATCAGTAAAAAGCTATTGCATTTGAATAGCTTTCAGCTGATGCCGACCTCATTTATGACATAATAAAATTGATCCACAGGGGGGCCTTGGCTGCTGTCTTTATAGAAGTAGACTGTTAGGCTTTCCTGCTGCGGCACCACTGGGCAAACTGGAAACACCTATGTTTCACCTGGGAGTTGAGTGCAAATTCATTTGATCTCGAGGGACCTGTCTTAGGTGTTTGGATTCATCGAGTCTGTTCCAAGTCACAGCTCCCCTGTGGACAGTAGGATGACACACTGCCCCATTCCTGCACTGTCCTCACAAGTGTTCCTGAGTTCGAGCCCAGCTTGCCCCCCCTCTGTCAATCCACCTTGTGAGGGTCTTCTTCTTTTGTGTCTAGTATGTTCCTTTTCATGGCTGGCTAATGTTCCCTTGTATGGATGCGTGTATCGCACTTTGTTTATCTGTACCCATCTCCTTAGTTCCTCTATTTGAGAATGACAAGGGCAGTAGATGTGGGCATCCATATATAGAATGTGTGGGTCACACGGTGTTTAACTCTACAAGAAGCTGTCTAAATTTCCAATGTAATTGTGTCATTTTTCATTCCCACCTGTGTAGGCACATTCACGGCTCCGCATTCTCAGCCATACATACTATTGCCACCTCTTTTTTGAAGCCTTTCGGATAAGTACACAATTGTCTCTGATTGTATCTTTCTATCTTGTCCCCCAATGGTTGTTTGACATTTTACTTCTCCAAATGTAATATTCACACAGCCCATCAAGGACCCTTTTTGTTTTGGATGGTCAATGTTTTATGTTTGCGTTTTGCTAATTCCTAATGGTCGTTTCACATCCTTATTTGTTATGGATATAAAGTCTTTACTGGAATGTTGGTTCAAATATTTTGCTCATTTTTAATTGGGTTGTTTTATTTCTTGGACTTTGAGAGTACTTTATATAGTCTGGATAAAAGTCCTTGATCGATGATGTACTTTTCAAGTTTTTTCTCCCAGACTGTGGCTTGCGATATCACTTTGTTAAGCTAAATGAGCGGAGTTTTACAAAATGAAATCTACTACTGTCCCTTTTGTTTCTCTTCCTCCTAGTGCTTTTTGCTTTCCTAAGAAATCTTTGCCTGCCACAATTGGCAACGAAATTATTTTTTAAATTTATTTGTCTGGCATTTACACTATTAAATGCTAAATTCTTCCTTTCTATCTTGTACTGCAAGGATTTGCGTTGTACTTCTACGGATGCTACAATCACACACTACACCACTGACACGGTTTGCTTTGGAGGGTCAAGTGTCCTTTTGATGCGTAAATCCAAATATCTGCCAAATACGGTAATATTTTTTACTGTTGCAAAGAGCTTCTAGCATTTCTTTTGGTGCCATTTTGCTGGTAATTGGGTCTCTCGATTTTTGTGTGTCTTAAGAAGTCTTTATTTCCCCTTCATCGTTGATCTCATTTCCCCCGGATGTGGCACTGTGGGCTGGCAGCATGTTTGGTTGGTTTTCATTTTGTTTGGTTTCTTTCAGCACTTAAAGCTGTGACTCGCTTTGCTTTTGATACACATAGTACTGTTGGCCTTGGATGCCATGGAGTCAGCTCTGACCCGAAGGGGCCCCACGTGCAAAAGAACAAAGTGCTGCGCAGGCCTGGGCCGTCTTCACAGTCGTTATGTTTGAAGCTGTTTTTGAAGCCACTGTGACCACCTATCGTCCTGAGGGTCTGCCTCTTCTCAGTGATCTCCACCGAGCAGCCCTCTTTTTCCAGTCACAGGGCTCTCCTGAGAACCTGTCCGAAGTGTCAGAGAGGAAGTCTCCCCTCTCTCTAAGAAGCACTGCTCCAAAGACAGATTAGCCTGCTCTTCTGGCTGTTCGCAGAACCTTTGATGCGCCTTGCTTATCGAGGGAGCCAAAAGGTGCTTGACTTCTCATATCAATCCTCTCTCTATAAAGTATCCTCATTCCTGGCTTATTTAAATCTTTTTTCTTCATCTTTTACTTATTTATTTTTTAATTAAAGTTCAAGTTTGTGTGTGCATGCTTGCATATTTATTCTGTTTGGTATTGAGTCTCTTGGATTTTGGGATAAAGATAATTGATTAATTTTGGAATAATCTCCGGCAGGCACTATCTCTTTAAATTTTCCAAGGAACTATGACCAGAGAGCATGAGAAGGATCAGAACATAAATTAGCATAAAGTTTTAGCTTTGTAGGCATATTGATACACAGACACTCTTTTTGTTGTTAGGCACCTCCAAGCCGATTCCAACCCATAATGACCTTCTGCACAAAAGAATGGAATCTTGACCAGTCCGGCACCAACTTCACAATTGTTCCTGTACCTGTGCCCATTGTTGGGACCAGTGTCAATTCATCTTCTCCAGAGACTTCCTTTGCTTCACTGCCCCTGTACGTTACCAAACATGGTGTCCAAAGCACGTAAGGCAGTGGTTCTCCACCTTCCTCATGCTGCGACCCTTTCATACAGTTCCTCATGGGGTGGTGACCCCCCAACCATAAAATTCTTTTTGTTGCTACTTCATCACTGTCATTTTGCTACTGTTTTGAATCAGGTAACCCTGTGAAAGGGTTGTGCGACCCCCAAAAGGCTCGCAACCCTCAGGTTGAGAACCGCCGATGTAAGGCGAAGTCTCTCCATCCTTGCCTCTCAGGAACACTATGGCCACAAGTCCTCAGAGATGGATTTGTTTGTCCTTTCAGCAGTACATGGGACTTTCAATAGTCTTCTTACGCGCCGCAAGTCCTGTACACTAGACTTACAAAAATAACTGTTGTTGCTATAATTAACCGCAGCAAAAATTTTACAAAGAATAATAGATTCCTGCTGAAATAACAACAACAAAAAACTTTCTAGGCAGTTATTTTGGCACCCCTCCCCCAACTCATGGTAGCATCACTTGCCACAGCAAGTGTGCACCCCCATGCATTCCCTAATGATGCCACTGCTTGGGGCCCTGTCCAGTCCCACAGCCAGAGAGATGCTAATCGCAAGCCAACATGGCGGTTCCACTAATCCTGAATGGATATGAGGTGGTCTTTGATGTGGCCTGGGGCTTTCCCTCAGCTCCAAAGGCACAGCTGCCCACATATTGCCCAAGGGTCAAGAAACGTGAGGAGTAGTCAAACACACCAGTGCCTAGGGCCGTTCTATCCATTCAACCAGTGGACAGTGGTACAGCCTTTCACATGAGATCCTCAGGCCTCGGCCAGTCCCTGAATCAGAAACACGTGCTCCCATAAGGCTTGAGTGGATAAAAGAAGAGAGGCTGGACTCCAATTTTCTGCACAACAGGTAACCTGCCCCCACCAGAGCAAGTGTGCGTCTCCAGGACCAGCTTTGCTGGATCTTTGTATTCTGTGTCCCAACAGAAGCAACAAGAAGTCTAGGCGTGCTTCCTATTTGGAAAACCTTCTTCAAAGGGGCTTCTGAGATGAGAGATCTCAAGCAAATTTGGATACACTATTCCATTCTTTGACCCTATTTTTACACCATTCAATTTCCTCAAAGCCTTCAGGGCTCCTGGGGAGATGGAAGACTGTAGAGGACCAGTCCAGCAAAAATGATTTCCAAGGTGTGCTTCTTGTAGGTGGGATCAGAATTGGGTGCGATATCTTCTGATTGCTGAAAAGGAAAGAGACACAACAAAACAAGGTCAATGCCTAATATTTATAAAGAGATAATCCAGATGCATTAATTTAGAAATGGGGCCAGGGATCAAGATCTGGATTCCAGAATCAATTTGCTATTTACTATCTGAACAATCTTGGGCAAGTAAGTTCCCTTTGTTTTTTGGTTCCTTATTTTTGTATATTAAAAATATCATTTCAAAATGACAAATTTACCCCATTCTACCTTCTTCACTCTTAATCTTATATTACAGTAACTTTAAAAGGAGGAAGGCCAACCCTGCTTCATCGATTTATTCAGGTATAATTAGATTAGGGATATGGAAATACTATGCCAACTTTTAAAGCACTTTGCAAAATTAGGGTGTGAAGATGAACACAAAGAAAGGGTAGCTTAAAAGAAATAGTATATCAGCGAAGAGTATAAGAGCCAGAGTTTCAGATGGGCCAGAAGCTATTACGGTCTGATCTGTAAAATTGCAGTCTGAAGGGCAGGTGGTTAAAGGGCTCAGTGGGTAACCTAGAGGTCTGAGGTTCTAAACCTTTGAGCCAGACCCACAAGAGAAAGATACGATGGTCTACTTTCATAAAGATTACATGGTGGTTGGAATGCTTGGCAGTTGTACACTGCCCCATACAGTCTCTGTTAGTCAGAATTAGCTCAATAGTAACAAAATGCGATTCCTGTCTGCAACCCCCCAGGGAAACAGCAGAGCAACAAATCCTTTTTAAGTTCCCCCTCTGTGTCAGTTGCTTTAGCCACTAGGAGAGACCAGCTGAAGTGGTGGCATGAAAACCCATGGCTGCTAATGGCCTATCGAGGACTTGTCTAAGAAATGGAGAGAGAGTCAAGCCCAAAGGTGTCCACAGTGCAAAGAGCAAAGTTCATAAGGCCTGGAAGACTTGAATAGGATGGGAAATAGTTGGCAAATTAAAACAAGACTGCTGAGAACCATCAAATTGTATACTTGAAATGAGCAAATTGGATGATATGTAAATTAGATCTCAAGATGGCTGTTTATAAAAGAAGACAGAAGGCCCGGGTCAAGAAAATCTTGTTTGCGTAACAAATTCAAGAAATTGCAATTCTTGGACAAAGATCTATTGTGTGCACAAAAGCTAATTATACCAGTAGCTTTTCATTTTACTCAACACATATGCACATTATATTTCTTTATTTGAAAACTTTAAATTTTGCAGTTGGATGATTATGCATGTTTTTTCCAAGAAGTCTTTATTTCTCACCTCTTTATGTAGGCCTTATTGAGCCAAACAGCAGCTTTCCAACATTGGTTCAGATCAGAGTCCACTTGGCATTTTAAAGTCTTTCTTTAAATGGAAACTAAAGACAGTTCTCTCCTTTAGCACAGAGCATAGGTGCTTCCTCCTCCCTCAGCCGGCCTCCATCCTCCCCATCTCCCAGACCCAGCTATGGAATGTGCGCGGCTGTCTGGCGTCTGCTCTACAACCACCCCCAAGAAGTCTTTGCAGGGTAGGCAGCTGCCCGCCATGCAGCAGAAATGTATGGGATACTATCAATCAGGACTCCCCATGTCACTACCCCTGCAGTGTCTGGGATGGGTTGCCAACTGGCCCCGCAAATTCTAAGCATGGAAGAAATAGTTGCGGGGGAAGAGGCTAAAAGATCAGGGAACCACTGTCTCTCTGACTGCAAGGAGGCCCCCAGGAGGCTGTGCGTTGAGGCTGAAGATCCTGAACCACGTTTGGGGGGAATACTTCTGAAACCAGCATTCCGGGTGAAGGAGCAGAATTGCAAGAGCAAGGCGATTCAACAGGACTTTTCAAATCTGGGTCACAACAGCTCTACTCCTTTAGTTGCAAGTGGGTGATGTCCTTTGATACGACTTCAAATAGCCCTAAAAGGTCCCCTTCTGGCAATATGCCAGACTACCTGACAAAAGAAGACATTGTTGTCAGTTGTCTTCGAGTGGCTCTTTGACTCCTCGGCACCCCAGGTGACAGAGTAGATCTGTCTGACAGGTGCTCCAGACTCTAGCCTTTGCAGGAACAGATCACCACGCCTTTCTTTTTCAGATCCACTGGATCTGTTCAGACTGGCAACCATTCAGCCAGCAGCTGAGCATTTAACCCTTTCTACACCTGGGCTGCTTGTGCACAAAGGAAAATGTGAGTCCTGAGTTCAAGGAACATTAAGGACAGTTTTCCATTAAATTTATATTAAGCTCTCTCCCTCTAGTAAGAATACTTGCCACAATCTCCCTCCCCATCCCCTCCTTCTTCTCCTCCTGCTCCACTTCTCTCTCTCTCTCTCTTTCTCCCCCTGCATGGACTGCCAGAAAAACAAAGAAATCTGTCATGAAAGAAGTAGAGCCAGAATGTTCCTTAGACTCAAGGATGGTGAAATGTCATCCCAAGTACTTTGGACATGTCATTAAGAGGGGCCAGGCTCTGGAGGACATGTGCTTGGGAAAACGTAGGATGAGGGGTGGGGGTGAGGAAGACCTTCAACAAAGTAAATTGATCCAGTAGTTAAAGCAATAGGGCCCCCAAAGGGCATAGGACAGAGTCATCCTTTGGTTTGTTGTGCATAAGGTTGTACTGTTTTTTTCTGTTGTACTGTTTTTTTCTGTTTTCCCTTGAGGCCATCTAAAGAGACAACATGTGTGTGTGACACATGATTACAACACTTTGTAAAATTTTGAATAATATTGAAATTTCAAAGTCAAAATTAAAACACCTTTGACACTTTGACCTGACCCGCTGTCCCTGGTCTTACCTTCAGGAATTACAATGATCAGTGGTGGTGCTGTCAGCTAAGGACTGCCCTGCGATCTGCAAGGTAATGATTCACACCCACCAGCCAGTCCTCAGGACAGCGTTGAGGCTGCCTGCTCCAGGGAAGGTGGACAGCCTCAGAAACCCCCGCACGGGGCTAGTCGGAGCTGGACTCAGCCCCGTGGCCACGGTTGAGGGCTTGTGACTGCACAGAGGGTTTATACTCTATTACTAAACCGAGGACTTGACTCCACCCAACAGTGCTACCAAAGCCAGGCCTTCCAGTCTGATATGCTAAGGAGTCCAGCCAAGAGCCATCGATGGAGCCATTCTGCTCTGAAACCCCTGAATGCAAAGGACTGCAGCCGCAGGCTCAGACTTGGTTTGGTTTTATTGTTTGTTTGTTTATTATCGGTCTATGGTGTCACATAGTTTGTTTCACATGTAAATGATAAGTGTAGATATACAGAGTTTTGTTCTAGGTCTTTCCATGTTCACCTAAATATCCAGAGACACTACAAAGGCATGCGTTAGTCTCCTAGGGGGACTGTCACCAAATGCCTCAGGCAGGGTGGTTCACAGGAAGGAAATGTGTTGTCTCACAGTTCTGGAAGCTCAAAGTCAAGATCAATGTCTCAGCCAGGCCATGTTCTCTTCCAAGTCTCTCTTGAGTCAAGTTTCTGGTTGTCCAGAGATCCCTTGGCTTGTAGACCTGTCTTAGCGCGGTCTGCCTTTTCCATATCTCTGTATATTTCTTTTACTCGTTTATGAGTAGCCCACTCAGATAGAATTATGATTGACTAATCTTAATCCACTGTGACCCCTTGATAATGTAACCATTCAAAAACCCTATTGCCCAGCAAGATCATCTTCCTGGGGACCAAGCATTAGGGATTAAGCAAATCTTTTATGCAGAGATTCTAAACCTGTAGGTCGTGACCCCTTTGGGGACTGAACAACCCTTTCACGGGGGTCGCCCAATTCATCACAGTAGCAAAATGACAGTTAGGAAGTAGCAATGATAAAAATGGTATGGTTGGGGGTCGCCACCACATGAGGAACTGTATTAAAGGGGTCGTGGCATTAGGAAGGTTGAGAATCACTGTTTTATGGGAAATACAATTCAGTCCAATAACAGCCCACTCATCCATAGAAAAGATAGGCCCCAGTGTACTTTAGCATTTTATTAATTATACAAGCAAGCAAACAAATGCACTGCTATTGAGTCAGTTCGAACTCACAGTGATCCTACAGGACAGTAGAACTGCCCATGTTGGTTGCAAATCTGTATGAGACTGGACCGCCTCGGACAGTCCCTCATTACAAACTGCTGACCTGTGGTTAGCTGTCCAATGTGTAACTCACTGTGTCACCAGGGAAACCTAGGTTTCCCCCTTTCCCATTATTGCAAACAATTCTGTAATGAAAATAGTTGTACAAGTTTGGGGACATCTAATTGCTTCTAAAGGATTAACCAAAATAGAGAGATTCTGGGTTAGAGGGTAAGCACATGATTAATTTTAATAGATATTGTCAAATGCCATCCAAAAAGACTATATCAAATTATACCTCCATCAGAATGGACCGATTCTGGGAAAACCACTCTAAATGGTAGGGAAGTTTAGACTCCTGGATCTGAGTTCTTGGCTTCTGAGGTTTGGGGTCAGAGGAACTCAGGGAGCCACGCAAACCTTCTTCCAGGGACACAAAGCACCGGGGCCCCGAGGCCATGTATCTCTCTCATTTTCCAACTCACATAGGTTTCAGCAGTGTGTTTGAGGATTGAACTACCACAGCGCTTTGCCAGCCCCTCTCGGTCATAGTCAGGGCTTAGACATTTGGGATCTGGTAGCAGCACAGATTAAATCCTTCTTGTTTTCCGTAGAAAGTCCTGAAGGTAGTACATTTGGCTCCCGGTCCTGCAGTCATCTACAATGGCCGGCACTGACTAGCATGGTTTTGCCTACATCATTTTTATTGCCACCATTCCCAGTCGCTGGCAGACATTCCAAGACCCTGCATGCATATGGCTTTTGACAGAAAAATGTCTCCCTTGACTCCTGCTTGTAAGAAGCAGCGCGCAGACCACCCTCCCAGCCAGGCATTCCTAAATGTCCAGCGGGGAAAGAAGTTATACAGGAAGACTATATCTCTTAATAAATGCTTGAAAGAGTTTCCATTTCATTTCTAATAAATCCTCCATAAGTGAGTGCCGTACAATACTTTGTGGAGAGGCAACATCACCTCCAAATCTTTACCCCATGGAACACGTCACCATCCATCTTTGGCTTGACAGTGTGGACACTCTTTTATTTCATTTATTATATTATTACCCAAACCCATAGAAGCTTCTTCACATGAATGTTGAATAAAGTTTCACAGCAATGTCACCCCTTCTCCTGATCATAGGTCTCATTGGGAGAACCCTGGTATGCATTGGGGAGAATTGGTATGGCATTATGGGTAAGAAGGTAAAGCCTGAAAATAAGCCAACCTGAGTTCAGATCCAAATATCGCTGTGTGACCCTCGGCAAGTTGGGTTGCATCTCTGAGCACCCGTTAATGCCCTCACCTCTAGAAGGGGGATAGTGCGAGCTCATTGTAAGAATTAAAAAGTGATAATGATCCGAAAGCATAATGAAGTCATTGCACATCATATCCACTTGCTAAAGTTTATTTTATGATTTCCTCACATCATCGACTCTAATAGTAGCCTCAGGTCCCTCGACCTAATCATGGTAATAGCTGCACGCACTATATGCTATGAATTGCCAAGTGCTCCCTGTGAATGATCTCATTAGAGACTTTCAACAGCCCCCTAAGATAGGTGTTGTTATCGCGACCATTTTACAGATGAGGACAATGAGTAGCAGAGGCATTCAGTCCCACGTACAGGGTGGCCCGACTGTTGAGCTTGATTGGAACTTGAACTTGAACCGCAGGATCCTCAGTGCCATAGGAAGCAGTCGGGATAGTGAGGCCTATGAAGTCCCATTGTTCAGAAAAAATGCTGGAGGGATCTCTTTCTGATGCTGCGTGCCCACCCACCCCTGCAGGGCACACAGTCTGTCCCAGACCCAGAGCAGCGGCTTGGCCAAGAGGGGCTGCCCCTCAAGGGTCATTGTTTTAAAATCCAATGAAATATTGCAAAGTGCCTGGGATTTTGACTCTGCGAAATCTGCACTCAAATTGGTGGGAGAGGTGAGTGACCTCGTTCAATTGGTTCAAGTGTGTGACCACTGGTTTCATTATTTATATGCTGGAGAAGGAATGTCAACTAGTGCTCAGGGGCCTTCTGGGGAGGGAGGTGGACTGTGTTGCAGTGAAGCAATCAGCTTGTGGAACCACACTCCCTGGGGGTCAGCGCCCCCCCGCCCCCCCCGCCCCTTTCCTGAGCTACACTCCTGTAGGGAAGCTACTCGGTCTTGCTAGGTGTCCGTTTCTTCAGCATTGCTCTTATACTTACAGTAATTGTAAACCAAGAATCATTACAATAACATCCCCAGAAGAAGTATTATCAAAATTCAAAGAAATCAATGGAACCATAAGCTTTATTGTGATTAGTTATTCTCTATGAATATAGGGAGACACCCCTAAGCCCTGCCACAAGCACATGGTTTCAAGTAGGCGACTTGCAAATGCAGCTTAGAAAGAGAGGAAGGAGGGAGAAGAATAGAAGAGCAACTAGGATTGAAGCCTGGCCTCGCCCTTTTCACCGAGACCGTTGATGCCAGGTCATGAGGTGGTCGGTGGCCTGCCATCCGCCTGCAGGTAGTCGCATCCTTTAGAAATTTAAATGTAGTGAACCCGGGTTCCAACAGGAAAGATAATATTAGCAGCTTTCAGGGGAGAAAGAAGTCAGTGGCCAATTTAATTTGGGAGAAGGAATGTTTAAGGTTTGGTTTGGTGGATAACAAACAACAACCTTAAAATCAAAGTAAGACCAAATTCCGAACTCACTAGCATCAAGTCGATTCCAACTCCTATTGACCCTAAAAGACAGAGTAGAAGTGCCCCAGTGGGTTTCTGAGATTATGAATCTCGTCTTTCTCCCTCAGAGAGGATAGTGGTTTCAAACTGTTGACCTTGCAGTGAGCAGTCCAATGCATAATCTGAAACATCACCAGTGCTCCTGAAAGTCAAAGGTGAGATGCCTGATGTTCATGGTCTGCCTTTGGCTGCTGAGAGAAAGGCCAAGGATATGTTTGTGCTGACTGACCATATGTGCACAATCCTGTCTCATGCCTCAGCTGCAGACTCAACACCAGGCCCCTTCACCAGGCCCCATTTTCAGAGTTTGGGTTTAAGTGGTACCGTGTTCTTATAGTTGCGAGCGCTCTGGTGCATTCTGACTCACACCGACCTGACAGGACAGAATAGACTGCCCCATAGTGCTGCCAAGGCTCTTTGGGGGAGCAGTCTGTCACGTATGTCTCCCTTACCATGGTGAGTTGGAACTGACAGCCCATTTGTTAGCAAACCACTGCTTTACCATTACCCAGCCTGCGCTAGACAGTGCTGCTCAATGATCACAGCTCCTGTGTCCCTCTGGCGACTTTGGGCACAAGCGGGTGTGTCAAGGGTGATGCCGACGATGAATTCTTTTTCAAACTCATGAACTCATAGCATGCACCCCACTCCCCAAGTCAACTGATTTGTTCTTCCAAATGTCCTTCAAGACAGGAGAGGAAGAAGTAGCCGATGTTTGGTTAAACCAAGCACGTTCCTCTCTAGACTGCGGGCCTGGACTGAAGGCAGTGAATCGTACCATGGAGAACAGTGAACCTAGTTGAACCTTGGGCCTATGGGAAACAGCATGGAGGGGCTAACCTTCCATACTGTGGGGATCGGGAGATACTCAAGCATCCTGGACCTTCTGGGCCTCCATGATGAAACGCAAGACCCTCCCCCCGCTGCAGGTGTGCCCAGGGGAAATGCCTCTGAGGTTTATTTTCCTAAGCGCAGGGATGAGTCAGAACTGACTCAACTGGCACCTAACAATAAGTGCAAGGATTGTCGCTTGTTTTTCAAGGTAGGCAAGGAAAGGAAATATGGGGTCAATAACCTTTTTTAGGGTAAAGGGCCCAAGGATACCCATTTGCATAACATAGAGTTTAAAACACCATCTAGACGTCCTCTCACCAAAATGAAGCACAATTCTTATTTTTCTCCTAAACCAGCGGTTCTCAACCTGTGGGTCGCGACCCCTTCGGGGGTCAAATGGCCCTTTCACAGGGGTCGCCTGATTCATAACGGCAGCAAAATGACAGTGATGAAGTAGCAACGAAAATCATTTTATGGTGGGGGGTCACCACCACATGAGGAACTGTATGGAAGGGTTGTGGCATCAGGAAGGCATTGAGAACCAACCTTTCTGAAAACGTGAGAAGCCTTTTCGGGTCCGCAGCCTCGAGACTGACAAGAAAAGTGAAAAGACACGCTCCCCACCATGCACCAGCCGGCCTGCTGCAGTGTGTCTGAGGACGTGACACCGGGCGAGTGAAACGGACAAGCGTTGGTGAGAGAGGAGGTACGATGCGCTCGCCATGACAACACCATCCTCCTTACCCTTCCCAGCGACCACATGTCCTCTGGTGGTGCTGTCGCCTGACTGGCTGACTGCGAAGAGGACAGAGGCAGAGTGGATCATAAATTCAGCGTGAAATTTCACATAAACCTTTCTGAGTGGGGGGCAGCCTTTCGTTTAGTTGAACTCTCTCCCAGAGTACCAGGAGCTGCCTCGATTTGACTGGCCTCAGGCCACACGTGGCTCACCCAAGATTTCCTGGCATGCCTATGGAATGGCATCCACTCTGGGAGACACCTCTTGAGACTTCTGCAGGAGGTGGTGGAGTTTCCACTGAGACAGGAAAGCTCTAAGTCAACTGGAAGAAGGGACTACCTATTATAAGACACATATGCGCTGGTGCTGACTGGGACAAGCAAAGCGAAGCAAGGCGAATTGTCCATGATAGGAAAAACAGATCGGATTAAGAGAGTCCTTTTGTGCCAAGCTGGTGGTGTGGCAAAAGCATTGTTCTTCGATGTCTTTCGTGGCTCAGTGATACAGGTTTGGGGGGATGAGCTCCATAAAAAGAAATTCAAAACCTGAGGTTCTGAAGAAGAACCCTTACAAGGGGGGTTTTAGAATAGAACTTGCTCAACAGAAAGCAGAAGGGAGAGGGTCACCGTGCTTTCCCAAACTCCCTTCTTACAGCTCTCGGGAGCTGTCTCGCAGAAGGTCAAGTGAGACCATAGTACCCTCTGGACACTCCTCCATTTGCCTCCCTTGAGATAATGATCTCTGGGCAGCTGAGAGAGTCAATGAGACTCATTCATTCAACTCACTCTCCTTGCATAGCCCTCTATCTTAGACCTAGCCGCATGACAGGTACTGGGCAGATCTAACTAGAGCAGGAGAGCCCTTTGTCTTTCAGCACCTCACAGACAAGTCAGTGGTTCCACAAGAGTGGTACCCAAGAGACTTTCATCAGAATCACCTGCAGGTATGTGCAGAAAATGCCTCTGTCTGGAATCGGTCCTCACTCATGGATCTCCAGTGCATTTCAACTCATTAGCACCCTATACGACAAGGGTAAAACGGTCCCTTTGGGGTGCGGACACTGTCATTGTTTATGGGAGTAGGAATTCTCATCTTTCTCCTAGCCCAAGATGTGCTAAATCTACATTTTAAAAAGTTCCTTGGTTAGGGACCTTTTTAAAATTAAATACTTTTATTGGGGGCACTTACATCTCTTATCACAATCCATACATTCATCCATAGTGTCAAGCACATTTGTACATATGTTGCCATCATCATTTTCAAAGCATTTTCTTTCTACTTGAGCCCTTGATATCAGCTTTTCATTTCCCCCCTCCCTCTCCTGTCCTCCCTCCCTCATGAAACCTTGATAAATTATAGATTATTATTTTCATATCTTACATTGTCCTCTGTCACCCTTCACCCACTCTTCTGTTGTTCTTCCCCCTGGGAGGGGTTTATATGTCGATCCTTGTGATCGATTCCTAGGGACTTCTTTTATAACCATAATTACTATAATGGAAATAGGGAAGGATGTGGCTCTAAGTGCAAGAGGGAATGATTGTGTGGCCAAACGTAAGTGCGTGAGAGAGCTTGATGTGATGCTTCTGGCGATGAGAGTTAACCACTTAAAGCACAATTACAGATTTTGCTCAATCCGTGCCCCGAGTTTCTAAAAGTGAAAAAGAGTCATGTCCCAACCAAAGTACACTTTAAGACCAGAGGTGTTAACCAGCCCTGCGATTCTTGAGCATTAGAATAAGCCCACATTTTTGAGACTGTACATACGTAATAGTGACAGCAGTCCTCAGAGCCAGGCTGATCTGGATTTGCATTCAGACTGCATTATTTACCATCTGTGGAATTTTGACCATGCACTTTATTGTCATTACCTGAGAATAGTGACATCATCTTTCCCAGTATTGAGAGGCTAGCAATGCAGTTTTGGATGAGGCCCTAAGCACAGGTGCCTAAAAATTGGGGAAACGTGAAGTGGCATAGCTAGAGAATTAAGACCCAGGAGATAAATGAATGAAAGAAGGACGGTGTCGGTTTCTACAGCAGCCCAAGAAGGTGATGCACTAAAATAGCAAGAAGGCCCATGAGACTAGGGACGTGTGAGAAAGAAAAAGAGAATGATGAGAGATGAGCTACCTTGGGCCAGATTGCATGGGGACCTGTAGTCCTTATGAGAACCTTAGACTTTATGAGATGGGAAGCTCTTGGCAGGTTTGGAACAGAAGCATGCTATAATCCGACTGTTTTACATGCATTACTCTGGCTACGGGGGGGAGAACTGAGAGTTCTATGGAAAAAAGACTGGTTAAAAGGTGCTAGCTCTTCTCTCACTCTCTCATTCCCTCACCGCCACCGAGTTCATTCGGACTCAGAGACCCTGGGCAGAGCTCAATACTTTGGGCCATGAGGGTGTTGCCAGAACTGGTAAGAGGATATAATTCTACATATATTTTGTGGGCAAAATACAAGGATCAGTTACTGGATTATATGTGGCGTGTAACAAGAAAAAGAGAGAGTGATGATGTAGCGCGACGCTTTCTTTTTTTGGCCTAAGAAACGAGTAGATCCAAGGTGCAGCATTGATTGAGCTTGAGGATTCCGGGCACTTTGGGCGACTACAGCACTCTGGTGGCAGACTCAACCTACGGTCCTGTTCATACTACACTGGAAAGGCAGGTAAACTCATGAGAATAGGCCGAATGGATAAACAGTATCATATTCACATTTCTATAGTTAGATTTCAAATTGTTCCCGCCCCAGGAGCTCCCTCTAGCAGAAAGTGTTCTGGGGCCCTCAGACATAATCTCATGAGTGAGCAGTGAAGATAGTTGCATATTCTTTCCTCCGATGAAACCTGCCTTTCCTTGTCCTGCCCACTAAGCGCCATCCAGCAAACCCTGGACTTCCTTAAGTGCCACTGTGCTCCTCTACCCACCCGGGTTAGCAAGTGTTCAAACAGCAGCTGCTCCACATGGGAATATGCTCCCCACCCACTAGCAGCACTTCTGGCTGAGGGTGTCTATCATCTCCCAGCCCCAGGACCCCAGGATCCAGAGACCCACAGCCTTCCTAGCATACTACTGTCTATTCCATTCTGCTGCCTGCATTGCAATGGCCTGCCTCACTCCCCCAGAGGAGTCTTACTCTCTGCCCACTAGCACCCCTAAGAATAGCTTTGAGGAGTCAAGCACAAGTTACCAAGAGAAGGTCATACACATAAACACGGGTTTGCATCCAGCCCCTCCTCGCCGTTGGATATACCGTACCAGGTTGGAAGAGATGTGGTCCTCACCACAGGCCCTTACGCACATGCCCTCCAGAACATGATGGGGGCAGTGCTCAGCTCCGCTTCCCGTGTTCCAACAGCTTCCTACCTACCAGGCAGCCATATGTTCAGGTTTGTTCTATTGCCAGATGTATGTCAAAGTTTTCCTTTTTAAAATATAATATTCCCCAGAATTTATTGGCATCCTACGATGCTGCTTCTTGGCTGCAGAAACAGCTTTTCTGCCATTTGGGCCCAAAATAGAAACCACACGCAACCTTGACAGGAATCCTGACCAAGGAGGGAGAACGCACATCGATTTAGAAGGTGCCTGAAGGTGAGTCCTTCTTTCATGCTACTGCCCGGAGGGCCAAGCCAATAGAGCCAAGTGTAAGTCACTAGAGCCTCATTGACTATGCAATTAACTTTATTTAAAATGCATTTAAAGAAATTATAAATACATAACAAATTCTCAATAATTACATAGTTTGGATAAAGTTTTAGTACTTTAAGTTTAAAGAATTTGAAAGATTCACAAATCAGAGCTCTGTAGAGAAGGGGTCTATTTTGTCCAATGTCAGATTCTTTAGTCTTTGCTATTAAATTGCAAATTGAGGTGGCACAGGGTTTATCACTTGGATGCTGACCCAAAAGTCAGTGGCTTGAACCCACCTGTGGCTTCAAGAAAGACAAGACCTGACAGTTTCCTCTTTGACAAATCTCAGCCTAGGAAACCCGAGGGGACAGTTCTACTCTGTCATATTGAGTCAGTGTGAGTCAAAATCAACTCAATGGTATCTTTAGAATAGAAATCATATTCGACTTCTTTTTTTTTTTCTTTCTTCCAAGTCCCTGCTCAATTGTCCGCAAATGAGTTTAGACCATTACTCAATTTTTCACTTCCTTTGAAATTCTGGAACTTTGAATGGCAGCCATGACAGACACAGGAGGCAATTGATGCAATGCTGCGCTGAGATTATTCCTCCATCTAGAATACTAATAGCCACGCTCATGCCACCACTGTCATTTTGAGTAAGAGCACCCCAAATTATCTTAAGACTCCTGACATGAGACGGTGGATATGCTAAGATCTGAGGCCCAAACTCCATTTGAAATCAAAAGTAACATCAGAATTCATAATGCAGCCTGCAGCCTGTCGTTTCTGTAACCCCACTGTACCCTGAGAAAAATTACTTGGTAAACAATTTTATACAACAATGTGTTTGCTTAAGGGTTTCACTTCTTAAAAACACACGCTGCCCAGAAACCTGGGTCCAACACAATTCTCAGAATAGATGCTTACTGAAGGTGAACCTTCGAATTACATGTCCTCTCTACAGTTATGTGAGGAGGGTGTCATAACTGTTTGAAGGATAGATGTCTCCAATTTGGTAATTACTTTGTTACTGAAAAAATTAAAAGAAATATATACAATAATCTACCAATCAGATGTAACCGCACATAATTTGTAACTATTACCCAAATGTCGACCAATATCCGAAATTTTATTGAAGTTCCTTATATTTTCTTATAAAAATGACCTAAACCGACTCCAGTGTGGATCACTTGGTTCAGAATCTCCTGTACCTTGTAATTTCCACTTTGCAAGTTCTTATGCCTCTCAGTTAAAATGCTCTCCTTTTAATTTTAAGTAGACATCGCCTTTTTTTAGGGGATGACATTTTTTTGGTGTCAGAAGTGGGGCTCTGAAGGAGAGCTGCTGGGATAACTCCTGGGAGGTTCAGGAAGTTGAGTCCTGGTCAGTGGGAGCCTCTTGGCTCCCTGCATCTCCAGACCTGCTGGGGTGAATGTCTCCTCAGGTATGAACTCCACTCTTGGCATAGAATTCTAAGAGCTTTATTGAAGATAGCGTTCTCTTTCATTTTGGTCCAAATCTCTTTTCTCTTAGGGATTTGTGCATCATGGTGGTTACTGTACTCCTCAAAGCCTTTACAATTACAAAGGTAATTCTATTTTCAAAGACCTTTGGGTCTGGAAAAGCCACAGGTCAACCAGTAGAAGCTATTAGTTGCCAGCACTCATCAGAAGCATCACACCCCCATGAAAAAGTAAGCTGACTGCAAAACAGAGGAGAGCACCAGGCTGCCTGCCACCCACAAGCAAACCCTTGTGCAACACAGGCTCACATTGGTCCAAACCAAACACCGTCGAAATCCCCCAGCTCTCCTCTCTAGGTTCAGAGAAAGCTGAAAGTAGTGGTCCACATGGCTTATAGCCTTGGAGACAATTGGGAATCATGTACTATTATACTGATGGTATCCATTTTGCTCTCTTGTCTTCTATGGGTAATGTTAAATCTAAGATTGCAGAATTTCCTCCTCAGTCCTTTGCTCATTATCTGAATGAGAAGTCTGGTTTCATAATGTGCTCATTTTAAAATTGTTGGAAAAGCATTCTCAAAAAGAGTTTAGCACACGCGTGCCTCTTTGTAGGTTATTTGGGCTTGCTGAATTAACTTTCCTATGTACTAAGTTAGAACAGAGGACACCTGAATTCAGATGCTTGTAAGAAACATCCAGAAAGCCGACATGGTTCCCTGAAAGTTCCAGTATCCAAATTAACAAGACAAACCATTACAATATCAAAGCCCTGTCCTTTTCTAATTTTTCCCTTTGCATTACATCCTAGTATGGGTGGGGAACACTTTCCAATGAAAGAAAAGAGCATGTTTAGAATAAAATTTAAATCTTTACCTGAAAGAACTATTAGATGAAAAAGAAATGAAATCAAACAGTGTGTGATTTTATGAAGGAATCTCAGGGTGTCAACTCCCTGCTAGGAATTTTATTTAACTCTGGAAAATCAAAGCTTCAAACTGATTCTTCACATCCGGGATAATTGAGTCTAAATTGTACCCCTCCTAGGATGCTGGTTTAGTGTTCATATTTTAACCCGAGTGAGTTAGTTAAGCATTTGGAATTTCAGTAATCACTTTGAGATTCTCACTTTTGTCTTTTCCTTCCATTGTAGAACTTTAACTGATTTAATGCTCACATGTTGGCATAGGATTTAATTTCTCTCTAAGACGTTGGCAAGTTAACAAGTTTATCAAGCCCGCGTTATCTTTATGTGAACTTGAGTCAATCTCATTTTAAAAATTGATGTACACATTTGAAGAAACTGGCATCCCTTATGTCTGTGTTATAGGTGTCTAGTTTTCTGGCTCCATTTCCTCTCTTGTCTCAGGGACCCATGACTCATAGTTTCTAGGTTTATCTTTTCTCACGAAGCAACCTTCTAAGGTGTTGGAGTCGATGAGTCAGGCTTTCATTAGCCACATTGAGACCTAGTTGAAATACATTAGTCTATTTGAAAATTGCACTGAAAAGCGATGAATTGTTTATTTTTGATTGGTAAAATGAGACATAAAAGAGACAAATTATTCTAAATTCTTTCTCTGAAGACTCCCATGAAGCACATAATAGACATGATTATGGAAATATAATAATTTTCTTCCTACGATGGTCTTATTTATATATCCTTGTTGACTGTGCTCTAACTAGTTGAATAAAAAGTAAGTGCTTACTTAAAATTAAATCATAGTGATATTCCCAGGGATCAATGAAAATAAATTTGCTCTGACAATCACTCTGTCAACCTTGAAAACAAAATCTTCAGAGCACAAGTCTTTTAAGTAATGTGTTAGGGTACAAAAGAGACCCCAATCTCAAATAGAATTTAAGGAGAACATTCATTAGTCTTGAAAGGGACGACGACAACAACGAGAAAAGACACATGCTCTGGATGGAGGAGGGAACTCAGGTCATAATTTGAGGATTCATAGTCAGAACATCCGGTGGAACTACAGAAGTGAGAACAGGACCGTGATTGGGACATGAACATTGTGTTAGATGGAAAAACTTACATGATTGGTCCAGGGACTTCCCATCAAGGCAGTCAAAGCACAACTGATAAGAGTATGACTGATGACTAGGCACCCCCTGTACTATCCACAGAAACAATGATCTCCAGCAAGAACATACTCAGGCAAACCCCTAGGAGAGATTGTCCCTCCCTGGGCTGGCTAGAGAGAAGTGGAGGGGATCCACTTTCCAATGTACTTTGCATGAAGACTTAGCATGCAAGACTTATCTACATCTTTGAGTAATGATCAGAAGAGGAAAGAGGAGCTGCTACCAAGGGCTCAATAGAAAGTAAATGTTTAGAAAATAATGATGGCAACATGTGTACCAATACACTTGATACAATTGATGTATGGATTGTTCGTTGTAAGAGCCCCCAATAAAATGATCTTTTAATTAAAAAAAAAAAAAGGAATTCAATGGAGGCGTAATCCAAACAGTGACTCTGCAAATGGATTCTGGGCTTTCACCGTCATCCGTAGCCTCTGAGATCTTCACTGCTCAAGGAAACACTTTAAAAGACCTTTCCCCAAACAAATAAAGATCAATTAATATAAAAGAAAATAAGATACTATTTTTCTATAGTTATCAAAGTTGGATACTGATAATAAAAGACCTATAAACAAGTTATATCTAGTATAAAAGAATTCTAAGAAGTGAAAACATAGAAAATCCACCTAAAATGAAAATATAAAAGTTAAATAAAAATAGAGTGAATTTAAACAATTTTTGTTTAAGCAGTAACTGTGATCTACAACACATAGGCTTAAAATAATTTCTAAGTTCTTTAGATAACTTCCTAATATCAAATTGAATTAGATATGTTATATTTTTTAACTTTTATGTCTCGTGAATCTATGTCTAGGCATCTGTTGATTTGTATACTCTTTATTGCCATTAAATAGTTGTATTATAATAAATATGCAGCAAAGACAAAGTTAAAAAGGTTTATTTAAAGGAAAATGTGTTTAATATGTTAAAATATCTTAACCGTTGTGGCTAAAGTTTGATGAATTAATTTTTGTGAATTTTACAAAAGCTTTTAAGTCATATAGTAAAGACTTGAGTCTCTTACTTTTAAGATGACATTATTGTTTTATTGCTGAATTGAAGTGCTAGTTTATTCTTTTGTAATCTGCCTTGAAGACAAGCACTCAACTTCTCATTCAAATAAATTCCAAAGTCAAAGACAATCAAAGTTTCAACCAATTCTTCACATTCTTGGTAATTGAGTCTGAATTTTACCCTTACTAGCATGCTGGTTTAGTGTTCATATTTTAACTCGAGTAAGCTAGTTAATAATTTGGAATTTCAATAATCATTTTGAGATTTTCACTTTTGTCTTTTCTTTTCACTGTAGAACTTTTATTTAAATAAAACACTGAGATTACCTTTCAAGGCCATCAAAGTACAACTGCTAGGTTACCTTTCAATTTTTTGTTAAATACTTTGGATTGTTTCTATATATTTACCTGTGTGTTTGCTTATGATAAACTCCTGACAACTTTGAAAGTTTGACTTCTGCAGATATTTTTTTCTTTACTTGACCAAAATATTTCAACAAAAAGACATAAAGTGGATACTATTGGACTAAAATCAAGATTTTAAGAATTCCTATGTAGAAGCAATGGAGTTTTCAGACTACTGCTAATTTAGGAATAGCATGGGGAAAATAATTACATAAGATAGAGTAAACAAATAAACAAAAATGATGAGGTTTATAGGAATGTATTGTTGATGTTCTATTTCCTAGATAAAAGAAACTCTAGTCGTTTTTTTTCTTCTTCTTTCCTTTCTTAGTCCAGGTCTGTATTTTAATGTTGTAATTATTTAACTTTTATTTTGTGCCATGATTAGAATATACTATAGTTCATGTCAAAATTCTGACTAAATTTAAATAGTTTAAATTATTATGCCCATGAACTCTAAGAAATGAATACTGAGCAAACTGGTAAAATAATTATCTCTTTCAAATCAAATGCCTCTTTCATTACTTACTCCAGTAATCTGTAATCTGATAGTCTAAAAGATCATTTTCTCAGGTTAAAGAAAACTTTGATAAGCAATAACTAGAATCCAAAAATCTACTCCCACAAACAAACAAACAAAAACAGAGTGAAAAGATATCAGTGAACCCTGCAGAAATAATAGCAGGAGTAATGGTTCAATGAGGACATGGGAGGGGTTGGGGGTGGCAAATGGGGAACTAATAGCATTGATCATCGTGTAACTCCACTCAATGGGACTGAGCAACAGTACTGTATGTGAAGGGATATATTGGGTTGCGTAAGATACGTAAAACAAAAAACCAACCAACCAAACAAACAAACAAACAAACAAAACACTACTATTTTTAAAAAGTGATATAAACTAAAAGATATATTTGAACTTCGCAGGAAGAAACTCTAGCTTATCCATCTTATTAACCTTGTTCTGCTAAATTACAGGGAATTAAATTTGAATCCATCAGTCTCAGTTAAAGAAGACTAAAATTCCCACCTGGACTGTTAAGAGTATGTAAGGACTTAAGCTGAGATTGAAATGCTCTCATTGCTAGAAGCAAATTACCTCAAAAGTAAATGGCTCGACAAGAACAAAGAAAATATTCTAAAATGAATTGTGTTGATGATCTTGATGTGATTGAGCTATTGAAGTATGAAATATGCCAATAAAATTATTAAAAAGAAGAAAAATAAATGCCTCACAAGATCACACAACAAAATTCCAGGTGACTTGCTGAAGTTTTTGGACTTTGCTTTCTGAATACTGGTATCCTTTTAACAATTGCTTCATTGTGCACTGAGATATTATCCCCTGTTTTAATATCCTCTTTTTCCATGAAAAATAGTGAAGAGGTTTGAGGCATTTGGGGGTGTGATGGTTGGTTTATTGTGTTACATTGTTGTTAGTATTTTTACATTATGAAGTTTTTTTTTCATAAGTGTTTTCTTACTGTATACCATGACTCTTGCTAATTCCTAATATGATAATGCCTTTATTAGATGAGCTAAATCAGTAGCTAGGGCTATTGATTTGACATCTGACTGACTATTGATTTGCCATCGAATCCCAAAATCTGGACCCAATCATTCAGACCCTTTAGCTTGGCCTGTGTTTACGTAAAGGTTTGAATCTGAATGGATATTTTCTTTAAAAAACTTAGATATGTTAAGTTGTGACACTCTAGCTGTTTTAACATGTCCTCAAGTGACATGTTTCACTTTAACTCAACAGCCTTTTAAAATTTTTTTCTACTGTATTTGGAAACACCACAACTGTGTGCCAATGAATGAAGGTGGGGGGAAAAGCATTGTTTCAGGAAAAACGATTGCTCTTATGACTTTTGCCTTTCACGGTAACGCTGGCCTCCTTGTCGTATTAGAAGAGATCTTTAATGTTGGTTCAGCTTCTTACTCTCCAAATCCGCTCTTTATCGTCCAGTGGCTCCGGACTGTTTAACACAGTTCCCGGGGCCTTCGATGTCTATAGAGCCACACTGCCGTACAACAAGAAACTCTCTTGTCAACAATGAGCTCTCAGAGTTGTGAGGGAGCAGAGATGTTGAAGACCAGCTCACCTTGAAAATGAGACTCCTATTCAACAAGGCCCAAGACTTAAGATGTGATCAAAGGATCTCTTCCTAATGAGCTGCATGATCAATAGCAGGGATTAAGGGAGAGCTCCTTAAATTCGCTTGGGGTTTCTGCAATGAAACGGTGGCTCTAACGCAAACAGCATTTCGAATAAAAAGGAACTTCTGCCTTGAGGATCCAGCCGGTCATTTCTGTAACCTAAGATAATTACTTAGTAAACCGTTTTACAGAAGAATGTACTTTTGCTTGCTTTAGGGTTTTGCTAGTTTAAGAATACACCCTCTTCAGAAAACCGGGTTTTAAACAATTCTCAAAACAGATGCTTATTCAAGATAAAGCTTAGAGTTACACATGTCCTCTCTGCAATAACACAAGAAGGTTCTCATTACTGCTCTGAGGACAGATGTACTCAATTCAGTAATTACTTTATATCTGTAAACATAACAATTTTAGAAATTTATGTAATCCCCTCTCAATCGAAATAGACTCACCTAATTTTGTAACCATTACCTAAATGTCAAGCAGTCCTTGAATTTTTATTGGAGCTCCTAGTATTCTTATAAAAACTTCCTGAACCGTCTCCACCTCGGAGCACTTGGTTCAGAATCCTATGTGCCTTGTGATTCTCAATTTGCAAATTGCTTTGCCTCTCAATAAAAGCTCTTTATTTTTAATTCCAACCAGGCTCTGTAATTTCTGTTCTACTACAGTTCTCTGACTTATTTGTTCAAGTGGTATTGGATGGAAAAATGTACCGCTTGTTTAAATGTGCAAAAATTACTGCTGGAGCATCTTGGGGGTAGCCACTGGGAAATTCAACATTTTACTGATGCCAACATCAGATTTGTTTAAGGGAGCACATGCACTTCGAAACAATTTGGACGTTGAGCTAACATCAGTCCCATTCGCAGTAAAGCCATCTCTATGGAGAGTTTTTTGTGGGTGACTCCTTTGGGGGGCTTCTAGGGCAGAGTTTGGCTGCCAGCTGGTGCTGGGATGGAGTTTTCCCTCCCGAGCAATCAATTACAGTTTCCCAAGACGAGCGTGTGGAATGCTGCCAGAACAGTGGGCGGAAGAATCTGGAAGCTGGAACTCTTTCCCGGATGTAGAGGTCATCCCATGCATGTAGGTGATGCTGAAACAAGAGAAGTGAGGAAGCAATTAGCCACGACTGAAAGCCAGCCGAAGCAACGACTAGAGCTATCAAAGAGGTAGCGCTGCTAGGACACAGAGGATGGGAAAGAGACCACAGATTTCTAGGTACCAGCAGAAAGGATGGATATGACACGGACCCTGCTTCAGCACCCTCAGTAATGGGCAGCAGCTTTGATTGGCCAGATGTTATGTGCGAAACGCTACAGAACTGCAGAGAGATACAAAGGTAAGCGTTCCTATGCTACCTTCTCCTCTCAAGACTCTATAAGAGTTGAGTAGCTTTCGAAGGAAATACAATGTAGACGGGACAATGATAAAACTAGGCATTATGTAATCGTGTTAAGCGCTTTCATTCTGTTTCATGTTATCATCATCATTATTGTGGTTTGTTCCTGCGCTCATTATGTACCAGGTCCTTCCCTAAATACAAGAGTGTTTTTAAAAGGTCATAGAAAAAGTGGAATTCAAAGATAATAGAAAGGTTCCACATCCTTTCTTGAAGGCCTCATCATGTACACATGCAGCTTCCTTGAACTATTTTTGGACAGTTCTCACAGTCCAAAATTTTGGACTTCATTTTCCATATGAAGAAAGGGAAGCCAGAACTGGGTGAGACGAATAGAGTGTGAGGTTTGGAAAGGAAATGAAAGGGGACACCAAAAAATCTGTCATCACGACCAATGGTATCTTTATCCAATACTTCAAAAGATCAAAATTAATGCAAAACTGTGCTATGAATGAGATATCGAAGAAAGATATTGCCAGATTTTTTCCCTGTGGCCCCAGTCTCCAGGATGGCTAGGTATGATGCTGGTTTAGAGAATTGGTTAAAAGAAATCAAAAACTCACGCAGCCAATAAGCAGTGTATTTTCCTAGAGACTTTAGTTTACATTTTGAACATTCACCGACTGTGCCCCCGGGCAGGAGGTCAAAGGCCTGCTGCCCTTGGTCTGTGGATCCTGGGGCAGCCACTGGCAGGTGAAAGCTCTCCAGATCCCCAAGTAGAGCCGAAATGCAGAGTCAGGAGGAAACCGGCAGCAGGCCAAATCCTACACAGGGGAGAGGAAGATCTGAGTGGGCTTAGAGACACTGATTGAGAAATCCTGAGTTTGAAAGGCTATTGTGGAAGCAGGAGAGTAGCAGCCAGGTAGCTGAGTGGGAGCCAAGACTGGACGCATCCATGAGTTAGGAAATGGAATTCATGAGCTCGATGATGAATAACATGCAGATGAATGGATGCCTCTGAGAAAGGGCTCAAGGATGACGTCAACAGTGCCTTGAACTACAGAACGTGGCCTTTTGTAATACCAGGATGCACAGACAACCTGCAACCGCGCCATGCTCAGTTTCCAGGGAAAGGGAGAGTGTTTTATGCACTTACATAATTCTGCCCGCACCCCTGCCTCCACAAATATTTGATCCCTGCCATGAGATGGGTGAGTTGATAGCTCCCAGGAGACAGGGTGGCCCTTGGCACATAGACCCAACAAGATTCCTTTCTGCTGAACCTCTGAAAGCTAATGAGGTCTCCGTACCTACTTTTCTTTTGGTTTTTAAAGTCTTATTCCTTCTCTGCTGCTCAGTGGATTGGGTTGGCCTTCAGGAGGGGGACTGGGATTGCACAACATTAAACCCAGCAAGGGGAGGCGGGGGAGGGGGGGAGCAGGAAAGGGAGTTGCAATCAAGGTAATCTGGCATTTCACTTATGATCTGATGGAATACAAAAGCTGTCTGAATTCTACACCAGAGAGCTGCCCAGTGGGCCCTTCCCAAGTGTCCTCACCTCACTACCTATTCCAGTAAGCCCAAGTCAATGAAAGAGATGCTTCCCCAGATACCCAGATGATCTAGAAACCTGCCGCTTCTGATCATCAGGGGGGATTCCCCTAACAATGCTGGCAACATGAGGTTCACATTGTTCTCTTTTTTTTCCACCGGTCCACTGACTTCACAAAACAGAAGTGGACTTCCATGTGAAAGATCCACACTCTACATTGTATTTTGTACCATCATACGGCTCATCCCTCAACAGCACAAGGAATTACTGGAGTCCACTTCCTGACTCCACCATGCAACATGTCAAAGAGTAGGCTCCGGGCCAACTAACCTGCTTGGACATTGGCACCTTGAAATGGAAGTAAATCCCTAATCTTCTGATTTATTATTTCCTGTTCTTCAAAGAGGGGGAAGGCAGAAATGCTTGAAGTATGTAGGCAGTTAGTCACTGGACAAATCCATCTCTTGTCTTAACCCCAATTCAGGGGAATAATATTTTTGCTCCTGACTTGCAGGAGACATGATAGAAAGCATTTCAAGACCCTCTCTGCCTCAGGACGGATTTCTTGCATGCAGCTCTGGAAAATCTCTCACAGCTTCTAAAAGAGGTGCTCACACTTTGGAAATATTTCTTAGAGGGCGGACAAGCTCTATTTCACTCATGGGCTAACCTTACCATCACTTCCTCTTCCCATCATCTCTGTCGTCACTTCCAAATGCAGTTCCATCAAAAACCACAGGTGCAGTTGTGTGCTTTTCTATAAAGAGAACTATGGTTCAAACCTGCGGATTTTAAAAATTTTAAACCTGAAGATTAAGTTTTAATAAAAGGAGGGCGGTTGACTTTAAATTGAATATAACATGCACAAGTCTACAATTAGCCAAAGTGCTGAGCTCATTCCTAAGTGGAATTCTCTCAGCACATTTTGAACCTGGCTGATCAAAGCAATGAAAAATGACATTTATTCTCGAGAGCCTCATCCATAGATGTGTTTGTGTGTAATTATAGGCTATGACTAAATGAGCAAGAGATGCAGTTGGGAACAAGAAAAGTTAGCATACCTGAAACTTGGTCTATGAAGGAAAGTAAGTTTTGTAGAAGATTAGCGTGGTCTGTGGTCTATGTGCAGCTATCTCATGGCCATTTCCCTAGACGACCAGCGGTAGGAACCACACTCAATCAGGCTACAATATGGATTAAAACTAAAACCAAAACCAAGGCTTGAATCTTCCACTCGGCACTTCCCCTACTCAAATGTTTCCCTTCGAAACAATATGACATATACGCCCCACTTTGAGCCACTGAGGTCTCATCAGCTCATCTGTTGACTTGCATCTGCTTTTAGTCTTTGAGAAACCAAAGACACACTTCTCAGCTGGTGGCTCATGACTGACTTGCGTTCTATCCTTCAACATAACATGACATGCAAGTAAAATCTTGCTGAAGATAATTCACAAACTGTTGCAGCAGTACGTCAACAGGGAACTGCTGGGAATTTAAGCTGGATGCAGAAGAGTGATACCATTGCTGATACCAAATAGGCCTTGGCTAAAAGCAAAGAATACTAAAAAGATGTTTATTGACAATGCAAAGGCATGAAACCATGTAGAATCACCACAAACTATGGGTAAGTAACTTTGAAAAGAATAGGAATTCCAGAGCACTTGTACTTAGGCTGAACCTCTCAATAGACCAAGAGTCAGTCATTCGAACACCACCAGAGGATACTCCATGGTTTGCTATCAAGAGGTATACACAAGGGTGCATCCTTTTACAGTACTTACTCAATCTGGGTGCTGATCAAATAATCTGAGAATCTGGACTCTATGAAAAAGAACAAGAACAAGGCATCAGGATCAGAGGAAGAAGGTTCATTTACAAGCCGTGGAACACAGAGGACATGACCGTGTTTGTTGAAAGGGAGGAGGACTGGAGGAGCTTGCTACCCCAAATCAAAGGTTACATCCTTCAGGATGGATTGTAACTCAATGTAAAGAAAACAAAAGGCCTCACAATCAATGCAATAGGTAGCATCATGGTAAATGGAGAAAGGATTGAAGTTGTCATGGATTTCATTTTACCTGGATTCTCAATTGATTCTGATGGAAGCAGTCGTCAAAAAACCAAACAGCATATTGAATTGGGCAGAGATGTTGCACAAGACCCCTTTAAAGTGTTAAAGAATGGAGCTGTCACTTTGAGGGTAAGCTGTCACTTTGGGCCTGGCCCAAATCATAGCCTTTTCAATCACCTCATAGACATGCAAGAGTTGGCCAATGAATGGACAGGGAAGGCAAGAGACTAATTGATAACTTGGGATTATGGTTTGTAGTTAGTTGCTGTGGAGTCCATTCCAACTCACAGGGATTATGTGTACAACAGAACAAAGCACAACAAACAAACAACAAAACACTGCCTAGTCCTGCACCAGCCTCATAATTGTTAAGCTGGAAGCCATGGGTGCAGCTTCTGTGTCCAACGCTGTCTTTAGCCAGATCTGACTGTTGGTGTTAGTGAGAACATTAAATATACCATGGACTGACAGAATAACAAGTAAAACTGAAATGAAAAGTCCAGCCGAAGTAGTGCGATTTTTGTTTCACATGAGTTGGAAACGAACAACCTCCCTGGAAAAGAAAACCAGGTAAAGTAGAGGGTCAGCAAAAGAGAGGAAGACTCCCATTGACTGTCACAGTGGCTGCACCTTACAAAAACGGCGGCATCCTCGAACCCCAAACCAAATCCATTGCTCTCTAGCTGATTCTAACAGCAATTCTACTGAGCAGAGTAGAATTCCCACATAGAGTTTCAAATACCGTAATGTGTATAGAAGCAGACTGCTTATCTTTATCCCTTGAAGCATCTGTTGGGTTCAAACTGTGTACCTTTTGGTTAGTAGGCAAATGCTTCGGCCACTGTGTCACTGTAATCAAGGCCTCTTTCCACCCCCCCATCTCTTAAAATACCCAACTTCCAATTGCCATCCTGCCTGTCTGTTCCTGACCCTATATCATACCTGTTCCTTGCTTGTAGAAATGCCTATCCCTGCCATTAAATGCTTTCTTTCCCCCAATCTACGACTGCTTAACTATCCATGGGTAGCAATAGATATTAGAAAGTTTTAAAAGAAACCCTACTATCCACATAGACAGTGACAGTTGCTCACAAACTGAAACTGCATGGAGAGTGGGTGTCATATTCACGGTGCAAACCCAGAGGCATTCTATCAGTTTGGTGAGGCATTGTCTTCTAATCTTGCCAATAAGGTTGCCTAATTCACACTTCTTGGTACATTGTTCATTTTTGCCTCTAAGCATGGGATCAACTATCTTCCAAAGGTAGTAAGACCATGGACTTTCTCCTAGTCACTCAAGTTCAATTCCATCTCAAATTTTGGTACCCTCCTTTGACCTTGGTGAAGTCAATCTCTTTGAGAATGGTCATTACTCATCTGAGTGGCCTATTGGCTTTTCGGAATACCCCGACTCTGTGTGTTGGTTTGATTTTAGGGTGCACACAGATGTCTGTCTTCTCTAGGCTCAACATTTAACTGTGGGGTTTTCTCCTTCCTACCCTTGGGGAGGGTCAGCCATGATCAAGAAATGACTTGTCTTAGTGAATGGAGAAAGATTTTCATGTTTTGAGCCCTGAAATAAAGAGCAGGAGGCAAAGAAAGAAGACTGATATCTTGCCTCTTCTACAGTTCCTTCCTTCCTAGTTGCCTTCCTTCTTCGAGCCCCCTCTTACATCCCTCTATCTTTTCTCCTTCCCTCCCTTCCTTCCTCTCTCCCTCCCTCTGTCCATCCCCTTTCTTGTTTAAATAAACATAGCATGTATATTATATGCTTTATGGAGCTGAATTGGAGAGGACTCCTCCTCTTTTACTGAAAATACTTGTACACCTAATGAGAAAAAGTGCTTAATAGAAATATGTGTGGCATTAACCATCAAAATGATTATTACAAGCATAAACAATTGAAAGAAGGAAAAATAATAGCAACTCACTCCTAAAAATAAAACTGATAAAATAAGCAATAACCTCTCTCATTCTTGGCCATGCCTACAAGAGGAGATATTTCTCTATGGTGGTCACTGCTCAAGTAATGTCATTTCAACAAGTCTTGGCTGCCTGCGATGTGTGTTTACGTGCTTGTGTGTGTGATGGTGTGTTTTGATATGTCTCTTAAACTCATAACATCTGTATGAGGGAGGGAACATCCATAGTTTACCCATGAGGAAACCAAGGCTTGGGTGGGGGTTGGTTAAGTATTAGCTATTAAATATATGGCAGGACTGAGGTTTATATTTGGACATTGATATTCTTAGCCCATATTTAAATTTCCACAAGAAGATGAGGCTTGAGTATGGCATAGAATGATGTGCAGGGTTTTGATAGCAGAAATTATAGCAGAGATAGGAAGGAGATAGGCCACTGCAAGATGAGACAAAGCACGATGTAAGTGGGGCTACCCAGCCAGCTAGGGGTAGAATGCAAGTGTCAGGAAGCAATAGGTCTAAGAGGATAAATCAGGAGCAATGTATGGAAGTTCTTGATGCTATCATGAAGAATTCGAACTGGAATCAAAGGAAAAAATACCTCTAGAGCGTTTGGTAAATAAATAATCCAATGACTGCAATTTTAGGAGGATTCATTTGACATAAAAAGGACATACATGATGATGGAGACAGCACAAGGAAATGCCACAACTGCCAATGGCCTGTGCTCAGATCTGATCCCAACCCCCTTCATTGTTATAAATTTTTAGAAATAGAGAACTCTGTTCTTACTGAACCTTTAGGAAAAGTACCTCTCTACATATAGTTCTAGGAAAATCTTTTCCCTCCTTTTTTTCTTTAGAGACTTTTCAATCCTCACATGAATGGCCCAGAGTGTTTCCTTACTTCCTATTTTAACTACCAAATTTCTCCCATCACATCAAAAACATCTCTGCCCCTTTATAGCCAAGGATATGTCTGTGGCAGGAGTGTGCAGTAAGGGACCTTGGGCTAACAGAGTGAAACCTTTTAGAAAGCTCAAGCCAAGCTTGGAAGAGATGGGACTTGGCCGGATAGTTCCACTGCTGAAGACGATCTGGTGTTTGCTCCCTGACCGAGCCCCAGGGAGTCGTTTCGGCCAGATCCACCGTCTCTGGGCTAGGGCATGGGCTGGGGCTTCCAAGAACAAGAGCTGAAGGATGAGCGAGCTGGACCCGATGGAAGACAGTGCCCTGCCCAGGAGTGCTCAGTCCAGTCGTTTCCCCATGCAAAGGAACCGGAAGAGTCATGGATGGGTGGACCTGCTGACTAATCTATAACCAGTGCCTGCCCCAGGAGGGGCAGAAGTTAAAATCATTTATTTATAATTAGAGATGCAATGGGCTGTGTGACTTAGAATTTCACGATTCAATGTTCTCAGTGAAAATGCTCAATAATAATTACGAAAACAATCAAAACCTGGGCAAGAAGTCTTTGAATTCATATCAAGTATCCTCTTCTTAAGCAAAACCAACAAAGGTCTGATCAGTCATGGCAATGGAGACTGAAATCAGACCCAATTTTCAAAATCCTCCTTTCAACTCCCCTGGCCCATAGCCAGAGGTCCCCAGGGTAGGGTAGGGCAAAGAGAGGAGCTCAGACTTCTCAGGGCTTGCTGTCAGCATTGGCCCTTGAGGCGTGTGCCATCTGAGACCTCACAGCCTGGAGACCAGCCCGACTGACATCATCAGCAACAATCAAAATTAGAGACCGGCACGATGCTTGCCACTAAAAAGCCCTTTGGGACTCTTGCCCCCAAATTTTAATGAAAAAGAAGAAACATGAAGGCATGTGAAATGGGATAAAAATCCGAATGTGAACATGATGGTTGCCAATATAGCTGCAGGTGGAAAGGACTAGAATGGAATTGGAAAAAAAACCAGAAATGATCCATTTAGGTGTTAAGGCATCATGAGGACATGTTTTGTCCTGGGAGCAGTTTAATTTTGTGTTGCTGTTTTATTGATTTTTACATTTTTTAAAGTGGATTAGGAAATTGGGAAACCATCCATGGTATAGAAATGAAGCTATCATTAGTAGGTGGAAAGATTGATCTTAAAGGGACTGGCTGTGATCTCCTGTCCATGTTCCCAGAACACACATTTGCTATGAAGAGCAAGTTAACATGTGTACAGTGATTAGCACCTCACCTGGCACAAGAGTGGACTACGGAAGTTAGCTGGCATTATTATTGCCATGAGTTTTTAACATCGTTGCTATTAACATTCATCTCAGGGAGAACTCAAATTGCCATAACCCTGAAACTTCTCTAGGTCATACCATTTTCTCCATACCCTGCTCCATTTTCCGTGCCTAGTTGTTAGCTTTTTTTATCAGAAAATCCAGCCCCTGGTTTTATAGCAAATCAGGTCACCCCTAAGGGGCCCTGATGGCACAGTGGTTTAAGCAATCACCCGCTGATCCAAAGGGAGGTAGCTGGAGTTTACAGCATCCCTCCAGGAAAAAGACGGGGTAGGTTGCTCTCAGGAGGATCAACAGCCTTGGAAAACGTATGAGGCAATTTGACTCCATCCCATAGGATCAGATGCGTCAGAAAGGACTCTGGGGCAATGGATTTGATCACACCTCATGCTGTGTGGGGGGCAGGATGTAGGTAATGCCAACCAAATGCCCCATTGATTGGCAGCAAGAGGAGAAACAATGGGAACATGTATTTCATGATGTGTCCACCTTTCCACCAGGACTTATGTTAAAACTATCGGAAGGGATTCTCACAGTTTGTGGCCAACTATGATGCTTACTCCTCTGGAAAATACCTTGGATCCCTCCATCTTCCAGAGCACAGGGGGACTTTGCAACCCGCATAGACAGCCCCATTCAAGAGAGTAGCTCGTATCAGAAAATCCTTCAATGGAAGCCCCAGATTCACTTGTAAGTATCTCTCCTGCATGCCAGGGTCTTTTGCTCCAAAGTCTATCTGTGAACTATCTTGTCTTCACCTTCTCCAGATGCCAAGCGTCCTGCTGACGACTGCTGGCAACCAGGAGCCAGAGCACAGTGTTTGTTGTTATAACAGGGTTTGCTCCCTGCTACTAAGGCTGCCTCCAAGAAGCTGTGGTGGCCCAGGCAGTCAAGCAGCGGGCTGCTAGCTGCAATAGCAGTGGTTCAAACCCACCAGCCGCAGCTGTTCCAAGGGAGAACGGGGAGGCAACCCGCTCCTATAAACATGCACAGCCTTGGTAACCCTACTGAGGGTGGCTATGAGTCAGAATCGACTGGGTGTCAGTGTATGGGGTTTGAGTTTGGGTTTGGGACACTGCCTTTGAGGATACTACTCAAGATCAGCAAAGGACCTATAGCCCTGGGTGCCCCCAAGCCCCTGCCATCATAAAGGATGGCAGAGTCCTTAGGGATGCTGTGAGAGCATTCAATCAGTGAACTACTTCTGCTCTGTGATGGGAGCACTCTAAGCAGTGGGCTTCAAAATAGAGGCATCATCCGCTGAATTTATTGATTTATTATGTTAATTCATTAGGGACTCATTTGATTGGATGATTGATTTTATTAATCTGAAATGCTACTGATCACTATCTGCTAAAGGATGTCCTTGATGGTAAGATGCACTTTTTGCCTTTGTTGATGCTTTTGTTCTCTTTGCTTTGAAACACACTGTATGTCGGGGTGCGTGGCAGCCAGGCAGCTGACTGGCACAGTTGTTTACGGCATATACACAAACACCAAAGACGTTCAGAATGAGTATCCGTGGTTTGAAGGAAACGCGCATGGGCTAGAACTGAGTCCTCTTTGAACAAGTGGTGCTTCATCAATAGACTCAAAAGTACAGAAAACCATAGAGTGTGGAAAAAATTCAGGCCGCAGTGACTTGGATTCAATTCACAACTCGCAATTCACAAGAGCCAGGTACAAGTGTAAACAGTTGTAAGGATCCTTTAACCAATTTATTATTCTAATGACGTTCTTCTTGCAGGCATGGCACATGAAAACAGATTTAGTCCTAAATAAGCCCAAGGGCATTTTAATACAGATAGATAGATATATAGATAGATAGATAGATAGATAGATAGATAGATAGATAGATATCACAAGATTCTATGAGATGGAAAGTACTATGCAACAATTATGCAGGTAGCCCTTTTCTCACTTTTCTAGTACACAAATCAACGACTACTGTCGGTGGTATCTTATACTTGATAAACTATTCTGAGTCAGGTATCTAATTTGACACTGATAATATAATAGTGAACAAGGCAAATGGGGGCTGTGACCTTCTGAGACTTACAGTAAATTTGGGACGATATAGGGAGATAGAAGGATAGAGTCAGACAGACAGACAGAGAGAGAGAGAGGAAAGAAGGAAAAGGGGAGTGAGTAAATGAAGGGGGGAAAGGGCTCAGCGTAGAAGGAAACCAGGAAGGAAAGGAACAATGAGAGAGAAAAATGAAAACAGATGGACAGAAGAAAGATATTTGGATCTATAGATAAATAAGAGATAATAGGTGGCTAGGTAAATAGAAAGAGAGATATATGATATATAAAATATTATAAATAAATGTATATACATTTATAGGTCTAGCCAAGATGGCAGATCTATATATTTGGGGGACATCAATTTTCAACCATATCAACCCCAGGTGTGTCAGAATAGAATTGTGCTCTGTAGTATTTTCAGTGGCTGGTGTTTTGGAAGTAGACCATCAGACATTTCTTCTGAGGGGCCTGTGTTTAATTAACAAGTGTTTAATTAACAGCCAAGCACTTTAACCATTTGTCCCATCCAGGGACTCTGATATAAAGATGTGAAGATTTTATTAATTGGGATAGGTCCGACTAGTTGTGCAAACGCAATGCTTCCATGAAGACCTGGGGTCAGAACTACTTTGATAGGCTGGCCAGGAAAAGGCCTCTCTGAGGGTGTGATAACAAGCTTGAACCTGACGTTTGAAAGGTGGACAGAAGTACAGAGTGGTGGTAGAGTCTTCCAATCAGTGAAAAGGTGTGTGAAAACCCCAGAGCTGAGATGTATTTGCATGTGATACATATATATGTGTATGTGTATGTGTATACACATACAAACTGAAGACAAGCTGTTGTGTGCGAGTAGAATGAGTTAGCAAGAGATAGAGGCAGCTGTTTAACACGTGTGTTTCTGAAAGATGCTGGGATTCTCTGTCATGATAGACGTTTGGCTGGAAGCAGGAGCTGTGTGAGAGTATGTGGTACTGGACTAGACTTCTCAAGATGAACAGCTACACAACTGGGGGGAAATTCATGAGACCAGTGTTTTCAGAATATAGTCTGTTATTTTATTCTCTATGGAACACAGTGCTTCCCACTTTGAGGAATGAACAAATGTATACCTTCTACTCAGTTCACTGCCCAGAGAAAATCAACCAAGAAGACAATCTTCCTCAAATGCCCCTTCCTTTGAGCAGATGCGTTAATGAGTTCATGGTCTGCTGTGTCTTCCACCAATCTTGAGTCCAGGGTTTCTCATCCTTGACCTACTTATGTCACATATAGAGCACACCTGGAAGCCAGGCTTCCTTTGGTGTTCTCAGTGAGAACTTTCTGCTTCCCAGCACCAGCCCAGTCACATCTGTCTCCATCCAAATGCCCAAAGAACTTCCTGATAGGCTAGCACACCACTGACAACCTGTATTAAACTCAAGTGTGGAGAAACACAATTAAAAAAAATTACATTTACATGCACTGATTCAAAGGGTAGAAAGGAGAAAAGGAGGGAGGGAGGGAGGGAAGAACGAAGGAATGAAGGAATGGATGGAAGGAGGGAAGGAAGGAGGAAGAATTAAAGAAGGGAGGGAGAGAAGGGGGAGGAAAGAAAGGTGAAGAAAGAAAACGATCATGCTTATACAATATATGAATGTCATATATTTTGTTAGGAATAGTGTGTGCATCATATCATGAAACCAAATTGCTTGTGAGAACATTGACCCAAAGGGACTTTTACTTTCTCCAAGTCACCCAAACGGTCAAGTACAAATATGGGGTTTGAACTCCAAACACGACACAGTGTTTCATATATTCTTAATACAAAGTATTGAATGATCCCTTAATCAATCTACGCCAAGAATCATCCCACACACAAACGCACAAACTAAATTGCTCAACCCACAAACGAAGAGCAAGTAATGAAATGTTTATATAAATCAAAAGAAATATTGAGCCAAGTAATCACCGATTCCATCAGAGAATGCATTAACACCTAAAATGATTGATGATGATGTAAAAGAAACTGAGCGGTGGACCTCTGGATCTTGACATTTTGTGATACATGAGCCAAACTTGTTATGGAAAGTCCTCAAATTGTTTAACCTGGTGTGAGCAAGGGGGCCAGAGGTCATGCTGTTCTATTTAACAGTATACAAACACTTCCATGTGAAGTGTGCCCCTATCTCAAACTCAAGATTTGTGGGGAGAGAAACACTTTCATGGGGCTGATTTAACCTCAACGAAAATGTATTCTGCTGATAAGATTTCAGAAATTTAGGCTTTCTCTATAGAAAAACGCTGGTTCACATTAAAAACAAAACCAAACCAGGTACAACTACTGCATTGTGAGAAGCTGATCTAAACCACACTTTTTAGACCCCATAGGCAAGAGAAGAGGCGTTAACTGAAAAATCATTCACTAGACGAGGTGACTTTGAAAGAAATGTTTTTGTAAAACCTCTTAACTTATGTGCCCTTTTGTCGAGTCAAGAACCCCATTGATGTGCGTCAGTGACAGGGACCTCTGTTGGTCTACATGAGAAACATGTTTGCTCAATTGTTCTGAATTAAATTATCCAAGACACAGTCCCTTCGCTTTCTGTAGACGCAGGCAGGGTACCTTCTGTTTGTGAGTCTTCAACTGATTGCTGTGTGCGGGACGAAGAGCATACAATGCCAAATCAGAACGGGGTGCCATCCAGGCTCTGGACGTAGAAGGAAGAGACCAATGAGACACCAACACCACCCAAACCCTTTCAACTCGTGGCAACTGCCGGTATGACAGGGCTTTTTGGTTTACTTTTAAATTCCCACCACTGCTTTACTGGGCTTTATTATCGCTGTGGGTTAACTAACTTTCCAGTGATTCTCTTATCTATCCATCTCCTGTGTACCTATCATTCTGACGACCTTTCTACCTATTGAATCAAATATATCTCGCAGTGATGTCTGCTCAAGATGACCTGTTTTGCCAACATGCTTGGTTTTCAGCTTCCACAGAAATAATTGATCACATAAAACGACATGAGACACATGACAGCTAGGTTTTGAAATGAAGATAGGAAGGTTTGAAAAGTTATCGGTGTTCAGAATGAGAACGGGCACACAAGCACATGATTTAGGTTACTTGGGAAACTCATGGCAATAGTCAAAACATAGGGGAAACCTGGACTCTTTGGCACGGCCACCATTTATCAAGGGACAAGTGACTATCTTATATTGTGTGATAGGCACTCTCCCAGTTGATCCATATGTGGCATTTTGTGGACAAGTCAATGAAGGAGTTGTGGTTTCATCCATTTTAAAGATGAGGGCTTTGGGAATTAGAGAACCTAAGGCTAGTTGAGGTAGTTTTGAATCCAGATCTGTTTTGAATCCAGATCTGTTTTCTTCACTCCCAGACTCCTTTTCTTTCATCTACATTGGTCTTTTCTCCAAAACGCACCCGAGACTCACACCATCTCATGCTATCATGAATGATGGCTTTGAGAATCATGCATGATTCTCTATACCCTTGCTAAGAAGTCCTGGTGGTGCTATGGGTTAACGGTAGGCATGGAACCACTAATAGTCAAGGTCAACCAGGTCAAACTCATCACTTACCACGCAGGAGAAATATGAGACTACCTGCTCCCGTAAAGGTTTGTAGTCTTGGAAGCCATATAGATGAGTCAGAATCGGCTTGATGGCAATGGGTACAGAACTGGTGGCCGTAGCAGTTGAGAGGCTGGCTGGTTATCGAAAGATTAGCCATTTGAACCCATTAGCTGTGTCGCAGAAGAAAGCTGCGAATGACTGTTTCTGTAAAGATTACAGCTTTGGAATCCGATGAGGCCGTTCTGCTGTCGTCTTGTGGGGTCGCTCTGAGTCGAAATCCATGTGATGGCAATGTTTTGACAGTCCAACCTGGGCCGTGCCAATGTTTTCTGTGCTGGGCTGCTAGAATAATAGCTCAAATAATAGTTCAAATTCAGCTTGAGTCTGGAAAGAAAGTCCTGGCTGGTAGACCATTTCTGAAAACTACAAACAAATGTTTGGAAACCATGATGTTGTTGTGAATTGGAATGGACTGGATGGGAACATGTTCATCGGTGACAGCTCAACCCTCCCATCACGCAGCTCAGAGGCTGTGGAGGGAACGTAATTTGCACACATTAGGCCTTCAGCCAGGTGAGAAGCCAGGTCTGCTTTCTTGACTTTCTCATCGTGAGTCCTTTAGGGCCTCATTAAGTCTCAAGGAAGGAGTCCTGGTTACATAGTGGATTTCCTATTGGACTGAAAACTGCAAGGTCAGCAGTTTGAACCCATCAGCTGCTCCTTGGGGGAAAGATGAGGCTTTCTGCTCCCCAAAAGATTTATAGCCTTGGACACCCAAAAAGCCAGCTCCCCTCTGCCTTTTAGAGTTACCCCTAGTCAGAATTGACTCGATGGCAGTGAGTCAATTGGCTTGAGGTCTCATTGAAAGGGTGAAGGCCACCACTGAGCAAGACTGGCCCCCCCCCTATCCATGCTTCCATGTCATCCTCCTCCACAAAAACACATACTGAGCTCTCCAGTTTAGGTGCATTGCATTCAGATGTTTTCTAAGAAATACTCTCTCTTTGCCATCTTCTTTGATACTATGCTCATGTGTAGAAAATGTAAATAGCTCTAATCTTCTAATTTTTCAATTGTTCTCTTCATCTAATTTTGAATACATATTAAGAGTAGACAGAAGAAGCAAACAAACAATAAAGTTCAAAGAAATCATTTGACTTGTAATGACTGTTGCACACTCTTGACTTGTAAATTTGTGTGCTCTCTAACTAGATAGTGTTCTTAAACTTTTAAAAAGTCATTTTTTTCAACTTTCAAAGTTTCCTCTTAAGTGCTCTGAATATGTTTACTGAGGAAAAATTTAAATAAAAATCATTGTTCAGATGTCACTCATATCAATCATTCCTCCGGCAACAACTGTTAGACTAGAAATAATTGCAATCGCGTGCCCTGTACTTGAAGGATGTAAAGAGAAAAGAAAAACAAAGGAGAATATTTTAACAAGGCTCTAGAAGTGTCCAGCATTTCCTGTCCATCTAATGCCGGAGAAATACCAGTGACAATTCCTCCATCGCACAAGATCCACATCCCTAGTCATTATCCGCAGGACAAAGACGTGGCTGTCTGCTCCTTCGAGTTCCGGTCTGGGAAACCGTAGGAGCAACTCCCCTCCGTCCTGCAGTCACTAGGAGTTGGAATCAATTTGATGGCAGTGGGAGAATGGTTATCCCTTCCCATCATCACCACAAACATGCCCCCACAATCCGACTCACCAGTCATGTTCTCCTGCCAGACGCCCATTCTGGCAGAGCATCAAGAGGGTTTGAAGCGGTGCAAACCTGAGTGCCCCTGGGCTCTTTGCGCTTGCTAGTCTCTCTCCCTGGAATGTCCTCTCTGTAGATTGTTCTCAAATATGGACTTCAATGTCACCTCTTCCGAGAGCTTTCTCCAACCACCCTATTTATAAAAGGCCTCTTCCTTACTCATTCTGTTATCCTCTATTATACCTCTTTTCCCATAGAATGTGTCCGCATTCATGACTCAGCAACATGTATATATACCCAGTCCCTGCCCCTCCATGACACTGCCAATTCCAGATGGGGAGACAGTAGCCTTCTTTATCTCCACACATCCTTAGGTTCTACCAGGGTCTAGTCCATAATTTTAGATTAAATGAAAAGTGTTTCTCCCAACACTGCCTTTTCCAGCACCCACCCCCATCCCACTAAACTGCATGGTTTCACTGTCATGGTCAATCCCCCCACTTCATCATTAGTCATTTCAATGATTTCTTCTTATCACTGCTGCTATGTGCCCTTTTTCTCCATTCCGTCTCCTATTGCCTTAATGTATACACATATCATTCTACACTTAGACAAGTGCAAACTCTCCTAGCGGATCTCCCTGTCTCCACTCCTTTCCTCTCCATTCTCAGTACCCTGCCAGAGTGACCTTTCCAATATGCAAATCCTTCCCAGGCTTTAAGTCTTTCAATGGCTCCCTGTTGCCCACGGGATAAAGTTCAAACTTCTTAGTCTGACATGTAAGCTACTCTGAGATCTCACCCGGTGTCTCCTCTGCTTTTCCCTCAGTCCACTCCGACCACCTCCACTCCATTCTTTCCGACCGGTCTCTTCCTGTTTGCCTCCACTTTGCCTCCACTTTGCCTCCCGCATCCTCCGCAATCCACCAGGTTCTCTGCATCTCTGCTTCCTCCAATCTGATCTGGATGCCCACCGTGCCTTCCTCCTGGTCTCCCTTATCACACGTTGCTCTTTTCCATCTGTTTCTAAAAGCAGCATGAGCTTTTCTGTACCCAACTTTAATGATGAAAAAATGCCACCTCTATTCTTCCCTTTAAATTCCTCTGTGGGTAGAGGTTAACCAGTCCTGGAAGGCAGGGTATTGGTACTTCCCTGGCTTCATCCCACAACACTCTCTCCTGAATCTCTGCACTCAGACCCACAGTGCCTGCTTCCTCCAGCCCCATTTCTCCCCATGACCCATACCCCTTCCAGTGTGTTGCTCAAACATCTTCCTCAGGCTAGACCTGAGTTTCCCTGAAAGTCCTCTCAGCACTCACTGTGTTTCTCAAGATTCCTGTCCACTCACAGAGCTCTGGGATCTAGGAGCAGGCAGTGTCCCAGGAAGGCTGCAGCGAATTTTGGATCACAATTTGGAGGGCAGAGGGAAGACCTGGGTCCTGAGATGTGCTCATTTTAAGGTTACCCTTTTGGCTTTGAGTGCTCTCGGCTCCTCAGGAATGTGTTACAGAAGCTTTAAAATCATTGTTATACATATTTTCCCCTCTAACTGCTAGGTGCTTGATCTAGCCGAGGGAAGCTTTAGTATACACTCAATTAGAACTCTGTAAGGAATTAAAATCATGTCGGTTTTTTGGTTTTTTTTTTTTAAGTATGTACACTTTTCCTCCCTCATATTTTCTCTTGGTCTGTTAACCAAATGGATTTCCCATCAACTCCCCCCCTTTTTTTTTAAATCGTTTTATTAGGGGCTCATATGACTCTTATTACAATCCATACATACATCAATTGTGTAAAACACATTTGTACATTCATTGCCCTCGTCATTCTCAAAACATTTGCTCTCCACTTAAGCCCCCGGCATCAGGTCCTCATTTTTCCCCTCCCTCCCCACTCCCCCCTCCCTCATGAACCACTGATAATTTATAAATTATTATTTTGTCATATCTTGCCCTGTCCGACATCTCCCTTCACCCACTTTTCTGTTGCCCATCCCCCAGGGAGAAAGTCACATGTAGATCCTTGTAATCGGTTCCCCCTTCCTAACCCACCCTCCATCTACCCTGCCAGGATCGCCACTCACACCACTGGTCCTGAAGGGATCATCCGCCCTGAATTCCCTGTGTTTCCAGTTCCTATCTGTACCAGTGTACATCCTCTGGTCTAGCCAGACTTGCATGGTCGAATTCGAGTCATGGTAGTGGGAGCAGGGAGGAAGCATTTAGGAACTAGAGGAAAGTTGTATTTTTCATCGTTGTTACATCGCACCCTGACTGGCTTGTCTGCTCCCCGAGACCCCTCTGCAAGGGGCTCTCCAGTGGCCTACTAATGGGCTTTGGGTCTCCACTCCGCACTCCCCCCCTTACTCCCCTTTTATTTATTCATTCATTCATTCCCTCAACAAGCAGTCATTGAATGGCACATCCTTATTTAATTGTGGGGGAAGGGTCAAGGACAAGTAGAGGACGGTCTTAGGACCGCTTTGACCATGTATCCGGGTTACAGAAAGCTTAGAAAGCAAGCAGAACTCCATTTCGTTTTCTGGTCTAGAGAAAGAGATCATGATTCTCAGCCTCATGTGAAAGGGTTAGTCGGGGGACCAGGAGACAAGGCCCAGGGTTCCAGGGCAAAGCCAGGTAGGTAGTTGAGCACCTCTTTCAGGGGTTGGTATTCATCATCGATGAAAGCACGAGATGAAAGCGCACTAGACAGTGCCCTTTGCTTCTGGGTGAATATTGTGTTTTCAACAGTCTTTTTTTCTTCTTCTTAATTTATTATTCATTAGGATTTAATACATATGTCATATCATTTTGTAGTGTGATCCCATCAAGTAGAATTGGACAATTGCTACCACAATCACTTTCAGACATTCTATTTTTACCTGGACTCCTTGACATTGTCTCCCTTTTACCCACCACCACCAGTGTACAACCCCTCCTCCCGAACCCCTCATGGTACTTGCTGTCCCTATAGGTTCCTCAGTGCTGGGTTTTGTCAGGAGCCAAGGCTATCAAAAACTAGAGCCAGCACGGATGGAGAAGAAGAGTAAGAGCTAAGGAAGCTGTTAGGGTCTTAGAAAAATTCTAGCTGTGATGAAAGACTAGACTATTACACACTGACACTGGGGCAGATTGCCAGCTCCATAGATTTAAACATTTGGGTGTTTGTGCATCAATATACCACAAACAAAACCCATAGTGGGACTGATTCTTACCCTCCAAGTACCAAGGAGCAGAGACGATGGGGTAGACAGTCGACGCTGGGAGGAGGTGAGTGTGGCAGACAGAAAGCCACAAGAATGGGTAGACAGACGCTGCACACTCATCTGTGCCCCTCTCCTGTCTTTCTGCAGAATCTCCAGGAAAAGCCAAAAAAGCACTATCACCCAGACTCAGAAGCCATTGCTTCCATTTGTTAAGACCTTCCTCTGTCCTTTTTAAATATCACTGTTAATACCCCCTCGTGGCGCTGGCTTGGTCCTTTACCCTTTCTTCCAGATATTATTAAAAACGAGTGTCAAAGATGGAATTCTCCAAAGGCCTTATAAAAGTCAGTTGTGAGGCCAGGGTATATGGGAGCAGGCCCCGTCGCTCTGAACTGTTTCCTGAGCCATAGCATCCGTGCCTTTTACCTGGGCATTGAAACGTGGTGATAGAAAGCCTGGAGCTAGTTCACCTCCAGCTCCCCTTCTGAGAATGCAACTCTTCTCAGCCAACTTCTCTAAGCCTCACTCTTATTCCTGCTATTTATTTTTCACATAAAATCCTCCCACCCTCCACTCCAACCCCACTCATGCACCTGCTCTGTTCCCACATTTGAAAACCATCTATCCTACAGACCTTCCAGAACATTGGGACATCCCTGAGCCGGGACTCTGAAGAATGAATGGCCCCTCTAAGACTCCCTGAGACATTTTGATGCACAGATCAGAGCACGTGGCATGAGCAAAAATTTGGATGTGGAAACAAACTATGGAAGATCGCATTCAATCAGTGTGACTTTATACACAATGCCCAGGCCCAGACGCACACAAATAAAAACACTACAGGCATTTGTTTCCCCTCCAAATCCAATTAAGCCTAGAGTCTGCATAGTTAACAACCAAAAAAAATCAATCTTGATTATATTTAGTATATCCCCAAAGCCTAGTAGTCATTCTAGTACTTATGGTAATTATATTATACATGATATTATAATCCTATAGGTTTGTTGTGAGGAGTGAGTTTGTAAAGCTAAAACACTTGCTGAGTGTTATCAATTGACACCCACTTGCTGGGGGTGTTTGAACCGCCAACCTTTCAGTTAGCAGCTGAATTCTGCTCCCTCATTACTGAGAGTAAGAATCTTGCTACCCAGCTCCCCCTGCCAACTTATTCCTCATCTCCCTTCAGCCCTCATCAAAAGCCCACCTCACCTGTAAAGGAGGGCTGCAAACATTTCATCAGTAAGCCTCATTGCCTCGTGCCTCTGTTCCACCTGATTTTTGAGCCTCATTCGCATTTCAGAAGCAAAAGTAAGATTGGAAGTAAAGGGCAAAGATCAATTGGGGCAAGCTTGGAAATAAAAAATTCAACACTGAGGTCAGGTTTGAATGTTTCTTAATGTTAATCATGTGTTAGGTTCTATCAAAATGCCGTCGATTCAAAATTGGCGTCTACAAATACTAAGTGTCCATTGGGAGAGCAAAGGGCTGCAGGGAGAGGAGAGAAAGGGAGGGATCTTCCAGAATGGCTCCCTCACAAGCAGGGAAAGTTGATAGGCAAGGTGTTGACTGCGCAGGTTACTCTGACATCAGCCTCCCTTTGAACTCCCACTGACTTTGGACTTGAACTTGTTCCTGAAGATGTTTTCATCTTCGTACTTCCCCCGCTGAGTTCTGGGCCTCCATTTCATCCTCACGCGGTGATAGGGAATGTCGCTTGGGTATTGATTCCAAGACAATTGCAAACATGCAGGGAAAACAAACAACACAACCCCAAAGACAATGATGACTTGGCTGGAACATCCCACGGGCAGCTTCAGCAGCGCAGGGTGCCAAAGCCCTTTCGGTCTCCGCGGGGGCAGCACAGGGGAAGGGCCACAGAAGCCGGCAAGCCAGGCTCTGGATTCCTGCTCCCTCGTTTGCCAGATTTTCCAAAACAAGCCTAAGAGTTCCTCAGCCCAGAATTCTGCAGAGAGCGAGTTCCGAGGGTCCCTGGAGTGCATACTACAGGTCCTGGCTCAGACGTAATCTCCCTGGGATGCCAGGTGACACTTAAGCTCAGGAACCTTCCAAAACCCTAGGAAGGTCTTTGGCCACTTCCATCGTTAATTTTGTATCTCTTTATGAAAGAGCTCACGGTCCACAATACAGGAATCTATGCTACCATGATCCATTTCCATTTTTTAAAATGTATCTATCCTGCCTCCTTCCCTCATAACTCCTGCCATCTTCTCTAGTACCCTTCTTTGCCCTTCATCAAGGTCAGTATCTGCCCTGGACTACTTGGCCTCACTCCCATTCAGGTATGTAGTAGGCAGAGGAGTGGCGCCCCCAAAGATATCCACAATTAATCCTGAGAATCTATGCATGTGGGAGATTTACATGGAAAGGGGACTTTGTGGATATGACTAAGGTTCCAGGGCTGGAATTAGGGAGATTGGCCTGGTTGAACCAGGTGTGCTCACTGTACTCACCTGCGCACTCGCTCACTCATTCACTCTCTGCCATCAAGCTGATGCTGACTCATCGTTACCCTACGGGGCAGGGAAGAACTGCCCTTGTGCATTTCTGAAACTGTAACTGAATGGGGCCTAGAAAACCCCATCTTTCTCCCATGGGGCTGCTGGTGGTTTTGAACTTCAGACCTTGCCAATCACAGACCAGTGCATAACCACTACACTATCAGAGTCCCTGTGATAAAAGTCAGAGAACCTTTCCTGCCTGTAGTCAAAGACATATTGTTGGCTTGGAAGATGGATGAAGCAGCTAAGGGCAACGGAATGTGGGCAGCCTGTTGAAGTTGGGAGAAGCAAGAGAGAAGCAACTTTGCCAATGCCTTGGGTTCTAGTCCAGTGAATCCCAAGATCAACTTCTGACATACAAAACTGTCGAACAATAAAGTTGTGTTGTTCTATGTCATTGCGTTTGTGGCAGCAATAAGAAAACAACGGGACACATGTTTTGCAATGACTTTTTCCGAGGAGCCCTAGTGGCATAGTAGTTACACACTGGGCTACTAATTGCAAGGTTGGTGGTTCGAAACCACCAACCAGCTCCACAGGAGAAAAAAGGGGGCTTTGTAAGCCCATAAAGCGTTACCGCCTCAGAAGTGCTACCCTGACCTCTAAAGTCGCTATGAGTCGGCTCTGGTTCAAGGGCAGTGACTATGTTTTGTTTTCAGTTTCTTCCAAGTACACTTTCAAGGAACCTCTGGGTAGACTAGAACCTCTGACCTTCTGGTTAGTAGCTGAAAGCATTAACGATACTGCACAGGGACTCCTAATATGAAACTAAATGAATAAAAACATCATACCAAACCCATTATCATGCAGTCGATTTCAACACAGTTGCCATCCATTCGATTCTGACTCATAATAACCCCATGTGTATCAGAGTAGCTCTGTGCTTCAGAGCGTTTCCAGTGGCTCATTTTTTCTAAAGTATACTACCAGGTCTTTGTTCAGATAGGCCTGGGTAGATTCAGATCCATGACCTTTCAAATAGCAGCTGAGTGCATTGACCCTTGAGCCCGTTTGCATGGCCCAGGTTCTCCTCCGAGAAACGCAATGCAATGATAACGCCCATTTGTCTCTCTTCTCTTTGAGTCATGTGAGGAGCAACAGGGCCTCCTCCCTGGCCCACATCCTCTCCTGTTTGGTCAGAGCCCTCCTCTGAGATGGCTTTGCTCCAACCCCAACGGAAATGGCCTTAGCACCCTGAGATGTTCAACACCCAGGAGCTCACAGCGGCACCTGCCTAAGTGAACACACTCGTTCTGAATTCAAAGGAGATGCTCAAGTTTGCCATGTGACTGCTCCATCTCCTACCCGTGTGACATTCGATGACTTAACTCACCTCCCTGAGCTTTTGCTTTCTTTCCTCGATCACCGGGCCGACAGGGCGTTTCTTTCCACTTCTTTCTGAGTTCTAGAGGACACTCACTCACCCAGTGCAAGTGGACATATTCTTATCAGACTGGATCTCAAATCTGTTCTTTGTCTTGCTGTATTGCTGTGTGTGTCTCGCTGTTCAACTCTGGCTTATACACATGCGTGTAAGGTCTATGTAGATGCTGAGAGTGAGTGAGGGGTGAGGATTGCTGTCGGTTTAGTTCATTGTGTTTTTCTAGAACCTCTGAGTGGGACCTAATTAAAGCTTGACAGTTCGTAGTGGTGGAGGCCAGAGGGTTGGGTCACAATACCTTTGTCACCGAGTGATTACAGAAACACAATAGGATCAACCAATGGAAATCACAGGACCTGCATATAGAAGGCGCCCAATGACAGGAGTCCATGTCAAAGAGGAGGCCTATCACTCCGGCTTTTTCAGGAACTTGAGGGTATTTGAATGCTTACAAAATCACCGCGTCGCCTTTGCAGTGGCAAACTGGATTATCTGAATCCTCTTAATGGATGTTCTAAATGAGATGCTGTATGCAAACATGCTTTGGGAAGGTAACAAATGCTAGATGTTACTGTAAATTTAATTTTCTAATTATATATTCATCTTTGCAAATCTTCTATTCCCAGAATAGAGGCACTATGTTAATAAAATGTGGTACGGAATTATATAACATGTTGGGAAGAAAATCTAAATGTTTATTTTTGTGGTCCTGATTCTCCACAGTGACAGCAGAAGCTCATTCTGGGAGGCTAGTGAAGTTTCCATTTTTGTCTTTCTCACACATAAAAGACAAATACTAGTGACTTTTTCCCCACCATAAAGTGTCAGTATATGTTGAAGAGTAAGTGTCGGACAATTGTGAATTTTGAAATCAAACACACCTGGGATCAAATTTCATACATAATTTTGAGAAATTAAAGGGCCATCGGATGGCACTAGGTTTTCTAGGGAAGAAAATCCAGTGAGTCTTGCTTGTGCAAGTTTATAGAAAGAACTTTCTATGAAGAAATGGCTCACAGGGTTAGAGAGGTGGGTAAGTCTAGTTTGGTTCAAATCCCTGCATCAGATGTAAGCTGAGGCTTCTCCTGACTCTCGTAGCTGCAGGGGCTACAGGCTGGTGGCTGCTGAGCTGAATAAATCTTAAATCTGCTGAATGCATCCAAAGTTTCCAGCCCACTAAGAGCTTCTGGGATAAGTAAGCAATATAACAGGAGGTAACAAACCAGATGCAAGCTCCAGGTCCAGCCGTCAGAGTGAGCTAGCTTCTGCACACAGTCAGTCTATATTAAGAGTGGGTCATGCCCTGAATGAAACTTCCCTGAACTGTATCAAGACTGTGACCAAATTAACTGCTTGAGGTGCTTCCCAGGAGAGCCCATCATGGAACTGACCACGCTATATTGGAGCACATCCTGGGGACGATATGGCACTGCAATACAGTGACATTGTAGTTGGGTGCACGGATTCATCGTGGGGGCGGAGGGCATTGCAGAGTTTTACAGTTGACCATGACATCATGAGAGCGCCATGTTGGAAGGGCCACATGGATTGCTCTTCCGAAGATGGAGCTGGATGTCACCGAGGTGAGTGACATCCTGGGAGCGGCATGTGCAGCCAGACAATAGCTAGGATGCGCTTCACCTGTGGGTATTTGTAAGCACTCCCAAGCACTACTCCCTCTTTTAGTCCCGCCACCCCCATGTTTAACTTGATTTGAGATTCCATTTGTTGCATCCTCCGGCAGGTGGCTTCCTAGGCCAAGTGCACAAGGGGTTGGCAGATGAAACCAGGAGTTCTGATTCCTCTGGACCAAGGTCAGGACCATCAGGGCTGGCCTGACTTCTCCTAGCATTGACCTCTCCCTGGGCTTCCCAATACAATCTTTCTAACACATTCAGATGCACCCAGAGGAGGAGAAAGAGGGACACCATCCCCGGGACCAGGGTTTCCCTAATCTGACTGTGCATTTCCTTCCCGAAGGTGCTGGGTAAAAAAAAAGAAGCACCTCTCAAGGTCTCAGATCTATAGATTCCTGGAGGTAGATTCCTATTGAGATCTATAGATAGATGCCTAGTGATTTATAGGTTCCTGGAGGCCCTTGAGCACCTGCATCCGCATGGGGTGCTGGTGAGCAATCACGTGGGAGCACTTCTCCCCTCGAGTCTGCAGTTTGGATGTAGCAGGTCCCTTCATGTGTTTCTCAGTGGCATAAACATGTGCCTCCCTCCAACCCTTCATATGTGTGCCTTGCTACGCAGTTGTTTGTTCCTGTGTCTGCCTATGAAGCCCTTCTCCAGCTGGGCCCACAGTCCCTCAGGTCTGCACACGTTTGCCCTAACAGACCAGCTTTTCTGCAGGCCCACTCGATGCTACACAGAGAAGTGCAAATGCCCCGGCTGTGGGTGAAGTCCTACAGACATGTGCGGCCCTCCCTTTTGGTGCGTGAACCATCCCCAGCTGGTCTGTCTCCTCCTTCATCCGGTGCTTCTTGACCTTGACTTCAGGAGCCTTTGCAGAAAGCTCTGCTGTATTCTTGATCTATTGTTTACACCTCTATTGCTTTGCCTAGCATGTGTCCTTTCTTCCTAAAAGTAGCCATACAAATAAATTACTTGATTGCCAAGATGCCGGGACTCAGAGTAACCCCACACGCGTCAGAGCAGACCTGTGCTCCAGAGGGAAGGGTGGGCTTTTCTGAACACTGGGTCTTGCTTCCCAGGCAATTATGGGTGGAATCGAACCTTTTTAGTTAGCAGGCCCCACACATGTTAACCACCATTGCACCATGCAAGGACTCCAAAACCAGCTATTAAGAATAAACAATCAAAAATACAAATTACCTTCCTCCCCACCCTCCCCATCATGATCCCAATTCTACCTTACAAATCTGGCTAGACCAGAGGATGTACACTGGTACAGATAGGAACTGGAAACACAGGGAATCCAGGCTAGATGATCCCTTCAGGACCAGTGGTGAAAGTGGTGATGCCGGGAGGGTGGAGGGAAAGGGGGGTAGAAAGGGGGAACCGATTATAAGGATCTACATATAACCACGGCCCTGGGGGACAGACCACAGAAAAGTGGGTGAAGGGAGACATCGGACAGTGTAATATATGACAAATAATAATTTCTAAATTATCAAGTGTACATGAGGGAGGTGGGAGCAGGGAGGGAAGGGAAAAATGAGGAGCTGCTACCAAGGGGTCAAGTAGAAAGCAAATGTTTTGAGAATGGTGAGGGCAACAAATGTACAAATGTGCTTGACATACAATGGACGGATGGATTGTGATAAGCCTTGTACGAGCCACCAATAAAATGATTTTTTTTAAAAAGAAAACATCACAGTCACATTAACTCTGACGCATGGTAAACCCATGGTCGATAGCATAGAACCTCTCTATCAGGTTTTCTGGGCTGCCATTTTTACAGAAGCCAACAGCGCACTAAAGGTGTCTTCTGAGTCGCCTCTGTGTGGGTTCAAGCTACTAAAATTTACACTTGAAAGTAGGGTGCAAACCATTGGCACAGTGCAGAGACCATTTGAAAATAGCTGTGTGGTGGTGGTGCACCATTGCGTGTAAGATGTAGCAGTCTGCCTCCACAGAGATGCTTGTGTGGGCTTGGGTAAGCTTTATGGGAACAGACCACCAAGTCTTTTCTCCTGCGAAGCCCTGTGGGGATTCAAACCACCAACCTTTCAGTTAGCAGCCAAGCACTTGCTTAACCACTGTGCCACTAGCCAAAACAAACAAAAAATATCAAACTCACTGCCATTGAGTTGATTCTGACTCATAGCAACCATGTGAAATGAGGGAGAACGGCCTCTTCTGTCTGAGACTGCCACTGTTCACTGGAATAGAAATCCTGGTCTTTCTCTCGGGGAGCTGCAGGTGGTTTCGAACTGCTGACCATGAGGATCACTGCCCAACTCACAACCACTACACCAATTCTTTTTGCAGCATCCCAATTCTTTCCCTGCTTCCTTTGCAGCCCAAAGTCCTGCTTTATTTTCCTGTGGATGCTGTTTCTGGCTGGCTGGCTGTAAAACATTAAGGAAGCTCAGAGTCAAAAACCAAACCAAACAAACCATAGTTCTCCAGATCTTTGGGTTGGTCTTAGCCAACAGCAAGTAGGAAATGAAGGCCTGGTTGGTCAGGAACATCTGTGCTCACTGGCTTCTGGTAAGAGCAGTGATCCCCACCCCACCATCAAACTGATGGATTTGCTATTTAGCAGCACAATCTTTCTGGACCAGGAACTCACGGGGCGGTTAACCTGGCAGAGGGACAGGAGCACATTGCTGGGTTCATCCAGGGCCCACTGAGCCCCTTTAAGATCAACATGACCTTCCATTCACCGAAAGAGAAACAAAATGAATGATTGAATTCACTACAAAAAAGAATCAAATGATTATTAAAATTACTAATGGTTCTATAACATTTTATATAATTAATAGGCAGTAAATCAGGAGACATGGTGGCACGGTGGTGACGTTTTGGGCTACCATCCCCAAAGTCAGTCGTTCAAAACCACCAGCCACTCTGCAGGAGAAAGATGGAGCTTTCTACTCGGGTGAAGACCGACAGTCTCAGAAAGTCATAGGGGCAGTATTACCCCGTCCTATGGCGTCACGATGAGTCAGCACTGACTCGATGGCAGTAGGTTTGGTGTTTATTTTAAATTAGTATCAGACCACATGGGCCCATCCTCAGTACTTCGGGAACAAAAGTTGCAGCCTGGATCCTTCCATCTGTTCAAGACTCCTGGAGCCTCCAGTGGAACCAGCAAAGCTGGGCTCTGAGAGGAATGGGTCTGAGAAGTTGTGGAGACATGAGGACAGGATGGGAAGTGATGGCCACGCTCAGGAGTGACCTACAAATTCTGAGTCCCAGTGTCAGGGCAGACTGGACTTTTCTTTCAGCACTGAAAATTCACAGCCACAAATTTTAAATCTTGGGTAGTTTTTGTAGCCATAGCCTTTTGCTTTCTTCCCAAGATTCCAAAGCCCCCCCAAGTCAGTCATTAGTTGTAATTAATTAATTACAGACCGACCAACTTTTCACACCGAGTCAAGGATTAATATCTCTCACACCAATGCATTTAATCAATACCCTCTTCCTCCCAACTTGTTCCTTCCCTTTACCCTTCTTGCAAGTCACTTCGTATTTTAAGACGCACACACCCCCATCCCCTACATTTTTTTTCTCTTCCCATCTCAGACTCCTTGGAATTTCCTCCCTCTTCCGTTCTCACTCCTCTTCCCAAGTCCCCTTCCTGCCTCTTTTCCTTTAAACGAGTTTAGGGGGAAACTTGAAAATGAAGACATTCGAGACCAGAGTCGATAAATTCAAGGTTTCAAAAGGAAAAGACCAACTTAAGAGGCGTTCCTGTTAATCATTCCCCACCTCCATGAATATTCTCAAGGACAGGAGGTGATTGCCTGTGAGGGATTTGCTGGTGCCGCTGCCTCACCAGTTACACCAATGCCATTGTGCAAGCCTTTGTCCAACCATGTTGCCCTCTCTTGGACTAGTCCTTGTCTAGGGAAGGACGGTAATAAAAACAATGCTGTGTGTCTTTAGCACGGCTCAAGTCCTCCCTGTGCCCTATCTCAATCAAGGGAAAGCGCTACTCCATTAGGACAAATCACTTAGCACAGGACTGAGCAATCTGCTGCAAAGCTGAACTTACTTCCCAGGCAGACATCACTAATTGAGCACAGCACTCTCCTCCCCTAAAATCAAATTTAGACCAGAAATTCCTCTCCTAGGGAAAGAAGGACCTTATTTGCTGTTACTTTGATGCTCTTCTTGCTCACAAACCATTATTTCCTTTATTTAATTTTTAAAATTTAACTTTATTATCTTTCTTGATATTGTGCCATAACATTTCAATATGTTTGATATGGAATATTAGTAATATGTTTCCATGTAAATTAAGAACTAGAATATTAACACCTGTGCCAATTTTTCAAAGAGATTCTCTTATACCATGCCACTACCTGAACCCACGAATTAATGGCTATCTAGAACTGTGGGTCTCATGCCCTTGCTTTTGAATATATTTCACACATGTTTCATAGTAGGAATTTTCTAGATAGAAAGGCACAAATGGTCCATAAGCCAATAAAAATATTCCTGGCCTTAATCTGTTCCTCTTATTAATCTGGGAAAGAAATAAGGACAATAATTAAATATAATTTGCTTATAATGTCACATATATATCATTTTATCACATAAGTATGTATATGCATGTATATGTAAACTTTTACCATGTGAGTATTTTCGTCACCTGCCTTTAGTTTTGCTTTGTTTCTGAACTTTCAGATTCTTTGCCAGAGTGTTGTTCATATTTATATCACATTATATTATTTTTATATTACATAAAGTTTTCTCATTAATGTCATTTCCTTTGTCACTCTTTATTGCCATATTTTTCCCAATCTAGAGGATGTAGATCCTATTTCATTGTGGTTTTGATTTATATTTCCCAGGCTGGAAATATTTTAGTGGGTTTATGAACCATTTGTGTTTCTCATCTGTGAAATTCCTTCTTTGAAATTTCTGCTTCTAGTCCTTTTCCATTTCTTTATCAGAAACTTTGACTTTCCTAGTAATGTTATGAATATTTGCCGCAGTATTGGAGGCACATCTTGCAGATCCTGTGGGTTTGGTTCCTGACACCACAATCAAGCAGACACAGCAATAAAATGAGCCGTGTGGATTTTATTAGGTTCCCCAGTGCATATAAAAGTTGCATTGATATATCTCTGTAGTCTGTAGGAGCCCTCGTGGTGCAGTAGATTACACATTGGGCTGTTAACACAGGTTAGCAGTTTGAAACAACCAGCCGCCTCCACAGGACAAGGTTTTCTACTTCAGTAAGGATTTGCAATAGGGGAAGTTCTAGCGAGCCCTACAGGGTCACTATGAGTCAAAATTGACAATGAGTGAGCAGTCTGTTAAGTATTCAGAGGCATTATAATAAAGTTAAAAAATTGTGAGATTTACCAGAAGGGGACACAGAAAATGAGACATGCTGTTGGAAAAATGTCACCAACAGACTTGCTTGACCCAGAGTTGCCGCAAACCTTCAATTAAAACAAAACAAACCACAATAGTGTAAAGTGTAATAGTGTGAAGCACAATAAAAGGAGCTATGCCTGTTAGTTTTTATTTAAACGTATTGTTAGGGAAGAGGTACAGCCGGAAAGCTTCTTATAAGTGACAATGAAAAGATTTGTCTCATACTTTGAATATACTATCATGACGGATATTACTTTAAGGGCTAAGGTGGCCTGACCCAAGCCATAGCATATTCAATTGCCTGATATGCCTGTTGAGTTAGTTTATTGTACGAACCTGGCTGATAAACACATGTGGGATTAATTGAAGGGTGGAGGGATAAATGGCTCAGTGAGCCTCGCCTTTCTAGTTCTCAGTTCTCTTGCTTTGTGATGGTCGCACCAGGGTGCAGCTGCCTTAGCAGTTCCCTGCTTCAGCTTGTCAGGTGGACTTCCTGCAAGACATCCCCATGGAGAAGCCACGTGGATCTACCCCAATGCAGCTCTGGGTGCTGGAGCACCAGTGTGGAGGGTGGAGGCCTCTGCTAGCGCTGAGATGTTTATACATTCACTGACTTGGCTTTCGTCCTGCAGTCGGCATCATTGCGTCTGTTTTGTGAGTTGTAGGAGGACTTTGTGAACTGATGTCAGACATATGGGTTAATGGTGGACTTGTGGGTTTGGGCAGCACTGGGTTGGGATGTTTTCTTGATGCACACTTACCCTTTATATAAAACTCTCTCTTATACATGAGTTTCTGTGGATTTGTTTCTCCAAATTACCCAGACTAATACACCTGTGAAAGTTGGATGTTGAATAAGGAATATTGAAGAATTGTTTTGTTTGACTTATGGTGGCAGAAAATATCAAAATACCCCGGATTGCTAAGTGGACAAACAAATGTGTCTCAGAAGAATGCTCCTTAGAGGCAAGGGTGGAGAGATAGCATCTTCCCTATTGTCAAGCGAGACCAATTCCTGGCAAAGCGCATCATGTTTGATCAAGTAGAGAGGCAGCGAAGGAAAGGAACGTCCCTCAAGAGGATGCACTGACACTGGTCGCATCACTGGGCTCAAGCATAGGAACAATTGGGAGTATCGTGCAGGACCAGGCAGTGTTTCATGCTGTGGTGCACAGGGCCGCTATGGGGTGGAATCAACTACATGGCACCCAATAACAACAGCAACAACAGGCGGGAGCACTGCCTGGAGAAGAACATCATGTTCAGCAAAAACGAGGAACCTTCTCAAGGAGGCGGGTTGACACAATGGCCACCCAGACTGGGCATGGTTTCCTTCTGTTTTCCATACCGTCTCTTTGAATCAGAACAAATGCAGTGCACCTATGGACCAGAAGAAAACCTTGAAGGTTAGATCTTCTATTTCCACGTGTGTCATGTTGCTGGTAGCGGCTGTTTTGTTGATTTTGACATAGCAGTTCTATGTGACTATGGAGTAGATCTAGCACTACTCCACAGGGTGTTCTAGGTCCAGGTGGCATGATGTTTACAAACTGGTCTGCTAACCCCAAGATTGGCAGTTCAAAACCACCAACTACTTCATTGGGGAAAGATGAGGCTTTCTACTCCGGTAAAGAGTTACAGTCTCTGAAATAAGGCCATTCTATAGGGTCATTTCTATAGGGTCACTGAGTTGGAATCGACTCAATGGCAGTGAAAATCCTCACAAGAGTAGATCACCAGATCTTCTCCCGAGACACCACTGGTCGAGTTCAGTCAGTGCTTCCATTATTAGCAGCCAAGCACTTAACCAATGTGCCGCTAGGGCCCCCTATGGTATCTTTTATTGCAATAAATTATAAATGTCATCATTTTTCTTACCAAGATGTATGAGGGTCTAACAATATCATTGGGTCTTAGCTTGTGTTCTAGGACAAATCTCCAATGTGAAGGCTTCTGCTTCATTTCCTCTTTGGTGTCTGTTAATTGACTACTTGGTTTTTCTTCTTCTCTCTTATTGTGAATACCATTTGCCTCTTAAGGAATCCCAGTGACATAGTGATTAAGGCACGCAGCTGTTAATTGAAAGGTCAGTGGTTCAAACCCACCAGCTGCCCCATGGCCCAGAGATGTAGCCATGTGCTTCTATAAAGATTTAAAGCCTTAGAAATCCTATGAGGTGGTCCTACCATGCCACTATGAGTTAGGGTCAACTGGAAGACAGGGTTTACTTATTCTTGTTTAAGAAATCCTTCTCTGCACAAGGATAATCTAAAGGTGACACTGGAAGGAGAAGTTTAATTGCAAGTGCTGGACTCAGCAGCATCTGTCGTGCCTTTACGGTAACTTCTGAAGGTTTATGTTGAGATGGTGGTGTCTCCTCCACCGGTCCACAATCCTGGGTGGCAACTGCAAAAAAACAGCCTACCCCCTTTCCCACTAATGCAGATGGGACGTGCATTATACCCTGCACTGTGTATTTGAGAAGAATGTTTATTTTCTTGTTAATCTGACAATGAACACAAGCTTATTATTTTTATTTTCAAAAGTTGTATGTTTTGCTGAAGTTTCATCCACTTGGCCTATCAGAGATTGATATATGGGAATGGAAATCTCCTGCTATGGTGACCGACTTGAAGATTGTTTTCTGAGTGTTATAAATGGTGAGACTACTTTATTATGTGTATACTAGTTTAAAATGATCACATCTTCTTGGTGATTTCAACTTTTTCCCCCATTGTCACATGCTCTTTCATGGTACTTTTTTCCTGAAAGCTTATATTGTCTGATATTCATATAACTACTCCAGCCTTCTTTTATCAGTCTATTTTATGTGAAATGACTCCATATTTCAGGTCGATCACTTAGACATTATTGAGGTTCTTTTTTTCCTTTTTCCCCTTTTTTTACTCTAATCATTAAACACTTGTCATTGTACAGACATGTTTAATACATTGATGTATTACAATTCTCACCATAGTTGGGCTCATCCTATTTGTATTGCATTGGGTTTGTATTGCGTATTTCTCTACTCATGTACTATCTTCATTGCACTTTTCAATCTATCCCTATGGGATTTTGTTAGGTTTAAAAAAAAATAACTTTATTGATGTATAATTGACAGTACAGCAGGCTGCACTTACTTAACATGTACATCTTGATATGCTCTGACAGATGTGAATGTACGCCTGTGAAATCACCGCCACAGCATGGAGAGCAAACATACTGCCGCCACCCCCCAGAGGTTCCTCCGGCCTCTTTGTAATTCTCTCTTTTCCCTTCACCCATCGCCAGCCACTGGTCTGCTTTCTGTCGCCATACATTCATTTGCATTTACTAGAATTTCATAGAAATGGAATCATAGACAGATGTATTCTGTAGTCTTTCACTAGAGATTCATCCATAGCCCCACAGTTCTTTTACTGCTGTTACTAAATAGATTCTTTGGCATGGCTATCGCCAAAACCCCAAGCAAACTCACTGCCTTCAAGTCCATGGTGACTCAGAACCACCGTATGGGACAGGGTAGAACTGGTCTGTGGATTTCCTAAACTGTAACTCTTTATGGGGGTAGCGAGATTCATCTTCCTCCCACGGAGTGGCTGGTGCCTTTTAGCCTTGGAGTTATCAGGCCAATGGGTCCTCTGATAGATGGAGCTGGAGCTGGAGTGGGAGCCACAGATAGAGACCGAGATAGAGGAGAGAGAGCAGATTTGTCAAATAGCTCTCTGTCATGGATATTGAAGTTGTTTGCAATTGTCAGCTATCGCAAACGAAGTGTCTAAAAACATGAGGGTACAAATCTTTGAATGAACATGTGCCTATATTACAGGGGATTGGGAGGTGTGTTTTTCATTACATGTGTGTTCTTTTCCTCCACCGGCCAGGTTTAGATACTTGATTTTGAAGTGCACAGAGGCCACGATGAGTTGGAACCAACTCACGAGTACCTAATGACAACAACACTCCTAGGTATTAAATTTATACCTTAAAACGTTAGCTACCTTCAACCACACACATAATAAACGCTCACACATTAAATCTCTATAACGAAAAGAAAACTCTTCGAACTCTCACTCTTCCGACCTTGTCCTCTCAATGTCAATGCGACTCTTGTCCACTTGTCTTTCTAATCTGACAAATTAGAAAGTTTTTTATGAAGATAATTAGTTTCTATTTACTTTCATATTTACTTTTCTTTTTGAACCCACTCTTCCTTCTTACTTCTCGTACACTCCTCTTAAGTAACGTTGTTTTTTTTCAATTCTGTTGTCGATGGCCTATTGGTAGTACATTCCTTCCGTGGTGTGTGGATACACATACTTGTGTGCACGTGGGTGGGTGTGTTCTTGAAAGTGACTTTATTTCATATTCATCAGTAGACTGGAAGAGATGCAAACATATGATCTCATTCTAATGGCAGAAATCAAAGAACTTGGTATTTAAATAAGAGGGTAAAGTGCAATAAACATAATACAATTTTTAGGAAGAAGACGGAGATTAGGTTTAAGAGATTCTTCTTTTGGCCTTAGACGAGTTACTTGATAATTTTCATTAATTTATGTGTGAAATAAACATATGGTGTGTATCTGCTAATTGCTTGGCTGTGTCTTGCGTGTTTGTGATTAAAAACAGAAAGCTTGATTTCTGGCTGCAACGAGTTCAGTCTATAAGGATCTTCAGAGACATTAATCAGAGAGTTAAACACTGATTCTGGATGTAGAGTCACAGGAATAGGCATTTACAGTGTCCTAGGAAAGCATCCAGGGAGGTTCCCACTTGGGTTTGGGACAGAGAAAGTGGAAAGTATGAGTGAGATTCACTTCCCAGAGGCCTTGGGAGTGGGAGTGGAAAACACACTTCTCGAAAAAGGAGAGAGGAAAGAGAAATGACAGAACGAGAATGAGTACAGTAGCACAACGTCAAATAACATCCACAGTTAATTAAGAACATGAAGGTGGAGTGTAAGTTCGGGGGAAGAAGCTATTAGAGACAAAAATGGAGGCTTAAGCATGGACCAGGGCACAAAGGGTCAGAGACATTGAGCCAAAGTGTTTGGACTTTATCTCATGGGTCATAAAACCTATTTAAAGAGGTGAAATGGTAATGACGGGGTCATATTTGTGTTTCGGTTGATTGACTCTAGTGAGTGTGAAGAGGCCAGCTAGGGGGTAGGGAAGCAGGACTGGTGTCCCATCTGTCTCTGAAACCATTGAATGATCCCAGAAAGAGCTGCTGACAACTTTTAACTAAACCAGTGACAGCATTGATGGAAGAAAGGTGTAAAGATTACAAAATAATAAGACTATCTAAGTAGCCAGCCCTGTAGACACTGACTCTAAAACCATGAGTGGTAAAAAGAAAAGGATTAAGTTAGTTCTTAGTTCTGGTATTGGCGGCAGCGGTAACCACTCGCTTGTCAACTTAGAGAAGTCAGGAGGAAGTGCTGCTTTAAAGCAAAGGAGGAAAGTTTAGTTTGAAGCATCTTGGCTTTAGAATCCAGGGACCATTGAAGTCGAAATCTTTGAATCTGAAATTCTGGTTTCCAGGACAATGGGTTTTCTTATAACAGAAGGCAATTTCCTAAGGGAACCCCAGGACACAATTAGAGCATATTGGAAGAGAATGTTGGAGGTCTAAATCCCTGGTCGTGGATCCCATTGCAGAAAGACTGGGCATTCTGAGTCCTTAGAACCCCATATGGCAAATATGGAGGCATCAGACGGCCTATGCAGATGGATTTTCTCCCCCCTCGTTACCGACCTATAAAAATGGGAATCGATTTGCGTAGCTCTCTCAGATCAGGAAGATCATTTCCACCACATACAGTCGAATCTGAGATGGTGCCGGCTCTATCAGGTGGTTGCGGGAGCTGATGTAATCAAACCCATGATGAGTCTTTACCCATTTCCTCGGGAAACAGCCAACACCCATCTATTAATGTGCTATCCTAGGATGGCTTGCCTGGTGCTCCCTTTCAAATACCAGCAGGGTCTCCCAGGGTGGGCAGGTTTGAGTGGGGCTTTCAGACAAAGACAAATTCGGAAGAAGGAAAAGGTAGTTCAGTTCTGAACAGGTGGTGACTGGAAAAACCTTCTGGATGTCAGGGGGATATTGTCTGGAATCAGGTTGGCAGGTAGAAGGCTCTCAAATGTGACTAGGAAAGAGATAGCTCCTCAAAGGAGAGTAGACTTCAATGGCATGGATGAAGCAAAGCTTTCAGGACCATCATTTTCTGATGCGGCACGACTCAGAGCCAGGAGAAGCAACGATAGTAATAATAATGAATGGTAATAAATAATCAAAATGTGGAATTCATGCAGTATGAACCTAGGAAAATTGGAAGTTGTCAACAATGGGATGTAACACACAAGGATCAATAGGCCAGGTATTAGTTAGCTGAAATGGGTTGTTGTTGGCCATTTTGAATGAGACAATCATATGGTCCACAGTACTGAGAATGGCAAATTAAATAAATACTTACCTGTGTTTTATGGACCATTCAAAGGCATTTGACTGTATGGATAATGCCAAATTATGAATAGCATTGTGAAGAATGGAAGTCCAGAACATTTCATTGTGCTTATGCGAAACTTGTATATAGGCAGTTTTTCGAGAAGAACAAGAGTAAGCGGAATGTTTTAAAATCAGGAAAAGTTTATGTCAGGGTTGTTTCTTTCATCCTATTTAGTCAGTCTCTATACTGAACAACTAATCCCTAAACTGGAATATATGAAGCAGGAAGTGGCATCAGAATTGGAGCAAGGGTTATTAATACCCTGCGATGTTCAGATGACATACCTTGCTTGCTGAAAGCTAAGAGGTCTTGAAGCACGAACTCATAAAGTACAGAGAAGAGCTTTCGGGGTGGACTCTGCTCCAACATGCAGAAATAAATATCCTCACAACCTCACAGAGAGCAGCAGCATGATAAATGGAAAAAATATTGAATTGTCTATGATTTGATTTTACTTGCATTCACAATCAACACGCCTACAAGCAATAATCAAGAAATCAAATGATTTTAAAGTATTTTTTAAAAAGATTCCACGTTGAAGAGTACAGTGCCCCTAACCCAAGCTATGGTGTGTTCCATCACATCCTGTGCACGGTGGAGCTGGACGATGAACCAGGAAAACTGGGGAACCGATGTCTTTGAATGGTGGCATGGACAAAGAATGTTAAATCTACCATGGACTGGCAGAGAACAGCCAGGATGCTCCTTGGAAGTGAGTATGCGGGAGGCTTCGTGTCACATTCTTGAGACATTTTTGTCAGGAGGGACCAGTCTCTGGAGACGGACATCATGCTTGGTAAAAGAGAGAGTCAGTGGAAAGGAGGAAGACCCTTGTAGAGATGGGTATGCGATGGCATGGCAGTGGGATCCAGCATAGAAATGCGTGGCAGGGACGACCGGGCAATGCTTCCTTCTGCTGTCCATGGATCCCTCTGAGTCACAACTGACCTGAGAGCACGTAACAGCAACAAAAACAAATTGTAGCCAAAGGCTTGCTTTCGGTGTCTGATCATTCGTTCTCTGCAAGGCCTATGCTCCCTCGTCACCGGAATAAGCCATTCTGAGGTGTGAAAGGTACTCCCTTAACGAGTACTCCCTGACCCTCCACCTGTACACATGGACGAACTGGGGACACCCCGAACACCCTTTTATTATACTGGCTCTGCTTAGCAGACTTTACCTAGAAGCCTTCCTCTACCCCCAAGTCTGTGGCCATAGACTTTTCAAAGACTTCGAAAACTAAAGCTCCTTCCTCTCAGGAAGGGATGATCCCTGGCAAGCCCTCGGATCTTTGCATTCATGAAGTTTTACCTTGGAAACAATCTGTGTGTTCCAAGTGACCCCTTGAAAAGTTATGATTGTTTTATCTCAGCAGCATCATTTCCATTTTGAAAACCCAAACAATGAAACACAAATGGTCCTTTTAATGCCTCTACTGATGTACTATCATAGGAGCCTCCAAGCAAGGATTTATCTATTTAAATATTGTGCTTTGATAAAGTTCTGCTGAGAATTTGTGATTATTGGAGTTTTTTACAGGGTGCTTCATAAGCCATTACATAAAACACTAATTATCCAATATTTCTACCAGCAGGGTCTCTTGTACTAATTAAATTAACACTGAAAACTGCTAACATCATTGATTAAGAGTCTGGAGTGGTGTATATCAGTAACAATTAGGATGGCTTCATTTGGGGCAAAACTCAAATATGCCCTTTCCTTATCCCAGGAGATTCATTATCATCTTTTCTTAATAACCCAGGCTTTCCCCTGGGAATAAGTGCTCTTTTGATGTGTCTCCATTTTGGTCCCCAATGGTAGAGCCCAGCTTGGGGCCGGGTAAATCTGCTGAAGGTCTAACTGGAGGAGAAACTGCCCCACAGTAGAATCCTGAGTGAAATTTGATCATCTAAGAGCTCAGCTTCCTCTTCTATAGAATGGTGACGCAAGTAGTCACTACTTCGAAGGGCTGTGACGATCACTGCATGAGCGTCTTTCACTGGGACAGGCTGAATTCTGAGCCTGGGACCAAAGGACTGCTGAGAGGTGGCGGTCACGGGTCTCACTGGTTGGTGCTCAGCTATTTAGGACCCTTCTGACATTGTTCCGGAAATCTAGAACTCAGAAGGGAAGCTTCCGAGGAGAAACTTCACTTTTACTGAAAAGCAACATTCTGACAACTGATAAGGTCCAGAGGGAGACCCCAGTGGTAGATTGTTACCCCATGCTACTGCCCTTCTGCACAAATCCTCATGGACCAAATGAGACAACATATGGCCCGGGGAGGCTTCAAAGCCAACAATTCCCAGAGGTTTGTAAAGAGAGGAGCATCTGCATCAGAGGTTCTCAACCTGTGAGTCACGACCCCTTGGGGATCAAAGGACCCTTTCACAGGGTCGCCCAATTCTGTAACAGTAGCACAATGACAGTGATGAAGTAGCAATGAAAACAATGTTATGGTTGGGGGTGGGGTCACGACCACATGAGGACCTGTGTTAAAGGGCATGGCGTTAGGAAGGGTGAGAACACTGCTCTACATGAATGTCCTCCATGTGCCTTCAGAGCACTCACTCATGGACGTGGGCATTGCCTGCAAGCCTTTGGGGGAAAGTTTATTTTAAGAATAATTATTCTCATAACAACATAGACAGGACCATAGACAAAGCCTCACCGAGCACTGTCTCTGTGCCAGGAATTGTGCTTTAGCTGCATGATCTCAGATTGTTGCCACAAGGAGGGGACATTGCAAGTATCTCCAAGGAAATGGGATTATGCCCATTCTACAGATGAGCAAACTGAGAGTCGAGGAGGGTAAGCGGCTCCTCCAAAGGCACCTGCTCAAATGTGATCAACGTGGGATTCGAACCCATGACTTCCTGACTTTAGAGCACACACTCTTAGCCACCAGGTGCCCAAGCCCCTTCCTGTGAGCACCCCTGGAGGAGAGCCCAGCCAGGTGCTCCTGAGTCCATTTCCCTGGCCTCTTGGATTCTCCAAGTCTCTGATGGAGGCGTATTTCCCCGGGGCCAGGGTGGCATTTTCCCACAGAGGCTTCTCCAGTGGTCCCGCTGCAAAACAAAGCAGAGGCAACCTCTTTAACTCCAACAGGCAACCCACTCAGCTGCCATCCCTCTCGGAATTGCTTCTGAAAAGACAGCCACTGAATAGGAGCCCAGATGTTTGTAAATCACCAAACCAGCTCCCTTCTTTCGCAGACTGTCGGCTCCTCCTATGCCGATTATTAATCTCATTTCAAGCGTCCCTTCAATACCTCTTTTCATCAGAAGTCCCAAGGGGTTCTATCTTATCCAACCTCTCTCAACCTTGCCTACCAAAAAAAGGCAAAGTACAAATCCCCCCTCTTTACTCTTTTTCTACCCCAAGCTCTCTTCCTGGGGCCCCTCTTCCCAAGATTGCCTTCCCTGGCACCTCCCTCCACACTCCCAGCCCAGCTCCACCTTCCTTTCCAGACCTCTACATCCACCCTCCCACACGCTCAGGCCCTAGAACTAAGCACTCCATCTAATGGACCTTCTTACTCAGCCTCAATATTTGCTTTCCGATACATTGGATTTATAGAGTGTTTGCCTGAATTAAAATGAGAAATTTTAGAGCAAACTGAGGCTTCGTGGCTGCTAAGCTCCATCATGTACTTTAAATAAATAAAAGGGGAATGAGGCAGCGTGGAGGGCCTGATGCACCCACCTCCCCCTGAATTACCATTAGGTCCCAGGCTGCCCACCTTCAATCCCAGCTGGTGCCTACCTGGCCTTGCTCACCTCCCCCAGCTAAGTTAACAAAGCAGTTACAGCTCATCCACAGCGCTCCCTCTAATCGACTCCCAGTGAAATAATATTTGCTTTCCATGCCTACTTTGAATCCCACTCACTTAGTCAAAAGATTGCCTCTGGCTGTCTCTGCCAGTCTAATCTAATAGTTTCTAGTTTGTACAAGCAAAGCGTTTCCAACCACCTATATAAATAACTTAAGCAAGAGAGGGCCCTGCGTGTGCAGCCCCACGCAGGTCTATAGGACATGACAGATCCCCAGTGAGGCCTTGGACAAGCTCCTGGGGGACGCCACCAGCTGAGTGGAGCCAATTTCCATATTTTATTGAGCTGAAAGGATGGTCTGTCTTCCCGCAGAAAGGCTGATGGAAAGGAGCTTCCCTGCCTGGTGTTGTAGTGTGAGAGGTCATCCCCATCTCTTCTTGCCCCTCTCCCTCATGCGCCGATAGTAGTCTGGTTTTGTAGTGTGAGAGGTCGTCCCCATCTCTTCTTGCCCCTCCCCCTCATGCACCGATAGTAGCAGAAGGAATCAGTTCAAAGAAGGGAGCAGGGAGAGGAATTGATTCGAGCTCCCTACCTTGGATCTACTTTCTTTAGGGCTGAAATAATAACACAATTACATAGCAAGTCAGGTTGAAGATGGAGCTTTGAATGGAAGCAAGGAAACAGCTCTGTCTTGGGCCCAGCAAGCTTCAACCTGTCGGCAGCTGCCTCTTTGGGCAAATAAAGCTCGGTTGGAGTGCAGCTAGGCGCCTTGTGTGTGTATTGTATATGTCTGTTCTTAGGGGATATTGGTGTTTTTTTAGTAAATATCTTGCCTTCCAAATCAGAGGCCAGGGTTGGATTCCCAGTCATGCACCCCCTGCGTAGCCACTATCTGCTTGTCAGTGGAGGCTTGCTGTTTGCTGTAATGCTGACCAGATTTCAGCGGAGCTTCCATACTAAGAAGAACTTGGGAAAAAGGGCTTGGTGATCTACTGCCAAAAATCAATCAGTTAAAACCCTGTGGATCACAGCTGTCCAATACCTCACCTGATCGTGTGGTTCAGAGATGGACAGTGTTTTCTCCTGGTATACAAAAGATCGGCATGAGTCAAGAGCCAACTCAATGGGAATTAACAACAGAAATGATGAGTCTGATTTTATACTAATAGCACAGAGTTGAATAGTTGCAAGTAAGACTCCAAGAGACTCATGAAGTCTAAAGGATGTATTGTCTAATCTTTACAACAAAAGCTTGCCAGTCCTTGTTCTGTGACACATCAGACCATTTCCTTGTTCCCCTTATCAGAACTCTCACAATGTCCTATTGCCTGAGGATGAAAACTGAAGTAGAATTTCAGTTGCACTGAATCCTCAATATGCCCCTAGAGGGAAAGGCAAGCATAAAATGGCATTACTGGGTTCGATCAGAGACCCTATGTGGTAGTTACAGAATCTGTTGCCAATTTGAGACTTAAGAGTGAAGGAGTGGAGTTTAGCCTGTCAATCAGGTCGCAGCTTGATGACCTCATTTGGAGGCACTCAGGAGATAACTGGCTCACTGGAGGCATGGGACACATGCTCACTGCCTGTGAGACATTCCCTTTGACAAGACACATGGAGTTACGCTAGAGCTCTGGAGCCGGAGGAGCCATGTGGAGACCCCTGCCCGTGCTGAGGTGCTAATAATGCCACTGGATCCACAAGACTATCCACCCATTGGCATGTGATCTTCCTGCATTTGGCGTCATTGGATTTTCATGAGTCTGAAGAGGACTTTATAGATTGGTATTGAACATATGGGCTAATATCAGACTTATGGACTTGATCTGGACTGAGCTGAGACATTTTCTCAATATTCAACTGCTCTTGTATATAAAGCTCTTTCTTATACATATGAGTCTCCTTGGATTTGTTTCTCTGTCAACCCGGACTCACACACTATAGGAAGTGTTCTTGGGAGAATACACCCTGGACTGAAGGAGGACCGCTGACTTCTTGAGACGCCTGGAGTGCAGGAGCTGTGGTGAGGGCTGGTAGGGGGAAAACGTCAGACTGTGATGGGAATAGAAGGGGGTCAGGAACACTGGCCCACTGGACACAATGAGGCAGCAGAGCAGTGCACAGGACTAAAGCACAGAGAGCCAAGTAGGGGTGTGTCTGGAACATGGAGGGGGGTGGCCACACGCACCCAATGCGGCTAGGACTAGGGGGGAAATACTGAAGGGAGCATTTGGGTTTGACCTTGTACCTTGGAAGCTTTTATTGCATGTGCAGTAGACGTGATTCTGTTTTAGTCTTCATCATCCTACCTTTTTGACCGTCAAGAGAAAGTGGCTTGAATTCCCGTTCAACACATACCCAGAATCCCGACAGTCCTTCAGCTCCTTCAGGCACTCTCTGCCTGCAGGTTCGAGCAGATCTGTGGAGTTAGTTTAGTTTCAGTATAATCTCGTACTTTAGATGTTTATTCAATTTGGGGTGCACAGTTGCACTCCCACAGGCCCCACATTCTTCCACCTTCCAAAATATTGTGTTCCCAACACACAGCTCGCTCATGACGACTTCAACAAGGGGTGCTATGCCTATGAATGACAATAATAATACTGATGAGAATTTACTCCACAGAGTTTGTGTGCATTAACTCACTCTCTACAAATGTGTGTTTACGCAAACAACACTGAGAACTACTTAAGCTTGACTGTGAGATGAGTCATTTGGTTATTTGAGTTTCATAGACCTGGCAATTTTTCTGACGTCTTGTCTCTTACATTTTTCCTGCCTCTTTTTGGTCAGGCCATGAATTCCCAAAGTCCTGTTAATGTTGTACCTAAATCATCTTAACTGTGTTGGAATATCAATCTCCTTCCAAAGTCTTGCAGGGCGCTTACCTTTCGCAAGCAAACTGAGACCTGCCAACCCTGTAATGCTCCCATCAAGGAGGATCTTCGGTGCCAGCTGGATGGCAACAGAAGTCTCCATCTCCTCCATAGAAGAGAACAAGAAAGCTGTAGAAGGAGACATTTCCTGGGATCTGTGATGTGCGTTAGAGGAAAAGCAATGATCCCCATGCCATCAAAGAGAATAGAGAGGCTCAGCTTCCCGCAGACGGAGGGATGGGTCAGTGATACTGAGAACCCAATAGGTTTTGACCGCTGACCGGGTGTCCCAGACTCTGTGCTGTGCAACTCATGCATCATTTCATATTCGACCTCCACCAGGAAGTCACCGTGAACATGTATGGAGTTTCTGTTTATAGTCATGAAAAAGTTGGCAATGGATTTTGATGATGCTGGCAAAACATGATTAATGGCATTGGTTCCACCTGTTCATGTGAAATAAGTGATATTAGCAAATGTGATATGTACATATCTATACACACATTATATCAATTTACACATATAGTTTTATAAAATAAAAGGAACCTCTATGAAATTGATATTATTATCCAAGTGTTCAAACAACAAAGAAACAAACGAACTGCCATCAGGTCTAGCCCAACTCAGAGAGACCCTATAGCGCAGGGTCAAATTGTCCTTGCACGGTTCTGAGACTAGCTCTCAATGGAAGTGGAGAGCCTCATCTTTCTCTCAAGAAATGGCGGGTGGGTTTGAAATGCTCACATGTGGTTAGCAGCCCAGTGCAAAACCCAACAGTCCCCCAGGGTTCTTTGAGGGTCAGAGGCGTTAAATGAGTTGTCCAAAGCCAACCATCATTATTGAATAACAGACTAGGTGTGAACCGAGTCCATGGCAGTGAGCTTGGTTTGGTATAGATTCTACGCCTCCACTCTTCCTACTGTATGTGACAACTTGCCTTGATATCTAAGAACAAGAGTTCCCTAACAGCTTTAAGGGGGGGGGCGGGCTTGGTTTGTTATGATTACTACTTAAGAGCCTTTAATAATGAACATCAAGACTTCTTATTCCGTCGGACTTATATTTCCACTCTCAGCCCACCCTCACAGGAGGGAATGCGTCAAGCCCTCCACGGGGACGAGTTGCAATCACTTGCGACATCTTTTGCCCCTAATTTCCCTTTTAAAAATCAATAAATGGTTAGTGATGCTGCTAATAGTGTGAAAGCAGATTTTTCCCCTATTATGAGAATTGATATCCACAGCATTTACTGCTCTCTCTATCACATACAGATACCCCAAACTAACACTGAGTTAGTGCAACCCTAAATACTTGGGTTTGAACTTTCTGCACGAAATGAAAGTGCTGAACAGTAAAAAGTATTACTTCAAGGGTCAGAAATGACTGGGCTCAGGTTTTAGTTATTGAATTTGGTCCAGTTGCTTTTCTAAGTCAAAGTATCTTCTGTTGAGAAACGAGGATGACAAGATGCCCCCTATCCAGAGGTTGTTTTAAGAGTCAGTGAAACCTGGCATTACAAACACATAACATGATGTCTGCTAATGGTAAAACAGAACAACTCCCTTCCATCAACCCCAACTCATAGTGACCCTAGAAGACAGGTAGAACCACCCCCATTGGTTTCTGAGACTGTAACTCTTTATGGGAGTAGAAAGCCTCATCTTTCTTCCAAGACACGGTTGGTGGTTAGCGCCCAACACATGACTGCTACACCAGGGCTTCTGCTAATGGTAAGTAGGTGATATTGTACTAGGATTTGTCACAGATACACGTGACCTGGACTCCATCTGTGATTCTTCTCTCCTTGAAGTTCTAAAATGACTCTTCCGTTCTGTAAGCTTCAGTCTGCCTTTGTTCTAAATTATACCCCCACCTGACAGCTGGCCCTGATCCTCCCATCCCCACTTGCCTGGCCTCATCTAAGTCACCGAGGAACATGAGGGCAATAAGTTCCTTTCTCTCAAATTTGTTATTTCATTACCTTGTATATTCCAGATCAGATTTCATGGATGGCTTGAGAAAACTTTCCATCTTCCTGAGCCAACCCCCCAATAGAATACAAGGAGCCTTCTTTCCAACCAGGAGCAAAGGCTTGCTTTGGGAAATGATTGTGTAGGCTTGTTTTTTGTTGTTGCTCGTTGTTGTCAGGTTGCTTCTGACTCATGGTGGTCCTGCGTGTGCAGAGTCGATCTGCCCTACGGGCTTTTCAAGGCTATGAGTAGGTGCCTCTGAGGAGGTTTGAACAACCAACCTTTCGGAAAGTTCTTGAGCATTTCACCTTTTGCACCACCTGGGAACCTTTCTGAGTCCCAGGAAGTTCATGGCTTCCAAAGTCATCTGAGAAATAGCTAACCCACAATCCATCCCAGATGGATTTGAAGGGCCACTTTTAGAACCCTGGTGACTCAAGCCCACCAGTCGATCCTCAAGAGAAAGGTGAAGCCAGCTGCTGCTACAAAGGTTTCGAAGTTTATCGAGTCTCTGTGAGTCAGAATCTACTCCCTTGCAGTGCATCCGGGTTTTTTGGTTTGGGTACCTTAGAACTGATTCAAACTCAGTAACCATCACCCCTCCTTCATTACAGAGATCTCACTCAGTCACACTTGGGGTGACTCCATACTCGACAGTCCCCTATGACCCTGTCCGGTAATTAGAAAGGGACCCAGAAAATCACCCCCTCTGGAAGATAATGTAGAAGAGGAAGTTGCCCTGGAGGGTGGAGATCCTGGGGGAGTCGCGTGTTGGCCAACTTGACTGTTGCTACAGCAACAAAGAGTGAGAAGAAGCAAATCTATCCCCGACTACTGTGACCGGATAGCCCAGCTGGTTAGGATGTCATCTGGCTTTGTTTCTGCCTGGGTATGTGTGAGTCTGAGTGTGTCTGAGGGTCAGCGAGTGTGTGCACACATTTGTGTAATTTATGCCCCTGTAGATCTTTGTGTATAACTATGTCTGCTTACTTGTTGTTTTGTAGTGGTAGTATGTATCTTCACTTATGAGAATGGCTTTGTGTCTCTGAGCGAGGTGTGCATGTGTGTATTTGGGGGGTATGTGTGCATGTGTAAGGACTTTGAACCAGAGAATTCTTCTCATGAAAGGTGTCTGTGTGCAAGGAGATGAGAGAGAGACAGAATCCCTAAGCTTTATCTCATATCCATCTACAACCTTCAGTAACGAAGTAGTTGGGGGCCTTGTGCTCCAGCCTACCATTCTCCCGGAGGAACACTATTTTTCAGGTGCTTAAATCAACTCCAGCTTCAGATTTTCCAGAAAGGTAAAAAGTTTAATTAAACAGTCCGTGAAAAAGAGGATGACCTCAGCAAGATGCACTGACCCCGGGGCTGCCACGATGACTCGAACCGCAGCGATGGTGCGGATGGAGCAGGACCGGGCAGCGTTTCACTCTCTTGGACACTCTGAGTTGGACCGGAATAACAGTGGCATAAATGGAACATCCCGGGTCTCTGATCTCATGTTTCCTAGCTTCACTCGAGCCATTCATGGTCACCCAATTCTTCTCACATCACCCACCAACCACTTTATTTGGGTGGGTTTCTCTGATCACCAACCAACACCCTTTATTTTTTGGCAGAGCACATGTCATTCTGTAAAATTATATCATGTGTGTATTTGCCTATCTCTGCCAATCAGCATCGACTCCACCAGAGAATGATGACTGAGATTGGTAGTTTATTGTGCCAACCTGGCCGATAAACACATGTGGGAGTAATTGGAGGGCAGAGCGATAAATGGCTCAGTGAGCCTCGCCTTTCTAGTTCTCGGGTCTCTTGTTCTCTGACAGTCAGACCAGGGTGCAGTTGCCTTAACAGCCAGTTCCCTGCTTCAGCAGGCAAGGCTCACTTCCTGCAAGACATCCCTGAGGAGAAGCCACATGGATCTACCCTGAGGCAGCCCTGCATGCTGGAGGAGCCATGTGGCGACCCCTGAGATGGTTATGCTCACTGATTCGGCTTTCCTCTTGCAGTCGGCATCATAGTATGTGTTTTGTGAGATTGAGGAGGACTTTGTAAATTGGTATTGGACATATGGGCTAATGTTGGACTTATGGGCTTGGACAGCACTGGGTTGGGATGCTTTCTTAATGTACACTTACCTTTTATATAAAACTCTCTCTTATACCTATGAGTTTCTTTGGGTTTGTTTCCCTTGTTTATCCAGACTAACACAATGACCTTCACTCTATTTTTCTATGAAATCAGGTGGCAGGTCTATAATAGTGTTTAGTGCCAAGATGATGTTTGAGCAGTGAGTGCATGTGTAAACAGACAGATGAGGAGATGTGACTTACGTCATTATACAGACACCCCCCCTAATTGCACCCCCCCCCAAAGTGGAACAAGCTTTGCTGAAACCAAAGAATTGGTATGGAGAGCTCACCGCACAGACACCATTTGATGAGGGCTATTGGGCTATTGCTAGAACTCCCCAAGGCAAAGCCTGCATTGTGACTCTGTCTTTGAAATAGGCCAGGATGGTCACCTTTTCCTGTCATCCCGGTTGATGCTGCAAATCCCCTACACTTGCCCTGCGAGTGCAGAGAAAAGAAGAAACAGCCAAAATTTATGACTCTGTGTAATCGTCTTCAGTCTTCCAGAAACACAGGACCAGCCCTCATTTGCATATAAATGGTCATAATTTTTTAATCATAGATAAATGCCACTCTGTTTGCTTGTCCTTGTGCCTTCCTTGATGGAGAAATAAGAGTGACTTATGATTCGTGAGTAACAACAATTAAAGCGCATATGCACACGCCACACAAAACTCTCCTGTGCTTCTTGTAACTCTCTTTCTTAACTTCTCCTCCCCCTCTCCTGTCCCCGCTCTCCTCCACTCCCAGTGGCAGTGAGAATTCTATCTCAGTTGGGTTAGTCCTGCATTAAAATCTATTACTCTTCACTTGTCACCTCTCTGTACAGTATCTTCCACATTTGTAAGATGGGTAAAACTTAAAATCTCATAGGTTTGTTGCAAGGAATAAAGAAGAGTAGTCACACCTAAAATCTGAGCATGCTACTAGCTCTTAAAAATGGAAATCACTAATAATGTGATTTCATTATTATTAGTATTATCTGTATGGCCAACAGCATCAATTTGGATGAAGATATCGCTATTGATGACTGAATTCAGAGGACTAGGAGAAATATTAGACCATCCTCTTACCAGAGAGAGAGAGAGAGAAAAATACAGAACAATGATACTGAAAGAAATCCCAAAGTCCTCAGAGTGAGAAACCTACATTTCGCCCCTGGTGAATACTTTATTTGGAAATTAACCTGGCTCGAAAGCAAGAGAAAACTTGGTCCCTGGTCATGAATCTCTGACTCCACAAAGTAGACCACCACTTGAGAAACCAACTGACCATGGACAGAGAGCTCCATGGTTACTTGCTTTAAGGTCTCCTGTGGTATAGTGGCTACGTTCTTTTCCACCAACAGAAAGGCTGAAGGTTCGAG
>NW_022109491.1:16773767-16781362 GCF_000313985.2 Echinops telfairi | reverse complement strand
TTTTATGGACATTTCCCCCAAGAGACGAACTCCTAAGGAGCATTTTGTTGCTTCCTATTAACCTTCTGCTGCTTAGATGTCTACTAGTACTGTATGTTCAACATTTATAAGCCCTATAGACTTACTCCTTGGGCATTTACTGTACTCACTGTCGGCTGCCAGGAGTCACCGGAGAATCCCCTGTCAGCCACCTCCTCCCATTCCCTGAAGCACCAAGCCCTGCCCACTGTGTGTTCTTTGAAGGTGGTGTTTCTCGCCTGCCTCTTCTTCCGCTCTCCCACAAAGACCACTCACCTCTCATCTGACACAGGTAGTGACAGATTCCTTGTGGTCTTCTGCCCATTTTGATTCATCATTTTTGTTCTTCTAGCGTTATATTCATAAAGCCAAATGCGATACTGTCACTTCCGTGATTAAAAACTTTTGTTGTCTGCCACTGTCTACGTCCTGATGACCTTAGGGCGGCATGTACAATGTAATTCCATCTTCTCCTCTCCTCACCCCCCAGCCCCAGTTCTCTTTTTCTCTCCTCTCCCACCAGTTTTGCAGAAATGTCTAATGATTTCCCCAAAACGTAGCACATCACATTCTCCTGGGATTATTTAATTTTGTCATTGAAGAGAAATCCATCTTCACTATCTTGTCTCTTAACGCCTTTGTAAGCTTTTCATGACCAAACACCATATCATGTGTTTTCAGTAATGAAAGGCATACTGGAACCAAACGTATAAATTGAGCTCTCATGACTTTTGATACAATTATGGGGGGTGCATATGTCCTAAGTGGACTCTGATGATAGGACTGGTGGGGTGAGACCAGTTTCTTCAGATCCACACCGTGATGCAGGTCCCTGGCATGTACTACTACTGGACTAACGGCTTTGACAGAAACCCGAGAGCCTGGAAAATGGTGGGAGATATATGTCCCTCTGGTCATGAGGGAGCTAGCTTCCAAAACTTACTGCAAATGTGTCATCTCACCTGACTTATCTGAAATCAATTTGGCACCTCTCTAGTACTTGAAACTCACCACAATCCCTGCCACATCCCTCAGGGTAATTCTTGCGCATAGCTACCCTGCCACATGCCACGAGCTCCTTCAAGATGAGCACTTCCTTTCCCCTTCGTTAGCTCTGAAAGGACCTAGCCGGAGAAATGTGAGAGAATCAGAACGCAGGTACCACTTTGCTTGTTGCCATTAAACATCTCATAAACCGATTTCCACGGAGCTATGCAGTCTTCCTAATTATCCTTTTAATTGCTGCATAATATTTCCTCCTGTTGATGTTCCATAATTACTTACACATTCAAGTCATTCAATTCAATGAGCATGCATCAGGTACGGTGGTAGACGCAGGAGCCATGAGGTGGAGGGAAGCCTGGCCACTATTTTCAGAGATCTCGCAGTGCAGCGTAGACAGCATCATGACACAGGATGTCACCAGGAGGGTGGCAGCACTAGACAGGAGGTTCGGTTTGGTTTTCTGTAGAGGTCTAACACTTTATCTGAATGCTAAAAGTTGAATAAGAACCTAAGGAAAAAAATATATTAAAAGAGGAGAGAGGAAGAGGGAGGCAGAGGGAGAGGGAAAGAGAGTGGGATTGAGAAAACCGAATTCCTTACAGCTCCTCAGAGGCAAAAGTTGATGTAGCATGGGATACTTTCCCCAGGCACAAGTCCAAGGGGGCCCCAGAAGGTACCACAAATGTACCTCAAAGGCCACCAGCCAAGAAGAGAGGTCAGTGTTTCTATTGAGAAAGCCCTGCAATAAAAATCTATCATCTTGAACTTGATGGTGGGGAACACAACCTTGAGCTTGGCCCCTGGTCGCTCCTTACCCTCACTGTGTGTGTCTCTCACTTGTTAGGAGTGAAGCTAATATCTCTTCATACAGAGTTGGACTGTAAGACTCCACCACCATCAATTCTCTTCCTGCTGAACTCTTTCCTACTTAGCTCACAAGGCTTGGCTAACACTCGCTCCATATTCTGAGCCTCTAATTCTCCTTCCATACAGCATTTAGGCATTTCGCCCACGGAGTTGTGCTAGCAGATTTTTTACAACCCACCTTTGCCCTAAGTGTGACAACTGAGATTTTGTTGTTGTGCGTTTGTTGCAAAATATGATTTTTAAAAACATATTTTATACAAGGAACTCACCACAGTGCTGCTTTCTCGCTTCTGTTCCCGTTTTCTGTGTAAGATGTGAAAATGATAATAACTTCTAATTTATCAAGGGGCACGGCGGGGAGTAGGAGAAGAGCTGATACCAAGGGCTCAATAGAAAGTAAATGTCAAGAAAAGAATAATGGAAACGTATGTAGAAATATATTTGATACAATTGATGTACGGATTCTTATGAGACTTGTAAGAGTCCCCAGTAAATGATCTTTTAATAAAAACGAAAGAAAGGCTATGTTACCAAGGAAAACGTGATTCCAGAGCAAATCCTTGATAAATATTAGGTTCTCCAAAAATATTGAATGCATACATGATCAACCCATGGGCTAAATTCATGAGTTTGTCTGTGTGGAAAATAGAGAAGAATTGGGACAAAACAGTTACATCGCTGTGCTTGCAGAAGGGAGATAATAAAAGATTCCCAAATTCGTGCCTTAATTCCCTGTCAGAGGCATTGCTGAGGATGAAGTCGGCAGAGCCAAGTGCATCAAAGGATGTGAAGAGAAGCCTGCCCTCTGACTGACTATTTAATCTGAGAAGCTCATTCGCACCGGTTGGGGTGGGTGGGTGGGGGGGAAGAGCAGCCATTGTCTGTCTGTACCATGTTCTGTATTAGGGGACGTCTGGAAGCGTTCTAAAGTGTCCACCAATGGGGAGTGGCTAAATAAATTACAACATGTGAACTGCAAGGAATATTATGAAGTTATTAAAATGGTAATTAGAAAGATTATGTAGTCACATGGAAAAACATTTACTATATAGTATTAAGTGGGGGAGGGGGGAGAGCAGAATGCAAGATTGAATCTGGGCCATCACTGCAATTATATAAAAATGTGTGCACAGGAATCAAGACACCAGAGGAAGAAGCAGGCAGGCGACTCGCTTTGTGCGGTAAATGGAGGCATCTGCCTTTCCTTTTTGCTTCCTCCTCGTGAATCCCCGGCCGCCCTGCGCTCTCCCACCTCTAGGGGGAGCTCCAGACTTCCAGGCCTCCTCCATCCACTCCTGGGGCCACAGGGACAATGAACTAACTACCCAGGGCTGGGCTCCTGGGGAATGATGGAGTCGAAGCAAAACTCTCCGGGACGCTTTCTCTCCTGTCTCTGCCGCTTCTAACTCTTTTGAACTCCTTTTGTTGTTCTCGGGGCCTTTCTTCTTCAGGGCATATGCTTACTTCTCTTGCTTCTTGCCACCGCCTTAAGGAGCACCTGCGTAGTTTCATCTGGGACGTCAGAACCAGTCAGAAACCGAGCCTATTGTGGAATTCCGAGATTATCCTATCGACACCCGTGTACGAGCAAGCGAAGATGTGCGTGTGCGGAGCTACCATTTCCAAAGTAAAGTAGCAGCAGAAGAAAGAAAGCTAAATGTCCACGGGCAGAAATCTATTAAATAAGACAGGGTGCATGCATCTTTACCATACAATGTTTCTAAGCTATTTTTAAAAATAGAACATGCAGATGGGTTGATAGAAAAAGTTCTCCGAAATATATAATATTCAGGGGGAGGAGGACACAAGAAGCTGTGTGTGTGCGGCGTCGCGCGCACGCGCGAATTATCCACGGAATGGCAATGAGAAACATCTGTCTCTATATATGAATATTTGTAGAGGCACTGAGCATTTCAGAAGACTGTGCAAGAAATGAAATGTAATAGTTACCTAGGGGGAACAGAAATTGAAAGGAGGCAAACTTACTTTTCCTCCATATTCTTTTATATAATATCCTTCATTTTCCATGTGCAAATATTAGTTTTTGATTTATTTTTAAGTGGGACTAAGGGGTGGACTCTAGGGTAAAGAGGTTGTAATAGATTATTTATACACACATCTATAATAAGGACAATTCTTATATCGCAAATATTCCAACCCCGTTCAATACAATAAGATACCAGATGAAAATTTGTGCCCCAAACTCGAAGACTGATCCTACTACCACTAATAAAAATATTAAAAATAGTTTACCACTAATAAAAATATTAAAAATTAGAAACATCATGCCAAATCAAAACAGTAAATGACTTTAATAGTAATAGATTTTAATACAAAATTATAAATAGCTATAAAACAAAAAATAAGAACAAACATAAAGTTAAATATTTAAAGGAAAATGTATGAAATACCTTATATCAATCTTATTAGGGAAGGAGAAATTTCACAAATTCTCCCATTTTAACCAAGTCCCATTTTGAACAGGACGACAGAAATGGAAAGTCCACTTGAAATAGGACAGGGCTGTGCCTGCTTGTGGTTACAAATTAGCCTCCCAATAAACTGTGATCCATTGCAAATGGGATTTCGCTGACTTGGGGCCTTAAAATCTACTTGTTTTAAAAGTCCCTTTCTCCTCGGGTTCTTGAGCTCCTTTTGGCATTTGCTCTTCATGGGGTTTCAAAGTCCACCGAGTCTGCTGTTCTACAGTCATGCCTCTGGATAAGAGAGAATGGAGAGTGAGGGCTGCCTAGAGAAGGCTGAAGGGGGAGGGGCGGTTGGTGGGACAAAGACAGACACATGCACAGTCAAGGTCAAAGTCTTGATGCGGGCTGGCCCTAAAGCTGTGCGAGGCCTGATCTCTTTCCATTGTTGCCACAGTAGAGAACAGATGCAGCCCAAGCTTTCTGCAGGAGCAGGGGCTGCATCACAGACCCATGCTGCCTTGTCAAGCAGGAGCAACCAGTAGAAGAGAGTGGGAAGGTCCAAAAGCTTCTGATCTACCAAGGAGGAGTTCTTAGGGGATGCACCACTAGTCTGAAGGTTGGCGACTTGAACCTACCCAGAGGGACTTGGAACGGCAAGTCTATCCATCTGCTTCCTAAATGTCCTGGAAGCCCGGCGGAGCAGTTCTGTTCCACACAGGTGAGGATGCCACCCGTTTGGAATTGATGTGGCAGCAACTAATGACAACATACCAACCAGGGATGCTTTGTTTGGGCAACCACAGACAAGTCGTAGCTTCACATCAGTGTTGGCTGAGCTAGCGCGCCTAAAAGCCACGCCAGTGACGAATAGTAGCCTGGAATCAGAGTCCTCCTTTTCTTACTGATACCCACGCGCATGCGCCAAATCTGGGAGGGTTTGTACAGACGCCTGCAGTACAGAAAGCGTGGCTCCCACATCCTCATGTGTAAAGCTCAGTCTGATGATCCACACACAGTACCAGCAGGTAAATGGAGAGGTTTTGATGCTCAATTGCCCTTGACCTAGGGTTGATATTAAGATCTAGCTGGTCACAAACTAAGCAGATTCTTGCCGTTCTCCAAGAAGTCCTTCGATATCCAAGTCTTTTGTTTGGAATTCAGAACATCTCAACCCAGCAAAACACTATTTGAAGGCACTGTAACACCCAGGAGAGCATTTGAAGTTATCATATCATATAAATATATAACTATGCCTGGACTGCAAGACTGTGACCCAAGATCTTCTGTGTCTCAGAAGACCTATCAGTGTGGCATAGAACACAGTATTGACCTTCAATATTCTATCTGAAAAGATGACCTTAGTAAGAAAGACCCTTTAAAGTCCCCGAGAAGATGAATGAAGGTGATTGCATGAAAGTGCCCAGCCCAGTGTTGGTACATACACTTGGGATTTAATTTCCTTCACTGGTGCATTTTCCAAGAATATCAAAGGTACCAGAACTTTAGGGAAAGAAACTTAACTGTAATTGCTTTTGAGTTTCTTTCTTTCTTTTTTTTTTTGTAGAATTGGGTATGCATATAATTGGTCCACATATCCAACCTGTCACCTACGATTCAGATGGAGGAGGACTGGGGGAGAGTTATGTCAATGCCACCTTTTGAGTTTCTGAAATCCCCAACAAAAGTCAGGAATAGGAACCAACTTACGGTATTTGAACCAACCCACCATAAGGCATCAACTGACGAGTTCACCCCAGAGAATTGGTAAATCTTCACCTGAAAAACAAATACCTTGCTACCAACACACTAAGGAAAAGAACCCTGTATGCTTTCAGAAAAATATATATGGTGAACGGATGGCCATATTTCCAGTCCCATTACCCTACCACCCTCTTGCCAAAAGACACAGGGACCTCTTATTACCTCTCTATTGTAAATGTTGTATAGAACTAGGGAGCATGCGTACTTTAGGGGTTACTACCTATGTGATCTTGGGCAATTTATTCAATGTGTCTGATCCTCAATTTTCTCATATGAGAAAACGAGATAAACATATTTACTACAACATTTGGTTGAACGATTAAGTTATTTGTACATCTACGACACACCTGGCCCAGATGCTAATTGTTGTTGTTCCTTTTTTGGTAAGCATCTATTGCTTTATGAGCTTTTGTTCTGTGTATTTTCAGCATCATGGTGACTTTGACTCTAATTATTCTCTTTCGCCATCCATTTCAAAATGGATTGGATAATAAATTTATAGATGTCCAAAGTGGATCTTTAAAATCAATAAAATTTCCAGCTCGGAACATCACACGTGGCAGACTTAATGAACATTTGATGACCAGTTGAATAAATGAGTAAGTCCAAGCAACCAATTCAGTGTTTTGCATTTTCTCTGGAACATCCTTGAGAAATGATCATTACAACAATATTTGAGCACTGACAGTCTCCAGGAGCTTAAAACCACCTCAATTGCAGCAATAGAAGGTTTTGCAAATCTGTATGGCATTTGAAGTCATTCTCCAACCCGACAACCACTCACTGTAGGCTGCATGCGTTAATCAGGACACCAAGACAGGCTTCAGAATCTTCAGTGCAACTAGATTGACAAGGAAATGTGCAGTCCTCTCCCAAACTCTGCATGTTAGCTAAGCCTGCCTTACACTGATCCATCGCCTCATCTGTATTGTTGTTCTTTTCTCTGGTCCTAAGAACCAGCCAGGAAGTCTGACAACCTGTGAGGTTGTATGAGAGATCTGTAGGCAACTCTAAATTTTTAAAATCCAAATCTTGGCAGGAAAATATTCTTCTGCTACCACCAAACCCAAATTCCAGAGATATGAATAATAAATCAGGGAGTTTTCATGGTTTATTCCTGAAGAAGGAGCAGAGGGGCCCCATGGTCCCTAGGCTATTATTAAGACAGATCCCATTGGCTAAAAGGCCAGAAGAGTTTGGGGACCACCCAGACAGATGACACTTCCCCAGCTTGGCTGTATCATTGCTAATTGGAAATTCTAACGCTTCCTGTAGCATTTCATAAAAATATTTCAAGACCAAGTGATAGAGTGTCCAAACAAGCTTGTCTTCTGATGCGCATACCAGCTGGTTACAGGGAAGCACTGCCGGCAAAATAGCAAATGATTTTTCTTTCTCCAACTTTGAATTGGTAATTCTTCTCTCAACACTCTCTCTCTCTCTCTCTCTCTCGATCTACACACACACACACACACACACACACACACACACACACTTCTCTCAACACTCTCTCTCTAT
>NW_022109491.1:16770230-16772647 GCF_000313985.2 Echinops telfairi | reverse complement strand
TGGAGAGCAAATGTTTTGAGAATGATGAGGGCAATGAATGTACAAATGTGCTTTACATAACTGATGTATGTATGGATTGTGATAAGAGTTGTATGAACCCCCCGAAAATGATTTTTTAAAATCCTTTATAAAATTGTTGAAGGAAAAACAAAAGGTGCCTGTATATTTGGACAGTATCAATTGTGTATATTCTTTTTAGAAACCTTAGCCATTGGCCTATGAAATAAAATGGTCCATTCAGTCATTACTCCATCAGTTGAGATCTTAAGATCTTAAGAAGCTCGCCAGTGATTAGACTCACTTTGCATGGCTCACCCAAACCACATGCTTCCTGGCAGCCTTGGTTATAGCTCTGCAAAGATGCTGTCCCCGTCCCCTAGGGCCACTGTAGCACATCTGCACAAACTCAATGGCTTAAAACAAATGTATGGTCTTACACTTGCAGAGCTCCGAAGTCCAAAACAGATGTCACTGGGCTAAAGCCAAGCTGTGGCTTCCACTCCTTTCTGGAAGCTCTGGGAGAATCTGTTCCCATGCCCTTCCCAACTTCTAAACACCTCTCTCACTCCTTGGTTTATGGAACCTTTATCCCTTCCTTTCCTAATTTTTTTGGTTTGGGCAGTGTTTGTTTGTGTTTTGGGATATACCTTACATATTATACAATTTTATTGTTCAATCATATTAAGAATATTTGTGCAACCATCACTACAATCAGTGTCAGAACATTTTCTTCTCATATTCATGGTTCCCCATTTCCTCCTGTCCTCCCTTGCCATGGCTCCTAGCCAGTTCCCAATCCAGTTACTATCTCGAGAGATCTACCTCGAGAGGTCTACCTCGCCTGATGACCAACGACAATGACTAAGAAACACCCTATGTCAAGAAGAAAGCAGAGACTATTCAAAACTGGAACAACTTCACTTCTGCCATAATCGACTTTACAAGACTTTCTGCCTGATAGCAAGGCAGTGCTCATCTCTGCCTGTGGTAGCTAGCCCATATGGGGCCCCTAAAAATAGATTTTAAGCTTCCACTGTCATCCACAGCCTTCTGCAAACTGGGTTGGAAGCTTTATCTTCAACCTCAGCAGCATTGCTGTTGTTGGTTACCATTGAGTTAGTTCCAACTGTGGTTGCCTGAAGCAAAAGAACATTTCCTTATCCGGTGCTAATTTCATGATGATGGGTACGTTTCAGTCCATTATTGTGACTTTTGTGTCAAACCATCTCATGAATGCTTGTTTTTTTACTAAACATGTTTTTTTTTCAGTGAATGGTGGTGATATATCTGCAATCATGGAGTTGAACTCTCACAATCCTTGCTTGTAAGGAGCACGCGAATCATATTTCTTCTCAGAGTGATTTGTCCAGTCTTGTCGCATTTTCAGCATAGCACCTTCAGCTTTCCCCATGTGACCTCTTTCCTCCACTTCTAACGACCTTTGTGACTACATTGGGCCCATCTGGATCATCAAAACAGTATCATCCCACCCCAGATGCTTCAAAGTCCCCTTAGCCACGTAAACCAACATCCCCGCAGGTTCTGGGGAGGGATATCTTCGAGAACCATTGTCCGGCCTGTCACAGAAACTGAGTCAAAATTGTGAGCCGGAGCTGGACTGAGAAAATAAGGAGGGCAAAGAAAGCAGTAGGCTGTCAACATTGGCCAAGAGCCACTTTCCAACTAGTGCACGGCTTTGCCCTCCCAGCAACTGGGGGAGGAGGGCCAGAAGAACCCCGTTGGCAAGTATAGAGACTGAGACTCAGTGTTGGCATGGTGTTTCCTAGGCTCGTGTAGTTATGCAGATGAGCTCAAAATCCAAACTCTTCCATTTTCGAAATTCTGTGACCTTATATAATTTTATGAACATTTCATAGCCACCAGATCACCACTCCTCCACCCAATATATGTAGGAACTGTTGAAGTGGTGTATGGCTGTTTATATTTCCACCAGAATAAATTTACTGGAAATCCAAGCTCCTTCCACAGTGCCATGTCACCATGTCACCACAAGTATTGGATGGAGGTTTGTGTCGTGCGGTTTCATGACAGGGAGTCACGGCTGTGTACACATGTTCACTTAGACTTGGTGGCTTCTCAATGTGACGGGTTGAGGTGCTTGATGTTATTCCTCAAAGGTGAGACTTACTTCGTGAAATCACTTTTCCCTTTTGTGGGAAGTAAGTGCAAACATTCCTGTATTTTTGGCTGAGTCAAAAGAAATGCTATTTTCAAAGAGTAAGTCGTTTTCACCTGTGAATTCTAGATTGCATTTCAGTGGCTCTGGGAAGGCTTTTAAGGAATTTCCAAAAAGGGAAAAAATCCAAAGGAAAATGTTTTCTATACGGAAAATTATGTTAAATCTTTTAAGTAGAAGGTGAGTCGGCGGTGAGAGAAACTGTGCTGAATAAAATAAC
>NW_022109491.1:16761068-16769383 GCF_000313985.2 Echinops telfairi | reverse complement strand
ATCGACGTTTAAATCTCAGAGGACTGTGATCTCAATCTGCCATAGGAAGGTGTGTGTGTGTGTGTGTGTGTGTGTGTGTGTGTGTGTGTGTGTTGGGGGGACAGTAAGAATGACTCTCGTATCTTTGAAGTGCTTTTATTATTTATGTGATCCTCACAATCACGCTGTGAAGTAGGAAGAGGTATCTTTGACAGATAAGGAAACAGGTTCAGAAAGTTGAAATCACTTCCCAAGGCCACCTTGATTGGAGATGGACTCGGCTTTGGGTTAACCTGCGTCCTTCAGTCACATCTGCAGTCAGCATTATCGTGTTCCCAATTCTGACTGTTCTCAATCTGACTATTCTGACCCTGTTGTTGCTGTTGTTGTTGTTAGGTGCTGATGAGAGTGGGCCCCGACCCATAGAGACTCTATGCACAACAGAATGAGATGCTGTCCAGCCCTGTGGCATGCTCACAACCGTTCCTATGCCCGGGCTCAAGGTTGAAGCCACTGTGTCAATCCATCTCATTAAGGGCCTTCCTCTTTTTGCTGCCCCTCCACTTTCCCAAACCTGATGTCCTCCTCTAGGGACTGGTCTCTCCTGACAACATGATACTGACCTGAGTGTACCCAAGAAAGGAGCACTGGTGGTGCTGCGATTTAAGCATCAGGCTGCTGAACAAAGCATCAGCCATTCAAACTCACTGAACAGTCTGCCTTAGAAAGAGGAAGCTAGTTGTTCCCATAAAGATGGACCATCTCAGAAGTTGTCCATAGCCTGGCTCTGAATCAGAATCAACCTCTACAGCAGAGATACTGTGAGCCTAAAGTTCATGCATGTAATAGAGTCAGTGCGCCTCCTCCATACTTCTGCAGTTGTTACACTGATTGACTGGGATCCATTTAGATCCAAAATATTAGACCCATAAGTCATTTTGGATCTGAAACCTGTCCAGGCCAAGCACAAAGACAGTGTTGCTGATGATGGAGGAGACCCAGTCTCAGGGTCCCATAGGCTCACTATTCTGCTGATGGTTAAACTGCTATGCCACTCACGTCACTCGGGGCTTTCTCAAATGCAGCAAATGGCTTCTCCATGAACAACTCTCAAACAGCTATGTTCAATCTATGACCTAGGACATTATTTCTGTCCAGAGCTAAGGGTTCTTCACTGTGCATGCTGAGAAAAAGGAAGTTCTTGTGCAGAGAGAAGAGCCAGCATAGCAAATCAGGCAGAGACTCTGCAATGCTTCCTCTGCTTAGAGCTCAATAACGTTCCTAATCGTATATAATCAATTAGAACATGATATGTATTGCGTATTATGAGTTGATGAGAACTAACAACTGCACATTTCATATGGATAAAATACATCGACATATCCTTTGAACTATAAACTCCCTTTTGAATATATTACAGACCTTTATAGCCATCATGTCGTGTGCCCTCCTGGCAGCTCGTGTGTCCCTGTGGGGAACCGCTCCGTAGGGTTTTCTTGGTTGTGATTTTTATGGACGTACATCTTTCAACCTTTCCTCCAGAGCACAGCTGGGAAACGTCAAAGTGCCAAACCTTAGGTCAAGTCCAAAGCCTTGCACCCTCCGGGGACCTTTTAATATAAACTTTTCCCACTAGATATACTTAAGAAACTACCTTTTATATAGCTAAGCCGATGCAGATGTCTGCCCCCTCCACCAGACGGTGCGCCATGAAACTAACTGTTGCTGGTAGGGATTTTCCTTGACTGGTTCTGTGAGCTGCAACCAATCACACGCCTATTTCACAGAGTTGCTGTGAAGATGCGACAACACGATGTATTTTCATTTCCCTCCCGCTTACTCGTTGGGCACTTCCTCTGTATGCTTCCAGGAAAGCATCAGTTCTCCCAGCAAGCTGGACCTGGTTCCTCCCCGCCCCTCCGCCCTGCCCAGCTGGAGAAGCCGCCTTGGCTTGTCCTCTCCCCTCCTCTTTGCTTACATCATGCGGTCCTTTAGCAAGCACACTTGATCTTCAAGAAAGCAGGAATTGTCGATCACAAACCTACAGCCTAGAGCACCATCAGTATTGAATGACCATATGCCACATGCCAGGCCTGGTGCCTTACAACATGATATTCATGCCTTCTTCTTTTATGCTCAGAAAGCACTAAAAATTCCGTGGGCACTAATAACGAAGGGGGGAAAAAGGAGTTTTGTTACTTCAAGTTATGGAAGGTTTTAACGTTATTAAGACAGTGGGTGTGAAGGCTCTTATGTTTCAGTTTTATAATGACTTGTTATTTTTGAAATTCACAGCTTGGAGAGCAAATGAAAGAGAAGCGTTTCAGTCCCAGTACTTTCCATTCTCCACCTCAACGTTGCCTCATGTAGAATTCATTTCAGGAACGTCTCTTTTTCAAGAGTTTTTATGACCCAAACCAGAAATGTGTAAAGGTCATCTAGCCCTACTGTCACTGGTTATCAGTCTTTGACCAAGAGGATTTCTGGAAGTCCAAGTGGGAAAGTTTGGAGACAATGTCCACCGTGCAGCAGAACTAATGCCAAGGAAGGTCCACAGTTGTATTCGCCTCAGCGATCCAAGCTGAAGGGCAGCCCTTAAGACACCTTTGTAACAAGCCCGTCTTTTCAACGAAACATCCCTCACTCTTCATCGTATAAAGCTTGCCTTTCCCCATGAGAGGGTGCCAACTCTTCCTAAGGAGTACGGTTGTCCGAAAGGATGTCTGTCTTCCACACTACCCTTTGAAGAAAGCTTCCAAAAGATATAGTCCCACTGCAGTTTCCAGGAAGATCACTAGATTCACTCGTGACAGACACTTCTCAAGCAAAGCAGGTTGTAGACATGTATTTTTGTTCCATTTGAGAGCCTGGGAGCCCAAATTCATGGAAAAGGCTCTACCGTTCAGCAAGGAGGCGATGAGGAAATACATCTGTTTGTTACATTAACTGCTTGCAGGGCTCTGGGCAGGGGTTCTCAATGTGAGAACTTACAGTGGTGTCATTGGGGGAGATTTGAAATGACTGATGTGTGGCCTAGGAAGTTGAATTGTGGCCTGGGGACTCAGCTGTTTCTAACCTACAGCCAACAAGGAGAACCACTGATCCAAGGTTTGTTTCTGTGGTTCTCCTCCCTGGTTTAGAGTAGAATCTGAGAAATATTGAAAACATCACCATTCTCACTTGCTTTCCATAAATCAGTGACTATTAAACTTCATTATGTATCGGCATCGCCTAGGGGGTATTCAGAAACACAGATTTCTGGTTAAACTTCCAGAATTTCTGGTCCAATAGGTTTGGGGTGGAAGATGCCTGGGAGTAACAGTTCTAATAAGGTCCCCTGTGGAGCTATTGCTGCTGGAACAGGACCCACTTTCTGGATCATATTGTCCTAAATATGATTTATTTGGTTCAGAGAACTCAATATTTCTGGCCTGGAAAATATCTACAATCCACAGCTAAGTGCAGTCTTCTAGCATTTCCCTTTAGCATACCTTGGCACTATAATAAAGATTGGCCGTGAACCCAACTTGAGTCGTATCTTAGACCCTCCCACCCATGGCTCACCAGGGAAATGTGTCGAATGGACAGAGCACAAGGCAAGCCTGATCTCAACTCCTGGATGCGCCAGCTGTTTTCCCAAGACTTGCCTGGTTTTAGCACAGAAAGTCCCACACCCTCAGTTCTGGCCAAGCCATTTCTTAACCAGCAGGACAAGGAAACCAAGCTGACTTTGAAAGAGCCTTTCAAGCATTTGAGATGCTGCTGTTGTTATTAGGTGTTCTGGAGTGGGCCCCAACTCGCGGCGACCCCATGCACTGTGGAATGAAACACTGCCCAGCCTGGCACCATTCCCATCATCGGCTACAGACTGGATCACTGGGACCTGTAATATTTGTTAGCCATTTTAAAAATAAACTCTTGTTTAGAGCCATTATTGCATAAAAGTTATCATGACTATACCCGTGTGATCATTTAAGATAGGTTGTACGGGAGAGGGCGGCACTGTGCTTAAAGCAGCTGATATTTATAGTGGGAGGAAAAATACATGCCCTTCGGTTTGGTCAATCATTGAGAGCAGTCGACCTCAACTTCTGTTCTTTGAGATCTTCTGGGGAGATTACCAAAACCTTAACATCCTCTGTCAAACACACACATGCACATATATCCTTTGGGATATTTGTAGCTTTATGATGCTGCAGAAGAATATTGACAGTCTTATGGACCATCAATAGAATAAACATCTGTCTGGGAAGAAGTGCAGCCAGAAGGCTCCTTAGAAGCAAGGGTGGCGAGACTTTGACTCATATCTTGGACATGTGATGAGGAGAGACAAGACCCTGGAGAAGGACACCGTGCTTAGTAAAGTGAACGGGCAGCTAAGAGGAGAAAGGACCTCAGGAAGCGGGACTGACCAGTGGTTGCAACCATGGATCCAAACATAACCATTGTGAGGAGGGCTCGGGACTGGGTGGGGTTCCGTTCTGGTGGACACAGGGTTGTTATGAGTTGGAACCCATTCAAAGGCACCGATCAACATCTTTGTGGACATAAAGAGGATATTGTACATGGTATTTACCTTTGCTGCAAATATCGCCATGAGCGTGGTACAGCATATCGGGGGCAAAATTATGGAGAAAACCAAAACCACAACACTAATATTCACGTTGCAAGCTGTTGTTATTTGTCGGTACTGTTGCGCCCATTCTGACTCATAGTGACCCTACCTCTACTGTAGTGTTGAAGCTCAGCCATCCAGACTCTTATTTTTAAAAGCTCCCCACGTGATGCCAATGTGTAACCATGGTTGAGAACCATTGCTATATGCAGTGCTACTCAAACCTGGGAACTTGTGAGACATGCAAATTCTCAGTACTCCCTTCCTTCACAGTATATTTCAAATTCCTATGCCTGTCGCCCAGGAGTCAGTACTTTGTCAAACTCTCCCATGCATACTAATGAATACACTATTATCGATGTGATTATATTTGGGATTTGCTAATGTGAATCTTTTCTAGAAGTCCGTTCTAGAACAAACCTGATATTTTTCATGGAATGCTATTCTTTGAATCAACTACTATATCTGACTGACAAGGATTGTTTTCCCCCCTTAGGGTTTTTTCCATAAATATTTAAAAACATATTTAACCTATTGTTCTGATGTTGGGTGGTCTTTCTGCGGTGTTAGGAGCTCTGGTAGTGCCATGGCTTTGCATCGGGCTGCTAACCACAAGGTCAGCAGTTGAAAACTACCAGCCAGCTCTGCAGGAGAGAGAGGAAGCAGTCTACTCAAGGAAGGGGTTAATGGACTTAGAAACATGGGGTGTGGGGGTGCGGGGGGAGCAGCTGTTCTACCCAATCCTAGAGTCAGAGTCAGAAGTGACTTGCTGGCAGGGGGTTGATTTGGGTTTTCTGAGGTCTTAACATCGTAGTATCCTAGGCTGGTAAACATACTTGGAGAATATTTCTGATTGCTGTCTACTTTGGACCAGGCTGAGAATATTTCTGATTGTTTTATACTTTGCACCAGGTTAAAGTATGTGTCTAGATATAAATATAACAGTTCCCTGACTCTTAATATTCCTTCAATATCTGTGCCTACATTTTCCCCAACCCTTGGAGTTGAGTGTTGAGTACATGAGTGTGTAGACTTTCTTATTAAACAGTTACGTACCTGAGTGTATGAAATGCCCTCTGAGAACAAAGTATGACTCCTATTACTATGGTCTGATAAGATCTATTATTATAAGTCCCTCTTGTTTCTCTTTCTCTCTCTTCTTTCAGCTCAGCTAATTTGATAATCACTTTTGAATGTTCTCTGAGCAACAGAAATTAAGATATTTCCCTATTTTCACCTTTATGTATATGACATGTATGCGAAATAGCACATATGCCAATTTATATATAAATATATGTTGTCTCAACCTACAGATAATTTTCTGGTTACACCTGTTCTTAGTTGTTGTACATTCCAGTTCATTAGTGTAAGCGAGGTTTATAATATTCTTGAATTAGAATAAATATAAAATGATCCTTTTTCAAAATTGCAATTCATATCAGACTTATATTTCTTTGGTTATTTATACTGTGGAAACATATGCTTAAAATTTTTCAATTTGCCTCTGGCTGGTATATTGAAGTAACATTTTATTCTTGTTATTTTAAAAATAATTATAGTTCTGGTTTTATTCCAAACTTATATGCGCCAATCATAGAACATTTTAGAAATGGAAAGAAAAATAAGAGTTTTTTTCTAAAATTGATTATAGTGATGACCGTCCACTCTTTTCAATAAGTTTAAACTGTTGTACTCTATGATAAGTGAATTATCTGTCAATAAAATTTTTTTTTTTAATTACAATACTCATAGTTCTCCCCCTTGGATCCTGGAACCTGGGATAAACGCTATTGGTCCCTTTTGTAACCTAGTTTTCTCCTTCCCATTTCACAATGGGCCAAGAACAATTTAGGGATCAGATACATTTCTGTCACACCAGTTTCATGACTTCAGAGCATCTTGCACCCCAAATAATGACATTTTATGTAAGCCCAGCACATATAGCTGTAGTTGTGATTTTTCATATGTTCAAAGACAGCCGCTCCACAGAATAAAGATGAGGCTGTCTGTTCCCATAAAGACTTAACATCTCAGACACCCTAAAGGGACTGTCTACTCACCATGGGTCCGAGTGGACTCAGTGTCAGTGAACTTGTTGACACTTGGTGTAGCCAATACACGTGCATATCATGCCCGTGCACACGTATTGCTCTCTCAGACAAAAGGTCTGAAAAGGACTGTGTTCATGAATACAAACATATTGATAGGTAACGACTGAAATGGTTTAATTTTGCCTATTTGTTGCTGTTGCTTTTTAACAGTAAAGAGCTCCATTTTCACAAGAACCCAAATTGGAAGTCTCCCCACTCCACTTTTAGAGAATAGAACTCGTGCTTTTGCTTCTGTTGACATTTGTATCACGTGAGGTCTTGCTTTCTGCCTGCGTGCATGTGGTTTGCTTGGCTTTGTTTCATTTGCTAACGAGACTCCGAGCCTCTTTATTGCTGGGTGATTCAGAAGATATACACCGGCTTAAAATTTACTAGTGGCTGTTTCAACTAGTTACATACTTAATTGGTCTCCAGTTTTCTCTCTTCTAGAGGGGACGGTCCATTCCATGCCTGACAAATGTAAGACAGAAAAGTGATCCTGCCCTCATTGCTCCTGCTACCTTACCCAACTGAATTGCAAAATGTTCCTGGAAATGCTGTGGTATCAAGTCATTGTGCTACATTTGTTCTTTACAGTATTTGCTTATCTAACTACTTACCTATTACTGTGTCTCTTTGGGAGTCATATAATTAAGTGTACTTCTACATTCTTCTCATTGTCCCTTTTAAAATCTTTCATTGAGCTAACCTCTGAGTGCTAGGGTGCTTTCTAAGGAAATGTTACAAATGGTATATTTTCTGAAGTTACCTATGACGTGTGACTTTCTGCAGTTGTTATCAATGAACCATATGAGAATTCTTTCATGAGAAGTCTTTCACCTTGAAATTGTTGACATCATCTTTGTATTTTTTTATGGAATATGAAGGGTACCCCTCCCAAAACAGAATTTTACCCCCAAGTGCTATATGTATTCAATTTATTTTTCACAAAACAGCCTCATCCCCTTCAGAGTACTCTCCAGTACACTTAATATATTTGTCCAACCCGCTATTCCATTCAGGGAAACATTTTCCAAACTCACCTGTTTGGATGGGTGACAGCATCTCCCTTGTTTTTTCCTTCACCTCTTCTGCATCATCAAATTGCTGTCCAATGTCCCTCTTCAGTTGCAGAAACAAAAAGAAGTCACACAGAGTGAGGTCAGGCAAGAAAGATACGTGGGGCAAGAGAGGCATGTTGTTTTTTGCCAAAAACTGAAGCACTGAGATGGTTGCGTGAGCCGGTGCACTGCTGTGGTAGCAAAACCAATTCCCTATCTGCCACAAATAAGGCCAAGATTTTGCACACTGTTACGAAATCTTATCAGTACTTCTAAACAGAAAGCTTGACCTGGTGGAACAAACTCCAAATGCATTACGAGTCTACATGGTCATGTTGGGGAAGTTGACTGACGTCTGGAACAAGGTTTTTCATCAATCAACATTTCGAAATGAGAAAACCACTCATTCACTTGAGTTTTTTCCATAGCTCAGTCCTTGTAAGCTTTGTTCAACATCACAACAGTCTATGTGGCGTTTTTCCCAAGCAGGAAACAAAATTTCACAGCCACACACTGTTCTCTTAAATTGGCCATCACACACACACACACACACACACACACACACACACA
>NW_022109491.1:16711657-16760719 GCF_000313985.2 Echinops telfairi | reverse complement strand
GGGTGGGTTCAGATGTGCCGTGGTGCTAACTGAAAGGTTGGTAGTTTTGGTCTACCAGGACGTGCATGAGAAAAACATCCTGATGATCTATTTCCAAAAATCAGCCACTGACAACTTCTATGACACACCTGGGACCACCTGGAATCAGTCTACTTGACAGTAATTGGTTTGGACTTTTTTCTAGTTATTGAACTTTACTAATTAATTATCCTTGGTACATGTCCTCTTAATCCATAGATGCAGGTGTTCTTCAGACGTTCTACAGCACTTTGTATATTCTTCTGGTGTATCACATTCTGTTTACTGTAGTGGATTATAAACAGATCTAGCACCCCACCTACATGCAGGGCTACATAAGCACCTGTGGGCTTCCCCGATCCCACAGTCATATTGTAGAGGATCCTGCGGATCTTCTAAAGTGAGGCTCTTGGAGATGGTTGCTATGGGGGGCTGTTGAGTTGAACTTTGACTCACAGACACGCTATGCGACACACAGGTAGTGGCCCATTGGACTTTCTGGGCTCCATCTTTCCCCAGCAAAACCATTGAGTGTATTGGGTCTGCCAAGCTTTGAGTAAGCTGCCAAGTACCTCACGGTTATCCCACCCGAAATCCTTCCTGTGGAGACTTTGTTGCCAATATAATACCGAACGGAATAGATGATGGAGAATGCTTGGCAGACCTTCGCTCCTTAAGAAAATTCTCTGGCTACAACATGCTTTCAGATTATTAAAAGCCCTAATCCATATGAAGAGCAAAATGTCTGCTGCCCTAGTTCTCCGCAGTGTTCATATACTGTTTATGTTAGCATCAAAACAACCCAAATGTGCATTAACAGATAAATGGACATGCAAAATATGGTACAGAGGTACAATAGGCTATTACTTGGTCATAGAGAGTAATGAAGTACTGACACATGTGACCATATGCTTTCATAAAAGACCCACAGCCTTAAAAACTCAGTGGGCAGTCTTATTCTGGCCTAAAGGGTCTCTTTGAGTCCGGGGCAGTGGGTACCACATGAAGAATCATTGTTTAGGAAACATTGAGTTCTGTTCATGATGATGAAAAATTCATTAATGGATGCTGGTGATAGTTATATCACATGATTGATATAAGTGATATCACTGATTTATACAGATCAAAAATGCTGCCTTGTCAAATGTTTTGTTGCCTCTATTGTATAACAGCTAAAACACAAAACAATTTTGGAAGAAACAGCAGCTATCCTAGTACGGCATGGAGCTAGTTTTGGCTCATAGTGACCCTCTAGGACAAAGCAGAACTGCTCCACGTGGTCTCCAGGACTGAAACCTTTATGTAAGCCACCCCTTCGCCTTTCCACTGCACAGCAGCTGGCACGTTTGAGATACCAGCCTTTTAGTCACAGCTGTGTGCTGACCACCCACCACCATGGCTTATTCAGTTCAAGCAAAACAGAGTATCCTTTCCTAAACCTCAACAGCAATCTGAACGCACCAGAACACCTCCTTGGGGGAGGGTCTAGGAATCAGCAGTTTTATCCCTCTTGAGAAGGTCTCAATGAATCTTCTACTGATGGAAGTTGAAGATACCTTTGTGCCCCTCTTCCTCCTCATAGGATAGATGAAGATTACGTGAAGGAATTAAAGGTAAATCCTTCTAGTAACACGGACAGCATTCCCAGTGGTGCTGGGCTCTGCTGTTGGATCTGAAGTAAAATTAGGTGGATATTTGGAGGATAGCTAAATGGAAACTATGAGCCTTCTGCGTCTTTCGTGGCTTTAAAGGTTTCTGTGTCTTCCTAATGAACTCTCTTATGAATGACCTCAGTCCCGGGGAGAATTTGGACTGCTGCAAACCAACCACTTTCCTTACTTATGCTGAAGACTAAGTACCTATTAGAGCAGACAGTAGACTGTAACCACCACTGGTTCCACCAGATGACTCAACGAAGGTTATAATTAGGGGAGGAACGCAGGAAGGAGGACGGTGGGGGCTGGGGAAGAGCTGCTAGCAGGAAGGGGGGATGTTACAGGTCCCTTCCCAGAGGGGTAGCTCTTCCTGAGTACTGTGAGCACAACCTGAATTGAACCCTTAAGTCTATATACAGCTATCTGAGTCTTAGAAGGACCAGGAGAAATAGATTCAGGGTACTGCTTGGACCTTCTGGAAGACTCTCAATCTAGATGCTCAAGAACTGTCCTGGGGGTAGCATCAGAAGGGGGAGAGGTATTTACCCCAGGGTTTCTAAGTCTGAGGTGGTTCAAGAAGGAAAAATTGTTTTGGAGCTAGAGTTGGCCCGAATTTAAGAGACCCAATTGAATAAGAAATGATTATGAAGGAAATAGTGGAATTCCCAAAACCAAACACACACACACACACACACACACACACACACACACCCAGTGTTGTCTTTGAATTCATCTTGACTCACCATGACCTCATGTGTTACAGAGTAGAAATGCCCCATAGGGTTCCTTGGCTTCAATCTTTATTCTTCATCTGAACGGACCTCCAGGTCTGTTGTCCGTGGTACTGCTGAGTGAGTTCCAATTGCCAACCTTGACACTGGCAGTGGAGGGCAAATTGTTTTGCTACACACCTGACTTCTGCAGAAATTCAACTGAACGAATATTAACCCTTCGATGACGTTGGTGGGGCTGGGGAGAACATTGTGAAGAACGAAGTCCTGGAAAACCCTTAGCAAAAATAGAGATTTCCCAATGTCTGGACTCAGTTTACTGCTCCAAGCTCAACACCAGTCCCTCTGAGTCGGTGGCCATGCGTCCCAGGGGCAGGAGGGAGAAAAAAGAATCATTGTTTAGGAAGCATCGGGCCTATGCTGCAACCATGCTTTTGGAAAGGCCCTGAAGACAGGGACACCACACTGCCACTAATAGCAGGCCCTTTGAGTGGACTTCTCCCTCAATGTGAGCTATTTTGCCCTCTGCCCCCTTTTCTATGATTATCTACACTCAGCATGCAGCTGAGAGACCACTTTCCTCTGGAACCCAAGAGAGGACAAGCCTCCTGTCACAGTGTTTTTCACTATCTGGCTAATCGTTTTTTCTACACTGCAGTAAAAACAGATGCACTTTGCTCTTCTGTCGGTGATGATGTGATTAATCCCGAGGTCCCCCACCCCCACCCCCACTCCCCATGTAAAGCATGGGGAGTACAGGACCTGAAACCACAGGTTTTTCTTGCCATTGTCTCCACCCTAATTAGTAGAGCAGCTCATTCATGGCATGGGTGAATGGATTCCCTTTAGGAAACGCTGGCCTTGTTCCTGTGAAAAGACATCACGCCATTTGGGAAACACAAAAACCTTCACTGCCATACACTCATCAGTGTGTGAGAGTCAACTCCAATTTGAGGTTGTATCCAGAGTTAAAATCCAGTTTGTATTTTTGAGCCAAAGAAGTTTCCCGGGTCTCTAGCCCTCTCCCGGTTCTGAATACATTCCTTGCCATCCTCAGGGGGCTGTGGTAGGAACAATGCATTCCCTGAATGAGCTTGCTTGAATCCTCTCATGGGGGGAAAAATGTCTGTGCTTTTCAAGGCCCCTGTCTTCAGGAGCGAGCAAGGGGTGATGGGAGATGGAGAGACAGAAACCATCTGCTGGAAGCTCTGCCCAAAGCACAAGCTCTTCCTTTGTGAGCCTGTCTTTACGAGCTTGTGTCAACTGCTCCCTGACCCACAATCACCCAGTTAAACAAACCAGGGATTACCCATAGACTCACACAAAGCCAAACCTGTCAGGGCCCTTTCTAAGCCTTGAGACAGTCCCTACCTGTTCACACTCATTTAGGTCCCAATAAAATGGCAGTGAAGAAAGCTTTCCTTCCAAAACTCTGGGGATACAGAGGTTCGCTCAGTCTGCCCCACAGAATGACATTCTACCAAAACCTTGGAGCAAAGTTTCCTTTGCAGCAGCCCAGGGAATTACAAAGGAAACCAACCAATGGCCCATGTCACTCAAAAGCTATTCCAACCTCAAATACTCGCCCCAGAAATCAGAGCTGGACAAATTTGAAATACCCAAACCTGGATTAAGCCTGTAAGCTTCAATTGACTTCAATTCAGGCCCAGCTCCCTAGTTTTATCATGTATGACATTACATCACTGCTTTGCAATGAAACATATAATCAAAAAGCCAGACTCCACTTTCCTCTGAGGCTTTGGAAGAGAGACTCCTTTTTAGGGGTAAAAATGTGAGATGTGACCTTGTTCTTTATGTTGTCAGTCAAGAACCAACCCAAACAGCCCATCCTTTTAAAGAGAGCTTGCGGCAGAATCGAGTTGTTGCCTGGCCCGCTGATTTCTTCCCCACCACCCTAATAATGGCTTGGGTAGGGTCACTTTGTGGGTAGTAAAATCAGTTACCCAACCCCGTTCTCTCCTTTGACCTTATTGGAAAGTTCAGGCCAGAATAGTTAGACACTGAAAGATGAAATGTTAAGGACCATCCAGCTAGATGAAGACCCGGACACTGGTATTAGAGGAACCTGGTCGCACAGGCAGTGAACAAAGGATATCAGAGTTGTTCAGTGGTAGAGGTTTTGCCTTCCATGAAGGAGACATGGGTTCAATCCCTGGCAGGTGCCACTCATGAGCAGTCATGGCTTGTCAATCCCTGGAGATTGGCATATTGTTGGGATGCTCAGCTGGTGTCAGCAGCGCTTCCTGAGTGGACTAGGAAGAACGTCTTGGTGATTTCCTTTTGCACATCCCTCCGTGAAAACCCAACCTCCAACAGACGTGGCACAGGGCTGGGTGGCATTTCCTCCCAATGCGTGTGAGGTGCCCGGGAGCTGAGAGCTGACTTGAAGGCAGCTAACCACTTTTCAAGAACAAAGCCCCCGAAATAGAGTACGACGCAGGTTAGAACTAATTGGAAAGCAATTGGACGTGAGAAGACATCGTAGAAGAACTGAAATGAATATTCTTTCAATAGTATTTCCACTCCACTAGACTATTAAGATCTCTGAGGTCAAGAACTATGTTTAATCTTCCTTCTCTATTGTTCTGCAATATCTATTTCACAATAAGATAGTCCTTGGCTCCGATCAGCTTGTCTCAGGAAAGAAGTGACTTAGTCCCAAGAAACCCATGGCTACTCTGATTATCTCAGTTCAGGTACCCGAGCAAAAGCAAAGATGTGTGCCTGGGCAAGCCTGGAGCCACAGGTTCAAGCATGTAGACCCAAGTGCAAGGAAGAGAAGACTTTGAGGCAAGGAGCCAGGCTCCCAACACAAGCTCAGGCAACAATTGCTCGCTTCATAAGACCCATGCAAAAACCTGTCATCCCCAGTAATCCTTCATGACTCACAAGGAGAGAAGGCATTTTGAAGCTTTAGTGTGAGAAGGATGTTTTTAAACCATGCAAATCATACCACTCACAAACAGTTAATAATTTATCATCATTATTTGCTAATAATTTGAATATTCTGAACAGCAGCACGCTGCCGAGCATACTGATACTCTTCTCTAGGAACTGTAGTTAAATTCACATCGGACTTTTAGTTTATTTTAGTTCCTGAAAAGAGGAGCAATCCCATTAAATGATTTTTTTTTAATACGCAGCTACACAACATTCTTTCTCATATCACCAGGAGGTAGGGAAGGTTGATCCATGCGTGGCTTTAGTTGAAGTCAATAGTTAATACTTGTCATTAGGTGCAGTTGTGTCAATGTTTGACTCATAGTGGTCCCATGTGACAGAACAGAGCAGCCTCATAAGGTTTCCTAAGAGATGATCTTTATGGGAGAGATCGCCACGGCGTTCTCCGGCCACCGGGTGGGTTTAAACTGCCAACCTTGTCGTTACAGAGTGCTTACCAGTTCCACCTCCAAGGTGCCTTTCAATAGTGACAAACATGTCTAATTTAGGCCAGGCACTGTGGAGACACTAGGACATCGGCCGCTCAGGGATGGTATAATTGCCCCATATCAAGGGCAACTTATCAACCTAATTACATCTACAACCTAAGTCCCCTTTGCTATGTAACCTATTGGATCACTGGCTCCCTGGATTAGGAGAAGCACGTATGCACGTCATTATTCTGCCTAACAGAGTGAAGCATATAGGATCTAAATCCAACAATCTGGTCCCAGACCCAATGCTCTTAATCAGGATACAATGCCATTGCTTGGGAAGTAACTATTTTCTCAGAATCAATGTGTAAGATTCATCTGAATTAAAAGTGACCCTCTCATGGGTTAAGCAACCTGTTGAATTTTCCAATATATTCCTTTTTAAGTTCTGTGGGGTCAGCTATGTCGAAGTAACCGATGATATTCAACCTGAAAACTTAGGACCCTGCCCTCTAATCTCTCTCTCTCTCTCACACACACACATTTCTTACAGGACCCTTTATTCAATTGTGCTTCTGATGATATTATGATTTCATTATGTGATTTTATATATTGGAGTATCTAGGTGAATAGTCTTTTGATGGCTTTCCCCCTCTAATAGACGGTAAGGTCTTTGCGGGCAAGGGCTATGCCTGTATTCCTCTAGCTACTATAATGCCATGTCTAGTCCCTGGCACACGGCTATGTGAAATATAGACAGACAGAAGATCTATCATATATATGTATATCCCCCAACCCAAACTCATATCTGTCTGCTCTGTTTGGACTCAACCTCCCAGGGCAGAGTTGAGGTGCCCCACAGTGTTTCCTAGGCTGTAAATCTTTTCAGAAATAGATTGCCACATTTTTCTCCCATGGAGCGGATTCTGGGTTTGAATGACCGGCCTTTTGGTTAGCAGCCAAGCACTTCATCACTGTGCCACCAGGACTCTTTAGATAGACTTTAAAAGACTCATGAAAAAATTCCATTGTATTTTATTAATTATTTCTGCAGGTGCATATGTATGTATATGTATATATGCCTGTGTATGTGTGCATATATATATTTTTCAGATCCCAGGTAAAACTATCTCTCCCTTCCCTCTTTAAAAATCAAAATCAAACAATAAACCTTTTCCAGCTTCTTTCTACAACATCGAAGAGCTTGTTCTAAAACCCTGGGAGGCCATGCCAAGGGGGCAGAGACCTGAGCTCGCAATCAGTGGGGGACGATGGTCCACAATGAGTGCCTATGGCAGGGGCCCAGAGGCAAGCATGATTGATGTCTGCAGGGCATAGAAAATAACAGCAGACAGTGTACAGAGCAATCCACGAAATGAAGAGGTATCTGGAGGCATTGCCGGCCTGTGATTTGGAATCCAGGGTTTGGGGCTCACCTTTGATGAGGTCAGATCAAGAAGACACAGGTGTGTCCTATGGGGTGTGAGCATTGCTTTAAGCACACGAATCAGCCGCATGGCTTTCGTGAATAAGATTGCACCCACTCGCTTTCTATACATCTCCCTTCCCCGCAGATTACAGTCAGTGGGGGTGCTGTCAGGTGTCATTCGGTCAGCACTGACTCACAGCGACCCGTGTGACAGAGAAGAGCTGCTGCGTAGGGTTTTCTTGGCTGTGATTGTTATGGGACCAGACAGTCATGCCTTTCGTCCACAGAGCCGCTGAATCTCACACCTTTCTGTTAGGGGCAGAGTGCTTAACCCTGAGTGCCACCAGGGCTTCTGGACCAGAGGGTACCCAGAGCTGTGTTCACGTAACCCGAGGGGACTGAAGCCTAGTTTCCTGGTAAACAAAGTTGAAAAAGATGCATTTTATGTTATGTTATTTTTAAGGACCCTTCAGGGTATGTCTATATTTTGAGTATTTTCATGCAGGGAAAGGAGAAAGATAGTTCTGTTTGGTGTCTGAAATACTGGCATATGGATAGATAGAGATATATAGAAATAAAGAAAATATATCTACTTCCATTTGACCATTCCAAAGGTAGCTTATGATCCAGAACCAATGGTACTAAAGGAGGATGTCCAAGCTACACAGAGGGAGGCAGTAGGAAAAAACAAGGCTCCAGGAATTGACACAATACTAATGGAAATATTTCATCATGCTAACAAGGCCCTGGGAGCACTCACTCACACACCTTTGCCAAGAAATTGAAAATACAACTACCTGGCCACCCATTGAAAATGATTCATATTTGTGCATATTCCAAAGAAAGATTTTCCAACAGCATGCTCAGTTTATTGAACAATATCACATACAAGTAAAATGTTGCTGCAAATCTTTCAACAATAGTTGCACCAGTATATCAACAGAGAGCTGCCAGAAATTCAAACCAGGTTCAGAAGGGGATATCATTGTTGACATCAGATGGATCTTGGCTCAAAGCTGCAAGTATCAGAAAGATGTTTACTTGTGTCTTACTGACTATGCAAAGGCATTCAATAGTATGGATCGTAACAAGCTATGGATAATATTGCGTTTCCAGAAGAGTTGAGAAGAATTGGGTTTCCAGAACAGTTGATTGACCTAATATGGAGCTTATACATGGGTAAAGAGGCAAGTTTTGTGTGTGACGAGAACAAGGTAATATTACTTGGTTTAAAATCAGGAAAGGTATTCATTATCCCGCCATACTTATTAAATCTCTATGTGACCAAGTTATCTAAGAAGTTGGATTAGAAGAAGAAGAATGAGACATCAGGATTGGAGAAAGAATTAACACACGATACAACCTTGCTTGTTGAAAGCAAGGAGGACTTCAAGTATGTGCTTATGAAGACCAAGGAGTGCACCCTTCCAAACGGATTGCAAGTTCATGTAAAGAAAACAAAAACGCTCACAAATAGATCAAGAATAATACCCTGATAAATGGAGGAAAAAAATGAAGCTGTCAAGGATTTCATTGTGCTTGGATCCACCATCAACGTGCATAGAAACAGCAATCACGAGATCAAAAACACGTTGCATTCGGCAAATCGGCTGCAGGCGACCTTTAAAGTGTTGAAGAGCAAGCATGTCATTTTGAGAACTAAGGTGTGCTTGACCCAGCCCGTGAAATTTTCAATTGCTTCATATGCATGTGAAAGTCGGGGGTTGAATCAGGATGACTGAAGAAGAATCGACACATTTGAATGACGGTGATAGCAAAGTACAGTGAAAGTCTTGTGGACTGCCGGCAGAACAAGCAGATCTGTCTGGAAGAGGGAGAGCCAGAATGCTCTGTAGAAGTGAGGATGGAGGGAGTTGCCTCGTGGACATGTTATCAGGATTGACTAGTCCCTGGAAAAGGACATCGAGCTTGCAAACGTTGAGAGGCAAGGAAACCAAGGAAGACCTTAATGAGATGGATTGACCCAGTGGCTCTAACAATGGCATCAACCACAGCACTTTTGAGGATGGCGAAGGCCAGACAGTGCTTTGTTCTGGTGCACACAGGAACTGACTTGATGGCACCCAACAGCAATAATAACAACAAAATCGATAATGGAATTTTTAAAATGAATTTTCTGAAGTCCTCTTGGTAGGCTACTGAAATATTACATCGGTATGCTTTAAACATGATCTACAGAATGGTTCAGAAAACTGTTTGGAGGAATTGATTCAAACTATAATATCCTTTGCGGATTATTTTAGCCAATGGTTACATATTAGGCACTAATTCTAAATATTTTACAAGCTTACTGGGAAGTTCATTGTTTGGGCTTTTGTAAAATATTGGATTGTAAGGTACCTGTGGAGGTCTAGATACATCGTTATGTGATTTTATAACAAGCATTAATGAAGCACCTCGTAATAGGCAGGCGTGATCCTACGCACCCACCCACTGCTCCCAAGTCCATTCCAATTCACAGGCTCCTGAGGCTGGAAATCTTTATGGAAGCTGAGAGCCTTGTCTTTTTCCTGTAGAGCAATTGGTGTGTTTGAACCACTGATCTCACAGAGGGTACCACCAGGGACTCTTTCTAAGCACTGAAAAAACAGGTGAAAAAGATCTGGTCTCTACGCTGTAAAAGCATGTAGTCAAGTAGGAGAGAGAGGTCCCCAAGCAGTGCTAACGAGTGACAAGCTACTCTGCAACAACAACGGTGACGATGATGCTATCCGTGGGGGTGCTATTGGATACTAATTGGACTGTTACCCATCAGGTGGGCACTTCACATGTACAAGAGAAAAAAGATTAGGCAACCTGTTCTAATAAAGGTTTACAGCCCTGGAAACCTTATATAGCAGCGCTTCTCAACCTGTGGGTTGCAACCCGTTTGGGGGTCAAATGACCCCTTCACAGGGGTCGCCTGATTCATAACAGTAGCAAAGTGCCAGTGATGAAGTAGCAACGAAAATCATTTTGTGGTTGGGGTGTCACCACCACATGAGGACCTGTATGAAAGGGTTGTGGCGTTAGGAAGGTTGAAGACCACACTGCTCTAGAGGGTCTCCATGAGTTGGAATCAACTCAGTGGAACTGGGTTTAGCTTAAGTTGTTTTTTTTAAAATCATTTTATTGGGGGCTCGTACAACTCTTATCACAATCCATACATCCATCCATGTGTCAAGCACATTTGTACATCTGTTGCCATCATAATTCGCAAAACATTTTCTTTCTACTTGAGCACTTGATATCAGCTCCTCATTTTCCCCCTTCCTCCCAGCTTATGAACCCCTTCCTCCCTCATGAACCCTTGATAATTTATAAATTTTTATTTTGTCATATCTTACTCAGCACCCAGTTTAAGACAGACATTTTATCTAAGTGAGCTCATTAAATCCAACAGCCATGTGAAGTATATATTAATATTCCCATTTTTCTGATGTAGAAACAGAGGCTTTGGTAGACTAAACACTTGACAGAGACTTTACAACCATTTGTGAACAAAACTAGGAGAAAAAGAGGAGCTATCTGACCTCAAAGCTTGTGCTCCTTAGGCAGACCCTGTATTCCTTCACTTTCCACATGCCCTGCTAAGAGTGCAGTGCAGCAATAGGGCAGAGTATCTGAGTGCTAGCAAGAGTGGGTATGGGACAGCTTCCTAGGAGGTGAGATTGGCATCAGGCTTAAAAAATGAGTCATTGTCTGCTGATCCTTGAAAGATGGGTGCTGAGTGGCAATAGAGCAGTATGGAAGAGATGTAGCATCAGGAGAGTTTCTGGTTTTGTTTTTAACTGGAGATATTGGCCCAGCTGGGAAGTGGGGTATGTTGAAAGAAAGAGAGAGATGTCATAAGAGAGGTTAACAGATGGCCACAGCCCCCAAGGACCAGTCATGTTAAATAGCTCTGAATTCATTCCGTAGGGAAGAAAACCACTGATTTTTTCTTAGCAATGGAATACAAGAGTAGGTAACATTCAGGTGACAGGGTCTTGCCCTCCCCACATCTATTTTCCTTATGGCTTCTAATGTGTCTTGTACAGGGTTACATAACTATTTTAGCCAGCATCAACTTCCACCCATGTATCCGGGACATCTAAACAGGGCCAGGGAGGGATGCTCCTGAATGTCTCATGTATTCCATTTCAATTCTGTGGTGCTACCCACAGCTCTGAACTAGTTTTTCTTCTTAAAATAATTTAATGGACGACAATTTTGGAGAGAGTGTAGGGGTCACCCGATAAACCAAGAGATGGTTGAAACATCCTGCAGAGACCAGCGACAGTAAGGAAAGTGGGGGTACCTGAAGGAGAGTGGGTGGGCCTTAGGGACACAGTGACCACGGGAACTCAGAGGGAAAAAGCTGAGAAGAACGTCCGAAAGTCCCCTTCGTGTGGAGGGCCTCCCAATCTAGGATACTGTGGGCCATATGGAAGGAGAATGGAGTTGGAGATTTTGAGTTTGAGAGCCTTTGAGCTTACACAGCTGGTGCACCAGATATGGAGGAACCAAAAAGCCAAATCCACAATGGATTATAGGGGGGTCACTCTCTTTCTTATGGACATGCTCTCTCTCATGGTGGCCGTGAAGGCCACTCCTCACAACATGGTAGTCCTTGGGCTCAGTGCCCACCACTGGGAGCACAATGGTGACCAGAAGATGGAGCGAGAATCCAGAGCAGAGGACCCAGAGACATGAGCTAGCTAGGGATCCGCCATCGGAAGCATCACCAGCCTACAGTCAGGCTCAGTGGGAGCTTCAGGCAAAGCCAGGGCCGACTTCTTAGCCTTTTCCTGTGGAAAATTTATAAAGCACAGATTGGGGGAAATGTTCGGATCATTTTAAGGCTGGCATTTGAAGCTGGAATGCCTTCTGGAAGCAGCACATAACGGCACAATTCAATAACTCTGACCATTGTGGAAAAATGCCATGTGCCAACAGCGATTTTCCATAAATTTGTTCAGAAAATCTGAAAGAAATGCAGAAAATGGATTTGCAGCCCTGGCAGCCGGCAGAGAAACAGTAGCAGAGGGCTGCAGGCCAGTAATTGATGTTTCAAATATCACCGAGTGCTTTGCCTGTAATTTCAGGGGAGAATGATAATAATTAAAAGCACAAACTTACAAGTCATTTCTGAGGAGGGAAAAAATGCTGAATGCACTTAAAGTGAAGAGGGGTTGTTGAAATGTTTAACTTTTTTTCTCCCCCCAGAGAGCTTTTAGACATGCAATGATTGGTTTTATACTCACAGAGTGACTTTCTCTCAAGAAGTTTCAGAGAGCCACAAAATAGAATCCATAACTCCCCCGTGGGATTCTGGGGGAGTTGCTTACCAAACCAATGCCCATGGGCAAGCACTCTGGTGGTGAAAAGGTTAAACAGTGTAACTGCTAATGGAAAGGTGGCCAGTTCGAACTCACCAGTCATTCTGTGGGACAGAAGACCGAGAAAGCTGGTGCTTCTGCCAAGACGACAGCTTTGAGCCCCCTGTGGGGGGAGTCCTTCTCAGTCCTATCGGGTTGGTGGGAGTTGGCATAAAATAACAACATGCTTAAGTGACCCTCCCAAATGTGTAGGGTCCACTCTGATGGTACGGCACACTCTTCAGGAGAAAAAAAATTAAGCCTGCCTCTTTCCCCTGGCAGTTAATGGTTCAAAGCAAATTAGATTTGAGACTTTCCTAAGAGACAGGTCTAAGTGGAGAGTACGTGTTGACTTTATCAAAGCAATGACCTTAGCAAGATGCTCAACCCTCTGAGCCCGCATCTCCTCATATGGAAAATGGAGCTGCAAGCGAGGAAGCTGCACATCATGGCAGCCTTATCTGCCACAAAACCCAGCATCATGCAGGCCGTGCCATCTTCATGGATCTGGACGTACTTGAGTCTGCTGTAGGGCCCACTGTGGCCATCCATCTCATGGAGGGTGCCCCTCATGCTGCTGTCCCTTTCCATGACCCACCAGGGTCCCCTTTTCCTAGCAATTGGTCTTTTCTAATGATGTGTCTAAAGAAAGTGAGTCATCGTCTCCTTTTTAGGAGACAAACACTTGGTCACCTGCGCCCGTAAAGATTACAGCCTAAAAGATTAAGATCGGAAGTTTACATCCTAGGGGTAGCTCTACCCCATCCTATAGGGTTGCTATGCACTGATCATGTACATGGAAGGATGGGCCTCAGGGTTGCGTGCTTCCACCGTATGTATCCAGCTTGGGTGCTCCAGCCATCTGAGAAGCTGGACTGTGGGGAGAAGGCAGTGCCATCACAGTCGGAGGAAGGTTTATTAACAACCTGTGTATGCGGGTGACCCAACCTTGTTGACTGCGAGTGAAGAGAACAACCAGCTGCTGAAGTCCTAACAAAAATACAGAACACAGCCTTCGCTGTGGATGAAGGCTCAGTGTGGAAAATCACAGTAATGACAAGAATGGAACCAGTAGATAACATCATGATCAATGGAGAAAGGATCGAAGTCACAGGTATCATTTTACTTGGATCTAGAATCAGTGCTTATGGAAGCAGCACTCAAGAAATCAAATAATATATTACCTTGGGTAAATCTGCCTACATGGTATTTTCAATTGCCTCCGATGCATGCAAAATCTGGTCACAAAATACCAGAAAAGAATCTATGCATTTCAATGAGGGTGCTGGTGAACAATGTGGACATTACCACTAGGCTGCCAGAAGAAAAGGCAAATCTGTCTTGGCAGATGTAAAGCCATAATGCTCCTTAGAAGTGAGAATGGTGAGGCATCTTCTCAGGGACTTTGGAAATGCGAAGGGAGGAACCAGTTCCCGGGAAAGGATACCGGGTCTGATAAAGCAGAAGGGTCAATGAAAAAGCAGGAAACCCCTTTGAGAAGATGGATTGGCACAGTGGCTACAATAACGGGCTCAAACATCTCAATACTTGTGAGGATGGTGCAGGATGGGGCTGAGTTTCATTCCGTTGTATTTAGGGTCACTATGAGTTGGACAAATTCAAGAGTATCGCAACAATGACAGGATGAATTAATTGGGCAACACACAAAAACAACCTTCTGTATCCCCACTCCTGGCATATGGTGAGTTCCCAGTGAGGGTATGTGGGATGCATGCACAGCCAAGTCGTTTTGTCCCTTCTAATTGAGAAAGGAAAGAATCTCTGGTACCTTACCAGCTTCTAATGACTAACATCACGCTTCTGCCAACACCACTAGCTGTGAAATCTGATATTTTTTTCCTGTGAAAACTCTATCTTCCTTCCAAGCACTGACCAGGGGTGCTTGGGGAGACAGAGGAGATAACAAGCTTTGATTGAGCAGACAAAGTTGCGGGTAGACCCTGATGCCTTGATAAGAGATGCGGTGAACACTTTAAATAAATGCATGTGGTGGCGGTGGCCCACCATTAGCAAGACAGGAGGCATAGCTGTTTCCTATTTTCCTTCAGCAGTGTCAACCTCTTTAGGGTCTATTAGACTGAACTTTGTCTTCCGTGCTCCCTTCCTTAGGTCTACACAATCCTACCTGTTGACTCAAGATTCCAAATGTGCACTCGCAACCACTAGGAGATGAGAGACAGGGCTTTTCTCTCCAGCTCAAATCAAACCGTTTATTCTCCAGAAAGTAATGCATATATCTAGTGGATCTACTTCATCAGGGTAGATTACTGCAAGTTAAGGTTCTGTTGCACACGAGGCCACCGTCCTTCAGAGTAGAATTATCTATCTACCTATCTATGCCCATGGATGGAAGTCTCTAGGTAGTGCAAACAGTTAATAGGTTCGTCAGCTAATCAAAAAGTTTTAGGTTCAAGTCCGCGTACAGACCCCTGAAAGAAAGGCCTGACAATCTACTGCCAAGAGTCACACCATTAGAAACCCTGTGACACACAGTCTTGTTCTGACACACATGAGCACACCATGAGTCAGAACTGACTCAATGGCAACTGGTTTGTTCACTTGGTCTTCTGACACTAATGTTTATGAAACCCTTCCCATTTGTACAACAAAATGCTTTACGTATTGGTAATTTCACTAACAACTATTGAACATGGAATGCATTCATTTTTGTTTGTTTTGATTTGTTTTAAACAGTTTTGTTGAGGTGCAATGAACATAAATAAATTGCACATACCTAAAGTATGCAGCTAATGCCAACCAATGCCAAGTCCATTGGCATCCATTAGATTCTGATTCATGTTTTCCCCATGTCTTCCAGGGTAGAGCCATTCCATGGAGTTCCCTTGATTGTAATCCTCAAGGAAACAGATAACCAAGCCTTGTCTTCCAAGGCACCTTCAATTGAAACTGTTAACCTTTTGGCAGGAGTTAACCACAAACCATTTGCACTTCCCAAGGACCTCCAAAATTAATAAGTGTTAATATATCTGGTGGAGTTGTCTGGTAAGCATTGGAGTGTGAACTTCAAGGTTTGTCTTTCAAACCCGGCAGCCACTCCCTGGGAGAAATATGAAGGTACGTGCTCCTGTCACGATGTACAGCCTGGGAAACCCTATGAGTAGGATTGAGCATCCATACGTTGAAAGTGATTCGATGACAGTGAGTTTGTTTTTGTTTTTGTATATGTTGCCATGATCAAAAAAAAAATTGACCACACCTACTTCTCCTTAATTTGACTACATCTTGAACTGGTGATTTACATTTATAACAATAACAAAAAAGCCCTATCTGATTCTTTTGTGCATTGAAGATGTGTGCGTGACAATAACAGACACCGAGATGGGAGATCAGAGTAGCTCTGGCCGTGATGGTTAAGGCTGTATGTGAACTTGGCTGGGCCATGCGTCTTCATGCTTTTCCTGTTATGTAATGATGTCACACCGGCAGTGTGATAATGATGTGGCCATCCTCCATTGTAGAAGAATGCTGATTTTCACTAACAACTTAATCTTTTGAAATTAACCATGTTGATAAGTGAGGAGTGGGCACATTTCTTTGTACTATCACCCTCCCAATATCACTCCCTGCTCTGCCCCAGTCCACTCCTTGCAAGGTCCTATCCTTTCTATCACTGCATATTAGCTTGCATTTCCTCAGGTGTAAAAAAATTAGTAATGTAATATTAACATAATGATGGAGCATATACTATTGTTGCCATTTTACTCAGCACACCCATTTTGAAATCTATCCAGGATAAATCATATGTCAAGATATCGTATTTTTTATTGCTGAATAGCATTACATTTAACAGATACTAGAGTTTGTGTAGCCCTTCACCCTTTGATGATCAGAGGGTTTTTTTGTCTCCAAACCAGTTGCACTATGTTCATTTTCACCAACAGTTCATCCAGATCCTCACCCACACGGGCTAGTAAAGATGCTCAGCCTAAGCCCTGGTGGTGCAGCGGTTGCAATAGTCAGTTGATTGCCAGAAGATTGATGATTACAACCCACCAGTGGTGACTCGGCAAAAGAAAGATGTAGCAGTCTGCTATAAAAACGTCAGCCTGGCTAGCCCTAGAGAGCAATTCTACTCTGTCCCATAGGGTTGCAGTTCATTGGAATTGACGTAAGGGCAATGTGTCTGATCAACCTACTTTTAACCACACTGATGTTGGGTCACAGTGAGTTGGAAGAGACTTGATGGCGGTGATTTGGTTTGGCTCCTCGAGTAGTTGTTTGATCATATCTCATTGTGGATTTAATTTGCAATTTCCTAATAAAGAGTATGGTGGAACATCTTTCATGTGTTGATTCGCTATCGAGACATCTTAATTGGGGAAATGGCATTCTGACCGTTTGCTCATTTTTATTAGTTTATTTTCTAAATTTCTCTGGGGGTACAAACTGGTATTAATGTGCTTGGCTCCTAACCAGTTTTAGTCATTTGAGCCCTCCATCCCTGCATCCATCCACCTCAGAACACCTTGGAAAATCCCAGTGATCTATGTCCAAAAACGTAGCCACTGCACATCCAATGGAGCACAGTTCTCCTCTGAGACACATGGGGTGACCAGGAGCTGGGCAGCTTGACAGCAATGGGCAGTCACTTTCTACATATTTAATTTTGAGGGTTTTCATAAATTCTGGATATGAGTCCATAAAATAAAGAAACTTTGTTATCAAGTGAGGTTAAAGTAAAATCAATACATGATTTGGTTTTTATATTTTCATTCCATCTATCTCTGCCCTTGCCCTTAAAAGAAGAAAATTCTTGATACCCCATGTCTGCTTGGTGCACACTCTGGCTTAAAAAAAAATTAAAGGGCAGTGAGAAGTAGAGACAAGATTAAACACACACACACAACCTCTATCCACCCTTTTGAGATATCTTCTTGGAACAAGAGCATTTAATGCTATAACATCTGTGCTCAAACACATCAAACTCACTGTCACCAAGTCCATCCCAATTGATAATGACTCTATACAAGGTTGCCGAGGCTTTAAGTCTTTAAAGGAGTTGATAGCATCATCTTTCTCCGTCTGAGTGGCTGGTGGGTTTGAACTGCTGAACTTGTGGTAAACAGTCTAATGCTTACCTGACAACACCATTGAGTATCCTTAACAGTCATGTCAAAAAACCCAGACCCACTGCCATTGAGTTGATGCTGATCTATAGCAATCCTAAAGGGCAAGATAGAACTCAGAAACCCTGTGAGTTTCTGAAATTGTAACTCTTCACAGAATCCTCTTTAGAGTGGCTGGTGGGTTTGACCTGCTGAACTGCTGGCTAACAGTCTAACGCTTACCTGACAACACCATCAGGGCTCCTTAGCAGCCATGTATTAGGGGTTAAACGCAATTTCTACAGCACACAGAGGCACCTTTGGCAAATGATCTCATTTAGCAACCATCACTGAGAAATCACACCCCAATTTCACACATCTCTCTCACCATTCACTGGGACACTGGGCTGTGTATTTATTATGTCCCCAGAAAGCAAAGACTTAACATACAAAATTGCAAACAACTCAGCAGAGTTGCTAAAAATAATTATATTTCAGGCAATGATTCTAAGCAGAAAAGGAAAAAGGGGGAAAATGTAAAGCATATTTAGTAAAACCAGAAATACAAGAGATGGTAGAGTGGAACCGAGCAAAATCTTATACAAAAAATAGCATTTGGGTCCCATCTGAGTTCAGTGGTAAGATTGGTAACAACGCAAAGCAAGTACCCTTTGTGCAGCTTTATGGCATGCAGACTGACACTTTATAGCATTAGGTAATGCAGTTACTGGGATCTAATAACAGAGGGACTGGGAAATTAGAAGACTTAAAGTCAGATAGTCTTAGTAAGATGACAAATGAGACTTGCAAGCAAATCAGTATATTGAGGAGGCCCCAAACCAAAAATTTACTGCCATCTAGTTAGTGAAGACTCATCGTGACCCTACAGGACAGAGAATAACTTCCCTGTGAGTTTCTGAGACTGTAACTGTTCCCATGGAAAAGCTGGTGGTTTAGGACCACTGACCTTTCAGCTGGTAGCCCAACACATAGCCACTACACCACCAGGATTCCCCATATGATTAAAAAAAAAAAAAAGCCATGTTAAAGAAGGGAATGCTTTGCAATACTGAACAGGTACAAAGAGCACTAAAAAGTGACCAGAAAAGTCTGATCCCTCACCTCTGTGTGGAATACCTGCCAGCCTTCAATAACAGCTCTACTCACTTCCACACACTCTACCAGTCCTACCAGCTCAGAAGCCGTTGTCATTGTAGTCAACTTAAATGAAATAGATTCGTGTTAAATGCTGTACAGGATGGGGGAGTTCCCCCACAGTCAGATCACAAGTGCCAGAAGCAGAATTCAAGCCAAGTCTTATAAATATATCTTATTTTCTTAAACATATTGCCATTGAGTGGATTTTGATTTATAGCAAGTTTACAGGACTTCCCCATTGGGTATTCAAAGCTGTGCTTTTTAAAGAAACAGACAGTCATATTTTTCTCCCAGGGACCCACTAGTGGCCTTGAACTGCTGACCTTTTGGTTATCAGCCAAGCACTTTAACCACTGCCCCACCAAGTCTCCACTTAGATTCCTAGGGTTGCTACTACTTCAGGGAACAGACATTTATTTTCTCATAGTTTAGGAGGCTTTGGAGAACAGACTGTTATTTTCTCATAATTTAGGAGGCCTGTGGTAGTTACATAAGCTGTTGTCAATTTGAAAGGATTAAGAGTGAAGGGGTGGAGTTTAGCCTATCAATCAGGTGGCAGCTTGATGACCTCATTTGGAGACGCTAAGGAGATAAATAGCTAGCTGGAGGTGGGACACAGCTCACTCCCTGAGAAACTCTCTACTGACATAGCTCTCTATGGAGCTATGCTGATGGCAGCAAGAGCCCTGGACCTGGAGGAGCTGCGTAGAGACACACATCAGCGCTGAGATGCTTCCACCATCACTGGAACCACAAGACTATCCACCCACTAGCCTGTGATCTTCCTTCATTCAGCATCATTGCATGTAAGTCTAAAGAGAAATTTATATATTGGTATTGGACGTTTGGGCTAATATGGGACTTATAGACTTGTTGTGGACTGGGCTGGGAGGTTTTCTTAATATTCAGTTGCTCTTGTATATAAAGCTCTTTCTTATACACACATGTGCCTTTATGAATTTGTTTCTCTAGTCTACCTGAACTAACCCAAGGCTTTAGAGGGAATACAATGTTTTGTCATAGTTTGGGAGAGGAAAAGTCCAAATTCAGGGCACGGGCTCCAGTGCAAAACTTCCTCTGAGTGTTGGCTCTGGGAGAAGATTCTGACCACTTCCAGCTTCCGGTCTTTGGATTCTTGGAGGTTTTCGAATGGCATCTCTCTTCCTCCATTTGTTTATTCTTGTCTCTATGCCTATGCTGTTCCTTAGAACTCAGCCGTGATTAGAGTCCCCACAAGCATAGCAAAGAAAACCCTCTGACCAAATTATTGGGATGACACGCCCAGGTATAACCCAAACCAAACGGAACCCTCTGTACAGCGACCCGAAAGGCAGAGAAGGGTGTTCAAGGAACAGATAGCCCCATCTTTTCCCTTCAGAACAGCTGGCTGATTTCAACTGCCAACTGGCAGTTAGTTGCCCAAACTGTAACCCATTATACCACCAGGGCTCCTTTCTGTAGATACAGGGGTAAGGTTTATTACACATATTTTGGGAGGAACACAATTAAATCCATACCATCATGATTATTAAGCTTGAATGCTTATGTGGATAAGTATATCAACATGTGAACACACACAAACACACACACACAAATCAATAAGGGAAGCTCATAAGAAGTGTGCACTTCCAGTAACTTCCCTTGTAGATTTTGACTCAGTAGCCCTGAGATGGGCGTGGAAATTAGATTCAAGGGAATCTAAGTTTTGAGGGGGAAAAAAAATCTTCTCTAACTCCTCAGTTCAGGTTCTCCTTGCCCCATCAGAACTGAAACAATGGATCAGCATGACCATGGGTGGTTCTCTAGAAGTTACCAATCTCAGAAGCCACGAAGAAGACAATCCAAGCTGAGAATTGTCAGGAACTGATTAGGATTGCAAGCATGCCTTTCTCTTCTCATCACACAGCCCAATCTCTGCAGTCATGCTTTATGACTGTGATAGCGAGGTTTTCTTAGGTAGCTAGAGGCGGAATTAAAGGTTGTCCCACTTCATGCCAAAGCCTCCCTCCCCCATTACAGGAAGTCTGAGGCAGCTTAAGGCTGGAGGGCATGCACACATTCAGGTCTTCGAGACAGGAAGCCAGTAAATCTGGGTGGGACCCCCATCCAGGCCAGGTGGGCTTAATTCAGCCAATGAGATAAACCAGTACCATCAACCACGCCTCCCAGTTGGAGGTGGGGGGGTCGGGCTGAAAAAGCCAGATGATTTCTCTCTAGCTCTCTCTGTCAGCGGCTCTGACACACTGTACAGCGTAGCCGGGCTACGGTCCAAGCGGCCGGGCTGAGGTCCCGCACATTTGTGCCACTTCTATCTTTGATAAACTCACTTGGATCACAAACCAGGCGTGTATTTTTTCTCACACAAAGCCAAGGACCAAGGTATTTCCCATCAGGGAAAACCTAACATTTTACTATTATCCAAGTGAGTTTTATAAAGGTTAGAAGCCGTTTCAAGTTTGACAGTAAATGGAACACTAGACAGAGTCGCCAGCACAGTTGCATGGGACCACACACTCTCTGTATCATCTGCCTATTGGTGGGCCACACAGCTGAAACTTGCCAGAGCCTTGTGATGCTTCCACCACTATTGGATCCACAAGTCTGCATCCACCAGCCTATGAACTTCTTTCATTCTCTATCATTGCGCTAGCTGCGTGAGTCTGAAGAGGGATTTATGGTCAAGTATTGGACTTATGGACTTGATTTGGACTGGGCTGGGATGTTTTCCTGATAGTCAATGACTACTTGATATAAACCTTTCTTACCCATGTATGAGTGTCTCTGGATTTGTTTCTCTAGTCAACCCAACCTAACACAATGCATTAAGGGAGAATAGGGTGGCCAGTAAACTTGCTGACCCAAAAGGAGCAAACAGGGAGATGCACCCCACAAACATAGAGACCTAAAACTAGGACTGGACGCTTGCAGATGGCAGGGCTGGGTTGTGGGAGACAGGGCTGTGTGCCCATGCTCTCAGGCAGAGACAGTCATTAGCAAGTGAGCACTGACTGAGCGAAGAACATGGAAGCAGCCACATACATGGACGGGCCTCCTTTAATTTTTGCATGGAGAAATTGACCAGGAGCCACATCACCCCAATCAATTTTCCCAACCCTGTTGCCAGAAGGGACTTCAGGATTGGTTCTCACCACAGCGCTGAGTCAGACTGCCTCTGGGGATGTGGAACTTAACATGGTGATCACCCAGATTTGAGTGGTTTGGGTAAAGAAGGGTTGGGAGAAGACAGCAAGAAGCATTGAGCCCCTAAAGACAGCTGGGAAGTAGGAGAGAAGCTGGAGGCCCGGGGTGGGGGTTCTTAGTCTCCTCACAATCAGAGTGAAGAAGAAGTCCATCCTTTCCGTAGTCACTTGCTTCCACTACTCTATTTCTCTTTCTTCGTGAGTCAAATACGTTCTCCCCTTTTAAAAAGTCTAGGTGGAATAAACGCCTAACACTCTCAGCTAATCAGTGTGTTAACAAAGGGCTGGGTGTTTTTGCTCACGGGGGGTGCCTCAGAAGATAGGGCCTGGTAATCTTTTATCTGCTTCTAATAAATCAGTCATAAATAACCCTATGGAGCATAGCTCTACACTAACACAATGGGGTCTCCATTGAGAAAAAATTACTTAAGGAAAACTGATTTTTCTTTCCTTAATCTGTTCCCCAGCACCTCGAAATGACCTGATCATTCTCACTCACTCTCACTCACTGGCCATCGAGTCAATGCCAACTCACAGTGACCCCCTAGGACAGGGTAGAACTGCCACTTTGCATTTCTGAGACAGGGCCAGCCTTCTCCCACAGAGCAGCTGGTAGTTTTGAACTAGAGACCTTGCAGATTGCAGCCCAGTGCATAACCACTATGCCACCAGGGCTCCTTAGGAACCACCTGGTAGAATTATTTGTTGTTGTTTCCACTCTAACTTTTCCATACCCACTTCACATTTCACAGCCTGTGTTCTCTCTCAACACAGTCACATTTCTCTCTCATAAAATATGCACCAAATTTCGGCATTTGGGTCCAAGAGTATATCTGTATGATATCACTACTCATCTCCACTCAAACACCCATAAGGAGAGAAGCCTTTCATGGAAGAGATGTGATAATAGGAACTTTCAAGTACAGCTGCCAACATTTGGTTTTCTGATTAAAAAAATAATACTGATGCGTGTGTTTTAAAATTTGAAGCACCGCTGCTGGTGTAGTGGTTACTCATTGGGCTGCTAACTTCAAGATCAGCAGTTTGAAGCCACCAGCTACGAGGAGAAAGAAAGATGGGACTTTCTACTCCCATAAAGAGTGATGATCTCAGAAACTCACAGGGACATTACTACCCTGTTCTCTAGGGTCACCATGAGTTGGAATTGACTCAACGGCAGTGCGTTTACTTTTGTTGGTCCGTAGTAAGTTGGCTTCCATTTCCCTGTGCATGTTGCTTATACTCTTCCATAAGACTTTAGGAAACACACTTCTCTTCTAGAGAAATGGTTTTCAGATTGCCTGGGTATAAGCAGATTTACTAATTGTAACTCGGGTAGAAAGTGAAATCAATTCAGTGGACCATAACCAGGATTGTTCTCGATGACATAAATAGACAACACCACACTAGAATAGAATGGGAAATTGCCACTTAGATAAATATTGTTTTATGGAACTTTTGAAATGCATATGTATATGTGTTTATGTATGCTAGAATTTTACATATATATTTAGAGTGAGTTATGGTCAAACCTGTTTGTGTCCTTCTACATGAGTCCAGAGGACCAGTCCCTGGAGAAGGACAGTATGGTTGCAAGGTAAGGGTGAACAAAAGAAAGCAAGACCCTCAGTGAGATGGATTGACCCAGTGACTGTAAACAATGGGCATGGACATCGCAATTGTGAGTGTGGTGCTGGCCCAGGCACCACCAGCTGTTCATCGGGTAGCCATCATTGGGAAGTGACTGAGGACATGCAGCATGTGAGTCAAACAGACTTGACAACACCTCACAACTCTATTTGACACATGGTCTTCAAACTGATTCCAAGCCACACCACCCTACAGGACAGGGGAGATCTAACTGCCTTTGGGGATTGCTGAGTGCATATCTTGACGGGGAAGAAAAACCTTCACTTTCTCCTGTGGAGCTCCTGGTGGGTTAGTAGCTCAAACATAACACCCACTGGAGCTACTGTTAATAGTAATAGCAAAAGTTATAGTCTCTGTCCCTTGAGTTCAAGGACTGTTTGATTCATTTATTAATGCTGTGATGATAGAATAGATGAACAAAAATCGGTGGGATATTGATAGGGAAGTTACAGATGAGGACAAGTGTCCGTTACTGAAGACAGCACACAAAGGGCGCATGACCGAGGAGAGCAGGTGAGGAAAGGCCTGCCACAGCCTAGGAAACTGGAAACTGTGAAGGGACTTGTCAATCCATCAGAGCAGTACTCAGGAGGGACTAATGTCAAGCAGAGAGAGACAGATGTCACTGATTGTGGAAATAGCCATTGGAGTGCCATGTGAAACATGACAAAGAGCAGCCATTGGCTAGAATAATATGACTTGTCATAGCTGGAAATTTTAAAGGACGCATTTAAGGACCAGGTGGGAAGGCAGTACTATGTGGCTCTGAAATAAAATTGAAAAGATATTATTCAGATAATGGTGATTACATTTCATTAAATTATATTGATGGCTCTAGAATAATTTATATTTTTTATTGTTTAGATTGTTGTGAGGGATAGAATTGACTCTTCATCTCAGAAGTTTGCCGACTAGTGAAAACTGGAAGAAATATAAGAGGCAGAAGAAGGGCAAGCGTGATGGTGGGGCAAGAGGAAAGTAAAAGGAAACAGAGGAAAGATCTAGGAAGCAAAGCTATGGATAGAGGTATAAACATAAGTGTGCACTTATGTAAACATATTAATTCATTCAAATAAAGGTATTGGCCTATGTACATGTATTTATATGGCAATACATTAAGGAAGTGGATGGACTTTGGGCCTCTGCTCAAGCCCTCCTTCAACACAAGAACACTGTTCTAACAACCTGGAATTCTGTGATGCTCACCCTCCTGACTCAATCTCTGAAGGCCAAATGGGTGCAAAACAAATATTGTGAAGAAAGCTAATGGTGCCCGGCTATCAAAATGTATAGCATCTGGGGTCTTAAAGGCTTGAAGTTAAATAAGTGGCCATCTAGCAGAGAAGCAACAAGGCCACATAGAAGAAGCACACCAGCCTGTGTAATCATTAAGTGTCAACAGAATCAGGTAAGAGGAACAAGAAGACCAAAAACTATCTATCTATCTAATCTATCTATCTAATCTATCTATCTATCTAATCTATCTATCTATCTATCTATCTATCTATCTATCTATCTATCTATCTAGTCTTGTTGACACTGAAGGGGGTCAGAGCAGAGACCCAAAACCCATCTGCAGACAATAGGACATCCCTCACAGAAGGGTCACAGGGAAAGGATGAGTCAACCAGGGTGTAGTATAGCACTGATGAAACACATAACATTCCTCTGGTTCCTTGAGACTTCCTCACCCCCCACTATCATGACCCCAGTCCTGCCTTTCAGTTCTGGCTAGACTGGAGCATGTACAGTGGTACAGATAAGAGCTCACAACACATGGAATCCAGGTCAGATAAACTCATCAGGAACAGAAATAGGAGTAGTGATAATAGGAGGGTAAGGGGGAAGGTGGGAGCATGAGAGGAGGAAGGGGGGACAGATAGTGAAGATCAGATGATCAACACACAGTACCCCCCCCCACCAGGGGGATGAATAGCAGAAAGGTGGGTGAAGGGAGACAGCACTTGGTGCAAGATATGAGAACAATAATAATGCCGTAATTTATGAAGAGGTCACGATGGTGGGAAAGGGGGAGAGAGGGAAAAAAGAGGAGCTGATACCAAGGGTTCATATAGAAAGTAAATGTTTAGAAAATGATGATGGCAACATATGTACACATATGATTGATACAATTGATGTGTGGAATATTATAAGAGCTGTAAGAGCCCCTAATAAAATGATTTAAAAATAAAGCAAAAAAAAAAGAGGAAGAAATAAAGCAAAATGTACCCAAAAAAACCTCCCCTCATATTTGTATTTATTGTATTGTGTCTATATTATATTATACCACCTATACACACTATGTTTTATGTATATCAGATTGATAGATAGATAGATAGATAGATAGATAGATAGATAGACCAAACAAAACCCATGTAAATGATTACAAAACCAGACAAATTCATCTTCATTCTTCAAATCGTATGATGGGTTTGAACTGCAAACTTTGTGTTTAGCAGCCCAATACCTTGCCCACAGGGTCACCCCATTAAAGAACTGCCGTCAACTCTGCTCTAATACGGAGGAACTTTATGTACAACAGGACAAAACTCCACCCAGCCTTGCGTTGTTCTTATACTCAGCAGTGTTTGAGGCATTTTGGAGTCCACCATTGTGGCTATTATAAGCCAGTTCATCTCACCAGTGGCCTCCCTCACCCTCAGTAGACCACCACTCACATCACCAAACATGATTCTTCTTACTGACGCATCCAAATAATGTGAACTAGACAATGTTCTGTTGTAATCCATAACAGATTACAACGTTTCATTGGGTCATTTTCAGACATGGATCACCAGACTTTCCTTCCAGGTCTGTCTGGGAGCGTTGGTGAAACCTGTTCCCCATGAGTGACCTTGCTGGTATTTAAATTCCAGTGGGATCACTCCCAGCAAAATAACATATAAGCCATCACAGTACAACCCACTGACAGGCAGATGGCGGTCTATATACATTACATAGATATATAATATGTAAGGATATACTACGGTCAATGCAGGAGAGAATGTGATCCAGACCTGGCAGAAAGTAAGAGCCCAACTTCACAGACCCCCTTCTACCTCCCTGGACACTGAGGGAGGAGACATCAAAGTGAGGTGGGCAAGTCCACAGCGTATAAGATCTAAGATCCATTCAGACAGTTTGATGGGATTAAATGTCTTTAAGAGTCTCGTGTCTTTGTGTTTTAAATATGATAATCTGGTATCAAGGAATCGGGACTATAAGGAGCTTTTAGAAATGGTCAGATTCCATGGTATTGAAACATTGTTCTGTGTAGTCTTAGCATCTCAGCAACACCAAGAACTGTGCTGGTTGCGTCCCTACCACTTGCTGTTCTTCTAACAGATCACCACTTAGCACCTGATGCACTTATGATGGTTCCATGAAGAGCTATGTTTGGCATCATGATCTTGATCCTAATTAACTTCGATAAAACTTTCATGCACCTTCAGCTTTCAGACTGAGAAACTGAAACTTGACCCAGATTATTGAAGAAAGCCTGATCATAGAATTATGAAGTATCCCTGGTTTTTCCTAACTTGATCAAATAGACTTTTGAAGCTGTCTGCTTCTGTAAAGATTCACAGTCTTGGAAACCTGGCAGAGCTGTTCTGCTCTGTCTGTATAGGAGCCAGGTGAGTCAGAATCAACTCTATGGGCATGGGTTTGATTTACACACGAAAGGAGCTCTCATGGCGTGGTGCTTAAGTTGTCAATAGAAAAGTTGGTTCAAACCTACCACTGGCTCAGCAGGATGAGAAGGAAGCACCCTGCTTGCATGAAAGGTTACAGCTTTGGAAACCCTATAGACTCGGCATCAGAATCAACCTGGCAGCAGTGAAGGTCTTTTCGGTTATGCACTATTGGGTGTCCTTGGGGGGATACAACCATGTAAGTGCTAAACCACTAACCTAAAGGTTGGCATTTTCAAACCACCAAGAGGTTTCTTGAAAGGAAAGACTACTAGGAGTTCTAGATTGCATCCTCGGGGTTGCCATGAGTTGGAATAGATTTACTGGCAATTCTCTGTTGTTGTTTGTGTGGTGGAAATTGTTCAATGCTTGACTGCTAAGAGAAAGGGTGGTGGTTTGAACCCACCCAGAGGTATCCTGGACCAAAGACCTGGTGATTGGCTTCTGAAAGACCATGGGCTTGACCGCCATCTGGAGCACACGTTTACTTAGCCAGACACAGGATTGACCCGAGTCAGAAGTGACTCGGTGCCAACTGGCTTGTTTTGTTGGAGGCAGATGGGTGACAGGGGGCTTAGGCACTCTTCACTCTTCTGGACATCGTGAATGCATAGGCTGTGCCCTCCAGCAGCTCAAGGTTTATTTAGCTAGAGAGAGTTGGAAGCAGACATGATAAGTTCTTTTATTGAGAGAAGGCTGATGGCCATGTGTTGAAAGAATAATTGTGTGTGCGTTGAAGCATATTCTAAAAGTTTACCTTGGTCTTGTGGGACTTTCTCTTGATGATTACCATTGTCCTAACTCCATCGTGGTCAATTTCCTCTACATGAGCCCTAAAGTCTAAACAGCCCCTAGGTGTGTGTGTCCTTGATTTGACTTCCAAGGGTCATAGTGTGGGGAGGACTTTCCCAGGAAGAGATGCCCCTCCTTGTATTTATGATTTTATGTCAACTTCTTTGGAATCACAGTTCCTAGAAACTAGAAATAGACTTTTTTCTTTCTTAGCATATTGTATATTAGGTCCACAACGTTTCATTTTCACCTACCATTTTGAGGACTCATTTTGTTCCAAATAGCATATTGCACATTCTATAAAAGGCAATTTTTATTGAGCATACACATGGGAAATGTGTGTTCTCTGTTCCATTGTACATATGTAAAAATCCATGGGATCACTTTTGTGGAGTCCAATACTGGTTTCATTATCAGCAGGTTAATACATTATCTAGGCCATGGATATAAAGTAGATCAGTGGACTGAGTTTCTACTAACATGTAGTCATTGAAAACCAGTTTTCCCAAGGAGTCCCGGAGAAAGAAGTCTTTGCCAATGAAGAGCTCTTGGGCCTTCATGTTATTGTACCTGAAATCCTTTTTTGAATTCCCGCCTGGACAAAGGAACATTGCTTCTTTGTGCTTATGTATTCTAATATGTCTTTTTCATGTTAATGTCCTTCCCCAGAGGACCTCACAGGCTGAGTTGAGTCTTAGAGTCAGGAGCAAATGTACCAACACACAGCTCTTCTCGTGGCACATGCATTCTCTCCAGGTCTTCGTTAGCCTGTGGGGACCCCTCTCATTAACAGCTGTTTACACTGCACAGTGGTCCTCGTTAACCTTGGCAAAACTCTGCAGAAGTGCTCCTTTTCCGGAAGCCTCTGACCCAAAGACAATGTTTTCCCTCCACATGCTGCTTTTCAGTAGTGAACTTGACTCTCTTGTTTTAAGCATTATGTTTATAATCTTATCTTTATAAAGATTATCTTTATAATCTTAATATGATACAAAAAATGAACAGTAACACTATGGGTATATAACCCAGCTGTCACGATTATATATTTATTTAATCATTTTATTGGGGACTTGTACAACTTGTATCACAATCCATACATCAACTGAACCAGGCACGTCTGTACACATGTTGCCCTCATTCTTTTCTAGACGTCTACTTTCTACTGAGCCCTTGGGATCAGCTCCTCTTCCTTTTCCCTGTGCTTTAAATGGATAGAAACTAATACTTTAGGCATGCCATGTTGGGTTGCTAGCCCTCATGGCCTCAATCAATATTTCCCACAGTAGGACGTAGTATATCATCTTTGCAATTTGTCTTGTATCAATTGACCTAGAGCTACTAAAGATGTTGTTGTTAGTACTATTGCAGGAATGTGTGGATAATAGTTGTTGTCTTCACTGTCTTATACTTTTGTGCACCATTCAGTGACTTCTTTGCCAGAGATCATGTTGTGTGGCCCTACCTCTCATTATACATTGCCTTTCCCTTCCTTCGCCCTCCGGACCACGTGTATATTCTTTGGTTAGTGATTTAAGCCATCCCCCAGCTCCAGCACCCCTTTCTGTGGCAGCTAGGTCTGGCAACCATCAAAGAATTATTTCTGTGTGTAAAATGCTTTTTGCTCTTTACAGTAGTAGTCTGATATAATATGTATCCTTCTGTGATTGACTTACTTTACTCAAACTATGTTCTCCGGGTTCCTCCAGGTTATGAGTTGTGTAATGCATTCTTCATTATTATTTATTTTTTGAATGAATATCTATAATCATATCATGCCATGGTATAATCATGTCAAGCAGAATTGTACGATTGCTACCACAGTTTCCCGTCTTTTCCTACAGGGTGGACTCTTTGGCATTGTCTCCCCTTCACCTCACCTTCATCCCTGAGCTCCCCTCCCCCACGCCCTTATGCTACTTGCTGTCTCTCTATGTTCTTCAATCCTGGGTTTCATATCTGGAAACATGGAGAAAACATAGAACACAACTTCAAGAAGGCGACCTTCAATGACATGACACCTCTGAGACACAGCCTAATATAGACAAGCAAAAACCAAACCAAACAATACAAACCCAAAGTCACAGACAGTTTAGGAACCAGATCAAGCCTAGCATGCATCGTAGGGGGGAATCTACTGACAGATTTCACTGTTCGTGTCAGATCCATGCCTTTGATCTTCTATACTCATCTCCCCAAACTCTCGGATTAGTAACCACTTTCATCCCATCCTTCGCAACTGTAGATAGAGGGAGTTCTCCGGGGATTTATTTCCTATGTCATTCCAAAACTGAATCCTGGGCTCCCACTGTCATCCATAGCCTTCTTCTGTACACCGGGTTCTCATAATTTAGACTTTGAAGCTAGTCCCTACTTTGACTTCGATTACATGGTTTACCATCGTTTGGTGACTAATATTGGTGTGCTTCTTCCATGTGGACTTAGTTGACATTTCGCTTAGATGGCTGCTTGTTTGGAAACAAGCCTTTAAGATCCCAGACACTATTTTATCTGCTATCCAGGCACCATCTACATTCTTTGCCACATTTTGCTATAACACCCATGTCTTCTGTGTTTGCTTCCTGAGGGAAAGTATCAGGCAGGGCCATGATGTAAGAACTAATTCTTCTTAAGTTGGAGCTAGGATTGAGTGTGAGCCCCAAACCTATTTCTGGATCTATGGGTTGTTTTCCCCTTCCTTTTAATTTATTACTTGGGGGTTAATAGATATGTCATAGCATTCCATAGTTCAATTTCATCAGACAGAATTATATGATTGCTTCCATAATAAGTTTCCCAACATACTTTTCCTTCCTGGTCTCTTTGATATTGTCTCCCTATTACCACCACACCGCTCCTTGTACTCTGTCCACCCCCACCCCATACCCTTGTTCTATTTGCTGTCCCTGTAGATTCATCAATCCTGGGTTTCATTTACCGAAGAACAGAAAAAACAAATAGCACAATTTCCATAGGGTGACCCCCAATGACATGGCACCTCTGAGATACACCCTAGAATGAACAGGCATATACAAAATGGAACAGAATGTCCATTTCCCATTTGCCAGAATGATACTATTCCATTGTTCATATGTGTCTTACTTTTCTTAGCCATACATTTGAGCATTTTGGTTGTTTCAACCTTTTTTGATTTTGTGAAGAATGCTCCAATGGATATGGCTGTACATATATCTATTAATGTCCTGGTTCTAATTTCTCTCAGATATATGCCAAGTAGAGGGATTTCCGGGTCATATGGGATTTCTCTTTTTAAAAGTTTGAGGACAAATCATACCACAGTTGTACCATTTCACTATCCCATTAGAAGTGTAAGAAAGGGTCAAATTACACTTACTATTTTTTCTGTGTAACCTCAACTATTGAAAACGTGTTGATTAGTGGGGCTAAGTTGTTGCCTTGAGCATAGAAATAAAGACTTTGGCATACGGCTAACCTTTGCTCCTTGAAGGACAGAATCTGGTTGAAGATGGTCAACTCGGAGACACATAGGTGGAAGAAAAGTGGGAAATCAAGGCAAATGCAGATTTACCTTTGCTTTCTTCATCTCCAAAACAATCTCTTCCTAAAAATGGAATTAAATCCTTAGATCTGATGCTCAATCTTCAAGCTGTTTAGGATTGCAGATACATTATAGACACCTCCACCATTCCCCCTCTCTCCGGGAGACACGTATGTCTTCATCCTGTTTCACTATTAGAACTGGACAGAGGATCAGCCACTGGGAACCCAAGAAGTCCAGTCCAGCTAAGCCTTCCACTCTACATCCAAGGGCCAGGTTTACACAGTTGCAAGCCTTCAAAGGACCACTTAATCGGGCCTCCGCATCCCTCCTAGTCAGCTGAAGAAAGAGCGCTGCTCAACTGCTTGGCTGGCAGAGCTGAGTTTATACAGATGGAAGAGCTAGCAGAGACCACAGAACAAATACCAGCAACCAACCCATTTCACACTTCTGAAAAAAGAGGGAAAGGAATGGCGGAGGCTGGCCAAAGCAAACAGGCCCTGGAAAACTTGAAACTGTGGACCAGAAGGTTCAGTGGTTCCTGTTCTTCATGCACTCATTTGGGGGTGTTTGTCTGGCTCCACTGAGCAAGCAGAAGTGTCCTGCATTTACATTTGTTGAGTTGGGCCTTCTACAGGGGAAGGAAAAAAAAGGTGGTGAGTTCCCAATCACTAAACAAGTATTTTTTAAAAACATCATCAGCACAGCTTTCCTGGAGGAGGAGTGTCTGTGTGTGTGTGTAGTTTTTGTAAGGATGCCATTCTTTCCAAAAAACTCAGGATATTGGGATTCTCTCGACTTGTTTGCCTTCCTTACCCCCACCTCCCCTTTTCTTCCAGGAAAGAATTTCTTTTATTTTTTCCTGGAGCATGCTGAAATATAAAATCCTCCGCAGTCAGCTGCCTCATTCAAACACTCTTTAGTTTTAGCTGAAACACTAGGCCGCTCATCAAAAGGAATTGTAAAGTAAATCAGAGTGCTGCTGTTGCTTTGGGGGGGGTGATGTGTCTAGTCCCACCTCACAAGCGCTGAGGACAATATTTGGAAACAAGAATTACAAAGAGGTTTAGCCTCAGTGGCCACGAACCGGCCGGCTGCCATCTCCAGTGTGGCTGCATAGGCTTTATGGACAGTGGTTGGAAGAAACTTTCCAGTGGGCTGGCATGAGAGGATCCTACAGGATGGCTTTGCCCAGATGCTCCATTTTAAAGAGAGAGAAAATGATGTGCATGTGAAGCAGTCCCTTCTCTCATCATCTGAGCTCTGGATGGGTTGGAAAATGGCTGCCAGATACTTTTTGGGGTTAACCAGGTCACCCAACTAGTTTACCAGAATGTGTGGATGTGTGCCTGTGAGGGAAAACTTGCAGCTGTATTTAAAAACATTTCCATCTGTTCATATGTATTTAAAGTGTTTAGCTGAAGGAAGAAGAAAAAAACAACCCACCAAGTATAAAAACAAAAATCAGAAGCTTCATGAAACAGACTGCCTTGATTCAAGTTGAAAACAGCCAGTGACACACAGATCGTTAAACAGTTAGTGGAACTTGGTACGACTGTAGAGGGGACCTGCCTCCTGTCAGTCAGTTTGTTGTTATGTTGGCTTGCTTGTTACTATGATGCTGGAAGCTGCACCCCCAGTATTTCCATTACCGTCAGAGTGACTCCTGGCAGACAAGTTTCATTGATGCTTCTAGCCGTAGGAAGGCTAAGAAGAAAGGCTGGCACCTTCTAAAAATGAGGCACTGAAAAGGCTATGGATCACACAATATTTCATCAGGTATACACTTGCTTACTTTGGACATCAGGAAAAATTGTTTGCTGCAAAAGTTCATCATGTTTGATAAATTTCAAAAAAGGCCCGTGACGGCATGGCCCACCTTGAAGGAAATAGATCGGTGCAGTGATCACCCAATCGAATTAAAATTATCAGCCATCCCGAAGATGGCACAGAAACAGGTGATGTTTTGTTCTGTTGTGCTAGGGGTTGCCATGAGCCACATTTGACTTAACAGCAACTCACAACAACCAATGGAAGGGAGAAGAAAACAGCATGGGGCAAGCAAACAGATAGTTGCCAGGGGTACCTTCTGGGTTGAATGACACCTCAAAGGGCAGAGGCTGGCACATTGAAACGCATGCCTGCCCCTCTGTTCACGAGAAGTGGGAGTGGGCCAAGGAAAAGCCCATTACAGAGAGTACTGTCATCAGGATAACTCTGAATACAAAGAGTTTTGAAAGTAAAGAGATAATAAAAGTCTTCTTGGTGTCTGTAACCAGGGTGCAGAAAGAGTTCAAAGCAGCAAATTCAGATGAAAACATTACTTTCAAAGGTTTAAAACCCCTTCGAGAGAACAAGCGAGCAAAATAAAAGCACATGTCTTGATTTTACTAGGCCAGGATTCAGATTTACTAGGCCAGGATTCAGAGAGTATGTACCAAGGTAGGTTGCGTGTGAACAGTATTTGTGAAAAGTTCAATCTTCTGGTCTTTCCCTCGTGAGGAAGTAAGATATATTTGGGTGTCATTGCTAGAGAAATAATTATAATGCCAAAGTCGAATAGGACAGGCCATCCTTGGCCTAGAATATGCTCTTCTGTTTTCCAAAGGAAACCTTCTTAATTATGTTGACATTTTAGAAAAGCTAGGTCATTTCATACACCTACCTTATCAACATGATGAGATTCCAGGTCGTTTATGCAAAAATAGAAAATGAGTGTTATGCAAAAAACTGAAGATGATCACATCAGACCACAAAGTGGAGGATGACTATTCTTCATAGGACTGCCAAGATTTATCATCCCATGACAGCCAAATTACATCAGTATGTAGCTATTAAACTACTGAGAATCTTGACCCAGCCAAGTTGACACATTAACCTTAACTATCACAGCCAATGTTACTATCACGTACTACCTCAGTGTTTAATACTGCCAGTTATAGTCAATGAGCAACAGAGTGGGATAGTACATTTTTCACGACTGTGGTTAGAGAAAGAGATGATCAGGAAACTAAGATGTACGTGGAGTACCCCCCAAAACCCTGGAAAAAGCTCCACTGGACAGAGCTTTGGTAGTATGCATGTTTCCTGCAAGAGAGCATCGAGCAATTCAATGCTCCCTGTGCACCCAGTGGCAACGCCCAAAGAGGTTCCGCTCAAACCTTGTTTTTTCGGATGGCCAATTTAAGAGAGCAGTGTACAGTGTACAGTGTACAGCTATGAAATTTTGTTTCCTGCTCAGGAAAAATGTCACCGAAACTATTGTGATGTCAAACACAGCTTACTAGGACAGCCCAATGGGAAAAACTCAAGTGTATGAGTAGTTTTCTCATTTCACAAAAGGTGAAATGTGGATTGATGACAAACCTCAGACTGGTCATCCAGCAATTTTCTGAACGGATGAAAATGCAAACAAAATCCATACGCTTGTGCTTGTAGGTCCACAATGAACCATTGAAGAGACAGGGAAGCTGCCTGGACTATCTTGGAGCTTGGTTCAGCAAATTTTAATGGAAGATTTGGCAATGGGAAGGCTCCTGGTGAAATTTGTGCCCTGGGTTCTGACTGACTAGGGAAAAAGTGTTGAGTGGAAACATGCTATGCTTTGAGAGAACAGCTCCGAAGCAACCTAGCCTTTTTTTCCCTCAACATCATTACTGGTGACAAGATGTGCTATTCTTACAACCCTGAAAGCAAGCGTCAATCAAGCCAGTAGAAGATGTCATCATCACCTCACCAAACAAAAGCACGTCAAGAGAAATCACAGATCAAGGCAAGGCTCATTTGTTTTTGTGATGTGAGCGGGTAGCGCATTTGGAGTTCGCTCCACCAGGTCAGACTGTTAATCAAGCTTTCTATTTAGAGGTTCTGAAAAGATTGCGTAACAGTGTGCGACCAAAAGAAGCCTGATTTGTGGCCGAAGGGGGATGAGTTTGGCCACCACAACCATGCACTGGCTCAGGCCCGTCTCAGTGTGCCAGTTTTGGGCAAAAAACAGCATGCTGCTCTGGCCCCATGCACTTTACTCACTTGATCTTGTTCCCTGTGATGTGGGACATGAAAGGACAGCAATTTGATGACCTCGAAGAGGTGAAGAAAAAAGCGAGGGAGGTGCTGTCAGCCATCCATACAGATGAGTCTGAAAACTGTTTCTAGGAAGCTCCTGAATGGCAGTATTGAATGTCATGGAGAGTACTTTGAAGGTGATGTTGTTTTGTGAGAAAGAAAAAAAATTAAATAGCTTTGAAAAAAAATTCCATCTTTTTTTTCTTTTTGAGGCTGGAGCACTGGGCGTCTGCTTTCTCCCTTGGAGCAGTGGGTGTACTTGAACTGCCCACCTTGGGCTAGCAGTCCAATGCTTATCCACATGTACCAGCAGGGCTCTATTTAATAATGCACAGTGAGTGCCAGAGCAAACAGGGTTCAAATCGTTACTCTGCAACTTCCTGCCTATGGCACATTAGCCTCTGTAAACTTTAGTTATGGAGCCTAATGGTGCCATGTTCACTGTTGAACTGCTACCCACAAGTTTGGTGGTTCAAACCCACCAGCTGTTTTATAGGAGAAAGATGAGACTATCTGCTCCCAGCAAGATTTATAGTCTCAGAAACCCTACAGGAACCGTTTTACTGAGGCCAGAGGGTTGCTATGAGTTAAAATCAACGGAAGAGCAGTAAGTAAATGTGGTGGTTACATAATCTAGTGTCATTTTGAGGATTAAGAGTGTAGGGTGTAGGGGTGGAGTCCAGCCAGTCAATCAGGTGATAGCCAGTGAGACCTCTGGGTGGGCATGGCCTTCTCCTGAGGATTCATAAAACTCCAGTACTCCTCCCTGGAGGCTGGAGACATTCTCTCAACTCACTCCCTGAGAGACGCTCTACTGACAAGACACATCGCGCTATGCTGATAGAGCCCGTGCTCTGGGAGCTGGAGGAACCACGTGGAGACCCCTGCTAGCACTGAGCTGCTTCCACCACCACTGAATCCATAAGGCCTTCTACCCACTGGTCTGTGATCGTCCTGCATTCAGCATCATTGCATGTGTTTCATGTGTCTGAAGAGGACTTTATAGATTAGTATCGGACATATGGGTTAATATCGGACTTATGGACTTGATCTGGACTGGGCTGGGATGTTTTCTCAATATTCAATTGCTCTTGTATATAAAGCTCTTTCTTGTACCCAAGTGAATGCCTATGGATTTGTTTCTCTAGTCTACCTGGACTAACACAGTAAGCTTTGATTTCTTCTGTCCTTAAATAGAGAGATGCACCTCATGGAGTTGTTATGAGAATCAACTAACTGTACATGTCAACTGGGTAGAGAATTGCCTGGTGTATATGAATACTTGGTAAACTATTTTTGGTTGCTCTTCATTGGCAGTTTCTATCTATTTGTGGTAACAGAACTATAGTTTTGTTCCATCAGGCCTAAGAGGTGGACCAGAGATTTGTCAAAATCAAATACCAAAGACTTGTTCCCCTTTGCAGGAATAGGTCTGCCATATGACTCAGTTTTGGCCAGTGAACTGTAAGAGGATTTCTGCTGATCACGTTTGAAATGCTGTGACATGAGGATGTGATCACTTGGAGCTCTTTCCAGTGGTGGTTGGCCAAGCAAGCTATGAAAAGGGCTGAGGTGAAAGGGAATATAACATTATCCTGGTGGGACTGCGTTAGAATTCCAACCTTGGAATTCTAAATCTCCAGATTCATTATGTCAGCTCTAAGCAACCTGCTGCCTGTAAAACTTAACTACACATACTGTGCATGTGTAGATTTGTGAACTTATAAATTTACATGTACACAACATGCCTGTGAGGCACCATTAAGTCAGTTCCAACACATAGCAACCCTATGTACGATACAATGAAATGTTGCTTATTCCTGAATCACCCCACACTTGTTATGTTTGAGCCCATTGTGGGAGCCGCTGTGTCAATCCATCTCATTGGGTATCTTCTTCTTTTTCCCTGGCCCTCTGGTTTACCAAGCATGATGCCCTTCTCCAGGGTCTGGTCCCTCCTGAAATGTATGTGAGACAAAGCCTGCTATCTTTGTTCCTAGGAAACAGTCTGCCTATCCCTCTTCCGAGACGGATGTGTTGGGTTGGTTCTTTAGGCCGTCCAGGACGTTCCATAGTCCTTGCCAGCGCCGTCATTCACATGCATTCGTCTCCTCCAGTCTCCTTCAGTCCCTATCCAGCTTTCACATGCCACCGAAAACACCAGACGGGGGCCCAGTCTTCAGAGTAACATCTTTGGTCTTATACCCTTTGACGAGGTCTTGTGCAACACGTTTTGCCAATGCAATAAGTCGTTTGATTTTGCTGAGTCTTGCTTCCAAAGGCATTGATTATGGATCCAAGCAGAATGATACCATCGACAATTTCGATCTTGTCTCAGTTTCACATGATGTTGTCTCTTGGTCTAGTTCTAAGGAGTTTTGTTTTCTTTCCATTGAGTAGAAATCCATGCTGAAGATTGCAGTCTTTGACCTTCATCAGTGAGTTCCTAAAGTCCTCCTCACCTTCAGGTTGTGGAAGCAAGGTGGTGCCATCTGCATATCCCAGGTTCATGATCATTCTACCAATTGTACTGCTGCCTTCTTCTCCTTATAGTCCAGCTTCCTGAGTTGTTTGCTCAACACACAGAGTGCATGTATATGGAGATAGCATAGAAACCTGACACACGCCTTCCCTGATGTTCAAGTGCAAAATATCTGATGCTTATCTGATAAAATGACTGTGTGGATAGACTGTGTATACACAAAATTCTAATTTTTTGTTTTATTGGTGCTCCTGTTGTCTGCCCTCTGGTTGGTTTTCTTTTCTTTCTTTTTTTAAAGTTTTATTGGGATATATTCCACATCACATACATTTCCATGGTTCAGTCATACTAATGAGAGTCAAAAAGTCATCCGACAATCAACCTCAGAGCATTTACTTCCTTCTTGTGAGAAGACAGAATGCCTCATGAATTTGTCTGTCATCCTTGTACAAAGGTCATGCTAACATTCTTTTTATCATTCCAATTTTAGTGTAGGTGCTGCATTCTCTATGGAAGCAGATCACCAGACTGAAACTGCCGATCTTTTAGTGAATGCTTGAAAATGCTTAACCATTGCTATACCCTGGTAACTTAGATAAATGTTTGTAATAACCTATATGGTCCTTTTAATTTTAAATGTTTACATTTTCTTTTCAAACAATTCATATGTATAAAAACATACAGAAAATTACTTAACAGTCACCTATGTCCTTATCAATATTGAACAGATAACAATATTGCGCACCATTTGTTTCAGAACATACTTTAATGATCTATTATGTATGTATTTATATATGTATTCATAAAGCTTTGTATCTAGATATCTGTGTGTGTGTTTGTATTATGTATGTATATCTATCTATCATCTATCTAACTATCTATAGCTAAAGGGTTCCACTCACACAACATTCAAGCACTCGATAGCTAACTAAAAGGTTGGCAGCTCAACCTCACCCCATGGCTCCATGGAGATAATATCTAGCAATCTGATCTCATCAAGAATACAGCCCAGGGAAGCCTACGGGACAATTCTATTCTAGATCATAGAGTCTCTATGAGTTTCAAGGGACTGGACAATAGACAACGTCTATTTAGCAATCTAGCAATCTATTTATCTATCTGTCCATCTGCCTTTCTATCGATCAAATGCAGACAGTACAGATTAAAGTAACATATTCAAACCCATCATTTCCATTGGGTAGACTATTGTGATGTAGGACATGTTTGTTTAATTCTACCTTGTATACACATCGCTAAAAATGTTTTTCTTTAAATGTTTTAAATTTTTTATCCAATACTGTACCTATCAATGTGAAATTTAATTTTTCAATACTGGAGTTGGTCATTTATCCAAGTAAATAATTTCTAGCTTATTTCTAGGAACCCCTTTAGAATATTCAATTTATATGAGAACAAGGCAAAAATTCAGGCAATATATCAATTTCCTTTACTTAGTAACATGTAGGTTTTGACACACTTCATTTTGTCCTTTTTCCCCTCATTGATTTGTTGGAGCTTCTCACAGATTTTGATTTTTACTCTCTTTTTTCAGATAAGTGGTTTGCAAGTATCTACTCTTAGCCTTGTAGCACGTCTTTATGGTAACTTTTCTTTTACAGATTTTTTTCTTATAATTATTGGTCTTTTGGATTGAACAATCTAGGCTTGAGAATTTCTTCCCTAACCTAATTTTGGGGGGAAACAAAGTGTTTAAAAACCTTTTATTCTAAAGCTGTTTTTCCCACTTGTATATATTTAAATTCTGTAGGATTTATTTTTGTATAAATTCAAAACGAGGAGCCTAGCTTTTATACCCTCTATGTGAGTAGTCAGACATGTCAGCACCATTATGAGAGGGGCATCTTCCACTGTGGATTTGCACTGCTCTTTATCGCACACTAAACCTTACATGCTCAGGGATCTAGGTGGTAAACACTGTGTTGTTTGACAAGCATTCCTGGTCTCCCCACCTTCTGGACATGTCGTAAGATACACTTGTTGGCTACTTGTACTTGAGAGAAGGTGACAAGCACCGTTTCTTGCCAGTGGGACTCCCTCCAGAGATTTCTTTCCCTCTCTGATGGTGAGAGATGTGACTCCACTATTAATTCTAAATACCTAAATGAATAAAAAGAGCAAGGTACCTCTCAAAGCCTGTGATGTACATGTAGCAAGAAGAAGAAATAGACTTTTGTTATTTTATACTGTGCTCTGGGTGCTGTTAGTTAATATGGCGTGAACAATGCTCTCCTGACAGATAAGAAAAATGGCACTCCAAATGGAAACGACATCAACAACCACCAAACATGGTCTTGGCTAGAGGGTGGAGCGGCAGGTGGTAGGCAGTAGGCAATGAATAAGTTGTTATATAAGCTGGAGAGAGGTTGATTAATGTTATCCAGTTGTCACACATTTGATATGAGTGAGGCTAGCAATAACTTACCATGCAGAAATATACTTAATGGAATTCTAGCTGTAGTGGAAGCAGTTGGGCAACAGAATATGGTTAAACCTATTGATTAATAATAGCCTTATTGAATAAGATACTATAAGAAAGAGATGGGCTCACAGGAATTGCCTGGTATGCAAAGAACTGTGACAGAAAACCCATAGAGATTATTTGGGGGTGGGGGGGAGTCTGAGAAGATTGAAAAAAAAATCCAATTAGAATTTAGATTTTATGCAAGACTTTGACCCTAGTACTAGGACGTGCTTTCAACAGAATAAGATGATTCCACTAAAGAGACTAAGGGTGGAACTTTTCAACTGAAGACCAGTAGGCTTGTCTTCAATTAAATATAAGAAGAGAGGAAGAAGAGGAGAAAGAGAATGGTGAATGAAGGGGAAGAAAAGGGTAAGTTCTCAAGAAGAGGTTCACCTGAGGAAAGTAAAGGGGAATTAAAAAAACGAATGGCAATGCTGGTCTTCACATCTCTCTTTTATGATGAAACACTGAGGTTCTCATAAGAAATGACTGTCTCAAAAGTCACGCAACTCTGATACTAGCGACCGTTTTGAACTCAGGCCCTTCTTCCTCCCGCCTACTGTTGACTGTCTTCTGCATCATGTAACCACCTGCTGCATTTGACCTCTGTCTCACAGGACCATTCATCTTAAGGAACTTTTGAATTTTAGCTTCTGGGAATCAGTCTGAGCCCTTTACTCCACATAAAAACTGTGGCCATTAAACTTGATCTTTTTTGTTAATCTATTGCTGCTTCATCTGACTAGAAAGAATCCCCTTTCTCCTCTAATACTAATTATTGCATGTTAATTAGTTCTCTTACACTTTCCTTCCGATTCAGTTCTCTCCCACAATGGGAATATATATGAGGAATTCGCTGGATAATTAAGAAACAGACTTGGAAATGATTAGCTGGATGGAAAGAACAGAATCCCCTCCTTCATTTTCTGCCTCCCTCCCTCTCATCCTCTCTCCCCCTCCCCTTCCTTCCTTCCTATATTTCTATGTTGTTTTTTCCCAGTTAGTTTAAGATTTTTCACATTTTATTGAGGAGTGACTAAGTGAACGCAATGCGACTTGCTAATACTGGGGATCTGATGAAAAAAAAATGTGATCCCTTACTATTTGCCAAGACCTATGGTCCAGAATTCAATAATGAACATGGGCTGGAGCTTTGCTTCCAGGTTCATTACCTCAGGACTACGTTACATGTCTGCCGAAGACAATGAAGAGCAAGAGACTGAATCGTTGACAGAACCTTCTAGGGGAGCTGAACCAGCCTACAGCTCTCATGTTTTCTAGACCTGAATACAGAACTTTTTCCCTAAAGAAGGGCGTGAATGATCACTCCAGGTCTCCTCATTATTTCTGAGTAGCAATGACACTTTGGACCGAATTGACCTAATTCCTGGGACTCCATTCCACCAGAACCTTCCAGAACTCCACCTCCCTCGTCCAAGTCCCAGACTACACAGAAACATCACAACTGAGGGGTAACCCTGCCGGCTAGAGGAATCTGCCCATCAGCATGCCTGATGGTGGAGAGCCAGAATATTTGACCCAAGAAATAGACTCACCCAAGTCCTTAAAGATGCATACACATTTTAAACATTTTTCCAAGAACCGGTCAGAGCCAAACTGATTGAATGACTAAGTGAAAATTGCATTTCTTCAAATGGCTTATTGGAACTGACTGAAACAGTATCTTGTCCCTCCCCGCCCCCCTCCCCTCCACCAAACCCACTCCTGGCTCAGTTTGGGTGCCTTTCAGGGCGAGTTGTTTGTGGTGATTCCATTGGTTGACAACAGCAGCATGTAGCTGTGTGTAGTCCTTGGGTTAGGGCGCTGTTTCTTTCATTTCCAGCAGAAACCCTGTCCTTGGGACATTCCACCCCATGAACTCTGCACTGTGGTTGCATAGTGACATCTCAGGGTAATAAGTGTGATGTGCAAGTGACCTCACCACGTATGATGCTATCTTTGATGTGAAACTATCCGCTCCCAGGGCACTTTCCTTTCCCTTTAAACAGGACACATGACTGCCTCCCTGTAGGGCACACGGACTCCCATTGCCGCAAGAGAAATTTCAGAGGAGAGAGAAGAAAAATGTGTGAGAGTGTCCGTTCTTAGAAGGACAGAGTTCTAGAAACATATCAAGGGCAGGAGAACAGGACCAGACAAGGTTATTTGCACATCTTGGGCAGCGGGGTCACCCATTAATATAGTATCACCAGGGGAGAAAAGATGGACTTAGTTATTTATTTAAAATAACAAATAGAAAAATATGAGGAAACTGAGATAGTAAAATTATACGTGGCTCCTTAAACGTCTTGTGGCTTCATCGGCAGCTGGATCCGATTGCTTTTGTCCAAGGATCACTTGTTAGGAAATCTTAGACGTTGTCGGGAGTCTTCCTAGAAAAGTGGTGACCTTTTCCTGAAAGAAAAAGTAAGACGGTAATGGTTATATATATGTGTGTATTGGCTGTGGAGTCGATTGGGGGGGTGGGGGGAGGAGCCCAGAAGTGAAGGGCTCTTTAGGGTTTTCAAGGCTAACCTTTCAGAATCAGGTCGCCAGACTTGTCCTCTGAGAGCCCTCTGGATGGGGCACGCAGGCGACCTTTGGCTGAGTAATCTAATGTGTAACGGTTTCACCATCTACAAACCCAAACCAAAGTCGCTGCCTGCCAGCGAGTGCATCCTCACTCACAGCTAGCTACCCAATATCTGGTTTCTGAGGCTCATGATCTTCAGGAAGCAACCAGCCTCATCTTGGTCCTGCAGGGCAGCGGGTGGGTTTGAACCACCAACCTTCCGTTAGCAGTTCAATACTTACCCCGCATGACACAGGCACTCTCTCAGAATTGAAATGTGCTTCCAAGCTAAGAGTATGGACGATAGCTGCGCTTGGAAGACTCATGACACCCTAGACAGGGAGCCCCATCTGGGAACATCCAGATAAATATATGGTAACGACTTAGTTTGGTTTGGTTACATTTTAGTCAGATTTGGGGATGCACAGTGAATTCAGCGCCCCCTTAAGTCTAGCGCCCCTAGCGACAGGCAGCCCTTGGAATCCGCTCCTTAGTCCACAAGAGTGTGGGAGAGGGCTGCTTTCACAGAGCCTGAAACAGAGGAGCTAGATTTCTCCCTCTTGGAGCCCACACTCACTTCCTTGTAACTCGGGTCCCTTTGTGCCCTTGTTCCCTCTGGAAGAGTGCGTAGCAAGCCTCTGTTCCCCCAGCAACCTTTCCACTCTTTGAATGCAGAGCTCAAGGGCTCTGGGGGTTGTTTTTCACTTGCGTTTCTTGTGTCTCAGGTTGAACACGGCATTCCTTGGACTATTTCTGACACGGCATGTTGGCAGGAGGAAAGCTGGCTGGAGGAAAAATCAGAACGAAGCTGTCCGAGTAAATACTCCACGTACGTTTCAGTCGATGGCAACTCTCGCGCTGACCTCCAAGCCAAACATTCTGATGGGCCAGAAATATGTTTGCCCACATGAATCGAGAACGCTTCTCCCTCCGTTGGCTCTCGTAGAAAGCTAGCTTTTCTTTTTTTATCACTTGTTAGAGTGATTAAGAGTTTTAGAATGTTAGTTCCTCATGCTTTTTCCTTTAAGATGCATTTGGGATCTTTGTCATATTTAGCCCAGCTCTGCCAAGGTTGGTCATTCTGTTTTATGTTGTTCTTGACTGAAATACAATAAACAACTACCGTGAAGAGAGCTTTCAAATTTCTGAAACTGTGGAACCAGTACCACACCGACCAGCTAAACAGACTTCAAATCAGTCCCACATTAAGATTTCTTTCTCTCCCAGTAGAATTTTTGGAATAAAGTTCAAGGGTGTAAGATGTAGCATGTTGCAACCCCTACTACCTGTAATAATGGCACTGAGACAGACCAGGTGAGGAATGAATACAAATACAAATACAAGGCTTTGTCTTGTAATTATTATTGTAATTCTTGGAAATGTACTCTTCTGTTCATGAGGAATAGAATTGTTATAATTTTATTGCTTACAATAGCAATAGCAACAAAAATAGCTATAATGCTCCTGATTTTATTATAGTGAGTTTAGTACATGCATTCAGTCATTGTTGCTTTATGATAGGTTCTTTTTAACAAACCATGTTGAAAATCATCTTTGCAGTTTCCTATGAGATTTGATGAAGAAGTGTTGGCACTTTTATTGTTGAAACTATGTATATGCTCTATCACTCATCTGTCACTGTTTCCTGTTGTGGAGGTTCTTGTGTTACTGTGAGGCTGGAAGCTGTGCCACTAATACTTCAAATACCAGTGGGATCGCCCATGGTGGATACGTTTCAATAGAACTCCCAGGCTTAGGCAGACTAGGAAGAAGAATGTGTCAATCTATTTCTTAAAATACTGGCCAGAAAAAGTCTTCCACATAGCAGGAGTATGTTTTCTGCTGCAGAGCTGGGTGATGAGTCCCTCAAGTGGAAAGGCACACTCAAAATAGGACTGGGGAACAACTGCCTCCTCAACGCGGAGTCGACCTTAATAACATGGATGAAGTAAAGCATTCTGGACCTCTGTTTGCCTTTATGGCACAACTCAAAATGACAAGACACACCTACAAACTGTCGTTGATATTCAGAACATGGAATTTATGAAGTATGAATTTAGAAATTTGGGAGTCATAGAAATTGAACTGGGAGATAAAGATCAGTATCCTAGCCATTTGTAAGCTGAAATTCACGGACGCTCACCATTTGGAATGAGACCATCATCTCTCCTATGCCTGAAGTGACAAATTTAAGAAGAATATTATTGTATTCATTGTCAAAAAGAACATTTCAAGATCTATTCTGAAGCACAACACCGTCAGTGATAGAATAAAATCCGCATGGTCTACATGGAAAGCAGCTAACACAACTGTGATTCAAATAGACACACCAGCCACCGATGCTAATTGTGAGCAAATTGAAGACTTTCGCCAACTTCTGGAGTCTGAAATTGATCAAACATGTAATCAAAGTACATTGATAATTGCTGGTGGTTGGAATGTAAACATTGGGACCAGCATTGGAAAATATGGATGGATAATAGAAACGGACACCAGCAGTCTTTTAAACCACATACATGGCAGCTATACACATAGACCTCCCTAGATGGAATACATTGGGACTAAATTGACAACATAAGTAGAAAAAGATAATTAAAAAAAGCTTATACATGATCAGTCAGAACAAGACCTGGGGCAAATGTGGACCAGGTCATCAATTGTTCACATAAAAATTCACATTGAAGAAAATAAAACAAATCTATAAGAGCCCAGGTACAATCTTTAGTGTATCGTTCATCAATTTAAAGACTATGTCAAGAACAGATCTGACACCATAAACACTAATGAGAGAAGACCAGAGGAGTTGAGATGACAATCAGGATCTGATTCATGAAGAAAACAAAATGTTGTTTAAAAGACAAGGTGGGGGAGGAGACCAAAATATGTGACAAGAGATTTTGAATCCTGCTCTTGAATGTGGAATAGCTAAAGCAAACGGGGGACATGATGAAGTAAAAGAACTGAACAGAAGATTTCCCAAGACACCTTGAGAACAGAAAGTATTATAATGAAATATGCGAAGATCTGGAGTTCAAAAGCTCAAAAAAGGAGAACAAGCTAGGTATTTCCTCAAGCTGGGAATCAAAGAAATAATTCAAACCTTGAGTTGCAGTGTTAAAGGATGCTATGGCAAACTATTTAATGATACAGGAAGTATCAACCAAAGGTGAAGGAATACCAAAAATATATCTATTTTAAACTGGTTGGCTAAATGCAACTATTACAGGAGGTCACATATGATCAAGAACAGATGGCATCCAAGGAAGAAGCCTAGCTGCTCTGGAGGCATTGGTGAAAGCAAGCCTCCAGGAATTGACAAAATACCAACAAACAAATGTAATGCTGGAAAGTCCCGCTCCTCTATGCCAAGACATTTAGGAGCTAGCAACCTGGTCAAGTAATTGAAAGAGATCCATGCCCCATCCATTCCAAAGAAAAGTGATCCTACACATTGTGGACATAATGGTACAATATCGTTATTATCACACATAAGTAAAGCTTGGCTGAATATAATTAAGAAATGTTTGTAGTAGTACATCGATGGGAAGCTACCAGAAGTTCAAGCCAACAAAGTGACATATATATATAAAGCTAAGTACACACACACACATCCACACGCATGTGTTTGTCTTTAATATCATATGCCTCATAACAATATATATTAAGGAATATCAACAATATGATGCCTAAAAAACAACATAAATCAGAATTATAAAAAATCAGAAATGATGTGAAAAAACGGAAAAAATAGAAATTATATATAAAAATAAAAGAATCATCATTTCATAGTAAAAGAATGAATTACAAGTCATACAAAAGCAAATAAGCACAACATGTACAATTCTCAGAGGAAAACATAGCAGAAAATATGTTTAAATATCAAAAATAATGTTTTTAAAGCAACTATAGCTATATAGCCAAAGAAGATCCAACCAATATATAATAGCAATACCTGAAAAGGAACACTGAAGCAAAGAGAACAACTGTCACAACAGTTGTGTTGTGGTTGACTAGAGAAACAAATCCAGGGAGACACATGTATGTATAAGAAAGAGCTTTATATACAAGAGCAATTGGATACTGAGAAAGCATCCCTGCTTAGTCCAGATCAAGACCATAAGTCTGATTTTAGCCCACATGTCTGATACCAATCCATAAAGTCCTCTTCAGACTCACAAAACACATGCAATGATGCCAAATGCAGGAAGATCACAGGCCTGTGGGTGGGAAGTCTTGTGGGTCCAGTGGCAGTGGAAACATCTCAGTGCTGGCAGGGGTCTCCACTTGGCTCCTCCAGCTCAGGGCACCAGCATAGCTCTAAGTGTCTTGTCAGCTTCAATGTCTCCCAGGGAGTAAGTCTGCATCCTGCCTCCATCAAGCTATTTATCTCCTTAGTGCCTCCAAATGAGGTCATCAAGCTACGACCTGATTGACAGGCTAGACCCCTTTACTCTTAATCCTCTCAAATTGACAATAGATTACATATCTACAACAGTTAAGGACAACTTTCCTAGAATTATATATATGTGTATATATAATTTCCTAAAAGTATGTATGTACATATATATTTGAAACTACATTTTAAAAAAAGACATCCAGTTGTTCCAGCACCATTAGTTGAAGGACTTTTCTTTCTCCATCAAATGGATTTGGAATCTACCTTAAAAATCAATGAGTCATATTGATATATGGATTTATTTCTGAATTCTCAATTCTGTTTCGTAGGCCTAAATCTCTATTATCATGCCAGTTTTGATTTGAACACTATAGCTTTATACTATGTTTTGAAATTGGAATTGTGAGTCAGAAAACTTTGTTCTTCTTTTGTAAGAGTGTTTGGCTATTTGGAGTCCCTTGCTATTCCATATAAATTTAAAGATCGGATTTTCTATTTCTGCACACACAAAAAGAAAAGCCATTGGAAACTTTATAGGGATTGTATTGTATCTGTTGACCACGTAGTGTGGTATTGACATCTTAGCACTGTGCTAACCAAACTCAATACTATCAAGTCTATTCTGACTCACAGTGACCCGATCTAAATATTCCAAAATGAACATGTGTCTCTTTCCATTTTTTTAGGTTTCCTTTCCTTTATTATATTAATGTTTTGTCATGTTCATTGTAAATTCATTTTCATACCCTTGGTTGAATTTATTCCTAGATGTTTATTCTTTGAGATGTTGTTGGAAATAGAATCTTAAAAAATTTCCTTTTCAAATTGTTCATTACTGGTTATAGGATCACAACTGATTTTTTGTGGGTTGATCATGTACCCTAGCTTTACTGAATGAATGTATTAGCTTTATTTGTTTTATATAGATTCTTTTAGAGTTTATCTACAAATAGAAATAGTCCTTTATAATTTATTTTTTCATGCCTAATTGTTGAACACCCATGATAAAAGTAAACATTCCCCCCCCAATTTTAAAAAGAAAAAAAAAAGTTTGCCAGCATTGAATATAATGTTATCTTTGAGTTTGGGATTGCTGTTGTCATTTTGTTGGTTTTATGTGATCATACAAGAAGGAAAAGTAAAATTGAAGCTGACTTAAATTAATCTGTGACATCGGTTTAAAAACCAACAAAAAGTAGAGTTTAGGTCTGATGGGGAAAGAAGCTGGGGGTGGTTTAAGGCGGTGACTCTTCTCATTGTTTTAATTTGTTGTTTTCATTTTCCCTTTTAGTTGTAGAATATAAAACATACTAAAAGAACAAACTAGATGTAGTTGCATAGCCCATTTCATCGAAACCGTGAGAGCAGCCCAGGACAC
>NW_022109491.1:16709788-16711150 GCF_000313985.2 Echinops telfairi | reverse complement strand
ATATATATATATATACACAGTATCTTTATTTCCATACCTGTCCACATATATTTTTGCAGAGAAACAGAACTATTAAGGGATATATGTATATGTGTTTCTCTGGAAAACCTTAATAGTCTTATTTCTCTAGAAAACATTGACTGTTAATACAATCAATACAAATGTCAAATTGGACTAAAGGATATTCCATCTCCTGCTGTGATCAGTTGAAGTCTGTACTCCTCCTTGCTTTTTAAGGGTACATAAGACTGACTACCTTGTGTACTCATGCATACATACTAGTGTATACAGTTTATCTAGTCCTTCATGGATGGGGTTTGGCTATTTCCATCTTTTTGTTATCACAGAAATTGCTGCAATTAACATGAGTGTGCATACGTCTGCTGTGTTCTTGACTCCTTTGGGGCATATACCAAATAGAGAGATTGTAGGATCATAAGGTATTTCATTTGTTTGAACCACCATTTTGTTTACCTGTTGTTGTTTTTATGTGTCATTGAGCGGGTTTCAACCCACAGTGGCCCTATATATTACAGAAGGAAACACCAGCCGGTCCTGTGCCAGCCTCATAATTGTTTCCACTTTGGAGCCCATTGTTGCACTCATTGTATCAATTCATCTTGGCAAGGGCCTCTCTCTTTTGTGCTGAGCCTCGACTTCACCAAGCATAGTGTCCTTCTCAAGAGACTGGTCTCTCTTGACAATATGGTCAAAGTATGTAAGACAAAGTCTTCCCATTTTTGCCTCAAAGAGCATTCTGACTGTACTTCTTCCAAGATTAATTTGTTTCTTCTTTTGGCAGTCCACTGTACTTTCAAAGTCTTCGCCAGCACCGTATTGGTGGCACAATGCTGCCATCCCACCAGGGCATATGAGCGTCGAATCTTTCCACATATGCTCCAGAATTTATTAGTTTCCTTTTTGTTTCAGTTTCTAAAATGTTGCTAAGAATGTTCTGTGAGGTAGTATCTCATTGGTTTAATTTGCATTTCTTTTATGGATGACAAAGACGAGCATTTCTTCATATGATTGTTGGCTGCCTATATACCATCTTCAGTAAAACATCTGTTCATGTCATGTTCCCACTTTTTGACTGGGTTATTTGTATTTTTCTAAATAAGGTACTGCAGTTTTCTGTTGATTTTTGAGATTAGCTGTTTATCTGATTTAGCTATTTATCATTGCCAAATAGTGTTCCCACTCTGCGGGAGCACTTTTACTCTTTTGATGAAGTTTTTTTAATCCACATAAATGTCATATTTTTAAAAGGTCCCAGGGTCTCTATTTTGTCTTCTGCAGTGTGAGTGTTTTTTATTATGTTTGGTAGGGTCTTTACTTCTTGTATTACTGCCAGTAAGTTTG
>NW_022109491.1:16692840-16708176 GCF_000313985.2 Echinops telfairi | reverse complement strand
TAAACTGGGGAAGTAAAATAAAGCACAGGAAGAGCCAAGCTCAAAAAGAAGAACGGAGAGCATCCCCATGTGCAACACAAGTGAGAATCCACCGATGCCAAAGCAATGATCTGGAAGAGGTATAGTGCTGGCCCTTGGGGATTAAATGGGACTTTAGTCCTAGAGCCGGAGTGCTGAGGACCTAATGTTCACATACGGACAGTGCAGATCTAAATCTCAACTTGCCCCATAAATTGAAAAACATTGATAAGCCCCAAAAGAAGTTGTGTATGTCTAGCACTTTGAATCAAGAGAAGGAAAAGTCATTTGCCAAAAGTAAAAATTCTGGACCTGCACTATAATTACTTGTGTGGTTCAACTTTAAACTAGTTAAGTGGTACAATAACAGGAAGTCTAGAAATTAACCTGAAAATTAGCTCAAGTTTGTGGAAACCCCTGAGATTGCTACATATTGGGGATCCTTGGCACAAATAATTAAATCGTGACCCTTTTACAGCAGCAAGATATGCAAATCTTCCAAAGAGCAAGTAATCCTTCCTGAAGATGAACTCTCTGTGAAAAAGCTCAAACCACATCATCATTTCCAAAACATTGTCTACTTGAGACCTTGGTATAAGCTCCTCTTTTTCCCCCTCTGTCCCCAACCCTCCCATCCTTGTGAATCCTTGATCAATTATATATTGTTATTATTCTTTCATATCTTACACTGTCCATTGTCTCCTTTCATGCACATGCCTGTTATTCATCCCCTTTGGGGGGGGGCTATATATCCAACCTTGTGATGGGTTCCCCCTTTTTCCCTCTTCCCCTCCGTGACCGTCCCCCTACCCTCATGATATTGCTACTCCCACTACTGTTCCTGAGGGGTTTATCTGTCCTGAATTTCATGTGTTGAGAGCTCTTATCTGTACAAATGTGTGTGCTCCAGTCTAGCCAGATTTGTAAGGTAGAACTGGGTCATGGTAGTGGGGGAGGAAGCATTCAGGAACTAGAGAAATTATGTGTGTTTGGGTGGTGGTATACTGCACGCTGGTTGAACCATCCCTTTCTTATAACTCCTCTGTAGGGGGATATACAATTGTCTACAAATGGGCTTTGGGTCTCCACTCCAAGCCCCCTCCATCTTTTGATACCCAATACTTGATCCCATCGACACCTCATGATCACACAGGCTGGTGTGCTTCTTCTATGTGGGCTTATTTTCTTCCCTTTTAGACAGTTGTTTGTTTAACTTCAAGCCTTTAAGAGCCCAGACACTATTTCTTTTGATAGTCGGACACCATCCTCTCTCTTTACCATATTTGCACCCATTTTGTCTTCAGCAATCATGTCAGGAAGGTGAGTATCAAAGAGTGCCTGGTTATAAGAACAAAGTGTTCTTATGTTTAGGGAGGGAGGCCTTGAGTTGAGGCCCAAAGTCCATCTGCTATTTTAATACTTAACATATAAATATTTGTACTTTGGCCTCAATCCCTATCATTGTAAATTAATATATTTGCATATATACATGCCTGTAGCTTTATCTCTGTAAATAGCTTTTGCTTCCTATTTTTTCCTGGACTTCTTTTTTAATAAAAGTACATGGAATATGTACATGAGGTTATTTTAGAGATGACTACTGCCAATCTTATAAAACATCATTAAACTATACATTATACAGTCTGTTGTGTCATGAAAAAAAACCTTTCAAAATATGGAAAACAGCCCTCAAATACTTTTATAAAACAGATTATGTCAAAAAACAAAACAAAAAAAAAAAAAAACAGATTATGTCAAAACCAAAAGTGGGAAAGGAAAATACAAAAAATAATTATAATGAAACTATTTATAATAAGAACTCAAAATTGCTGTGGTCCAGACACTTTCCAAAACAATTTTTATACACACACACCAACATACACCTATATATGTACAAGTAAAATCTTGCTGAAGATCATCTAACAATGGCTGCAGCAGTCCATTGACATGGACCTGCCAAAGGTCCAGGCTGGATTCAAAAGAGAACTTGGAATAAGGAACGTCAGTAACAAATGGAATCTGATTGAAAGCAAAGGATACTGGAAAGATGTCTACTTGTGTTTTATTGACTATTGCAAAGCTTTTGACTAGGTGGATCATAACAAACTGGATAGCCTTGAGAAGAATGGGAAATTCAGAGCACTTCGTTGTGCACATGAGGAAGTTGTACATGGATCAAGAGGCAGTTGTGTGATGCAAACAAAGGAACTGCGGGGCTGAAACCCAGGCAGTGTGTGTCAGATTTGTATCCTCTCCCCATATTATTCCATCTGTATGCTAAGTGAATCATCAGGGAAGCTGTATTAGTTGCTGAAGAAGGTCGCATTAGGATGGGAGGAAGGCTTATTAACAACCTGAGATATGCAGATAACACAACTTTGCTTGCTGAAAGTGCAGAGGATTTAGGCACTTGCTGATAAAGATCAAAGATTGCAGTCTTCAGTGTGGATTCTATCTCATTGTAATAAGACCAAAATTCTCACATCTGGACCAATAGGTAACATCAGGGTAAATGAAGAAAAGGGGGAAGTTGTCAAGGATTTTGTCTTGTTTGGATCCACAATCAATGCTTGTGGAAGCACCAGTCAAGAGATCCAAAGATAAGTTGCATTAGGTAAACCTGCTGTACAAGACCTCTTTAGAGTATTGAAAGCCAGGAGGTTACTTGGAAGACTCTAGGCACACCTGATCTAGGCTATGGTATTTTCCACTGTCTCATATGCATGAGGAAGTTGGACATTGAATAAGGAAGGCAAAAGATGAATTGATGCATTTCAATTGTGGTGCTGACGAAGAAACTTGGGGGGAAAAAGACAAGAAAGAAAGCTGAAAGTACTGCGGATTGCAAAAAGACAAACTGATCTGTCTTGGGAGAAGTACAGCAAGAGCCCTCATGAGAGGCAAGGATGGTATGACCTACATACCTCTGACATGTATATGGTCCTGAAGAAGAGCATCATGCTTGGTAAAGTGGAGGGGCAGCAAGAGAGGAAGGCCACGGACGGACCCAGTGGCTACAACAATGCGCTCCGGCAGAGGACCAATGGTTCGGATGGCACAGGACCGTGCGGTGGTTCCATTCTGTTGTGCAGAGGGTCACCACAGCGAGAAATCAACTCGATGGACCTGACAACAACAACCAACACACACACACATGTGTAAATATACATTCGCACCACAGCTCTTTGAGGGAGGGAATAGGATTGCCACGATGTTACAGATGAGAAAACTTTGGCAGCAAGACGGGGACTAACTTATCCAAGGTCACACAGATAGAATGTGCTACAGATCTGAAAATGAAGCCGGACAGTCTGGCATGGAAACCTATCATTTCAACCACAGACTCCAATTTTTAATCAAGGATTAGCAAAGCAACATTGTCCAGGTATTTTTAGTATAAAATGATGAGAGAAAGTTGAGAGAGATGTCTAGGGCATGTCTTCCAGACTCACATTCCTGTAATACATGGTCTTGATTGCATTGTCCAGGCCTCCATAACATTTATAAACTGTCTAGGACATCTTCCTTATCCAGCAACTGCTCAATTTCAGACGGCGCCCTTTCCATCCACCCACCCTGCTTCCAACCAGTCAAGTGTCTTGTAGTCTTTTCGCTCCATGAGCAAATGTCTCGTCATGCCCCATAAGATCTCCCCACAGTTTAACTCTCCAACACGATCTAGGATAATATCCACCTTTTTGTTCTACAGATTGGCCACACTGACCCTCTTCCTAGCCTCCAACTTAACACTGCCATGCTCTTCCTTTGCCTAGAACTCTCCACCAACAACTTGCCTAGTTGAATTCCCCTCTTGCAAGTGTCACCTCAACCAGTTACTTCCTGAGAGAGAATTCTTCCCTGCCTACCTCACCACCCCCAGACCAGGTCATGTCCCTTTAGCTAAACTCTCATAGTGCTGTCTACCTAGCCTTGGTAGATGATGCATAGATGTAAATTCACATGTATTTGTGTGATTATTTCTTTAGTCTGTCTGTCTACCACACAAATGTCAACTAAAAAAGAGTAAGGACCATGTATTTTATTTCTAAGCACTCATTACTTAATATCTAGGTCAGCTCTGTTAGCAGGCCATGGACAAACCCAATCTATCTTGGAAGAAGGACATACAGCCCCAGTGCTCCTTAGAGGCAAGGATGGCAAGACTTCATCTTACATACTGTGAACATGTTGTTAGGAGAGACCAGTCCCTGTAGAACAACGGTTCTCAACCTGTGGGTCGCGACCCCTTTGGGGGTCGACCGACCCTTTTGCAGGGGTCACCTGATTCACAACAGTAGCAAAATGACAGTGATGGAGTAGCAATGAAAATAATTTTATGGTTGGGGCGTCACCACAACATGAGGAACTGTATTTGGGGGTCTCGGCATTAGGAAGGTGGAGAACCACTGCTGTAGAGGGACATCATTTTGGTAAAGTGGAGGGGCGGCAAAAAAGAGGGAGGCCTTCAAGGAGGTGACTTGACACCCAGCAACGGCTCAAACACAGGACCCCTGGTGAGGATGACGCAGGGCAGGGCGGGGTTTTGTTCTGTTGTATGTGAGCTTGCTAGGGGTTGGAATCCACTCTATGGCACCTAACAACAACAACAACACCAATTCAACCCTTAGGATTTTGCTAGAAATTGTAACCAACAAACGGGAGAGAGGAGAAGAACCCAAACTAAAGTAAAGCCGTTACTGTGTAATCAGTTCCACATGGCAGTGACACCAAGTGTTCCAGAGTACAGCTGGCCTCCCACAGGCTGCTTTCTTTCTCTTTAATCATTTTATCGGGGGCTTGTACAACACTTATCACAATCCATCCATCCATTGTGTCAAGCACATTTGTACATTTGTTGCCATGATCATTCTCAAAACATTTGCGTTCTACATGAGCCCTTGGTATCAGCTCATTTTCCCTTCCTCCCCCTATCCTCCCTCTCTCATGAACCCTTGATAATTTATAAATTATTATTTTTCATGTCTTACACTGTCCAATATCTCCCTTCACCCACTTTTATGTCGATCATTGTGATCGGTTTCCCTTTCTCCTCCACTTTCCCCTTATCCTCCTGGTATCGCTACTCTTCATTATTGGTCCTGAGGGGTTTATCTGTCCTGGATTCCCTGTGTTTCCAGCTCTTATCTGTACCAGTGTACATCCTCTGGTCTAGCCAAAACTGTAAGGTAGAATTGGGATCATGATAGTGGGGGGGAGGAAGAATTAAAGACCTAGAGGAAAGTTGTATGTTTCATCAGTGCTACACTGCACCCTGACTGACTCATCTCCTCCCCACGACCCTTCTGTAAGGGGATGTCCAGTTGCCAAGGGCTTTCTTGACTGTAATCGTTATGGAAGCAAATTTCCAAAATGTTCTTCCATGATGCTGACAGGAGGTTCAAGCCATCAACCATTACAACTAATAGTTGAGCACCAACTGCATCACCCAGACACTCTGGAAGAAGGAAAAGATGGCAAGTTATTTGTGGGGGGAAATGGCTGTGATTCTTCTTCTCCTTGTAACCATAGCTCTTCCAATGTGATTTTGCTACATTTCCATTTAAGAGGTAGGACTTATTTTCCAACCTCTTGAGTACTATTTAGACTTGTGGTTTACTTTGCTCAATATAATACGACAGAAGTAATTGTGTTCCAGGATTTCCTCTAGGCCCCCAAACAGTCCTGTGAACATCTTTTTCTCTTTGGTTCCTAAGACAGCCATGTGAACAAACCCAGGGGAGCCTAGTAGATAATTGGAAACCACAGAGAGAGATCTTAGTCATCCCAGCCAGCTGAGCCATGGCCAGCTGACCTCAAGCCAGGGCTTCTAACCCACCTGCTGTGCATTTGCCTTTCCACCCCAGATCTCCTGAATCAGAATCTACATTTTAATAGGATCACCAGGGGATTCTTAGGTGTACACCACCTGGGGATCTTGCTAACATGTGAATGCTGATTCCTATATCTGGGGTGGAAAGGCAAATTCTCAGCAAGGGATCCAGTCAGAGTGAACTAGCTTGAAGCCCCAGCCTTAGAAACAGGAGCAGATCAGTCCAAGTCATCAGAGACTAGCCCACATAATTGGAAGTGTTCAGCCAAGGTGTAGACTGGGAAGCAATGCTAAATCATGTTGTTCTTGGCTGCAGAAATGTGGGGTGGAGAAAGGATGCAGAAAAGGAGGTGGTGAGAAAAGAAAGGGAAAAGATTTGGAGGTCTGTCACGTGAAGTGGACAGACTCAATGCTCAGCGCCCGAAAAAGGAACTGAAGCTCAGCAAAGACATTTGCAAAGAGCAATCTTGGTTCCAATTAAGGTTATCCTTGAGCATTCCCAAAAGTGGCATGAAGTTCCTGTCATGTGCAAAACAGTATTCTAGGGAGTGGGGGTGGGAGGAGCACAATGAATAAGATAAAACAACAACATAGACTTGGGGAGCTGGTATTTCAAATCTCAGTTTACTAGTTTTGTGTAGTCATCATTTTTCCGAGCATGTGCAACAGAACAGGCAGAGACAGAGTTGTCTATGTTAGGATGATGTGATGCTATTGAACCGACTACAGTGCCATACCATTGAGTTCCCAGGGTAAATTAGACACCCACAAATGCATCTGGAACCTCATTTTGGGGTTATCATTTCTCTAGTTGAGCCTGCATGTGCCTCTGTCTGTGGAACACATTATACCTTACCTATACCACAGTTATCCACTCACACTCCTGTCTCCTTGGCTGATGGACGTCCCTAACCAGCTGAGACTAGAGTCTGCCTTCCTGTGAATTGGACCCTGACCCTCATCTGGCTTTTACAGCCATATCATTATGGGCTGTACTGTACTTGGCCTTCATTCCAGTTCTAAGTGCTGTCCTTATTTGTATGTTAATGTAGAGAGAATTCCCAACACCCTCTGCTCAAAAGGGCTCCTAATGGTTCAACTGGATCGTTGGAAGACCACAGCTAGCCAGATTGGTGTTCTTTACCCTGCAGTGGGCATAATAACTGGGAGACTGATCTCTGTCACCCTTGGGAGTCCAGCCCTACACCCAGTCCATTGCTGTGAGTGCATCTGTGTCAGCCCCCAGTAAACCTTTCTCTTTCCACAGCCAGTGCGATCTGAACATATCTCTTGAAGAGTATCCAAGGTCATGGGCATTGTTTGAAGATCTGTACAAATTATAAAATTAGGAGCCCTGGGCCTGTCAGCTTCCTTGATGCAATGCAAGGGCTTAAGTTATGACTATGATTACCTAACACCCTCTGTCAGAGATGCTACCACGTAGGGGCATACCTAAGGAAGGGCCTCCAGGACTAACAACTCAAAGCCCTGCCAGAAACATTGAATTTCTTTCCCCCCCCCCCAAAATAAACAAAACACTTTCAAATGGGGCAACATGCAATTTTCTTAACTTCAATCTCAATTATTGTTTAATACAAGCCTGTTTGTCTTCTTCTTAACAGGCTGTTTTAATCTATTGTAAGGATATAAAGAGAACGAGCTTAAAGTTATGTCAATTCAGTGGCTCTAAACTCTCCCCAGTGGAAAATGACAAGCACATAATAACATTGGCAAACCTTGTCCACTGCAGTTACCCCACGACAGGCAGCATGCTAAGGACTCGAGTCAACTCGCTTTTCCTCGTGACCAAGCTACAAGGTGAGTGCTGCCTTCCTCCCCGTTGTCCAGACCAAGAAGCTAAAGCCTAGAGCGTTTGAGGACATTGCGCATGGCCACAGAGCCAGGACACAGGGAGGCAGGAAACCAACCCAGAAAACCCAGTTCCCCGGGTCATGCTTTCAAACCCTGAGCCCCTTCACATATGGACCCTCACTTGCCTCCCTGGGTCCCCTGCCCTCAAGAAGAAATACCACTCTGTGGCCCCGCAGCCTTTCCCAGCAAGGCAGAAACTTCCCCTCTGGTGCTTGCGAACCTGGATTTTTCCAATTGCACTTGGCTCCAGCTCCCCAAAGAGAAGGCAGCAAATTGGGAAGGCTAGAACTGTCTCCTGCCCACTCCTGCTAATTAAACTCCTCCAACTGACACTTTTTGGCTGGCTCCAAGAGGATATTATTTTTAGCTTGCGAGGGTTAAAGGGGAATGGAGGCGTGCCAGATTCCGATTGTTCAAGAGGGGGAAGGAGGAAGAAGCTCCAAGGGATGCATGATGACCGCGACTCCGTGTATTAATAAGATGGGGACAATTGGGAGTGCTGGGCCTGACTCAAAGGCAGGCAGGAAGGCTTCTACCTACCAGCCTCCGTCAATGGCTCTGCCATTTGGTGGGCTACACTCCACCCGATTCCAGTGGGGCAGCTACTGCAGATATTAGAGAATTCAGGAGTTTATAAGTATTAGTCTAAGTAGAGAAGCCCTACTGGTGCCGTGGTAAAGCAGTAGGCTGCTAACCGAAAGGACAGCAGTTTGAACACACCACAAAGATGTGACAGTCAACTGCTCTACAGATGACAGCCATATAAACCTGCTAGGGTGGCTGTGCACTGTCCTAGGGCGCAGCTTTGAGCGGAAATCAGTCCATGGCTGTGGGTTTAGGGTTGTCATGGCTCTGACTATTTTGATTAAATTCTCAACGACAATGACAGAAGCAGGTTGCTTTGCAGACTAGAACAGAGTAGCTTTCCCTCCCCACCCCCTTTCCTTCCCTTGCTCTCTGACAGCCCGGCCCTGGCCAGGCCTCAGAGGTAATAAATGATGTACTAACACGACCCTGATTAGGAAGCTGGGAGGTTAATCTGCGGGGCTCCAGCTGATAAAGACCAGGCCAGGCCCTGCACGGCTCGGCCGTTTGATAAACTCTGGGCGGCACAGCCAGGGGAGCCCGTCTGAAGCGTGCAGTCTGCAGTTCTGCCTCCAGTGACTCCATCAATCTCAGTCGGCTTCACTCTTCCACCCACTGCTTCCCTCTTCCTCCGGCCCCTCCCCTCCCCTGAGCTCCCAGTGATTAAAGACGAAGGGTCCCCAGCCATTTACTAGCAGTTCTATAAACTGTCGGAACCCAGGGCGGCTGGGTTCGCTAAGCTGAGGAATAAAATCTTACAGCCCTGTGATGTGATACAAACCATGAAACCCTTAAGCCTCAATTTCTCAGAACATTTTTTGTAAAATGTGTTCCTGTTTTGCACTCTACTCTTCATGTGATGAATAGATGTCATTGTTTGGTCTGACAGCAAAGTCTCCATGGTGCGACAAGCGAACAGTCTCGCGCCTGGACAGAGCAAATACCCATGACACTTGGGAGATCACTTTTTCTCCTCGGGACTGAATGCATTTTCTTTTTTCATATTTATTTGTTAAGAGCATGCTGGTGGAATTTTTCAACATAGACCATAGAACTGAAGGAATATACCAATATTCAAAGGCAGGTGGTAAGAATGACTGTATAGTTAATGGGGGGCTAAGGGCCAGATCTGGATTTAAATCTCTGATCACCCACTTATTGCTTCCATGACCCTTTGGAAGACATCAATTCCTGGTTGTAAAATGAGGTTCACCGGTTCTCCCCCCAGGACCAGGGGGCGGGGGTGGGGAGGTGGGTGGGGAGGGACTCGTGGGATCCAGCAAATAGACCTGGACCTATGTAGGTTTTTTTCTTTTTGTCTCATCTTTTTCTCTCTCTTTTTTCCTTTTTCAACCATAAGTTTCCTTATTGTTCGGAGTAGGACATTGCTGGTTTGCCTACTTACCTGGGTCGAACACAGGAGGGAAACTGGGGAGAAGGCAATGGGGCCCATGACCCCGGAAGGTAGAGGGGGAAGAAGGAGGTGGGGAGAAGGGTGTGGTGAACAGAGCGCGTCATGGACAGGGGAACAACTAGGGAATCAAAATCAACATCTAGGAGAGAGTAGAGGTCCTGTGAGTATTCGAGCAACACCAAGCGAGTGGAGAGGAAGCAGGAGAGGTGGAAGAAGGGGAAAGTGATGATGGGCAGGAGGAGGCAAAAGGAAACAGAGGCAAGCTCTAGGAAGCAAAGGCCTAGATAGTTACAAGGGGGTCATAGCTCTGGGTTGTGCTAGGGGTGTGCTGAAAATGCCGTGAGACGATGCTGTTGAAGCTCTCAGCACAGCACAGCCTGGCACAGAAGAAACCCTCTCAGGGGTGGGGGGTGGGGTTAGGTGACCCATGGACACAGGAGCCTGGGAGAGGCACATCATCTTTGGCACGAGGGAGGCTCCGCTTTTTGAAATTCAACACATTGGCTTCTTGTGACCAGTGGGAAAAGAGCCCCTGGGGTCACCCTGGCAAAGTGTTCAGCTGCAAGATTGGTGATTGATTTGAACCCACCAACAGCTTGGCCCCCTGGCTTACCCATGGGACTGCTGACTGCAGCACTTCGAAACTGCCAGTGGCTCCTCCAGAGAGAGATGAGGCTTCCTACTTCTGGAAACAGGCTGAAGGACGACCCCCGTGGTTGTCCTGCTGTGTCCGACACAGCGTCCCTCTGGCTCAGAACAGACTCCATGGCAGAGAGTCTGAGGGGTTGGTTTGGTTTGATTTTCCACTTCTGTGGGAGGAGCATGTGGCGATTTGATTCCACAAAGATGACACCATTGGAAATTCCATGAGGCCATTCATTTCTGCCCTCTCTGGTGGCAGCGAGTCAGAATGAAACCCAGAGGAGCAGGTCGGGATGCTTGTTACTTGTTTGGAGTGCTGTTGTTGTTGTTGTTGTTACTAGCCAATGGGGACAGAACACAAAACCACTGCCATCGCTCTAAATAGATGCTCATTGTTGAGACCTAGTCATTCCTTGACTGCGCAACTGCGTATTTGAAAGATGGGGAGCCCTAGTGGTGCTGTCAGGGGAGTGCTGGGCTCTCCCTGCCAGGTCCTTGGTCATCAGGGGCTTTTTGGTTTTATTTGAAAAGTCCACCCCTACAATGTAAATAGGAAATTTCTTTAGGAGACACTGTGTAAAGACTAGCATCGGTCAGATAGGAACTGTCAGCAGTTAGTTAACATGTAATGAGTTTTATGTAAGCTAAATAATCATTGCCTGTGTCCGTATGCTCCCAAGGTGTGGGGGGAATGGCCTGATCTGAACAGACTGAGGCTCAGTCCAGTCTTTCACAAGTCACCAGAGGGTCCAATTTAGAGGTCTGACACTGTTGCTGAGACAAGGAGCTCACAGGTGAGGGTCGTGAGGCTGGCACAGGACCGGGAAGGATTTTCTTCTGTTGTTGGCAGGGGCACTGTGAAAGGAACCCGTGCCATGCTGTGCCTAATAGCAACTGCAAGGGTTTAGAGTTCTCAATCATGGCAGACGTAGGGCCGAGCATTGGTGATGAAAGAAAAGCCCTTTGCACAGGAAAGGGTAGAAAGCAGGTATCGTCCTGAGAATGGGACAGCAGTCCAGAGAGACCGGAGTAGAGCTAGAAGGGCCAGAGAGAGGAGCAAGAGGAAGGCAGGCCCAGAGGACAGCTGTGGTGGCCAAGCAGGTGGCATTTATGCTAAAGATAGTGGTCTGTAAGAAGATCCTCATATCTGGAGACGGTTTCGGTTGCCACAACCAGGGCACGTGAGATTGGTTATGGGAGGCAAAGAAGTGTCCTTGAATGAAGAATTATCAGGCCCCACATGTCAGTAGTGCTGAGGCTGAGAAAACCCAGGTCTAACCCAAAATGTGGAGTCCTGGCAAGAGTCTGGATGGTTCATCTGAATGTCATCTAGTTTCTCATTCTGTGAAGCAATTTAGCTAGAATCTAAATCACGAGCATTCCATTGAAAGAAATTGCACCTAATAACTCATTTAAGAACCGTTTGTAAACTTGTGCTTCTGGACTAATTTGATTCTTTGTGGGGCTGTTAGGGCCCCCGACCCCTCAAAACACGAAATGCAGTGACCTGCTAGATGATCACAGTTTCAAAGGCTACTTGAGCTGGCTTTTTAGTTTTTTCAGAAACACAGGGCTAATGCAATTTTCCACAAACAATGGAACTTGCTGCCCCAAACCTTTAGCCCCATCCCCAGTAAATGACAAGAAACAGGTTGCTAAGCTTGCACTTGCACTTGCACTTGCACTTGCTTCAACCTAAAGATGATGTGCTGCAAGCGCCGTTGGTGATCCAAGCCAAGGGCGGCTTCCCCACTGGCTTCCCAACCAACAGCACAGAAGCAAATGGACTGCCATGGAGTTGATGCAAATTCACGGTGACCCTCTGGGACCGAGCAGAACTGCCCCTGTGGGTTTCGGAGACTGTGATTCTCACCAGTGCCGAAAGCTCCATCTTTCTCCTGTGGAATGACTGGTCCTTTCGAAGGGCTGACCACTATGCAAACCAGGGCTCCCCTTGGAGACCATCAAAACACTCCAAGGCACAAAGAAGGAGGTACCTGGTGCTCGCAGAATATGGCTCTGCCCATCTAAGAAAGTCATCTGACAGAAGAGAGTGCTGAAGACCTTCCTAAACCAGGCATATTTGCTTTGGTTTTTTTTTTTTTAGAAAATCAGTTCACTCTAGAAAAGATCAGATCACAGGCCCCTCGAATGTGGAGTGCCTTGGTGTGAATTTCACTCCATCCCACCCACCTCTACTTCCCATGAAAGGCCCTAGGAAACCCAGGGAGAGAGCCTAAGCACCACTGGACAGACCTAGATCAGTAATGGTGCTCTTTCTCCATCCAGAACAGGGGACTACAAGTCACAAACTGTGCAGAGTGCTTGAAAGGCATTAGATACTCAAGGAAGGAGAATTTCAGAAGCCACAGCTAGGTTAGGGTACAATAAAGAAATAAAGCTGTGTGGGGTGGATCCCTTTTGAAAGAAACATAAATACTCAAATCTGAATTAATAGAGATATACACACAGGCAGTCATGGGGGTGTTATCAGACGTACACAGTATCCCTCCCCCGGTTCCCTCCTTCACAAGTATGCAATGCCCTCTGAGGCAAGACCTCCGAAAGATGTCCCATATAGTGTTTGAATTACAGCCTGGGCTGAGTGACAGAGGGCTTTCAGGAAGAAGTGACTTCCTAACTGAGCTTTATGGTCGCCAGAAGTCTCCTAAGTGGATAGAAAAATTCAATACTGGGTGTCTGAGATGATGGAATGGCCTTTCGTAAAGTCCAGCAGGTGGACAGGAGGTGCCTCACTCCACTTGGGGTAGGGTCAGACAGGGCAGGAGCCGAGGCAGGAGCCGTCTTGAGAATGCTGTGAGCCAAGGGGTGAGGCTCATGCTGAATATAGTGATCTGTTGAGAAGTCCTTCATTGCTGTTGAGCTGAATTGACTCATAGAGATCAAAGTAGGGCAGAGCAAGATGGCATATGGGGTTTCTGAGACTGTCAAGCATTACAGAAGCAGAGGACCACATCTTTATCCTGTGATAAAGATGTGTTTGAACCCCTGCTTTCTCAGTTAGCAGCCAATCACATAACCACTGAGCAACCGGGGCTCTTCAGAAATGTACCTACACTCCCTCGAAAACTCACTGCTATCTGGTCAATTCTGACTCATAGCGAACCTTGTGGGCAGAGTAGAACAGTTTCTGAGACTGTAAATCTTTATTGGAACAGAAAACCTCTTATTTCTCCCAAGGAGCAGCTGATGAGTACAAACTGCTGACCTTGTGATTAGCAGCCCAACCCATAACTCACTACACAACCAGAGCTCCTAAAAAGTATTCTAAACCTAAACCCAGATCACTGCCATAGGGTCTATGCTGGCTCATAGTGACTCTCTAGGACAGGGTAGAACTTCCCCTGTGGGTTTCTGAGACTTACTTTACGGCAGGGGAGGAAAGCCCATTTTTCTCCCAAGTAGTGTTCCAGCAGATCCTAATTCATCAGGCCAGGGGCTATGTGCAGGGGAGAACTCAGTTCAGAGACAAGAGCATATAAAATCAAAAGGTTATTGTCCTAGCTCTGGCTGATTTAGTATTCAAGATGTTCTTCCTGTAGCCTTAGCCTCAACCCAGCCCCTAGCCTAGCCCTTCTCCCCAGGACCTCCCACTTCTTGATCAATGGGAGACGCATGGAGCTCCAGAAACCTGCAGGTAGTTTCTTCCAAGAGGGAAACTTCCTGCCAGATGCCCAGATGGAGGAGGAGGTGCTATGATTGATGTCGCTGCAACCAGAGCTGCAGGAGAGCTGTTTACCCAACTCAATGGGCCATGCCCCATCAGCCCTTTCCACTAGAAAGCCACACCTGGCACTGCCAAAGCTGGGAGGGGGGGGGCGGGGGGAGGCTGCGGCTCAGCCAGACACGAGGAATAGTAACCGGCTCCATCCCTAAGAGGTGCCAGAGGAGACGGACAGAATGTTTGCGAACGATGACTCCAAATGACAGCTCTTTGCAACCTATAAGGCTTTCGACCATGGGTGAAACCGTAGACAAGCCTTGGAGTCACTTGGCTCCTGTTCAAATCCTGACTCTCGCTTTCTAGCTCTGTGATCCTGGACAAGTTGTTCCACCTCTCTGCCCCTCGGTTCCATCATCTGTAAAATGGAGCCACACACAAAAAACAACTTATGGGGTTACTATGAAGACTCAGGGCGTTAGCACAGAGAAGGCTCTTAGGCCAAGGATTGGGGTTTGTTAGAAGTTAGCTATCACAGCAAGAAGGAGGGAAACAAAATCCAAATGTCCATCAGTAGAAGAACAGTCAAGAAACTTGGTTGCATGCACGCAACAGAAGACGATGCATCCCTAAAGCCATGCTGAAACCACGTGACACCTCGTGGCGTGTATGGAGCTTGGAGAACATGACGATGAGCGAAATCAGTTGATCACAAAAGTACACTGTTATATGAGATCACTGATGTAGGTGCATAAACCCAAACCAACACAGAGACGTCACACCAAGGATAACAGACCTTGGGGGTCTGCGAGGGTGGGAGTAGGCAAGAGAAGACCAAACAATAGACTAGAGCAATGCTTCTGCACCTCCCTCCTGCCGCGACCCTTTCATACAGCTCCTCATGTGGTGGTGACCTCCCCCAACCATAACATTATCTTCCTTGTTATTTCATCCCTGTCATTTTGCTACTGTGATGAATCAGGTGACCCCTGTGGAAAGGGTCATTCGACCCCCAAAGGGGTTGCAAGCCCAGGTTGAGAACTGCTGGACTAGAAGTTTAATAAGCATTAACTTGGATGAAGGGGAAAATGTTCACCCACAGGAGAAAAGAGAGAAATCAGAGGATGGGTGAGGTAGTTAGTTTATTGTGCCAATCTGGCTGATAAACACATGTGGGGTTAATTGAAGGGCGGAGGGATAAATGGCTCAGTGAGCCTCGTTTTTCTAGTTCTTGGGTCTCTTGCTTTCTGATGGTCAGACCAGGGTGCAGCTGCCTTAGCCAGTTCCCTCTTT
>NW_022109491.1:16679937-16692312 GCF_000313985.2 Echinops telfairi | reverse complement strand
ACCTAATGCCAAGGCCTGGTGGTTAATAAATGAACTTCATAGCCTGGTTAAAAACAAACATATACCACTTGTGGATCACCTCCTATGTGCTAAGTACTTTGCATATATTAGCTACCAGGTCATGGAAGTAAACTTTATTTCTTTTTCAGCAGCTGATGGCAAGGTGCAGGGCATCTCTACTAAATACCATCAAGTGAAACCGTCTAGGTCTAAAATGATACATACATTGGGATTCCTTCAGGAAGATGAGGCTGCAAGGAATTCTGACTGAGGAACAGTGGGTACAATCGGGAAGATGTCCTAAGAATTCTGGGCAGAGTGTTGCTTATACCCTGACAGTTGTTCACCTCTTGTTGCCCCTTAATAGTTGTCCTGAGCTTGACACAGTTGCCTCCCAGCCCCTCACCTTTCCTTACACTGTCTCTGGCATGGTCTTATTTTATTTTTAGATTTTTGACCAGGGAGCTAGGTTATTGAAGCCAATGGAAGCATGGGTTTTAAGCTTGCTGGAAGGACAGCTCTGTGGTCCTGAAGCAGAAAATAGCACGAGAAAAATCCCAGGTCACTGCCATCCAGCTGTGTATGTGTCCCTGAGGCATAATCGCATTTCCTTGTGTGCTTGTTGGAAGGCGGAAAGGAGGTGATGGATTTGAATGAAATTGTCCACTGCAGTGCCAGTGAGGGCCTGTCCTTCCCTCTGCACTGATGTATTGCTTGACTTAAGTTACAGTAGATGTTAAACATAGAGTTAACCATGTTTGTGATCCCATATAAATTGAGGTACTCCAGCAAGCTATGCTCTGTGATCCTGCCCCAAGCTGCACAATGCATGCACAATACCCTTTGATTCGGGATCTCTGAGATGCTGGGTTCCTTCAATCCTAGATGAAAATGGCTAGGACGATAGGGTTCATCCTACTCTAAAGTTATATTGGAAAATGGGAGACCTAAAAGGAATCAGGAGAAGCAAATATGAAAGAAAAGGAGAGTAAGAGTCATGAGGTTGAATATGAAATAGTGATTGAGGAGGATGACCAAGAGTAGAGAGAGAACCATGCAGACATGAGGATGAGCCATGCTTAGAGAAAGCACTGGAGGGCAAATCAGCAACACCTTGCTCTTGAAGATTCTGCATAGCCCTTGCAGGACAAAAACCATGGATCCCAATTCCACCATGGTCCCTGGTCTTTCTGTAGTCTGCCCTTGCTTTCTTGCCTAGCATCCAGGAGCCCAGTCCAACCCTAAGAAGCCTAATTCCTATTTGTAACCTTTGAACAGGGCTCTTAGCCAGGAGACATTTGACGATTTCTAGAGACAGTCTTGTCACAACTGTGGTGGTGTGTGGGATTGACATCTGGTGGGGTGTGGAATCAGGAATGATGTTGAACATCCTATAGTGCACAGGATGACCCCCCACAATAACGATCTGGTCCACAATGCCAATGGTGTTCAGGTTGAGAAGCCCTGCCTTCCCAGCGATCCCACATTTTATTAAGCAAGTGCAGAATTTCTCGACCTCTTGCAACTTACAGAATCCAGGAAGTGCCATGTTTTCTTCTTCCCACCATATTATTAGTTCCTGAAGGCACTTTGGGGAATGATAGATTTGTATCTCCCATAGTTTATTGCTTGAGATCTGGGACAGAGCAATTGTTTGATAGAGTGGATTTGTCTTACATTAACCATTGTTTAAGTTACCTAGACAAGTTACTTGGGAAATCAGACACAATACTTTCTGCAGGTAATGTACATGTATATAATGTACATAAACAAAAGACGGGTTAGGTTGATTTTTTTCTGATGAACTTGGGTTTTAAATGCTGATTACACAATCCAGCTTATTGAGAAGGATTCCCATATGAGCTACACTAAGAGACTTTGGACCCTGTGAGGCATGAACTACTGAACACAACCAGTACCATTCATCATCAAGTCCACCGCAAGTCATGGCAACCCCATGTGTGTCAGAGTAGAGATGCGCTCTCCAGGATTCTCAATGGCTGGTTGTTTTTGAATGACATTGCTAGACTTTTCTACGAAGGCATTGTTCTCCAAAGCACACAAAACTCATGCCATCGAATTGATTCTGACCTATAGCCACCATTTAGGATGAGTAGAACTGCCCCCCCTCCATGGATTCCCGAGACTGTAACTCTATACGGAGTAAAAATCCTCATCTTTCTCTCCAGGAGTAGATGATGATTTCAAACTGCTGAATTTGCAGCCCAAAGCATAACCAATACAGTGCCAGGCCTCCAAAGGCACCATTGGGTGAACTCAAACCTCCGAACTTTAGGCTAGCTGCCACACAAGTTAACCATTTGTACCCCCCAGAGATTCCACCATTATCTTTAACTATCATTTATTGTGGCAATAGGTTAGGCTTCTAACTGTGTGGTCAGCAATTTGAATATCAGAAGAAAGACATGCTCCCTGCTCCCATAAAGACCCACAGGGTCACTCTGTAGGGTGACTACGAGTCGTAATTGACTCAGTGGCAGTAAGATGAGGACACATATCAAGTGTTTTGCATTTATTACCTTGTTTAACGCTAGCAAAATGGTTCAGATGTCTGTGGTCTATGTACAAGTTCTTCATGAGCACAGCTACGTGCTCTGGTATTCCCATTCTTCTCAAAGGAAATTAAATACTCACGCAAAAAACGTTACATTACCAAATATAATACTTAGCCAAAATGAGTGTTTAAAGAACTTCCTTTTCCTTGAGATCCCTATATCTTGTGAAGAATCATCATGCTATCTTCTAGTCTGTAAGGGGAATGCACTGCATTAGAAAGGAGCATTATCCTTTGCTTGAAATAAAGCCGTGGGCTTTACCTGTGCCCTTCCAGATTTGACTTCTGACCTCAAATTGTCAAGCTGTCTGCTCCTAGCTTCCTTCAAGTTGATGGTCATGTCATGTGCTTCCATGTTCAGAAAAAAAAACCCTTAGGTCAAATTCCATACCACTGTGCAAATCTCTAGAAAATTGCCTTTCTAAATAAGCTGTAATTTATCTCTTTTTTTTAACTCTTAAATGACTGGCATTTCATATCAGATGCAGACCAGAAAGCTCTATAATTGCCTGCAACCCTATGTAGTTTTAATTTCTTTTTATTTTATCCATTCCTATTCTATTTTGTCCTGATTTATTCTATTTTATTCTATTCATTGGTAATATATAGTAGAGGTACTGGTGGTGCAATAGAGAAGCTCTTGGCAGTTCATTGAAAGGTTGGCTGTTAGGACTCACAGCTCCATGGGAGAAACAAACTTGGTGATCTTCTTTTGTCTAGATTATAGGCAAACAAACATATGGGGAAGCTCTACTCGGTGCTAGGGAGTCACTATGTGTTGGAACCAACTCTACAATACACAGCAGAAACATGTATAATATTATAGCTGGTAGTAAAAGTAAGGGCAAATGCTGGTCTATGTTCACTCCTATTGGGATAAACTACTTGTAATGACCAAAGAAATGTGGGGAATTGTGGAGATTTCCCTTTGAGTTTTTATCTCAGGTCATAGATGGAATTTCTAGAAACAAGGATCCATAAGAACTAAAGAGTTAAAAGAATGGAATCATTTTCATTCCAAACACCTGTTTTTTTTTGAGGGGGGGGCGCGGGGGAGTGGATGTTCAGTTGTTGGTGGGTCTCATTGAGTTGTTTTCAACTCATAATGAACTGCCTCCGATGACCTCCTAGGTTGCTCATCTTCACAGGAGTAGACTGGCTGGTCTTTCTCCTGCAGTGCAGCGAGCTATGTTTGAATTGCTAGCCCTTGGGCTAGCACTTAACCTTTGTACCATTGGACAGAGTACTCATAGCCCCGACTGGGGGTTGACCAGATCTGAGTGTACTTGGCAATCCTGCCTTTTCCTCACTCTTTTCTCTTTGATCAGTTCTGAAACCGGCATGCCAACAGTTCCCGCTTTGTTTTCACTCACTGTGGAAAAATAAGCAAGAGGAACTACTCTGCTCAGGGTCCGGCATATGGCAAACACTACAGTATATCAACTAGTGGGTTACAAAGAGCCCTGGTGGGTTAGTAGATTACACATTGGGCTGCTTCCTAGTTCGAAACCACCAGCTGCTGCTCAGGAGAAAGATGAGGCTTTCTACTCTCAGAAAGAGTTACGGTCTCCGAGATCACAAGCATCAGCGACACCTTACTCCAAAGGGTAACTACGAGTCAGAGTTGATTCAATGTTTTCTTAGCTCATCTGGAGGGTTTGCTCTGCCCATCTGCTGCTTCTCCTTTTTATCTTCTCGCTCCTTTCCTTTAATAATCTCTGCCAGTGCTCCTTCAGAGACATCAGCTGTTGTCTCTTGGATGTCTCATAAAGAGGAGCTAACCAACTCTTGTTAGAAGAGAACACCAAAGAACATCAATGTAGATATCTATATTGTAAGGACAGAGAAATAAATACAGATATAACTTTGGAAAGATGTGGGGTACAGCCAGCATGTGGACATGAGAATGTATTGTCTTGTCAAATGAATCTGTTGAAATGGCACTGGTTTTCTGTATCAATAACCCCAAAAGCTGAGTTCCTGTTGGAAAGATTTTGTTGCTAGATGATGTTGAGAAGGAATGTGATTTATTTTTATGAATGTGAATCCCACTATTACTGTGATAGAGGGAGACAAAAAGGGGAAATGAGTTATAACCTTCATGGACTAATTTGAGCCAAGACAAAAGGACTACAGTTGAGAAGGCAATCATAATTATCAAGAGGCAGGAAAGAAAACAAGAACATTTCCAAGAAAGAGCCTAATTCATTGAGTTCTTGTTTTGTGTTTAACTCTATGCTATGCTCTTTACATAGAATAACATCTCTCATGAAACCTTTGATGTGGATATTTTTAATTTCCCCTTTTCCCAGGTAATACAACTAAGAAAGACTCTGTAACTTGCCTAAAGCCATGCTGTTTATACCTGGTTGAGCTAAATCAAACTGAAAAAAACATGACTCAGGTTGTATCAGGGTCATGGATGCTAAGGGAAGTCTAAGGATATCTTCAACTGCAACTAAGAGAAAACCCAAGGGGGCTTAGAAAGCCAGAGTTAGAGAGACTTACCTCCCAAATTAGGTTAATTCAGAGACTTGGTCACCTCATCAATGATCCAAGGTCTTTTGATTTTGTGGCTCTGCCATTTTCAGTATATGGATGTTGTTCCCAAGATGGTTCCTGTCAAGTCTAGGCATTTTGAGAATTTCCATTCAAATTAGAAAATAGTCCTTGGAAGAAGATCATATATTCTGATGCCTAGTGTTGGGAAACATTTTAGAATCCCTCATCAATTCTCCTTTAGTCTCTACTTAGAAATAACTGAGTCACGGACATACTTCTCAATTTGTCCCTGGAAAAGGAAAGGGGCTGTTATTTACCTTTTCAATAGAATGGAACTGGAGTGTGTTACCTACCATGATCCCTCTGTGACACCTGTGATTATATCACCATTGCAACCCTTGATGAAGAGGACTTTTTTCTAAATACTTTAAATACGTAAACCCACAGATTGCATTGAATGTTTAGGAAAGAGACCCAGTATCCAATCATCTATAAATATCAAAAGCCATGAGGAAGGACTGAGAGCTTGGGAAACTGCAGCTCCTAGTGCTTTGTGCTGCGTTCCCTCCAGATCCAGAGCCTGGCACATTGATCCGCATGTAGAGGATGAGGAAAAGTTGGATAAAGACAACAGACTTGCCCTAAAGGTTTTCAATTCTCATGGAGGTGAGAACCAAGAATGGCAATAAAAAATAAGTGGAAAAATAATTTGGTATTAATAGTCAGATAGCTCATTATCATATGCTACTGTTTATTATTTTCATTATAAGAAAAATGAAGGGCAACAAAAAAGCTTACAACATAAGATATGAAACCTTCTTTCTAACTGGTATGACCTCTTTGTCCACAGCTCCCTCCTCCTTGCTAAGTTAGCACCTGTTTGTTCAAGTCTTAGTTTATCCAATTGTTTGTCAGGTCCTCTCTAGCTTCGGAATCCCCTTATCCTACATTAGTCTCTCCGCCTTATTGTCAGTGTTATAAGTCCACATATTTTATGTGATAGTTTACTAGTGCTTTTCTAGATTGTAAGAACCATGAAGACAGTTCGGGAGCTACAATCTCGAGCCATAGACTTAGTTCCTGCCCTCGTTACTTATCTCATAGTAGACACTCATTACATTCTAAATGAATGACCACAAGAGAAAGTAAAAAGCATATGTTGACTTTTGGTGGGACTCCAGGGAAGAAATAGTTTCTTGAAGACCACCTGCCCCTACCTAACATATCACACCTCACATCTAATCCCAAGGCACTTCACCTTAGTTTCTCTCCTCTCCACCAATTCCCTAGTTTTGCCTTCAGTCTTTGCCAATAGAAGATTTTTAAATATATCAACCAGACAGTATTCATATCTCCCATCCTTTCTGTCCATTTCTGGGTAACAGAAGGATTTTTCCTGTGCCACTTGTACCCCGTTGAGAGGGCACAGGAATCACAGAATCCTCTCTTTCCCTGGGGATGGGTTCTAAAGGCTCTGGAGAGTATAATTGACAGCCAAGACTTTGTGATTCCCTTGACAGCAAAAACTGTATCACACGCTTTGCTTCTTGGCACACAGCAAAAATAGTATCGCACACATAAAAAGAACTTGTTGATTGTATGTGTTACTTCTGGATATATTTTATCTCAAGTAACAAAGACAAAAAGGATTTATAGTTTGTTGACCTTCACCTTCATTCTAGACACTTTTAATGACAATTATGTATAGTAGAAAATAAAATTATTAACATGCTTACCTGCAAGGTCCCATTGAATTTTCCTGACACTTTTAGACAGATATTATTATTAGTGACCACTCGTCTATCAGATTGTCCTACGGTGATGGTTTCTGTGTTGCTGGAAGCTGTGTCATTGGTATTTAAAATAACACCAGGGTCACCCAAAGTGAACAGATTTCAGCTGAGCTTCCAGACTTAGAATAGAGTACAAAGAAAGAATTGGTTATTCATTTTTGAGGAATTAGCCACTGAAAAACTTATGGATAACATCAAAACATTGTCAGATCCTGAGAGGCTAATGATAGAAGCAGAACATTGTCAGAGATAATGCCAAGAGATGAGTCCCTCAGGTAGTAAGGCACTCAAAATGGGACTGGAAAAGAGCTGCCTTCTCAAAGTACAGTCAAACACAGTAATTTGTATGGACTTAAGATAGCAGGGTAAAGCCTTCAGGTTTCATTTGTTGATGGAGCATAACTCAAAAATAAACAGCTGTAAATATCAGTTAATAATTAGAACATGGAATGTACAAAGTATAAATCTAGGAAAATTGGAAGTCATCAAAAATGAAATGGAATGCATAAAGATTGATAACCTAGGTATTTGTGAACTAAATGGGCTGGTATTGGCCATTATTTTTTATTAAAGGATCATTTCACTGGGGGCTCTTACAGCTCTTATAACAACCCATATCTCAATTGTATCAAGCACATTTGTACATTTGTTTCCATCATTATTTTCTAAACATGTACTTTCTATTAAACCCTTGGTATCAGCAACTCTTTTTCCCTCCCTTCCCCCCAACAACTCGTGACCCCCTGATAAATTATAAATTATTATTATTTTCATATTTTACACTGACTGCTGCCTCCCTTTCCCCATGATTTCTGTTGTTTGTCCGTGTGCGCGCGTGCAGGTGGGTGGGGAGGGTATGTGTCAATCATTGTGATCAGTTCCTTCTTCCTCCCCTACCCTCTCCACCTTTCCCCTACCCTCCCGGTATTGATATTCCCATTCCAATTCCTGGATCCCCTGTGTCATAAGCTCGTTTCCCTTATCTGTACCTATACGCATGCTTCAGTCTAGCCCACAGTGAAAGACAGGACTGGGGTCATGATAGTGGGGGGTGAGGAAGTCTCAAGGAACCAGAGGAATATTGTAGGTTTCATTGGTACTATACTGTACCCTGGTTGACTCATCCCTTCCTTGGGACCCTTCGGTGAGGGGGTGTCCCATTGTCTACAGATGGGTTTGGCGTCTCTTCTCTGGCCCCCCTCATTCTCAACAATATTGGGTTTTGTTTTTTAGTTTGTTTGTTTGTGTCTCCTGATGCCTGTTACCCGATCCTGTCAACACCTCATGATGCACAAGCTAGTGTGCTTCTTCCATGTGGGCTTGTTGCTTCTCTGTTAGATGACCACTGGTTTAACTTCAAGCCTTTAAGACCCTAGATGCTATATATTTTCATAGCCGGGCATCATCTGCTTTCTTCACCACATTTGCTTATGTACCCATTTTGTCTTCAATGATTGTGTCTGGAGGGTGAGCATCACAGAATGCCAGGTTCAAACAAAGCGTTCTTGCATTGAGGGAGGGTGTGAGCAAAGGTCCAAAGTTCATCCACTACCTCAAAGTGTTGCCTTATAAATATATATACATAAGCAAATACCTCTAATTTTTATGAATTAATGTATTTACATAAGTGCACACATGTGTTTATACTTCTATCCATAGCTTTGCCTCCTAGATCTTTCCTGATTTGTTTTACATTCCTCATCCCCCACCATCATGCACACTCTTCTTCTGCCTCTTAGTAATTCCTCTCAACTAGATTGCTGTTGCTCCACCCCCGCCTCCCCCGGGATCTCTATGTCTTCCTCATTGTTGATTTTAATTCCCTAGTTGTTCCCCTGTCTATGTCATTGTTTGTTCACTGCTTCCTTCCCCTGCCTTCTTCTCCCCCCATGTCCCCTCAGAATCCTCAGTCCCATTGCTTTCTCCTGGAGCTTGCTTCTCATGACTATCTTATATATAAGTAGGCAAACAACAATAACAGAGACCAAACAAAAAGAAAACAAAAGATTGAATAAAAAGAGAAAAGGGAAAAAAAGATAATAACAACTCATAAGTCAACAAAACAGCATACATAATTCCAGGTCTGTACCCTGACCTTTATGACTGTCTCTCCACTGGTCCTAGGGGAATTCCGGGAGCTTCCCCTCCTAGCTTGAAATCTATTTCTGGGGCTCCCAGGGGCTTTGTGGCTTGGCTTTATTCCCATTGCTGATCTCTTATGTTCCCTTCTTGGTTCGTCCCACTCTGGGGTGTTCAGACCGTACTAACTCCCTGCTTTGTGTCCCAGTATTGTCCTCTGTTGCAGTATGTTCCAGTGAGGGGACACCTTTTCTTGAGCTGTTGTCAGCCCTACAGACCTCTCTTTGCCTTAGCAGCTCCATGCAGGGATATCGTCCTTCAGACTTTGTGTGCTAATATGGGGTCTAGACCCTAACTCTCTCTTTTTCCTTCTTGGTTTGCTTCCATGTGGGTGTGGCATATACCCAAAAGAGGTAAGAAATAAACCATGACCAGTCATCTGCGCTCCAATGTTTATTGTGGCACAGTTCAAGATCGCAAAGAACTGGTGATGATCGCCAGCCCCTCTCCCCAACATGTAGGTTTAGTATTGTCCTCTGTAGCATGTACATCTAGGGAGGGGGTCAGTTTGGCTCTGATTGGGGCCAGCCCTGTAGCCCACTGGTTACATTGCCCTCAAGGTTTGGTGTGCTATGGTGGGGTCTGCATGCACACTCCCGATTATGTGGAGATATAACCAATACTTTCCCCCTGGGTGGCTTAGTGTCCTGCTTGCCCCTGCCATCAGCTCCTGCCCACCTCCCATTTTTCTTCCTCCCCACTTTCCCCTTCTGTGTATTGGAATAACATGTAACTTCTTGGGTTTGGTCTGAACTTCACCCAACTGCTTGTACCTCAGCTGTATAGTGTGAGATAAGTGGCATTTCTTCTATACCTACCGTGATGATTATATACTTACCTCGGGGGACTCATGTTATACTTGTCCATTTGTGATTGGCTAACTTCACTTAGCATAATTTCCTCTAACTCTTCCCATGAAGCGATGTGCTTCATGTGATCATCAGTGCATTTTAGTGATGCATAGTACTCCATTGTGTGTATGTTCCAGAGTTTTCTTATCCACTTGTCTATCAAGGGAAATTTAGGTTGGTTCCAATTCTTTGAGATCATGGACTGTGCCACAATAAACATTGGCGTGCAGATGACTGGTCATGGTTTATTTCTTACCCCTTTTGGGTATATGCCCAGAAGAGGGATATTTGGGCCATAAGGTAGCTCAATTTCCCTTTGCTTTAAATATCACCAGATCTCTTTCCAAAGAGACTATATGTATCTACACGACCAACAGCAGTGGAGGAGAGTTCCTATCCTGTCACATACATTCCAATATTTGTTGCTCACAGATTTTCTGATTTGGGCTATCCTCAAGGGTGGGTATCTCCTGGTTGTTTTGATTTGCATTTCCCTGATAGCTAATGATCGGTAGCATTTTCTCATATGTTTATTTCTCATGTTTATTTAGGTCTCCTCCCTAGTTCTTTCCTCTATTTCCTTTTGCTTTATTCTTGTCCCACTATCATGCTCAGCCTTCGTTTGGGTTTCAGTAATTCCTCTCGGTTATATTGCCCTTGATCAAGTCCTACCAGGACTCTTATACCCTCCTCACCACTGATTTTGGATCACTTGTTGTTCCCTTGTCCCTGGGTTTGTTAAAACCACTTCATTTCCCCCACCTCTCCCTCTTCCATGATCCCCTGGAACTGTTGATCCCATTGTTTTCTCCTCCAGATTGCTTATCCCACCTATGTTATCTATATAAACCTACAGAGATAATAATATGCAAAAAAACAAGACACTGCAAAACAAAGCAACAAAAGAAGACAAAACAACAACAGCAACAAAAAACGAATGACAAAAAAAAAAAAAAAGAAAAGCCTGTAAATAGTTCAAGGTCTGTTTGTTGACCTTTAGAAGTATTTTCTGCTAGAGTTTGATGAAGTGCCACACCCTAGCCCCAAAGTCTATTTTTGGTATTCACTGGGGACTTCTTTGCTCTGTTTCCCTTGCTGTTCTTTTGCACACCCTTATTGTTTTGCCTTGTTGTGTTGTGGTTAGATCGGGCGCAATTCCCACACTGTGTATTCAGAGTTGGGTCTCCTGTAGGGCTATGTATCAGTAAGGGAAGTCGTGTCTCACAGTGGGGCCGCCCATATGGTCCTCTCTGTTCATTGGCTGCTCTGAGCAGGGATAACATCCTCAAGGCTTGGTGGGCCAGGATGTGCTCCACTCTTTCTTCCTTCTTCCATTTGCTCCTTTGTGCTCTGATTAGACATGTCCCTCTCCCTGAGCTGTAGCTTCAGTGCTTTTCTCTGAGGTAAATTCTTCTTGGGGGAGGGCCGGCTGTCCACGTAGTTGGGATTGGGACCGGCCCCTCAGGTCTCTCTACTGGTTCCCTGCTTCGTGCCGGTATGTTGCATTCACATCTTGGAGCACTGGGAACCCCCTGCTTTTTTAAGGTGCTATTTACTTGGTATATTTTCTACCAGCCTTTTAGTCTTAGTCTATTTTTCTCTGTGAGCTTAAGATGTGCCTCTTGTAGGCAATGGATCAATGGGTTATGTCTTCTGAACCAGTGTGCTAGTCTTTGTCTTTTAATGGATGAGTCGAGGCCATTGACAGTCAGAGTTATTATCAAGCTCTGTGGATTCATTAGTGTCATCTTCTACCATTGTTTTGAGTGTTTTCCTATCTCCCTTCATATCAGTGTGCTGGGTTTGCATGGAGGGCTTCATTCTTGTCTTCTTTTCTCTGTGAGGCAATTGTTATTGGCATATTGGTTTCTGGATGGGATTTGACTGTATGGTGGTCTCCTGCTAGTGCCTGGTGGAAGTTGGTCCTCTTACCATAGAGAGTTGGCAAAGATCTTCCACAGGGTTGGGTGTCTTTTGGTGTATTCTTTGAGCTTTTCCTTGTCCTGGAAGTCTCTTACCATGACATCGATCTTAATAGACAGTTTGGCAGGGTAGAGAATTTTCAAGCTGGTGTTTTTTATTTTCAGCATATGGAAGATGCTACTCCACTCTCTCCTCTTCTTCATGGTATCTGCTGATAGGTCTGAGCATATTCTTACCTGAGCATCATTCTATGTAACCGACATTTTTTCTCTTGCTGCTCTTAAAATTTTCTCTTTTTCCTCTAAGTTGGTTAATTTAACTATTATGTGCCTTGGTAAGTCCTTCCTGAAGTTTAGTCTAATTGGTGTCTTCTATGCTTCCTGTATGAGTGTCTGATTCTCATTCATTAATGTGGGGAAGTTTGCTTTCAGAAATTCCCTCACTAATTGAGTTAGTTAATTGTGCCAGCCTGGCAGATAATCACATGTGGTGCTGACTGAAAGGCGGAGGGATAAATGGGTGGTGAAGCCTCGCCTTTCTAGTTCTCAGGTCTCTTGTTTTGTGATGGTTGCATTGGGTGCAGCTGCCTTAG
>NW_022109491.1:16658186-16679595 GCF_000313985.2 Echinops telfairi | reverse complement strand
TTGTTTCTCCAAAGTACCCAGACTAATACACTAATTTAGCTGTTGATTTCTTCCTTGTGTCTTGTTCTGGTATACCAATTATTTGAATATTGCTCCTCATCACAGCATCTGGCATTGTTCTCAGATTTTCTTCCAGCTCCTTAATTATCTCGTTTGACTGTCTTTCATGTTTGTTGAAGTCTGCCTGATTGTTCTCGAAATCATTGGTAGGATTCTCTGCCTCTTCTAGTCTGTTGGTGAGATCTATGATCTTGTGTTTTGCTTCTGTTACCTCATCCAACAGCTCTTGTATTTCCCTTCGGTGCGTGGACCTCATCCCCTCTATTATGGACTTCATCTCCTCCATCACTGTGTCCTTATTCTGCATTGCTTCCCTCATATCCTGTATTACACAAAGCAGCCTTTTGAAGATTTCTTTTTGTGGCAGATCCACGTCTGATTATTCTTCTATGAGAGACATTAGCTCCACTGTTGTGTTTTGTTTTTATTGTTTTCTTATTGAAGGTGTTGTGATATGTTGTTTTTGCGTGTCATTTTGGAAGAACTAGGTGCCTTGTTTCTGGGAGAGCAAGGGACTCTGAGTTCTCTGTGTTTCACTGGTAAGAGTGTTTTCAAGAACTACCTGTGACCTACTATGGTAGTCAGGCTGCTATGTAGGCAGGGTGTCACAGCAACTCAGTGTCTGGTGGGGGAGGCCTCAGAGTCTTGGCTGAGGCTGGTGACTGTAGGCATGTCACTGGGCCAGGTTGGAGCAACTGAAGCTTGGGTGTGGGTCTGGTTTGGACTGTCAGGCAGAAATGTTCAGCCTTTCAAAGACACTCTGTGGAGCCCATGATTGGTAGGGCCTAATTTTTGTTATGTTAAAAGCCCTAGACTGTGTTCTGGTGATTAACCTTCTGGCTAACTTGTGTTAATGGATGCTAATGGACAGAGTTCTATAGGCTTACATTCAAAGTTACACAAAGGACCACAGCCTGGAATTGAATGTGTTTTCACCAAAGAATATTTTCCCCTTCTTATAATGGGCTCGTGGGGTGCCCTGGTATGGGGGCTGTACTTCACTGTCCCCCAGGGAAGGGGAACCATATTAATAGAGTGGTTTGGAGGCCAACTGGATCTGAATTCACCCCTGGCTATCCTTCTGTATCCCTCTGGCTCTCTCCTATCTGCACTGCCAGTTGTGCTCTGTGGAACTGCTTTATGTCACAGGTACATATCCTAGCAGCTCTTCAATTGTTGGAAATTATTGTCTCCTTATCTATCGCCCACACTAGCAGGTGTGGACCTGGGGTCAGGTGGGAAGGGAGATGACTGATGTCACCACTCCATTCCTGGCTGGAGAAAGGAGTTACAAAGCCCTGAACTGCAGGCCCAGGGAAGTTAGCAACAAGGGGAACTTCTGTGAGAGTCTTGTGGATAGCTCTCAGAGGTTCTCTGTGAGCCTGGGATTATGACCACTTTTAGACAGCAGTCTGGGGAAATTACTGCTCTCTGTGGGATTACTGTGCAGGAAGGAGTGGCAGACTCCATTCTGCTGGATCTGACAAGAGGTTCGTGGAGCATGCAGACACACACAGTGAACTTAGAGCATTTCAGCAAGTTCTCAAATTGCTTCATGAGTGGAAATCAAAGTGGGAGGTCTGAACTTGACCTTAGTACACTGAATCTATTTTTAACACCCAGCCTCCCAGTTTTGACCTCCTTACCACTTAATTTTCTGGGCTGACAGCAGGAGCGCTGGGTGGGTGATTCTACCTGGGCAACATCTTGACTCCTAGTATTGACCATTTTGAATCAGAAAATCATATGGTTTACTATGCCAGGTATGTCAGATACAAGAGGAATAGCATCCCATTTATTTTCAAAAAAGATATTTCAAGATCTGTCTTGAAGTACAACACTGTCTGTGATAGGATGATATCTATATATATATATATACAAGGAAATCCACTCAATAAAATTTCTATTCGAAGTTATGCACCAACCATTAAGGCAGAAATTGAGGAATTCTACTAACATCTTCAGTCTAAAATTGATCAAACATGTGATCAGGGTGCCTTGATTACTGTTGGTGATTGAAATGCCAAAGTTGGGGGGAAATAATGAGGAACAGTAATTAGAAAATATGGTCTTGGTGATAAAAACAAAGCTTGAGATCACATGATAGAATTTTGCAAGATCAATGACTTCTTCCTCACAAATACCTTTTATCAACAGCACAAATGGCAATTATACACATGGACTTTTTCAGATGGAATACACAGAAATATAATGGATTTAATCTCTGAGGAGAGATGATAGAGAAGCTCAATATAGTACGTAAAATCAGACGAGGGGATGACTGTGTCTAAGACTATCAATTGTTCATATGTAAGTTCAAGTTGAAGCAGAAGAAAATAAAATCAAGTCCACAAGACCCAAAATACAACCTTTAGTCTATCCCATGAGTTTGAGAAAATCTCAAGAATAGATTTTATGCATCGAACACTAATGACAGAAAACCTGATGAACTGTGGGAAGACATCAAGAAAATCATTCATGAAGACAGCAAAAGGTCATTAAATAGACAGGAAAGAAAACAGAGATCAAAGTGAATGTCAGAAGAAACGGTGAAACTTGCTCTTAATCACAGAATAGCTGAGACAAATCTTGGAAGAAATGATAAAGTCAGAGAGCTGCACAAAAAACTGCCAAAGGGAGGCTAAAGAAGACAAAGTGAAATGTTATAATGAAATACGCAAAGACCTAGAGTTAGAAACCATAAAGGAAGAACACTCAACATGTCTTAAACTGAAAGAGCTCAAGAAAAAACTCAAACCTTGAATGGCAATATTGAAAGATTCTATGAGCAAAACATTGACAAGTGAAAGATGTATCAAGAGAAGATAGAAACAATACACAGAGTCACTGTACCACAAAGAACTAGTCAACATTCAACCATTTCAAGGGTAGCATAGAAGCAAGAACCAATTGTAGTGAGGGAAGACATTCCCCTGCACCAAGAAGCATTAGTCAAAAATAAGGCTCCAGGAATTGATGGCATACAGCTGAAATGTTTCAACAAGCTGATGAAGGACTAGAAGCATTCACTCATCTATGCCAGGAAATTTGGAATACAGCTACTTGGTCCACTGACTGGCAGACACCCATATTTGTGCCCACTCCAAAGAAAGGTGACCCAACATAATACTCAAAATATAGAACAATATCACTGATATCACATGGAGTAAAACTTTGCTGAAGATCATCCAACAACGGTTGCAGCAGTACACTGACAGGAACTGACAGAGCTTCAGGCTGCATTCAGAAGAGGAAGTGGAAAAAGAGCTATCATAGCTGATGCCAGATATGTCCTGGTTGGAAGCAAAGGTTACCAGAAATAGTTTACTTGTGTTTTATTTATTTATTTTTTGGGGGGAGGGGTGTCTTGTGTTTTAGTCACTACCCGAAAGCATTTGACTGTGTGGATCATTAACAAACTATGGATAGCCTTGAGAAGAGTGGGAATATCAGAACACTTCATTGTACACATGTGGAACTTTTAAATGGATCAAGAGGCAGCTTGGGAACCAAAGGAATACGGCATGGTTTTAAATCAGGCAAAGTATGTGTCCCAGTCATATCTTCTCCCCGTATTACTCAATCTGTGCTAAGTAAATCATCAGATAATTGGGATTATACAAAGAAAAAAGTGGCACCAGAATTGGAGGAAGGCTTATTAACAGCCTGTTGTTTTCAGATGGCACTTGCTTGCTTAAAGTGAAGAGGACTTGAAGCACTTGCTGATGAAAATCAAGTGTTTCAGTCTTCGGTGTGTATTGCGGCTCAATGTAAAGAAAATAAAAATCTTCACAACTGGACCAATAGGTAACATCATAATAAATAAATAAAATAGTGAAGTTATCAAGAAATTTGTCTTGTTTGGATCCACAATCAATGCTCATGGAAGCAGCAGTTGAGAGAGCCAATGACATCTTACTAGGTAAACCTGCTGCACAAGACCTCTTCAAAGCCTTAAAGAGCAAGGGGTCATTTGAGGACTGCAGTGTGCCTGATGCAAGCAATGGTGTTTTCAATCGCCCGATTTGGATGTGAAGGTTGGACACAGACTGAGGAAGACTGAAGAAGAATTGATACATTGGAATTATGGTGACAATGAAGAATAATACTAAAGATGCCATGGACTGCCAAAAGATTGAACAAATCTGCCTTGGAAACAGTACTGACCAAATGCTCCTTCAAAGCAAGGATGGTAAGACTTCGATTCCCATACTTTGGACATGGAATCAAGAGGGAATGGTCCCTGGAAAAGGACATAATGCTTGGAAAAGTACAGGGGCTGGGAAAGAGAGGCAAACCCTCTCAAGATGGATGGACACAGTGGCTGCCAACAAGGGGCTCAAACATAAGAACCCTGTGAGGATGGTGCAGGACCAGGAAGTGTTTCCTTCTGTTGTACACATTGCTGCTATGAGTGAGGGTCAATTCAACAGCGCCTAACAATAAAAATACACAGACACACACACAGAGTCTTTGCGGGGAAGCCTTCTTGCTGTCTTATGTATAATATCCTTAAGTCTTCATCTCTGCCTTTTCCAAACAATTTCTAGTAAATATGCAGACAGTATAAAGCACCCCATGGCCCTGTAGGTTGCTAGCTTTGTCTTTACTTTCAAAACAAGGGGAGCAAAGACTTGAGGCATGTCACCATGATTCAATCACCCAGGAAGTGCTTCTGGGTGATGATAAGAAAGGATAGCAAAGGAGAGAAGAGGGAAATTACTGGCTTGGTCAAAGCTTGCAAAATGGCACCAGTGATTAAAACATCTTATGCTGTCCTCGGGCTGCATAAGCTATCACCGACAAAAGATCTCACACACACACACACAAAAGGAAAGAAATTAGCCATTAAGAAATATTTCAACATAATGCAATTATTACAGCTGTATAATTGAATGGGGAAACCATTGATCTGTAGTAGAAAGGAAATTGCTCTTCTCATTGTGTTCCTATGAATATGTGAACATTAATCTCCATCTATAATCAACGTTCATTTCAAATCTGATTGCATGCTACTAAACACCCGTAGCTATGCTAACATTATGTTAATATGGTTCAACATCATAGCTCCCAGCTTCACAGCACAAATATTTTTCTTTGGCAATCAATAGTAATTTCAGCTGAGTGGATGGAAGTCACGTTTTAATGGTAATCTTTCCTCCAAGCCTCCGAGTGGAAACTCAGTTGGTGTCTTAACATGGCTGCAGCGCCGTTGCATATAATCAGATAAATTAAACTGAAAAGAAATGGAAAGAGGGAAAAGAAGGGAGGGGAAGTGGATCAGAAATAAGGAGCAAGCTGGGCATAACTCTAAATCTATGTTATGGATGAAAGTGCTCGTTAGGAAGGAAAAAAAGCAAGGATGGATGTGTAGATAGGAATGGGTGAGTGTGTATTGAGCTGAAGCAAGCAAGAAGGAGCTAAGGATTGTGAAGAAATGAGGCTGGCTCTGACTGAACAGGGTGGGGCAGCCAGATACCTGGGCAGCCAGGGTTCTGCCAAAGGGACAGAGAGGTCTGAGGAAGGGAAGGGAAATGCCCTAAACCGGGAAAGAAGCTTTGAAGAGATCACTCAGATGCCTCTTTATCTTACTTGCTTATTCAGTCATTACAAATAATAGAAGCACGTGAGAAATTTAAACAATAAATCACCTAAGGTTGGGATGTACCTTTTAAGTACCTTTTGGAGCCAGGCAGTGTCCTGGGAACCAGAGGTTCTGAAGTCTCTGTTGTGGTGGTGGTCAGGTGCCACCAAATCGGTTCCAGCACACTACGCTCCTCTACGCAGCAGAAGGAAACACTGCAGGGCACTGCACCCTCTCGCAATTGTTCCTCTGAAGTCTCTGGCTGGCATAAGCACTTTGTGCTGGGCTGCTAACCTATACATGGGCAGGGAAAGGGGCTGATGATCTGCTTTTGTTAATGTTGATAACGAAGGAACCCTACGGAGCAGGTCTAGTCTTAACCTCTAACTCACTGCCCTCGAGCCAAGGCTGACTCCTAGCGATCCCAGAGGACAGGATAGACCTGCCCCCGTGAGTTTCTGACACTAACTGCTTACAGGAGTAGAAAATCCTCTTTCTCAGAGAGACTGGTGGTTTCTCCCTGCCAACCTTTCAGAGGGCAGCCCAGGGTGGAGCCACTATGCCACCAAGGGCCACCTTAAGTCGGAACTGACTCCAAGACAAAAAACATCTGTGACCTCAGAGAGCTGAGGCGCCAGTGTAGAAATGAGACACATGAGCCACCCCAGGGCCAACCCATGTGGCCTTGGGAGCTTCTGTACAATTCCTCCCCTGGTAATTATGATCTCATTCCCCATGGTCCAGAGAGAGAGAGAAGAAGTCATGTTTATCAGTAAAGTACTCATGTCCAGTTCTCACGTAGAACATGCTTAGGTTCCAAATGCTAGGTAGTGATCAGAAAAGTGCCCTTATATGAAAATGAGGAGGACCACATCCGGTCACAAAATGGAGGATGGCTACATCATGGCACAATTGCCACATTACATCATTACGTGACTAATGAATGACAATATTGCATAACTGCCAAACCACTGGAGCTCATGGCCCAGCCAAGTTGACACGTAAACTGGGTGATTGCAGCCAGTGGTACTCTTGCCTCATACCCTGGAGTTTGTTATGGCCAGGTATGTGTCATTCATGTGCAAAATAGTTGGAGAGTAGATATTTTACTATGGTTGTAAATGTGAAATGTCAGATAACAAGCTAGTCAATAAGTGAAGGGGTCATTTCTGATCCCCCAAAGCCTATCCAACAGGATTCCTCTATGCTCCACCAGTTCATCTCTCGCATTGAACAGTGACAGCTGCCTCAGCTACTCTCCATCCAGTCTCCACAACGACTTAAAACACAGGGCTCCCTCTCTGAGAAGGGTCAACGTCTTGTCCTTCCAACAAGTGTGCTGCTCATCAGAAAGCAAAGGACAAGAGAATCACAGAAGAGGGTTCATGATCTCTTTTCCTTCCTTTGCTTGTTAAAAACAAACAAACAAACAAACAACAAACCCGGTCCTGTCTCTTCCTCTTCACTGCTGCCCCTACCTTCTACCCCTGCTTTCTGGGTCTGATCTTGAAAATCCGAGAAGAACATTATTTTAAGGCAACAGGACAGACACTAAAATGGGAAAGGAACCCCAAGAGGAGATGGCCACGGTCCAGGGAGCAGAGACAGAGAGGACCCAGGAGGGCAGAAAGCGCGGTGTCTTAAGGGTGTGTTTGAGAAGCTGAGAAAGGGGAGGGATTTGTGAGAGAGAAACTGCCAATGGTCAGGGAAAGACTGGACTGAATGTAATAGATAAAGGCAATCGCCATTTCAACCTCTTGACTTCCCATACTTGGAAGTTTCACCCGCTTCTTTTTGGTAATCTCAAAATGCTAGTTTCAGGATAGTAGCTACTTTTACTAAAGATAATTTGATAGCAATATCAAGAACCATGGAGGATTTTCACTCAATTGCACCCCTTTCTCTTTCCCCCCTTAATGCCTGCTCAACTTCAATCTCATCAACTCTGCTTGCATTATCGTAACTGCCGCTCCCCCTGTCTGCTCCAAGTTTTGTGCCGGCCGCCTTTAATCTGTCACCTACAAAATAGCCAATAAAGCTGGCACAATTTGGCACCGTTTCCAAGACACTTGGAAACTAAGCATCCAGAACGTGGAAACAAGACTATATTTTTTCAGCCATGTTTAAAATCACACAATGAAGTACTTGAAAAAATTTCACTAAGCTTATCGTTAAGTTTAAGGAGCCTATTTTGAATTTTACTGCTTATTAGCAGAGCCAGGAGGAAACAAAAGTTGTCATTGGGGAAATACTCAATCTTCCCATCATGAGAAAAGCAGCTAAACTAATACGCAGAAAACAATATGGCGACAAATAAAATCACATTCCTTTGTCAGCAGGTTCTGCTAGAAGACACAGACAAAGCTGGTGCTATAGGTTTGAAGAGTCAAGTGTTAAAAGAAATCACTTGGTGTATGAGGTTTGCTATAGAGTTGGGGGACAGTACAGCTGCTCCTAACATTTCTTTCCTTGAGGAATTTGCCACATGAAATATGGGAAGAATGCTTTTTATACTCAAGAAAATGTGTAATAGAAAAGAATTATTTTCAGCAATAAATATTATTTTTGATACAATCATGCACTAAAAAAATAGCTCTAAGTACATCTACTAATTGTGAAGCTCTGAATAGCACCAGGCTTGGAATTCATATACTACAACACCGGCTCTACAGCAAAAAAAAAAAGAAAGAAAAGAAAGAAAGTAAAAAAGATTGAAGCCAGAGTGACCGAAAATATTCCTGTTGTCGTTAGGTGCCAGCCGTGGAGTTGTTCCAACTCCCAGCGACTCTTTGTATAACAGACTGCAGGACCGCTGGTCCTGTGCCATCCTCACAATGTGCCTAGATTGCCATTAAGAAGGCTTAATTTTCTAAGAGAAAACAATCCTATCAAAGCACAGTGCCTGTAACAACAGCCTCAGGCACAGGAACAAATGCGAGGTGACACAGGACAGGGCAGCGCTTCCTTCTGTCCTGCACAGGAACCGACTTGATAGTACTAACAACACCACAGCAACAGCAACAAGAATAGTTAACCCTTACAGTGCGGTCGAGATGGACAATGGAATATATATATAGTAGCAACTTATTTAAAAGAGCTTCTGGATCCAGTTGGCTGCTAATCAAAAAGTTTTCTGATTGAGTCCACTCAAAAGTATCTCAATAAAAGGACCTGGCATGCTACTTAAAACAAACAAACAAACAAAACCAGCCATATAACTCTGAAACACAGTTCTACTCTGACTTGTGGGTCACCATGCGTTGATGTTAACTCAGTAGCAATGTTTTTTGTTTGTTTGGTTTGTTGACTGAGTTTTAGGTAGATGGTTCAAAGCTACCAGCTACCTCTCTGGAGAAAGATGAAACGGTCTGTTCTCATAAAGATTTAAAATCTCAGAAACCCGACTGCGTTCTACACTGTCTTATCGGGTCCCAGTGGATTGAGATCGACCTGATGGCAAGGTGTGTCACTTGTGGTTTGCTTTATAAAATGATAAATGTCCTAAGTTGGTGAACCTTTTTTTTCCCTTGCCATACCAGTGCCTTTCAATATAATGTCACCTGGAGGATATGTGGATAAGAAGCAATGATGCTAAGTTAATAACAGTTCATGCAGATAAACATAATTCTAACATCAAGGTGACATTTTAAAATGAAGAACCAAGTAGGAACAGCAACAAAGAAGGAATGAAATGGGCCATCAAAAGAATATTTTGATGCTGGTGCGCTTTTAAGAGACCTCTTTTAAGGAATGCATCACTTACTGCAGATTGGACCAAATAATAAGAGATTACCAGCATGTTGATTGGCAGCAAACAGGGGAAGTCCACCACTTCCTGCCCCCTCCCCCCAGACTTTTCGTAAGGTATTGGGGATGCCACTCCATTGCCAATGCCACTCCATTGCCAATGTCACTCCACTGCCAATGCCACTCCATTGCCAATGCCACTCCAGTGACAGCTAGACTTGTCTGGTCTGGTAGGCGAGTCAGTGAGTTTGGTCTTTTCATTTTGTTCTTTTTTTGCCTTTTGTGATGTGGTTATTGTCCCTCCTCCGCTTTTAAAATGCTATTGGCCCAGCGGGTCTCCAAAACTGGCTGAATTCCAGCAAATGGATTTTCCTTATTAAAACTATTGTCAAAAAAAAAGAATATTTTGAAAATCACTGAAAATACTTTTGTTACAAGATTTTGTTACTAAAAGCAATGTGTGTTACCTATTAAGACTACCCATATCAACATACTTGAAAAATGTAGGCTGAGTCTTTTAACCGATGCAAATTTCTTCTAAACTGGGGTGGTGGTGGACTTTGAATCATTTGACATACACATACAAGGACAGCTCCTTCCCATTATTTCGTAAAGCTAGTTCGTTAGCAAATAGCCCTGGTAGCCCAGTGGGTTATATGCTGGGCTGCTAACTGCAAGGTCAGCAGTTCAGAACCACCAGCCACTCTAGGCGGGAAAGATGGGGTTTTCTACTTAGAGTCTCTGAAGCTCCCCGGAGCAGTTCTCCCCTGTCCTAATTGGTAACTCTAAACCAAACCAGATGCTGGATGACACCAGAGGCAACTTTCACTGAATCCAACTCCTTATTCTGGCACCGAAGGGTAGTATAGTTAAGCACTTGACTGTTAGCCAAAAGGTAGGCAGTTTGAACCTATTCAAAGGCGCCTTGGAAGACATGCCTGGTGATTTGTTGCTGAAAGACCACCATATTGACAATCCGATGAAGCAACTCTACCTTATACATGTAGGGTTGCCTTGAGTTGGAATTGACTCCCCAGCAGCAAATGACATGGCTTTGTAATAGAAACAGCCCCTAAGCCTTGCTATCATCTCTCTCGTTTCTGTTGTTTGGCTTCATTTGCTCATTTCTTGCTTGGGTTCTACCAAGCCATTGCAACCAAATGAGGCTGGGGCTGGAGTCACCTGAAGGCTCCTTGGTCTGGGACAGAAGGCATGGCTGCAATGGCCGGGCACTGCCCAGCATCTCACACTAAGCAGACCTCCTATCAGCTAGCTTGGCTCCTTCGTCATCTGGCAGGCCCAGGAGAGCCAAATTTTTCATATGCTGGCCATCTCCCAGCCCCCACTTTCCAAAGGACCCAAGCAGAAGCCTTAAATCATCTCATGAGATAATATTGGGAGACTCAGAAAATGGCAGTAGAATTCTGTTGAATTCTACTAATTCAACAGATCACAAGGTGTAGGCCAGAGTAACACACACACACACACACACACACACACACACACACACACTCAATTCCACTTCTTTTCTTACTTGTTTTTTGTTTTTGTCTTACTTGTTTGCTTTGCTTGCTTGTTTTTAACTACTACAGGGGGTGATTAGGGAAGCTGATAGGTTGCCACAGTGAGGATTAGTCAACAGTAAGGATACAGCCATTGGTAAACAGCAACACTTCTCAGCCACACAGACCCTTAACTTTTGCCTCAGTGAGGCAGGAGGCTTGTCTGCCTGTGGCTTTGCAACTCCACTTGGTAATGCAAGGGACAGCAAGAGCACAGGGAGAGAAGGCACGGAGAGCCACTGTCCACTTCCAAAAGTTCCTGGAACTGCGTCTAACACACAATCAGTGCTTAGTTAACAAAAAGAATAGGCGTGGGATAGACCAGTGTGCTCCCTTCTACTAACCTACAGCAGTTCTGTGGAATGAGGGCCTGACAATCTGCTTTGGTAACAATTACAACCCAGTGGACTCTACTGGTGCTCCCCATTCCCTGCTGGAGCACCGTGCCTCGGGGGGCACGCCACACGGCCCATCACCGCAGCCTAGCCTCACGGGGACCACGTGCCAGGAGAAGTGGGTCATAGACTGAAACAAAGATAAGTCAGATGTCTGGAAACTGACAGACCCTTGGGTGAGGTCGATCTCAGTGTATTTGTGTTGTTCTGATGTTCTGTTTTTTAAGAAAGGTATGAGAATATACGTGTGTATACATATCTATGTATATGCATGTAAAAACCAACATCACTGCCTTCAAGTTGATGCTGACTCACAGTGACCCTAGAGGGAACGGTAGAACTGCCCCTCTAGGTTTCTGAGACTGTAACTCTTAGCAGGAGTAGAAAGCCCCATGTTTTTCCTTCAGAGCTGCTGGTGGTTTTGAACTGCTGACCTTGAGGACCAGAGCCCAACAACCACAAGAGGAAGCCCTTAAAGGAGATCAACTGACACCATGGCTGCAGCCATGAGCTCAAACAGAACCGCAATCGTGAGGATGGCACAAAACTGGGCAGTGTTTAGTTCTATGAGATGGAACCTACTCAATGGTATCTAACAACTGCAACAACAGAGAGAGAGAGAGAGAGAAACTAGTCCTTATGGACACAACATCAGAAACTACGATATGCTGTTAATTTGCATTTCTTTGTCAAGACGAGCGTTGTCAACTTTGATTGTTTTATTATTTAGTGCACAGCAGATGCTGTCGAGGTTGCATCCGCGTTCTTTCGGCGCACTGAAAGTCACCTGAAACTTTGTCTGCAGTTCTCAGAGAGATCCCTTTAGTTGCCAACCTCAGATCTCTTTCTCTCTCTCTCCACTTCTCTTGCTCTGCTGGCCTAGGTCAAATGCTCTTGGGAATGAAGGCCCCAGAGCAGACCTCATCAATGAGGCAAACTGAAGTCACCTCCCGTCTCAGTCAGACAAAAGTGAGAAGTGTCCTGGTCCTTGTGTCCTGGGCCCCTAGTGGCCCTGAGCTCTGGTTGCCTGCAGCAGAGACAGCTCCCTGGGCCCACTCACACCCTTCTGTTGGCATGCCTTACTCCCTGCCTCACTTCCCACTTCCTCATCATGTTTTCTGGGATCGCCTCCCAAACACACTGCCTGAATCAGAATCCTTATCTCAGCAAATGAACACAACCATTTGAATGTCTGCCATGTGCTCACATAACTTTTACTTAAGTAAACAGAAAGCCTTCACTGTGGATGAATAAATCATAATAAGTGGCACAAGGATTGCATGGCCCCTGGTGCACGGATGGGGCTCCGGGCTGTGGTTGGAGCATCCCTGGGCTTCTACCAATGGAGACAACCCCAGGCACCATGGTGGAGTTGAATGCACAATGCACCCAGGCAGGAGTCCTGGTGGCATAGCAGGATACGAGGTGGACTGCTGACCTTAGGGTCAGCAGTTCAAACCCACCAGGTGCTTTGGGGTGCAAGATCCGGGAAAGATTTACAGCCTCACAAACCCTGGGGAGGGATTGTACTCCGTCCTTGAAGTTCACTATGAGTCGTCATCCACTCAGTGGTCAGAGATTTGCCTTTCCTTAGTGGGCTTGGGCTCTAGGCAAGGGTCTTACCCTCCAGGCTTGGAGAACAGAATTCCATGCATACTGCCTTTCCATAGGGGACCCATGACTGGCTTCTCTGTTTCCCACTCAGGCAACCTCTCGCCTAAAAAATAATCCCATTTTTGATTTCTTGCTGCTTTGCATGTCACTGCGAAGTTTCCAGGGGAAGCTGGTTCACAACTCAAATGGGCAGTGCCCGAGGCCTCCAGGGAGTCATTGTCTGGGCTCGACCCACTGTGCTGGGCCCCGGCCCTGGGGAACTAAACAAAGTTGTCTCAAGATTACAAGCCATGGCAGCCCATCAGGGGTTGCGGCCCCTGCTTTTTAGCACCCTGCTTTTATTTGCAGGCTATGAAGTGTAATAGTTCACCATTTTGGTTTAAGTGTTACCATAAAAGTCAGTGAGATGGAACAGGCAATAAGGAGCTCTTTTACATAGTGTGGCTGAGGCAGGGAATCTAGTCTTCAGGAGCCTACAGAAACAGCTCCAGGAGGAAACGCCGGGGCCAGGGCTCTGGGAAGTCAGGGATCAGGCAGCATCCCGATGAGGTGAGGAGGCCTTCTGGCCCACACTGCTCAGTTTCTCCCTCTGTTACTCCTATGCTGAGCAGACTGGGAACACAGAGGCAGGGAAAGCGATGGACTCCACTAAGCAATGGACTCCACTGAGTGAGTACCAAAAGCACCCCACTCTGGGTCAAAGGGAAAAACCTCTCCTCATGCAAAGGTAGGGGTCCGGCACAACACCTTTTGGTTCTGGTCCCAATCTCAGGGGTCAACAATTCTGGGAAGTCAAGGTTCTCCAAATCAGAAAATGAGACTTCACTTACTCAGGCACACAAGTGTGCACACACACACACAGAACAGAAAAGTAAAAAGGGAGACATGGATGGAAAAAATAAGCATGGAATCCCCATGTGTCAGAAGCAACTCTAGCAGTGAGTGAGTTGAGGGAGAGGGAGGAAGGGAGGGAGGGAGTAAGCGAGCCTCCATCTTGCATCTCTCTCTGGTGCGTGGTGGCTTGGCAGGGCGACAAGGCAATTTTCTTCTTCTGATACTCTGCCAGAATTCCCCTGGGAGATTTTCTGCAGGGCACCCATTCCATGGTTTCTTGTGAAAGATAGAAAGAGGTCCCTAGTGATATAATTTAGGGACAGGTTAAATCAAGGATCCCTAATGGCACTCATGGTTAATAGCTGTTATGGATGAAATTGTGCCCCTCCCACAATTTGCGTGTGTGTGTGTGTGTGTGTGTGTGTGTGTTTGTGTGTTGTGTGGTTATAATCCCATGTGGGAGGGAGTTGTCTTTGTTATGTATTAGTGTTGTGTTTGTCTCTTTTGAGATATAAAAGGAGCAGGTCAAGCAAGGAAACAAACTGAAAACAAAGAAACAAACTCACTCCCATCTATTCCATCTCAACTCATAATGACCCTATAGGCCAGAGCAGAACTGGCCCTGCGGGTTTACGAGACTGTAAATCTTTAAGGGAATAAAGAGCCTCACTTTTCTCCTGCAGAGAAGCTGGTAGTTTTTAACTGCTGACCTTGATATTTGCAACCTAACTCATAACCTAGCAAAGAAACAAAAAGCACAATTGGGACAAGATAGAAGCAAGACTACATGAAGATTATCAACTAGCAAAGCCATTGGCCAGAAACTGAAAAACAACCAGGTCCTTTTCATTTGTCTGAGATGCTAGAGAAAAAAATAGATTCCCCTAGAGCTGGTTCCCTCAGTTTGTACTCCTAAACTGTGAGAAAATAAAATTCTGTTTGTCAAAGCCACCCACTTGTGGTATATTTGTTATGTGAGTAGCTGCACTAGATAACTAGGATAGTGGCTTAATCACTAACCTAAATGTTGGTGGATTTCTATGCTCATGTATAGGAAGATGTAACGTTGTGAAAATGTCAATATTGCTCAAAGTGATCTACAAATATAATGAAATCCCAATCCCGATTCCCACATCATTCTTTAAAGACATGGTAAAACTAAGCACTCATTTTATATGGGAAGAAAGGCGACCTTGGGCAAGTAAACTAAAAAATCCTTCACTCGAGTCTGTCTATGGCTCTGAGATAAGTCTTGACAGCACACACATGCAGTCAGACACCACCCAGAGCTTGACTTCAGACACTCAGAGGCAATGTCTGCCTAAGGGAAGGCCAATCCACCAGACTACTAAATACAAAACAAAATTTAGCGTTAATGGAGGACGCTGTTTTACGTCAGGCTACACTCAGCATGAAGTCACTCTTGCAACTCACCACCATTTGGACTAAGGGGTGAAGATGGTAGTCTATTCCTCTCTGTCACTGTTTGGACCTGCCTAGGTTTGACCACGTTCCAAACTAAGCTCCCCAGAAATACAGAACTTTATTATAGTTGCTCGCTCTCTTCTGAATCATTCTCTCCTAGTTTCTTGTTGGCATCAATTCCATTCTCTCAAACACCCCTTCAACTTTGTTTCCCCGCCCCCATGCATTTCTGTATTTGCTTTGTATTTCAAACTCCCTTTGTCCCCTATGAGGATCCCGAGGTAACCTCCACTCCTGTTACGATTGTTCCCCTTAGTTAAGGCACTGCTATGGCACCCCCTCCAGCTTGAGGGAGGCCTCACTGGGCTTTTCAGAGCCTGTGAGCAGGGACCAGGAAATTCTTTCTGTTCCAAACATTCACGTGTACTTCCCAAGATGTCAGTGCAGCATTGAGACTTCTGTCACCTGACTGTCAGGAATAACAGTCCCAATAAATTAATAGCAGGTAATCCTTTCCAGAGAAAAATCCTCACCAGAGAAAGAGCCATTTTAGGTCTGCCTTCAGTGACCACTGCCTTGTCTACTCTCTGCTCTGTTTCCTTGACTGCATTCTGTCCTTCACTACGTTTCCTCTGAGCTTCAGGATGTTTGCTGATCTCACCCCTGACTACCACGCTGCAACAGTTAGATGCTCATGGGCTCGCTTCACTGAGCAGAATAAGGAGGATCCGTGTGTTCCTAGTGCCATCCCGAGATGCGAGGTCACCAACCAGACTCATGGAACACATGCGTTCTGTCAGTATATGGAATATGCTACTCACGTAGAGAAGAAACAGAGCAAGATAAGCTTCCCTAATGGGCACCATCCACCCACGTGGCCCTCTCTCACCAAACATGCATCATGTATTTGAAGATGCTCACTTCAAACACCCCCAAAGCAGTAGACACCACTCCTAAAGCGTCAGCTGGTGCAGTGAGCAGAAAAGTCTTCATCTCTGATCTGGACCTCACACAGTTATGTCCCTGTGTAAGGCCAACAGGGACATTCTGTGTATGGCAGATGCAGGGCAGGCACTCTATGTTCAGTCCCTTTGTGCCGGACGTAGTTGGGAGACCCCACTGGGAACAGGTAGAGAAGTGGTCAAGTGGTCTTGGCAACAAAGTCCCCGAGGAATTCTGAAAATAGACTTCGATGTCAGGTGGGGAAGACAGGGTGTGGCACTGCATGAGATCTGATCAGAAAACATTAATAAGGGTCACCAGGCAGACGCAGAACTATTCATAGGCTATTTTTTCTTTTCTTTTTTTTTCATGTCTAGCTATATAAGATAGGCAGGATAAATAATCCTGAGGAGTAAACAATAAGACTGACAGTTCCAGGGGGACAGGAGAGAAGGGAAGGTAGGGGATAAGGAGTGAGGAGTCAACAAGTGGGGGACAAGGGAACAACAAGAGATCTAAAATCAATGGCGAGGAGGGCGTAGAATGCCTGGTGGGGTTTGATCAAGTGCAATGTAGCCAAAAGGAAGTACAGAGAGCTGAATGAAGGTCGAGCATGATAGTGGGACAGGAGGAAAGTAAAAGAAAATAGAGGAAAGAAGTAGGAGGCAAAAGACATTTATAGAGGTATAAACATAGGCATGTAAATATATACATATACTTATATATAACATATATAACAATAAGGATATATATCTATGTACATATATTTATAGGTTAAGTATTAAGGTAGCAGACTGGGCCTCTATTCATGTCCTCCCTCAATGCAAGAACACTTAGTTCTAATAACCTGATATTCTGTGATGCTCACTTTCTGACACAATCACTGAAGACAAAATGGGTGCATGAGCAAATATGTTTAAGAAATCAGATAGCTTCTGGAGTCTTAAATACATGAAGTTAAACAAGCAGCCATCTTGCAGGGGAGCAACAAAGCACCCAAGGAAGAAGCACAACAGCCTGAGGTATTGATCACAAGGTGTTGATGGTACCAGGTATTAGGCATCAGAAGACCCAAAACAACCATTTCCGTACAAGTGAAGTGGGTCAGAATGGAGACCCAAAGTCCATCTGTAGAAAATGGAACATCCCCTCACAGAAGGGACACAAGGAAAGAATAAGCCAGTCGGGGTGCAGTATAGCACTAATGAAATACACAGCATTCCTCTGGTTCCTTAATGCTTCCTCCCCCCACTATCATTACCCCGGTTCTTTTTTTCTGTACATGTATTTATTTATTTGTTATTATCATTTTTTATTAAAAGATCTTTTTATTGGGCTCATAGTTCTCACAACAATCCGCACGTGAATTGTAGCAAGCACATTTGAACACACGTTGCCATCATTATCTTCCAAACATTTACTTTCTGTTTGAGCCTTTAGCTCCTCTTTTTCCCCACTCTCATGACCCTTGACAAATTATAAATTATTATTTATTCTCATATCTTACAACGACTGCTGTCTCCCCTCCACCACAGTTTCTGTTGTTCCTCTATTTCCTCGTGTTATGTAGTTATGTGTTGATCATTGCGATCGGCTCCCACTTCCTTCACTCCTCTCCCCACCTCCCCCCTGTCCTCCTAGTATCACTAATCCCATTTCTCTTCCAGGGTTGCTGTTCCTGTGTGTCATGAGCTCTTATCTGTACCTGTGTACATGCTCTGGTCTAGCCTACAGTGAAAGGCAGGACGGGGGTCATGATAGTGGGGGTTGAGGAATCCTCAAGGAACCAGAGGAATATTGTGTGTTTCATCGGTGTTATGCTGTGCCTTTTTAGGGGGTGTCCCATTGTCTACAGATGGGTTTGGGGCCTTTGCTCTGACCCCCTCATTCTTAACAATATGGTTGTTTGTTTGGGTCTTCTGATGCCTGTTACCTGATCCCGTCGACCCCTCATGATCACACAGGCTGGTGTACTTCTTCCATGTGAGCTTGTTGCTCCTCTGCTAAATGGCCACTTGCTTGACTTCAAGCCTTTAAGAGCCTAGACACTATATCTTTGGATAGCCTGGCACCGTCTGCTTTCTTCACCACATTTGCTTATGCACCCATTTTGTCTTCAGCAATTGTGCGGAAGAGTAGGCATCACAGAATGGCAGGTTGCTAGAACCAAGTGTTCTTGCATTGAGGCAGGGCTTGAGGAGAGGCCCAAAGTCCATCCACTACCTCAGTATATTGCCATATACATATAGGGACAAAGGCAATACCTATATTTTTATGAATTAATGTATTTACATATGTATACACCTATGTTTATACCTCTATGCATAGCTTTGCTTCCTAGATCTTTTCTCTGTTTCCCTTGGGCTTCCTCCTGCCCCATCAATACACTCACCCTTCTTCTGTCTCTTAGTAATTCCTCTCAGCTAGATTGATATTGCTCCAACACCCCCAGGATCTGTACACCCTTGTCATTGTTGATTTTAATTCTCTAGGTCAGTGGTTCTCAACCTGTGGCTTGCGACCACTATGGGGGGTCGAACAACCCTTTCATAGGGGTCACCCAATTCATAACAGTAGCAAAATGACAGTTATGAAATAGCAACGAAAATAATTTTATGGTTGGGAGGTCACCACAACATGAAGAACTGTATGAAAGGGTCGTGGCATTAGGAAGGTTGAGAACCACTGCCCTAGGTGTTCCCTATCAATGGCACTGTTTGCTCACCACTCTCTTTCCCGGCCTCCTCCCAGTCTCGTTGCTCTGTCCTTGAGCTTGCTCCCATGCCTAGCCTATACAGGGAGGCAAACCAACAATAACAGACACAAAACAAAAAGACAGTAGATTGAATAAAAAGAGCAAATGGGGGGAAAAGAAGATAAGAACAACTGGGAACAAATAAACAAAAAAAGCATCGATAGTTCCAGGTCTGTCTGCTGACTTTTAAGACTATCTCCCCACTGGTCCTGGGGGAATTCCAGAAGCTGCCCTTCCTAACCTGAAGTCTATTTTGGGGGCTCCTCACGAGTTTTGTGGCTTGGCTTTGCTCCCATTGCCAATCTGCTATATTCCCTTCTTGGTTCACCCCACTGTGAGGGTTCAGACGGGACTGACTCCCCACCATGTGTCCCCAGTATTGTCCTCTGTTGCGGTGTGCTCCAGTGAGGGGACAGCGTGTCTGGAGCTGTTGTCAGCCCTACATTCTTCTCTGCACCTTAGCAGCTCAGTGCAGGGATGTTGTCCTCTGGGCTTGGTGTGCCAATATGGTGTCTACACTCTCACTCTCTCTTTTTACCTTCTTGGTTTTCTTCCATGTGGGTGTAGCATGCTGGCCCCTCTCGCCAACCTGTGGGTTTAGTGTTGTCCTCTTTAGCACGTACTTCGGGGGGGGGGGGTAGTTCAGTTAGGCTCTGATTGGGGCTGGCCCTGTACCCCATTCTTTTCATGAGTTGCTCCATGTGGTTACATTGTCCTCAAGGATTGGTGGGCTGTGGTAGGGTCTGCATGTATACTCCCAGTTCTGTGGAGACATTACCAACACTCTCTCCCTGGATGGGTCAGTACCCTGTTCCCCCAGTGCCACCATCCATCTCTACCCCCCTTTTCTCCCTTCTCCTTCCCCCCTTTCCCCTCTTTATTACGGAATGAACATGTACATCCTCGTGACCCCAGTTCTATCTTACAAATCTGGCTAGACCAGAGTATGTACACTGGTACAGATAAGAGCTCTGGACACACAATTCAGGACAGATAAACCCCGCAGGACCAATAATGAAAGTAGAAATACCATGAGGGTAGGGTAGGGGGAAGGTAGGGGGAGAAAGTGGGAACCAATCGTAATGATCACGTACACCTCCCCCACCTGAGGGGTGGGGGACGAACAACAGAATTGCGGGTGAAGGGAGACAGCAGACTGTATAAAATATGAAAGTAAAAATAATTTATAAATTATTAAGGGTTCACGAGTGTGGGAGAGTTGGGGAGGGAGGGGGGGGGAAGAGGAACTGATACCAAAGGCTCAAGAAGAAAGAAAATGTTTTGGAAACGATGATGGCAACACATGTACACATGTGCTTGCTTGATACAGATGTTTGCATTGTTATAAGAGCCCCCAATAAAATGATTTTTTTTTTTAAGAAGAAGTGGGCTTGGTCAGGTGCCCTGTAGTGCCTGGGCATGTGTGAGAGACAGGAAAAAAGTCATTGCATGATTGAGAACAAAGCCAAAACTGTGCAAACCTGCTGGCACCAAGTTGAATCCACTCCCAACAGCTGTACAAGGCAGGGTAGCTCTATCTCCTAAGGGTTTTCAGGAGTAAACTTTTTATAGGAGTGGATGGCCTCATCTTTCTCTCAGGGAGTGGCTGGTGGTTTTGAACAGCCAACTTTCTGGTTAGCCATCCATCACTTAACCTGCAGCCCCACCAGGACGTTTGTGCCCTGAGCAGAGGGCAGGGTGTCCCATTAAGGAGAAGGAACTGGCGGGGGTTGAGGGGGGGCAGCAGCCAACAATTTTCTGCCTCCTTATCAAAGAATGTTCTGGGTCTAATGCCTTTAGTTAAGTGGCCTGGGTGGGAGGCAGAGAGGCAAACAATTCCCCAACAATTAGGAGTAAGGGATGAATTTGCACTGTTCACCCCCAGAAGAGCGCTGGTGGGGTTATTAACTAGGTGTTAGACTGCTAATTGAAGGGGCGGTGGTTTAGATCCACCAGCCGCACTATGGGAGAAAGATGGAGCTGTCTGGTCCCACACCAATTTACAATGTCAGAAATCCTATGTAGGGCCATTATGAGTTGGCATCCACTTGATGGCAGTAGGTTCAGTTTTATACCTACCCACAGATGACAAGCGTGGACTACTTTGGGCCACTTGGTGTAAGGCATCCTGAAACACATCGAAGTCTCCCAAGGCTGAACCTAATCTTAGATTATGTCGAATTGTCATCTTTGATATCACAGCGCACCAAAACTTTCCTTCAATCGCTGACCTTGTGATTTCAACCAGAGACCCTAGGGCAGGCCTCAGCCACCAGATCAGAACAACGTTCGTGCTGGCAGAACTAAAGCAAAAGAGCACATGGCCATTGAGCCAAGTCCTACTCCTAGCAAGGCTACAGCACACAGTAGGACTGCACTTCAAGATTTTCAAAGCTGTACCTGTCGCTGGAAGCAGATTGCCACAGCTGCCTGCTCTAGAACAGCCAGTAGGTGGGAGCAACCTATCCGGCAGCTGATTTCTTTCTTTTTT
>NW_022109491.1:16634711-16656880 GCF_000313985.2 Echinops telfairi | reverse complement strand
TGTCCCCCCGGAACCATTGTTCACGTTGTTTTCTCTCCTGGATTGTTTATCCAGCAGCTGATTTCTTAAGGACTGCTCCACGGGCTCTTCTTACCAGCAAAGTAGTTTACAAGGCAGTGTGTGGTACCCAGGCTTTCAACACACCCATCAGTCTTTCTCAAGCTACCCTCTTGAGAATGCCCTAGAGAGATGAATTTTGCTTTGAGTACAGCTACCTTCTACAGTATTATCATTACTGGCCTCCTCGTTCATTCCTTCATTATAGAGATCTGTTATTCCACTTGAGTGAAATAAATACTGAGTGGTAGACACTTCACCACTGAGGGGCTTCCATCTGCATCTGTCTGTCTGTCTGTCTAGTGAGTTGCTGGTTTACCCAAAGACACTTCCAGATGTTTGGGATTGCTGGGAGTCTAAGCTCTGATTTACAGAAAGGGTGTTATTCAATTATACGTGATCCAAAGTGTCACACAATCTGTCTATATTTGGAAACATCTCATCTCCTGACATCACACAGAACCAGACACAGCCTAAGGCCTTATGTTCCCTGTTTAACGTAACAACCTGTAAATGTCTCTTTTACATACGTATTATCAACGTATCTTTAATAATCAGTGCAACTCTTGAAGGCATCTCAGGCTGGATAAGTAAAAAGCCTGCATGTTGTGGGAGGCAAAGACTCAACAGCTTACATGGCCAAGTAGATTTTCTAAGTACACACACTTGCCCAGAACAGGCTCAGGGATGCCTTGTGATGAAAGAACAGCCATTCCCCTGGCTGCGTTTGACATGCATCCAAGAATCAAGGGCCAGTAAGGTGTCTTTCCAGTTTGTTTCGATGTTTATTTTGGCATGGGATGGGAGTAGGTGTGGTGATTCATATAGCTCAGTTCAGCAGTGAAACGATAATGCTCTTTGTTCGCTATGACATATTGTTCTCCACACTCTATCAGTGAAAGATCTGATACAAATCGCTCCTACAACCCTCCTCGAAGCCTGCCAGCAACCACACATATGGCTCCTTGCGCAACACTAGGGATGGGAAGAATAACCACACTTGAAAAGACGCTTTTGAGTGCCAGGGAGAAAAGGAGTCACTGTCTGAGAGCACAAAGAATAAATGTGCGTCCCACTGGAGGGATCACTGTAAGTCTTCCAGACGAGACTTCAAGACGACTTGGTGTCGTGCCTTTGGTGTGGAAGAGGTAACAAGAAGGAGTAACATGAATGGTGTTTGGGGGGGAAATGGAACAAAAAGGAAAGTTAGAGTTTTTCCCCAGATGGGATGAAATTATCCCTCAAAATCGCTCTTGCCTTCAGTCACTGAACAACCTTTTCCATGCCTGATCCAGTGTTCCCCGCACAGGAGCACCAGGACGGAAGTGGGTAAGGAGGGTCGGGATGACATCAGGAAGATACAGGCAAGTCTGTAAATCGGTTCAGTGGGATCTAGGTTATACATCGGCACTTGATGAGTTTGATGCCTGTGACTCAGCTCTGAGACTTCCATCATCAAGAGCGCACCCTCAGCCACCTCAGGACTTGCCAACCGGAGGCTGCTGTCACTGCTCTGTAAGGTCACTATGAGTTGGAGTTGACTTGGTTGGCAGTGGGTTTGGAGTTTGGGCTCATTGAAGGTCCAACTGGAACGTCCCCGGGGGACTTGGAAACTTGAGCCAAGTAAATAAAACAAAACACCAAACCAGGAGACGGTGACTCATGGCAGGGTACAGCTGTGCTCCGTGGGGTTTTCAGTGACTGATTTTTCCGAAGTTCATTACCAGACCTTTCTTCCAAGGCACCTCCAAGTAGATTCACACCACCAAACCTTTGGTCCGCAGGGAGCACATTAGCCATCTGCATCACCCAGCCAAGTGTGCAGGTCACCAATCCACTGCAGCTGGATAGTTTCTGTAGGCCAGCACTTTGGTGGAGACTCCCTACGAGTTCTCACCAGAGACCTTCCTCAAGCCAGCCTGGTTTCTGTCTTCCCAAAGCCTGGCCACCTCACTTTTCCTTCATGCCCTGCAGCTGTCCATGCACATTATACATGATACATATACAGATGGGTATATGTGTATATAGATCATTTAACCACCTCTCAAGGCCTGACACAGATTATTATTTTACTTACTCGCCTTTGCCTACTATGTGTTCCGCTTCTTGTGATCTCAAAGCCACGACTGATTCAGAAACTCTTCCATTTGGGGCACAAAACAAGCGAGACGAAAGCCGCCATTGTTTTAGCTGGAATTCAGGAGCCAGGGGCAGGATAATGAACCATTTATGAAGGGGAGTTATGAACCCCAGGACGAGATGAACAGTTCTCCACCCAGACCTGCCTGAGCAAGGCCATTGTTTGAGGCCAGGTGCACTCCCGCAGGAAGGAGCTGCTGGAGCCTGCTCGGGAGGCCCTGGCCAGCACCAACTGCTGGAGGGCTCAGGAGGACCACTCCTGCCTCACCCTGGGCGGTCGGGTGGAAATAAACCCTGTCTACTGCCTGGTTCTGGCAGCAAGAACAATACCAGCACCAGAGAAGGTTCAGACTCCAGACCCCTGAAACCAGGAAATTCCAAGCCGGAGCTAAAATTGTAGCTGGCCTCCCCAGCCTTGTTCCCGACCGACCCACACAAACTCTGCCGTCTCAGCACAGCAGGCATCCAACACCAGTTACCCACGTGGGTTGAATTATGGCCGCCCAGAACTGCTGGGGCCAAGGCCCTGCCCTCCACAGCTCTCCCCCTCTCGGGCCCTGGGGCAAACGAAATCCTTCACACTCTGTTTGCTTTCATACTTGGACGGAGCTGGCTGTTCTTTTTAACCATAGCATCAGAAACCCAAAGCTAGCATGTGTGATTGTGGGCCAGGCACTGGGCTCCGGATTTCATGAAAACTCTCTATCCACTTTTTCAACAATACTTTCGGGAAAGTAATCGTATCTCTATTTGACAGTTGCCCAGGTTGCTTAATGCGTACAGGCCAGAGTGGTAATGTGAGTCCGCATCTTTTGTGAATAAAGTCTGTTAGATATTTTCTGACGGAAAGGACTCAGAGGTTGAACCAAGTCTCTTTTCAGCTGCTTAAAAAAATAAAAATAAAAAAGGGACCAAAAAGCCTCATCTTTCTCCCAAGGAGTGGCTGATGGATTTGAACTGCTGTCCTTGGGGATAGTAGTCTAGTGAATAACTGTGTGTGTGTGTGTGTGTTCAGAAACATTTGCCATTTTATATGTTCAACTCAGTGACATTAATTACTTTCATCATCTTTGATCTTCACCATTGTCCTTCCCACATGCTCCTATCCCCCTTTTCCATAGGCTCAGTGCCTTCTGAGTAAGGACCCCTCTCTCCACTCCCGTCCACCCGTGGTAACCAGTAGTAAGCGTTGGTGTCTGTACATTTGCCTACACTAGGTTGTTGGTATAAGTAGGAGCAGGCAATGCTTGTCTATTTGCATCCGATGCTTCCCCCAGCATCATGTTTTCAAGGTCCGTCCTGGTGGCAGCCTGTCGTTTGATCCGTGCTAAGCTGGTGTCTTCGCGCTTCTTTTGATGGCTGAGTAATAGTCCCTTTTGTGTCCAGTCCACATTTTGTTTTACCACTCGTCTCTGGATGGAAGGTTGCTTATACCTCTTGGCTATTGTGAATCATGCTTAAGTGAAGAATGGGGTACACATAACTGTTTGTGTTCAAGTGTCTATTTAAGATAAATAGATCGATGTTGAGCGGTGTTAGTTGCTAGCACGTCAATCCTAACTCGGACTGGCCCGGCCCGTGTGTGCAAAGCAGAGGTGCTCCAAAAGATCCCCAAGGCTGTGATCGTAGGAGAGCAATCTCTAGTCTCATCTGCCAAGGAGCTTATGTTGTTGTTGTTGTTAGGTGCCATCAAGTCAGCTGTGGCCTGAGCCCCCCTACGTACAACAGAATGAAACACTGTCTGCCCTGCGCCAACCTCACCATCGTTTTTATGTTTGATCCCATAGATGCAGTCCCTCTATCAATCCATTTTGTCCCTCTGCTCTACCAAATATGATGCCCTTCTCTAGGGACTGGTCTCTCCTGACAACACATCCCAGGTCCAGGAGATGTACCATCCTCGCCTCTAAGGAGCATTCTGGCAGTACTTCCTCCAAAACAGATGTGTTTGTTCTTTTGGAAGTCCCTTGGTACTTTCAAGATTCTTTGCCAGCACCATAATTCAAATGCGTTAATTCTTCGGTCTTCCTTATTCAATGTCCAACTTCCCCATGCCTATGTGAGGATTGAAAACACCATGGCTTGAGTCGGGTACACCTTCATCCTCAAAGTAATCTCCTTGCTTGTCAAGACACTAAAGAGGTCTTGTGAAGGAGATTCACTCCGTATAATCTGTCATTTGATCTCATGACTGCTGCTTGCATGAGTTTTAATTGTGGATCCAAGCAAGATGAAATCCTTGATAACTTCCACCTGCTTACCATGAAGTTACCTATTGGTCCAGTTGTGAGGATTTTGGTTTTCTCTACAATGAGTTAGGGGCCCTGGTGGGGCGGTGGTTATGATTTGCATGGATGGCAGTTTGAAACCACCAGCTGCTCCTCTGGAAAAAGAGTAGCCTTTCTACTTCCATAAACAATTACAGTCTCTGACACCCACAGGGGGTCCCTCTGGGTCAGCATTGACTTAATGGTCAAGAGTTTGGGTGTCTGAGTTTACATGGAGTTACAATCCATATTGATGGATTCTAGAGGGGCTCCACTAGCCAGCTTGTTGGCTAGTGGTCAACCGTTTCCCTGTTAATGCCAGAGACTGTTGTAAGGCGGTAAGGATACGGAGGTCAGGAGTGTTCCTTCTTTCTTTACTGTCAAGTTAGGGTCCTTTGGAGGGATGGGAAACTCACAGTGGACATCAGTTGGAGGAAAAAGACGTGGGTCCACAACAGGACTCCAGAGCTAATTTCCAGCTCTATCTCCAGGGCATGGAATGTCATGTTTCCTTTCTCTGTGCCATCAACCAACACAACAGGGCATACCAAGTCCTACCTGAAACAGTAGTGCAAAAGGAATGGCCCGTCCAGGGCAGATTTGCCCTGTTGGCAGAGTAGTTGGGTGCCTGCTACATGAAAAGTCAGCAGGGCAAACCCACCAGCTGCTTCCTAGGAGACAGGTGTGACAATCTCTTTCCAGTCTTACAGATTCCAGTGTGAGAAGCCCCACTGGGCCATCCCCCTCTGCCCTATAGCATCGCTATAGTCAAAACTCATTTGGCATCAATGGATTTCCTGGTTTACTTACTGATTTTGTTCCCCAAAGTGAAGTGAGCTAGCTGTTTCAATGGGGCTGTTTTATCACTAATACTGTTTAGACTTGCTAAAAGAAGATGAGTTTTGAGCTAGTTTTAGTGCTAATTTTTAAATTCTCTATAGACAAGGGCACTCCTAAAGGAGCTTGGACCACTACTGAGTGATGGGGAGGCCGCCGTGTCATTTCATTTTGGTATTTTGGCTAAAACTCCCCGGAGGAGAGAGTCTCAGGACATCTTCTGGTGTGAGAACCTCCCTTCAGAACAGAAGCCTCAATACCACACATACCTTTAATAAAAAAGCCCCTTCCTACCCTCATGTTTCTCCAGCACCCCCTATTGATAAGGCTAGCAATTAGCCAATCGTCAAGATAAACATTCCAATGCAATAAATAAATAAATTCCAATGCAAAGAAATTAAGGTTGGATGTGTTTTTCAAAGCAGCAAAAATTGATAGCAAGTTCATGAAATGACATACAAGGAAAATAAATTAAGATCACCGATAGGCCCAACAACTAAAACAATATTTCTATTAATATTTTGCAAATAGCCATATACAGGAGTACCAAAATAATTCATCAAAAATTAAAGTATAAAAATGCGATGATCCTTTCTATGATAAACAAATTGTATAGTTGTAATCATGGAAAAAATAAAAGATTTTACTTATGTTTTTAATTTTTATTACAGTTTATTCATAAGCATACATTATTGTTATAATCATGAAATCTATACCTTAAAATTAAAATGTATCTTTTTCCAAGTTATAACCATGAATACATAACATGGTTAATACTTCAAGAAATGTCAGGTATAGAGAACAATGTCCATTATTATCAGAAAACATGTCCATTATTATTAGAAAACACTGTGTGAAAGTTATGGACAATTAAAAAAAGACATAAGCCAAAAAAATGGTGTGCAAACGGAAGGGAAGTCAGAAATTATTAATATGATTATATGATCCTAATAGTAATATAAAAGGATATTGTCCTGTTAAAAGTTCTAAAATCTGAAGATAATGATAGATAAGTCACAAAAGAAAATGGGTCCCAGTCTATGGTAGTGTTGTCAGGACGCACTGACATGGTTATAATGCATAGTGACCCTATGCACAATCAAACCAAATATGGCCAGACCCCACACCATCCTCGCAATTATTGTTATGTTTCAGCCCATCCTTGCAGCCCTGTGTCAACACATCATTGAGAGTCTTCCTCTTTTCAGATGACCCTTTACTTTACCAAGTGTGATGTTTTGTTCCAAGAACTGGTCTTTTTTGTTTTTGTTTTTTAATCTGATTCATTAATCATTTTATCAGGAGCTCTTGCAGATTATAACAATATTATGCCAATCGATAATTCAATTTGATCCTGCATAACCGTACAATGCTGTTCCTATCACTTTCAAAACATCTTCTTTCTTCTTGAACTCTTTGTGGTCTCTCTTGTTAACATGCCCAAAGTGCAGGCGTTGAAGTTCATACTATGGCTTGATAGATAGCAAATCAAACATTGAGAATAACTGGGAAATGAAGTTATTCATTAAATATTGCTAGAGAGACTGAACAATTAAACAGTTTCTACTCTCAGACCAAATTACCATAATACATTTTAGATGCATTAAAATGTTAATAAAAATCAAACCAAATAACTAAAATATGACATCACTTTTAACATGTTATAATTTTGAGAGGTAAGTTACCAAAAAACTGGGGGAAATAGAAGGGATAAAATACTTCTCTAGATCTTAAATAAGTAAATTTTAAAAATGCACAAAGCTATGTGAGAGGAAAGTGTGCATGGCACAATATGACCGATGAAGTAATTTTAAATTTGCTCACTTAATAATTTAGATAAGTCAATAAGAAAAACATAACACCCTAATAGGTAAAAGGGCAAAAGATGTGAACAGAAAAATTATTCATTAAATATGAACTACAACAATTAAGTCAAGGTGAGGAAATGTGCTAAACTTCATTAATAATCAAAGAAAATGCTCCCCGCGATGAAAATATTTCATCATTTTCTTGTTAGAATCATCTGGCTCCTCAAATCTGCTGACGACAAGGGCAAATTCCATAACTTCAACATGTCTTCAACTGAGAATGAAGGTCATCATGTGCATGTGTGTGTGTGCGCGCGCGCATGCGTGTGTGTGCGTGCGTGTGTGTCAGCGCGCATGCGTTTGTGTGTGCGTGCGTGCGTGCGTGTGTGTGAGAGAGAGAGATTGCTAAATTCTAAATCGGCACCCAGACAGACGGGAACCACACCACGACCTGCTTCTCTCTCCCCGTGTTGCCTTCAGCAAAATGGTTTGGGTTGGTGTTAGTATGTTTTCCCCAGAGAAGGATTGCCAAGAGGCATCTTAGAGACTCAACCTTTGCTCTGCTTGGCACCATGCCAGCAGTGATTCAAGGAAAAAATAAACCCCAACCCCATCCGTCTAGGGTTCATTACGGCCCGAACTGATCCTGCAGCAACCCCATGGTACAGAGTAGATCTGCCGAAGTATGGCCATGACTGTAATATTCAGGGCAGCAGCCATCTCTCTCCTGTGGAGCTGCTGGTGGGTTTGAACCACCAACCTTGTGATTAGTAGCAGAGCACTGCACCACTACACCCCGGCCTTAGAGCTCCACTCTGAAGTGATCGGGCCCTGGGGAATGCTGAGGATCCCTGCAGGAGAGGAAAAAGGGGACACAGCTTCAGGCCCCAGGCTTCTAATGTCAACGTGTGCTTGGGCCTCAGTGCCTGCTGCCTGTGCTGTGGACCAGGAGGTGTCTAATTTATTTATGGAGCTGCCTCTGCCATTGTTGTCTCCTCAATGCCTATCAACATTTAGGATGACATGCTGCAACATAGACCCTTCACAAAATCACTGTCGATTGGTGGGTGGGCACATCACAGAATTTTGTGCGTCCTGATCTTCTCGTCTAGAAACCCTGGCTCATCTTGCTCTGTGCCATTGAGAGAAATGAAGCTAAGTTTGTACCTGTTTTGCAAAATGGTAGACTCTGAGACAAGGCAGGCATTTAGGATTCAAATCTTGTTTCTGCAGCTGTGTGGCCTTGGGAAGTTACTTAATCTCTCTGCGTTCCATTTCACCATATGTGAGTGGAGATTATTGCCATTTCCGTGTAGAGTTATTATGAGAATTAAATTATGTAGTACATGAAAGCACTATAATATAATAAGTAATATTGTTATTGTGAGTATTCTCTGTTAAAAAAAGCCCTACCACTCAAGCATTCCTTCGGACATTCTCTTCTTAATTCAATCCACCCTCGCTGTTCTCTCTGATTCACCAGTTCTGCCAAGCAGCATTTTGTGCTTCATAGTTTTATTTATTTTTTTAGCACATTTGATGTCAATCTATACAACACATGGCATTTCCCTAGCCTAACATATGGGTCTTACATGAAGTCCAAGACCACACTCCCATCCTCCTTGTTCTTCATTCATTCGTTCATTTTTCCATTCAACACATATTTCTTGAGCATATTTGAGGTCCTGTACTCGGCCCTTGAGATATACTAAGTTCTAGAGCTGCAATTCAAACTTGGAAGGCCGGCAAGTAAACAAATGCCTACAGACCCAAGTGATTAGTCAAGAATAAGGTGATATGGGGAATAGGGTGGGGTGGGATTAAGAAAGGCTCCACTGTGTCATTTGAGCAGGCCATGAACTTACCCAGACAGAGAACAGAACGTTCAAAGGCATGAAAGTGTGAGCATACGTGCTCTGTTCAAGGGAAGTTGTGAAGCTGATTCTGGCAAGAACATAGGGAATGTAAGGAAAAATGGTGGTGGTAAGTGTAATAGGAATGAATGTAGGGGTTGACCAAGAGAGACTTGGGGACTTTGGGGGAAGGTGTTAGGGTATTTTTCTAAAATGAGGGGTCTTCCACATGTGGCCACCTGACCAATCTGACTGAGTCAGCATTTATAAAATGCTGCATTGAATATGCACTTGTACTAACTATTTAGTCATAGAACCCACCACTCCATAGTCCCTTACATGAGCCCTAGCCCATAAAGCCTTTCCCACACTGTAAAGTCTTAAGGAACTGTCAGTCTGTAAGGGACTGACTCTTTGGGAGCCAGGTGGAGAAGTTACTACAGTTGGATAAACCCACTGCAAGGTTACTTGCAATTAAATGAGAAAGACAGAAAATGTATGCTTGCAAGGATAGGCAGTACCTAACTCCCACCCACTCCTGCTGGAAATGTCAACTCAGAAACACTTTGTGACAGTTTTGGCATTACTTTTTAAAGCCCTATGGCCCAGCAACTCCATCCCCAGGTCTCTGCCCAACAGTGATAGACATGTGTGTGCAGCCATGCTATCTCCAAGAGTATTTCTAGAGGTCCCGTTCATAATAACCTCCAGATGGAAACTACCCAAATTTAAACTAGATAGTGATGAAATAAGTCATAGCATCGTTGAACACACTTTAATTAAGTGACGATACCACTGAGCATTCTGTACTGATCCCATCAATAGGGATCAGGCTCATAAACATCATATTAACTGGAAGAAGACAAACCCAAATACGTACAGGTTAAAGGAGGGTGTGTAGATCAAGTTTATCTGGTTAAACGAACATCTGCTGATCCCTGGAGAAAGACGTCATACTTGCTGAAGTGGCGGGATGGTGAAAAGGAGGAAGCTCCTTCGCGTGATGTATTGACACAGTGACTGCAAACTTGGGCTCAAGCCCAGAGAGGGTTGTGAAGATGGGGCGATATTGCACAGCGTTTTGTTCTGTGTGCATGGGGTCCCTGGGAATCAGACTTAACTCAACAATGCCTAACAACTACAGCCCTCGGAACTGTGAGAAAATAAGTTTGTCTTGTTAAAAAAAATTGCTGTTCATTAATTATTACACTTATGGGAGGCCGTGTATTTTTAGAAGGGAGCAAAAAGAGGGTTTATGGAATACTGGTAATGATCTTTCTTGATTTGGCTACTTTGTCTACGTGAGGGTTGGAGTCAATAAAAAGTCATTGAGTTGAAGAAGTGTGCTTATGATAAATACACATCAATTAAGAAAGTGGTTTTTTTTTTTTTAATTTTTAGGTAGAGGTTCCCCAGACTAATGTTTTCTCAATACTGAAACTCAAGGTTGACGATACCAGAGCCAGGTAAATGATTGTAGTCATTATCCATGTAGTCATTCCATCAATTCAATTTTTTCTTGAGCCTCTACTATGCATCAAATGCTGTCAGGTGCCTAAGGATACCAAAAGCACCAATGATAGAATATAACTGTGAAAATATGTAAAGGCTATCAAGTTCAAACACAAGGCAAAGTGATAGACTAGCGCAGAGTGGACTACGGTGAGAGCTCCGTTAGCCCCGAGGACCACCATGGTGCCTCCTGTCCCAGGCTTCTAGGATTGCAGACTTCTGCGCAAACACTGGTGTTAGAATCCTAGAGCATCCGATGCTAACACACTTCTTCGTGACAGTGACACAGGGTTTTGACAATGTTTCTTCCTTCAAGAGGGCATCCCATTCCACGCATCCTTGCAGATGGCACCCTGCGTGTAAAACTGATGGACTCAAGCCAGTTGTGGCACGGAGTGGGGTGTTCTCAGTCCATTCTCACTGGACAGCGTCCACCTCTGCTTGCCTTGTGTTTTACAAGACCCTCAGCTGTTTGCCTCCAAAGTAGATACTAGTCCTCAGATCCTCTAAAAATGTATTAAAACATCCTTCATCTCAACGGACTGTCCTAAGATATTTTTGTCTCCAACTCCCTGGCAGTTCTGGACACAGCTCAGGTTCCTTTGTCACCAGGGCATTTCCCACAGTTTACTTCTGAGAGATTCTTTACAGCATTTTTAAAAATACCTGCATAATTCTGAATTTCACAGTTAGTCCCAACACCCCACTAACTCTCATATGAGTAAGAGAGCTCGTTGAAAGAAAAGATGTGTGTGTGTGTGTGTACATATATATGGTACAACATTAAAATTGAAGGCTTTAGTTTTGAATAATCTCACTTGAGCCTCTAAAAATAAATGTGCTATATAAATGCAAGCTTCTAATCACAATTTTTCATGGAAGAATAGGAGGCAAAGACAACTTGAAAATATCTCAGCTTTTCAGAAGGGGTTATTGTCAGATTTGAATTTATTTCAACATGGACCCGCCAAGCTGCCCTTGTATAGCCTCAACCTACATATGTTTGCGACCCAGCCTACATACCAACTCCTATAGAAAGACTTTCCTTATGGCCCTGCCCTAGCCAGAACAAATTCCCGCCTGCCCACATGTTGTGCTTATTATTAATTCCTTTCTCCTGCGCACCTTTAGGACACCATGTCTGTCTCTTTAACTGCCTTGGCTGTCATAAGGATCAATTGGTAAATAACAGTTACCTTCTAACAATACAACATCACCAACACTACCCTGATGGTGGTTGCCATTATTACCATCAGAATTGCCATCATCATTATCGTCTTCAGTACGGATATGCAGTGAGATTTTATCAAGATGAGGCTCTGTGCTATCAAGCCTTATCCCACTCAATTCTCCCAATGCCATCAGGCTGAGAAAGTGGAGGCACAGAGGAGAGCTATGCGACTTTCTTGCCATCCCCTGGCGCTAGCATAGGCTGATGGTTTCAGTGTCATTCCATCTCTTGTCTAGCGGACAACCACGGATTGAATGAGTTGGGCCTCAGAGCAGAACAGTGAAAGTAAATGGGTTAAAACACACAAGCATCAATCCAAGCTCTTGGGTGTTTTGTAGTGAATTTAGAAGACATTCTTCAGGCCAGCATTCAGGAAAGAAGGCCTGGATTCCAAGACTGCCTCGCTGAACTAGGGTCTGTGATGTATGTGACTGATCTAAGCGCCCCAGCTTCCCCATGTGCTTGTCACCCTGACCACACAGTCACACAGCCACTGTCTCTCCAAATGTCCTCCTGGCTGTGTGGAGGATTCCCTGAGAGACATGCTGTGAGGACAGGTGAGGCTCCCTGGATTGGATGGAAGCACACTTAGGCAGTTGGCAGCGATATGCTTTTTCCATTCCCTTTATTAACTCCCATTGACTTCCATTATAAAAATGAAGATGCATCCCCATGGGAGAAAGCATTTGGCCTCCCGACTAGACAAAAATGACCCATACGAAGGCAGCAAATCCTTTTCAATCAGCTGTTTGAAGAAAAAATGATAATGGATGAGATGATCTGAAGGAATAAAGATAATCATCTTTGGAAAGCAATGCTGAACTATAGCAAACATACTTGGGGGGGGGGAGATACCCTTCATAAATAATAATAATAATAATAATAATAATAATAATAATAATAATAATAATAGAGAAAGCCAGCCCACCAAAGGGATAGAAGCACATGTGGACGTTCACTTATCATTTCGGTTTTCGCTCGTTTATTTATTCATTCAACATACATCACAGACTTGCACTGTAGGCAGTCTGCTTGGTGCAGGGAGAAGGGACGAATGAGAAGACAGCCAAGAAGTAATGTCAGGAAGAGACTCGCTGCGAGGCAGCCTGGAAGAGGCGGACATCGGCGCCTGACAAGCTGCACAGCACAGACTCCACTCGTCTGTGAACGGGTCTGGTGCTGCCTCTCACCAGCTGCCACCGCAAACGAAGTAGTTCACCAAGCTTCCCTTCGGGCTTCCCAGCCGCGCAGGGAAGCCCACAGCCGTGCAAAAGGCTGTTCCGAGGCCTGTGTGTGCCTTCACATTTGTCAACGGCTCAGCGATGGGGTAAAGGAGAGCTCTCTCCCTTGTCACCCGAGGATGGCCACGGCCCACACAGTGTCTGAAGCTGAAAAAGGAGTCAAATACAAGAGGCTTTCAAATAGTGAGCGGGAAAAGTCCGCGATCTTTTACTTCCATGTTTTGGAAGCCTCGTGTTATACAGTTGATGTAGCGCCTTTCACACAGCAAGAACTCAAGCTCAAACTATCAGTCATCTATTGAGAGAGAGAGAGAGAGAGAGGAGAGAGCTTGGTTTCATAAATACATTGGAATCACTAAGAGGCACAGATGTTTAAAATGCTGAAGCTCTCGGCGGCTCAGCAGAAGGTAGAGGTTTAGTTTGAGGCCACTCACCCAAAACAAAACCACACTCACTGCCACCGGGCTGATTCTGATGCGTGGGGACCCTAGCGGACAGGGTGGAGCTGCTCCTGTGGGCTTCTAAACCCGTTCATCTTTACGGGGATAGAAAGTCATGTCTTTCTCCCCTGGAGCAGCTGACGGTTTTGACCTTCCGGTTAGTGGCCGGACACGTCACCGCTGTGCCCCCAGGGCTCCTAGTCCACTCACAGACCTCGTCCAAAGAAAGGCCCGAGCAGCTCTGGTCTGAAAGTCAGCCGTGGCGAGGACAATGGAGCACGATTCTGCTCGGACACACGTGGGGTCGCCCGGAGCCCAGCCCCTGGCTTGGGAATTCCATTATATACAAGAATATAATTCTTGGTGTTGTCACTCAACAGGAAATGAGTGAGGAGGCTATGAGGAATCTTTGAAATGTTCGAACAGACACATGCTGGGCACCCATTGGGTACAAGGCACTGGCAGTCGCATCCTGGAGAGAGGCAGACACATTGCCTTCCTGCCTGGTCCTTCCATTGAACCCATCTGAGGCACAGGAAGGAGTGGAGGGCGGGGTCCATTCCCATAGAGGCTTCGTGAGGCAAAGAGTGTCCAGGGACAATCTCTAAAGCCCAGCGCCACCGCCACCCAATTTCAGAGTGAACGGAAGCTGAGAACAGCAGTGTGCCGGTAGAAATGCCTTCCTTCCGTCAGGTGCCTCTCCTGTTGGTGGCTCCTCAGAAGGTCGCCCTTGGCCTTGGCAGATGCCCCCTTGGACTTGCACCCTGCGCCAGAGGCCGCTCTTCCCACTTCTGCATTCAGAACCTTACCACCAGGGGGAAGAGCGATGTGACGGGGAAGTCCACAGGCGCTGTGAGCAGTAGATGACAGTGACTGGCATCACCAGGGAGATACGCAGATTCAGAACGTGAGGGAGAGGTACGAGTTCCAGATTTGAGGTGGTGAGGAGTTGAGTTGGGGAAGAAAAGGGGTCACCCCCGAGTCCACGAACAGACTGAGTTCACAAATTAGCAGCTAGCAGTGGGTAAGGATGAGACTCTTGAGGCCCCTCCGTGTTTAAGGTGCTGACAGAGAAAGCACATAGGGATGGAATCTGGCCGGCTGACTAGAAATTAGCCAATGAAAATCCTGCCGATCACAAGAGCACACTGTCTGATCTGCTGCCGGCGGGTGAGTCTCCTATAGGTCAGGCCACAATCCTGCCCTTGAGCCTACCAGCAATTCCAAAGACGGCCAGGGCCAGGCAACGTTCTGTTCTGTTTTGCATGGGCTCCCTGTGATTCAGAGTCACCGGACAGCAACTAATAATAGCCACCTCTCTTTTTATATCCCACCCTCCTCTGCCCCTCTCCCCCCGACCCCACCCCTTGAAACCCACAGCAGACAGAGCACGTAGGCTGCGACTCCAGAGACTCTCGGGGGTGGATTCCGAGGGAGTCTGGCTACCCTCCTTCCGAAGGATGCTGCCTTGGCTTCGAACACGTGCCGTCTCTCCTCGGGGCACATATTGATGTAGCTGAGTCACAGCTTCAGCTCCCGCTCTGGGTCTCCGCCCCCCATCATCCTGACCCCTCACCCTCCAGCAGTTCATCTGGACCTTCCTATTTCTGAAGTCGGCAGCTTCCCTCCAGCCTTGGGACACCGGAAGCCATAACTCAGAAACCCAAGTGCAGGAGCCAACGAGGAGGGGGCAGGGCTGCGGGGGTGGGGGCAGAAACGGGGCTGCGAGGGCTGAGCCAGAAGAGGCCTGTGAGCGGGATCCCCGAGAGGAAGAAGCAGGGCAGGGCCCTGAGGCTGCCAAGCTCGAAAGTCACGCAGGAAGGTATGCAGCTGACATCTCACGTTTTAATGCAGTGTGTGTGCAAAGGAGGCAGAATCGGGCTTTCCGGGAGCACAGCAGAGGGGCGCAGACAGAGCCAACTCTTTACCTGGCAGAGGCTGTCGAGAGGTGACCGAGGCAGGCTTCCAACAGGAAACTGGAGAGCTGCTCAGTCAACGGAGGCAGGGCCCTCGAGGCTTCATGGAGACCAGAAGAAAGGCAGGGGGCAGTAGGTTGGCAAACTGCACGTGGACACCCAGGGACAATTGGTTCCAAGAATCCAGAAGCAGAGTCCCTTCTTATTCCAGAAGCTGGGGCAAAGCGGTGCGGGGGAGGGCGGCAGCATGCCTCAAGTCCTGCTTAGCTGTGTCCGCCCTGGTCCTTGCAGTGCCATGTCCCACCAGCCAGGAGCATCAAGTGGGGAAGCAGGGCCCCAGACACAGACAGGGGCTGAAGGCATGCAGGTAGAAGCCAGTGTCCCCTGCTACCCAACGCACTGGGAGGGACTTAGGGGATACCGCTATAACTTCCAATCTAGTAGGACTTCACTGAGTGGAGTGGACTTAGTTCTCTATGGAATCATAAATGAATAGATCAAACATGTGGCTAATGGACTTGGAGTGTTTTATATTATGTTAGATAATGTGACTTGGACTGTTTTATATTATGTTAGATAATTGGATTTTTTTTCTCTTAAAAGTTCAGATTTTAGTTCATTCGATTCATGCTCTGTAGGAAGACAAGCACATTTCACTGAAGTAGAAACCATCTACATGGAGAAAGGATAATATGCATGTGGTAAGGAGAGCTTGCTAAACCCAGATCCAGGCACAGGCACAGCAGCATCCCACAAGTTCCTAAAATAGTTAACTTTTAGAAAAGTTATGCCCTTGCAATTCTGTAGACCCCCCAAAATACTCTTCTAGTTTTATGGTATAGTGTTTTTCTATACTATACGATACATGAATGTTCTCTCGGTCTCACACATTTCAGGCTGATCTGTTCTGTTCCACAACAGGAATGTGGTAGCCAGGTTTCATGTTCACTTGAACTTGTATGAAAGTGTAGAGGTGGAATTCAATCAGATCACAAAATAATGATGTCTCTTTGGGGGTGTGCCTTCTAATAACAGAGAAACTAAGACACACACACACACACACACATCAGTCTCTCTCTCTCTCCCCCCACCCCACCTCCTTCACCTTCATCCTTGCTGGGACTCTTTGTCTGCCCCCAGTGGTGGACCCTCCTGGGCTGCCCACCTGAGAGCTGTCAGCATCCACTCACCCTGGATGCACGTGATTCTGCACCTACTGGCCTGTGATTTCCCTGTTTCCCACTTCACCGTTCCACATCATCGGCTCGTCGCTAACCCAGGTCTGAGGAGGGCCCCCCACCTAGCGCTCAGCTTATGGGCTTGAGTTGGAATAGCCTGGGATGCCTTCCTGATATGGGATGACTTCTCTCATGTACATAGATGAGTGTCACTGGTTGGCTTCTCTAGACAACTCAGACACCCCTTCTTCAGGTGGGTCCAGGAAGCCCCCAGCAGCTCACTTTGATGACGCGTGTGCACTCGTAGCCATGAGCAGTGCACGTTCTCCTGTGTAGTTAGTTGCAGTGAGCTTTGAGCTTGAACCTGTGTCTGGCCCCATGGCTTGAGTTCTTTGGACTGATTTACATCCTTCCCATCATCTCTCGAAACAACGAGACAGCAGCCATAGGAGAAAGCTGGTTTCCAAAACCAGTAGTTAATTCTTTTCTTACAAGTTCTAGTAGAATGTGTGGCATCATTTCCTTTGTGGGCATGGACACCTTGGAACTCTGAAAGAATCTATTTAGTCTTTGCTGAGGATTGGGATGGGAGGGGGTGGCAAATATTTCCCTGAAATTACATGCAAAGATTTATGTATTTTTGTCCTGGGGAGATTTTCAAAGGTTACATAATACCTTCACTCCTCCTCCCCTCCTTCCTCCCCACTTCCCACCCATCTTCTGGATTTGGAGTTCTTGGAGGGTGGTGACTTTGAACTTCTTTAAGTTCTGTCCACACTGAGATGTTATTCCTGCATTCTGAGTAATCATTTTAAAGGACTAATGATGTCAATAATCTCTGATCTAGGACTGTGCACAGTCGCATTACATTGGCTCCAGAAAGCAGTTAGAGCAGCCTAGGGTTTACCCTCATCTTTCAAATGGAAACACAGGGTTTTGAGTGTTTGAGTGACTTGGCCAAAGGGTCTCAGCCACAGAAGCAGAATCAAGTTACAGTCTGCTGGGACCAAAACATAAACCCATCACTCAAGAACAATGGTGACGCCACGAGTAGCTCAATCATTCTGTTTTAAAACCCAACCTCCACACATAGAGATAATCTCTAAATTTCCTCCTTGACCTAAGTGAACACTCCAACTCGTTTCCATCAAATCCATTTTGACTCCTAGTAACCCTATAGGATAGGGTAGAACTTTGCCTGGGTGTTTCCAAGACTGTAACTCTTTATAGGACTAGAATGCCCCATCTTTCTCCTGAGAAGCAACTGGTGGTTTCAAACTGCTGACCTTGAGTTTAGCAGCCTACCACGTCACCGCTACATCACCACCAGAGCTACAAAGATGATATAATTCCAGTCTTCAACCAAATCAGACGTGACTGTGCAGTTTTCCCAAATGCTGCTAAAGTTTCCATTGCCCACAAGATGGCGTCAAGGGGTGATCCTCCAGGTCTAGGTGTGCGAGCTCACTGTAGGTAAATGCATGATTTGACACTTTGGGATCCAAAAGGAAACATAACCCGTGCCTTTCAAATCAAAATCTCAGATACTTCCTGGGAGCACCCTGGCAAGTTTTGCAGGTACTTGATAATCATGTGCTAAACCAAACGGAATGACCTTAACAAAGGACCCTGTGGAGCCTTGACCACATCTCCTTTACCGTGTTTCTATCTAGCCTGGATCCTTGCACAGTAGCTACTCAATTACCTGCAGAACCCATCAACTAGGTCCCTTACTATGTCTTCCTGCTAACCTCCGCACAAGGGTTGGCTACATTTCACCTCCGGGAAACAGTGAGGTTACCACTGAGAGGTAAGGTCCTGGGGAGGAAATCGGAAGATGTGCTAAAAAGACCCCTGGACCAGGAGAAGCCTCCAGCTCCAGCGCTAGGCTTGCTTCTCAGCCGGAACCTACCCCTTGACAACAATGAGCTGCAAGTGCTTGTCACCTTTAAAGTAAGCTTGTTTCTTCTGGGCAGTTCCGATTCCATTTGCTAAGAAGTCGTGCTGGGAAGCGTATCGAAAGTACCCTGGACGGCCAACAGAACAAGCAAATCCATCTTGGAAAAAGTGTAGCCAGAATGCTCCTCAGAGGCAAGGATGCTCAAAGCATCTCCCATGCTTTGCACACGTTGTCAGAAGAGACTCGTCCCTGGAGAAGGCCCTCCTGCGCGGTCAAGTGACGGAGCAGCAGAAACCCACAAGGCCCTCAAGGAGACAGAGGGGCGCAGTGGTGCAACAGTGGCCTCAAACATGAGAACCATTGTGTGGATGGGGCGGGCGGGGCGGCTTTTCATTCTGTTGTTCATGGGGTCGCTGTGAGTGCGAACTGAGTTAGATGGCACCTAAAAACCACAGCCAGGGATGTAAAGTATCGTGCTGAGAACTTTACGATGCAGTATGTAAAACTCTCTGCACACGAAGAGAACAATTCTTACATATAATAAGGGACTCTGAATATGGTCACGCATTAAGGTTTGGGTGCCCTATCTATGTTGGACATGAGTTCCAAACACTTACCAACCATGTGACCGTGAGCAGATGTATGAGTCATGGTGTCCACTTAAGTACCATGAGAGGAATAACAATCAAACCCCCCTGGAGACTTTTGTCACTACAAAGGTACCAGAAAGGCTCCCCCCACCCTCCCCCCAAAGGAGCCGAGAAGCATAGGGATGAAAAATGCATGGAAGTTTCTAGGTGTGGAGGTGGGTGAGTCGAAAGGTAGAAGAAGTGGACATTTGCTCAGAAAAACAAAAACAAAACAAAAACCCAGATCTTTCCTTGGTTCCAGCTCCAGGGAAAGCTTCTGTCTGGAGACAAATCCCTGAGGTCTGGAGGGATAGGGAGTTTCTTGGCTCCATGAGGGGTGGGGACATGAGGGAGGAAGGGAGAGGTATTGGCTGTTTGAGAATGGCACTTAGAAGGGGGATCAACTATTCACCATTTCAACCGAGATTCTAGAAATATCTTATTTTGAAAACAAAACTATTTTTATGCTGTCCATATTTTCTAAGATTAGTTACTTTATGTGTTTCTTTGATGTTTAGAAAAGTGATTCTGGAAAGAAATCCCTGGCTGGTGTAGATGGACAAGGAAAGGGGGTGGGGAGTGGGGGGTGGGGAGCACCCATATGGACTACTGAAATTTACAGAAGAAAGTGTGCTCCATTGCTACATACATACACGTGTGTATGATGCATCCACATGTGTCTGCTTCTTCAAGCACATGTGCCAAAGTTGTGTGTGTGTGTGTGTGTGTGTAAGGGTGCATGCCTCAGCATGCATGTAAATGTACAGTAGATGCATGTATGTGTGCAGGGTGCTTGTGTGTTTATGGTGTGTGTGTGTGTGTGTGTGTGTGTGTATGTGTGTCTCTTTCCTTTGGTGACCAAGACTGAGAGGTGAAAATTGGAGGTGAGAGGCAAGGCTGGACTTGCAAGTCTTGGAGGGAGCAGGAGGAGGAGGAGGAGGGGAAGTGCTCATTGCTGCTGCTCAGAGCATTATTAAATAGAAACAACATTCCCAGCAGGAGGGAGAAGGGCAATAAAACCAGTGGCTCCACAATTTATGATGCTAACTGAGATTCCGTAGTTTGAAGCGAGACTATCCCCTGAGCATCAAGGTCAACAGCCGGCTATGCCCAGGCTTCCAAAGAGCTCCCCCGTGCCTACCTATTAATCAGCTCATTGCCGAGAACGCACCAATGAGCTCTGCTCTGGAAACATCATTAATAAACAGGGACAAGCCAAATTGCTAAGAATTCCAGGGAAAGGGCAGGAAGGCAAGAAAAAATTTTTATATACACATATGTGTGTGTTTACGTATGGGGTGTAGCCTATTCTGTGTAGTGGGCCATCCATTACAGAGTTCATCTATAAGCGTGTCTCTCCAATCTCCATATACTTGGTATTAGAGGAGGCATTTTCAAGCTTTAGAATCTTGCCAGATGGAATGAGAGCAATTGTTCTTCTACTGAGACTTGGAGAAATTAATGAGGTCTGCACAGAGAGCCATGAGAAAATAGACGTGTTCAAAAGAAAGGGTGGGAGGAGGGGAGTGCCCAGTTTCCCAAAATACAACAGCCGCAATCCCAGAGAGAGTGATCAGTGTAGTGCTAATCTGGAGGCCCCTTGGCAGCCCCAGCATGTCCTTTTGGTTATTGCGATTCTGAGCCGAGCTGTAACCAACTACGCCTAGCCTAGGCACCGAGAGCCGACAAGCAGAGGGCGTTCTCCTGTGAATCTAGAAAGAAGCTGTCTCCTTCCTCTGTGTGCGTGTCTGTTCTACCTAGCTCCGTCTCACAGGGCAAAGCTTAGTTTTCGCTTCCATTTCAGAAACACAAATAGAGAAAACGTCTATCATCAGAATCCTCAAAAGGAAGGATCGCGCATTTCCCTTCTACCAACATTGTTTGGGAGTTTGGACCCAAAATTGGAACTCTCCATTGTTAGCCCCAAAAATGTGTTTCTGTTTTAATGTTCTCTCATCACAAATCTTCCTGGATACTCTGTTCCCATCAGAGACCACCCTGAAGAGGGGACTCTGTTCCACTTTTGTCACTCTTCAAGTGCCATGGGACAAGCCTTTGGCCAATATGGCAACCTCCCATTCTGACAGCTTCCCTCACAGAACACACTAGGTCCCCGCCCACTTTGGTCAGATGAGCCAACTGGTCCCAAATAAAATCACTGCTGGCTTCCTTCCTCCATCTGCTCCGGTCTTTGCCTCTAGTTTGGAACAGGAAAGGCTTTTTTATCAACGATCGTCCCCAGAGGGTGTATTCCTATTGCCTAACAGACCTCCGAACCAGAAACATGTCCATTCTCTCCGTTTCTTGGCTCTCTGCAGCCCTCTATCCTACTGGGGGCCACCTCATAGGGAATCCAGGGAATTTTCAACATGTTGTGTTTGGTCTGAACTACAGAAAATGGTTCTGAGATCGACTTTTAATGAGTTCTTCTTGCTAGAAATGTAGGGCAGGACCTACAGAGTACAGTGAAGAGAGATTACTTTTACAGCTGTGTGTATATATGTGGCTAATGCAGATCATTTGAAAAACTGCCCTCTATCGAGTGTATACCCTAGACTAGGCACTATGACCCAATAGCGGTGAACAGCAACCTATGTAAGTATTGTTATAAATATGGGATGTTCCAATCCAGCTTGAAGCAGAGACTAGGTCCGCCATGCTGTCTTTCCGAGCTGTGGTCTTCCTCAGGAGGAAGGCAAAGGAAACAGCTGCTCCCTGAGAGTTTACTTTACACACTTTACAGGCCTTCCTCCACGCTCTTCCTCCTCTCAAAGATCCCCTGGTGTGATGCACCTGTGAAGCACAGGGTTGCATGTCAGACCGGAAACAGACTCTAAAACCTCGGGTCCGGCTCTGAACCTTGGCATCTCACGTTCACACCCAAAGCAACACACCATTCCTGTCGAGCTCTTTCTTTGGTACTGTTTTTCTCTGCAGCCATGGCCCTTCCATTGATAAGTGGGTTCTGGTCACTCAACCAGGCCAATTATTAATGAATGGGTATCTTTATATCCAATCAGTCATTCATTTCCATTCAACGAACTCTGAAGAACCACAGGGCATCTTTATTATCTCCTTGCCCCGTATTGCTAAATTCCTGTAATCCAACCTGTCCCTGAACCTCTGGCTTGGTCCTGGGAGTGGAGAAGCCACCGGTGATA
>NW_022109491.1:16607455-16633472 GCF_000313985.2 Echinops telfairi | reverse complement strand
CTAACAGAACGATGTTGAACATGGGGGGAGCAGATGAAGGTCAAAGGTGTAATCCAGCACTCAACCACTGGATTTTTTAAAGTTCCGCTCCATTCTTTCCCTTTGGTTTCAGCTCTCCAACCAATCATTCAGCAAACCCAACTGGCAGATGTCAAGTGGATTGGGATACAACCTAACCCCATGTATTTCAAGAACTGCTCCGTGCAGTTTTCCAGGCTGGGACTTTTCAGAAGCTGATGGCCAGCGCTGGACTTCTGAGGTGCCTCTGGGTGAGTTCGAACTGCCACCTAAGAGATCCACAAAATGGAAAAGGGGGATAACAAGGTATTGCGGGGATGAAAAACTTCAAAATCAGAATGGAGTGGTCAGGACAAGCTTCCTTGAGTACGTGCCTTTGGAAAAGAAGCCTCAGGAAAGGAAGGGAGCTGTGCTGTGAGGTCACCTGAGAGCAGAGCAATTCTAGGAGAAAGACTGGTAGGGGGCAAGACAGAAGTGTGCTTGGGTAAGAGAAATGCAGAAAGGTAATAAAGGGAACAGGGGCACCTGTTAGCAAATACTTCTATAAACAAACTCATTGCTATCTAGTCAATCCCAACTCATAGTGACTCTGCAGGATAGGGTAGAACTGCCCCTACAGCTTCTGAGACTGTCACTCTTTACAGGAGTAGACAGCCTCATCTTTCTCCTAAGGAGTGGCTAGTGGTCCCAAACTGCTCATCTTGCTGTTAGCAGCCCAATGTACAACCACTACACCACCAGGGCTCCTCAGACGTAACATTTCAGCCTCAGAAGAAAGGCCTGGGGGTATACTTCTGAAATCCAGCCATTGAAAGCCCCATGGAGCCCAGTTCAACTCTGATACACATGTGGTGACCATGAACTGGAACCAATACGATAGAAACTGTCTTTTGTGTGTGTTGGATTAATTGATTGACTGATTGTGTGGAGGGTGCAGGGTTGCTTCTGCCTAGGTTTTCCTTCCCATGTGAACTCTGGCTGCTTCCTGTGCCTGGATCCCATTCCTAAGAATCATCCCACTCCATGATGGCCAGCTCCTTTCAACTCCCTCTTCCCCAGAGCTCTCAAGCAGGGCTCTGCTCCAAATTAGGATGCTCCTTCTGCCTAGTCATGGCCTGATCCTTTTGCCCATCCCTATTTCCACAATGCCCCAGGAGAATTGTCATACTTGCCCACCTCCATTTGGGCCACTTCGTGACCTCCCTCCACAACAGCCAACCAGCCTTCCCACCTTGCCAGTCCACTCCACTTTAGTTCCAGACCTGCCTCTGCTGTGAGATGCCTTCTGCTCCTGGAATCCTAGAATGGCTTGTAAGGACTCCTGGTCCAGTTAGGACAGACCCACTTTTCTCTGAAAAATAAAAGTAGGATAGCTTCTCGAGACTTCTTTATCAGGCTTGCCGTCTGCTTGGAAAACCCACAGAGTAAAATGACAAAGGGACTTGGGTTCTGAAGGGCTCTGAAGCATTCTATTCTCTCTTGCCATTTCCTTCCTGGACATCTCCAGGAAAATGGATTTTGCTGCAGATTTTGCTGCGTGACTTCAGACCAGTTCTTCCTGATTCGGTCAGGGTCAAGGAAGTGACACCGAAAGAGACCGACAGTTTCCAAACGTGTGTGAGCTAGAACAACGAGAAGGGGGAAACTGTGAACCAAAGGCCTACAAAAAAACGTAATCTTCATTGTAGAAAATCAGAAGGGTGTACACATTATAACATCTCTTGCCCACCAGATTTTGAGCAGCATTGGAAACGTCCATGCCCCACTCAAAGATGGCAGCCAACAGTGCTGCTCTGAAGATACCTCCATCTCCTGCTCCTCAGTTGTGCCACTAATCCAACCTGACCCATTAAGCCAGTGGTTCTCAACCTGTGGGTCGCGACCCCTTTGGGGGGTCAAACAACCCTTTCCCAGGGACCACCCGATTCATAACAGTAGCAAAATGACAGTGATGAAGTAGCAAAGAAAATAATGTATGGTTGGGGGGTTACCACCACATGAGGAACTGTATTAAGGGGTCAGGGCATTAGGAAGGTTGAGAACCACTGCTTAAGCTCTTGCAAGGGCCTACTATGTCTCTTTCTCTCACTCATTCCAGGGCTTTTACTGGTTGCTTTTCCAGTTCATCCCTTGAGCTCCCTCCATTTATTGTTAATTTTAAAAAGATTGGGGTCTGTTATGGTTTCACTGGTCAACCATGACTGAAGTGGGAAGAACGGGTCTACATGCCTGCTCCCCTAAGCCTTGGTTTTCATTTTGGTCGGGCGGGCTTTCTTTTCTACTTTACAGACTTTGAAGGGTTCAAGAAGATAAATTAATTGTTGGGCCTGGGACTACGTAAGAAGTGTTCCCATGAATGCTCATCATATCTGGGACTTCAAACTCCTTCTCTTTGGCTTATTCTGGGTGTCAGAAAACCACAGTCGGAGCTACAAATCCAGCCACTCCTTCTTTTGATAAATACACCTACTCCTCACGTATCAGCATGATTAGGTTCCAAAGACCAGCTTGTTAGGCAAAAACAGAGGATGACCACACCAGATCACAAACTCAGGGTGTCTACATCAATACATACCTGCCAAATTACAACATTACGTAAGTGGCAAGCCACGGAGAATTATGACCTAACCAAGTTGAAATATAATCTTAACCAAGATAGCCAGTGCTACTCTCACCCTTCACCTTGGCATTTATGACTATATATCCCTGTGCCAAAAAAACAAAAATTAAAAAAAAATTGAAAGTAAGTTATTCACTATTGGTGTCCATATGAAATTGCTGGTAAGTGAAGAGTGGGTGTAAGATGTACCTGGAAGACAGCCTAGCTTGTTTGTTTACAGGGTATCTACGGCTGGCTTTGTGCAATGAGATCAGGGTTGGATCATTAGCACCGAGATGGTATGGCTCACAAGGCCTAATATAGTTATGATCTGACCTTTCACAGATTAAGATTTGCCAGGCACTGGTTTATACCATCTCAAGGCACTAAAGGTTGAGCAAAGGCTCTGAAATCAAGTGGTGGTGGATAGTTGTCATTAAGCCAGCTCCAAATGAAGACAGCTCCTAGAGTGGAGCATGCTGTGGCCTGGTTTGACACCACCTTCGTGAACATTTCCTCGATATAAATGATGGTTTCATCCCTCACTCGCTTTGAGACTCTGGACCACTTATTTCATGGAGTCATACCCCAGTGTCCACATGTGTAAAATGGAAAGGATAGCTCATGACTTAGTTATGATCAAAGATCAGAGATCAACATAGTCAATCTAGGCAAGCATGTATCATATTCAGGCAAATGATTAGTGCTGACCCATAGGATGGTTATTAGTATGAATGTTACATTATACAAACTATTATGAATTTGTCTAAATAGAGTTTGATTACTTGGAGCTAATACTGATTTTCAGAATTAACCTGAAACCCAAGGACCCTGCACACAATACTGTTAGACATATAAAAACCAGCCTCAAGGCAATTCCTCTGTGGTCCAGAGTCCCAGGGTCTGACCCCTTCCACTTCTCTCTATGGCTACTTCCATCCTTCTGTTCTCACCATGAAACCCGGTTGGTAGTCTAGCCTGAAAGCTTTGGGCCTCTACAGGAGCTTGCCTTTCCATGCCCTTAACAGGCTCAGATATGAGCCGCAGCTGAGCCCAAGGCCTTTGCTAGGGAATCCTTCAGTAAGGATTTAGGAAAAGTCAGAGCACCTGGGACAATGAATTAGCAGGAACTGCACACCCACATTCTGCCTGGAAGCTGACCAGACCAAGAACACCAGGAACATCCTCTCATGGCCTCCTTGATCAATTGAGGATTTGTTGTACAGACCTGCAAGCTGACGGTCAAGGGCTAACACAATGGCTCAGGTGTGAAGGGGAACTAACCCCAAGCAAGAACAGGTGCCTGATGCTTTGTGTGAGATCACCTTCTGGAAACCAAAAGCCCTGGTGCTGGATGTCAAAACACACACATGCTAAAATATAGAGCTCCTATCAAACATGTAGGGCTGTTTGGATAGGGTGGTGCAGCTTCCAAAAGACCGGGAGTCAGAGAGATGCAATTGCTTTATAGGAGTAGGCAGAGGAAACCAAGACCACAGAGACAAGGGAAGTGTGTGTGTGTGTGTGTGTGTGTGTGTGTGTGTGTGTGTGTGTAAACATGCATACAGGGCTGTCATAAAATCATGGGGAGGAATAGGTCAGAAAATAAAGAGGAGAATGATTGTGCATTTGGACAAATGTAAGCAATGCCATTGAACGGGCCATGTAGAGATTATTGAATTGATGGTGTATGTTCTTCTGTGTATATTTTTGCAAAACAAATGAAAGAAACTCTTTTCAAAAAGAAATGATTTAAATAGAGGGTATCTTATGGCTCAACAAGTCCTTGAGTTCAGTTTTCTGTTTAACGCCAAGTAGAGATGATCATGGATCAGCACATTTTATCACTTGACTGTTTACAGAAGGCTGATTGTACTAAGAACACAACTTTCTGATACAAGATTCCATTTTGTATCATACAACTGAAATGAAAAATGCTGGCCCTCTCAATAGCTATAGAGGAAGACAAAGAAACACAAGAGATGGGGTAAGGGATCAGGAATTACTCTCTTGTGCCCATTATGCAAAAGACATCTAACATTGCTGAAAAAGTGGAGTCGAGGTCTCCTCCCTTATTAGGTTAAAGACACCATTTTCTGAACCAATTTATTCTAGCACAATAATTTATATTCTGATTTTGGGATGTTGTTGCGACTGTTTGACCCTGTTGGCTCAACCCTCCAACCAGTTAGGTAACATCGGTCTTTTGTAATTCGAAGGATATTCCATTTCTGATTTTCTTAAGGAGTTTTCCAGGCCTTTCTTCTTTGTTATTCTTGGCCTTAATACCTCCTCCAGAGTCGTTTCACATCCGAGCAACACACAGGCCTCCACGGAAAGATAAGTAGTAGCTGTGCATGAAGAGCATTAGCTACAAATTGAACCCACATCTCCTACCACTGAACCCCCATGTTCCCTTACTTGAGGATAGTCATTACATTACATGCCTTAGAAAAGTTATCATTCACCCAATCCCATGGGCTTAGGTACTATTTTGATTGACGAGATCCCAACCTCTTGGGATCAGGAGAACCCCAGATATTCTGAGACGCACGTCGACATCTCAACAGGATGTGCACTTCTGAGCATCCATCAGAAATCCCTGAAGATGACTTCCACGTGAACCACAGGGTGCGTGATGAAAAGCCAGCCCATCTGTGGAGTGTGTGGCAGAAGCTGCCACCAGCTCACGCTGAATGGACAAAGGTCTCCATGCTGCACAGGGCGCCGAGCACACACCTCAGGCACGGTGCTCTCTGGAACAGTTGTGCCATCAACGAATGCGGCTGAGGGCTGAGCTGTTTTTCTTTAAGGAATGAGAAGGCTCTTAGACAAACAAGAACCTCAGCCCCAAAAAAGCCAGGAACCTTCTTGCCCTCAAAGTAAGAGAATTTCCTGTTTCCAGTAGCCAGCATGGTCTCGGTGGATGTTTCAAGCCGGTAATCAAGTCATTGACTAAAGAAAGAACAAGCCCATGGTTCCTGCTGACTGGGTCTGTTCTCTGGCTTTCTTATTACCTGAGATGCAAAATCCAGGGTGACAGCAACTGAATCCCAGCCGAAGGGCCCTCCTAGTGCCAGATGTCATCTACTGCTTATTGCCAATGCTGACTCCCTCCCAACAACCCTATAGGATCGAGTAAACTGCCCCTCTTGGGATGGCCAAGGCTGCCAGTCTTTATTGAGAAAAATGCCTCATCTTTCTCCCTCAAGCTGGCTGGTTTCAAACTGCTGGCCTTGAAGTTAGCATTCCAAGACAGAACCCGTGACCCCACCAGGTTCTTTCCAGAACGGCATCGGCCCTCAATAAATGTGTATGGACTTTCTGATTGGCTGTGTTCCCCTCCATTTGTGCGTCATCTGACACACTCCAATTGGAACGTGACTTCAAGTCTATGTCTACCTTCAGTGATCTCTTTGCTAACGTGCACTGAATACATCAACATGGGCGATTTGGGCAGATGTTTCTTTTTATGGTATTATTCAAACAGATTCTCCACCCCAACTTAGAACTCAATGAGACTTATGCCACAGGGCCCTGTGTGGCACACATTGTCTGTGCTCATTGACTAACCAAAATGACATATTATATTGGGCAAATCTATTTCACAACGCTTCTTTCAAGTGTTCAAGATCAAAGCCGTCACTTTGAGGAATAACGTGTGCCTGACCCAAGCCATGTTCTGCTCAATTGCCTCATCTGCCTGTGAAAATGGGTCAATCAGTAAGGAAGACCCGAGAATACCTGATGCATTTGAATTATGGTATTGGCAAAGAATATTGTAAGTAATGAATGTCTCTGGAGACTCAGAAGAAAAATAAAGTTGCCTTCCGGGAAGTGCAACAACATGCTCCTTAGAAAGGAGGAGGCGAGCGCTCGTTTCATAGGCTTTGGACATGCTCTCAGTAGAAACCGGTCCCTGAAAAAGGCCATCATGGTTCATACAATAAAGGGTCAACGTAAAAGACCCTCAAGGAGATGGATTGAAACAATAGGTTTAAATATAAGAAAGAATGTGAGGATGGTACAGTGCTAGGTAGTATTTCCTTCCATTGTATGTAGGGTCACCACGAGACAGAAGGGGCTCAATGAAACCCACCCAGCATTGTCATGAAAGAAGAGCCTCCTGATCTACTTTCTTAAAGGTTACAGCCAAGAAACCCCATGGAGCTCCGTTCTGTGTTGTGAACATGGGGCCACCATGCATTTGAATCAACCCAATGGCAACTGGTTTGGTTTGGGTTTAGACCTTTGCTTTTATTCTGACTGTCTGTTTGTCTGTTTGCTTCCTAAAAGTCAAACCATCCAAAATAGCTATATCCAGGAGTGAGGTTTAGTATGCCCGGGACCCTGAGTTAGGGGATCCTGGTGAGCATGGCGGGAGAGGAGACTACTATTTTGAAAGGGTTCAACAAACCTTTTCAAAAGGGCATAAGCTTTCTGCAAGTGTGAATGACATCAGAATTGGAACTGGAATACTCAGTGTATCTCTGAAAAAATACACATTTGCCCTCAACCATGGACATAGAAACTGGGCACAATTGGGCTCCATAGAGTGTCCATCCATGGCCCTCAATTTCTGTCATCCGCTTGGGCACACAAACATAGAGACAGTAGAGGAGATGGGAGCAGGGTGGTGGTGGTGAAGTGTTGAACACAACATCAAAGCCAAGTGATTTCCACTTCTCTTAAGGGCATTGAAATCCTTGCTGCTAACGAGGTTTCATCTTAAGAGCTGGGTTAGCCTGGATTCAGGTTTCTGATCAGAGTAAAGATCTAACTCCCAAGCTCCAGCAGCAGGCACTTCTGAGAGATGCTGTTCGAGGTCACCTTGAAAAGAAAGTTCTGTGTGGGCATCACCTAAGGGGATCACCTACCTGTAACCCTGCATCTTGTCCAGCTTCCTCTGCTTTAGGACGAGACAGATCTGTGCTTCCAATGGCTGGCCATGTTGGGTGACTGCACTGTTGACTGGCAGGGCTGCACTGAGGATGGCCCCAGAATGAGTCATTGAGGTAATCCTACAGTCCCAGAGGGTGGCCACCCCCAGTAGAAACATGTCTTCAGACCCTTTGGGGAGCTCAGAGCACTGCTGGGTGATTTCATAAGGAACCACCTGTAATTTCCAGTTCTTTATCGCTTTCCACCATCACAGCAGCTCCTCACACATGTACTGCAGGCCTTTATTTGCTGGGTCCCAATAGCTGAGCATCCAGTCACAGTGATCCACAGGAAATCAAATAGCCATATCAACACTGAAGCACAGAACCCTATGGACAGTTGAGTTATTATCAAACGTGTTAAGTGCTCAGAGGGAAAGGACCAGAGTCCAAGACAAGTTGTGGGCAGCATAAGGAGTGGGGATAAGATCAAGACATTACCACTAGTCTCCTGGGGTCCGATCCCAGCCCTGCACTTTCCTAGGCGACCTTGGTCAGATGCTTGGATTTTTCTGAGCCTCATAGGGATAATAAGGGTAGGGTTAATTATAGTACCTGCATCATATCCTTATAGGATTAAGTGAGATGATAATTGTGAAATGCCTAGACTAGTAGAGTGTAAGCTTGCAGCTAAGGAGGATGGGTTTAAGAAGCCCTGTACGAGGAGGGTGGGGGTGAGAGCAGACAATAATCCAATTGAGCTAATGAGGAGGCTGAGGTTCTGAGAGAGATCCTGACAACTGCAAGGTCACAGACTCTGTGCCCAGATCCAGCTACTGTGCTACCCCAAAACCTGGCAATCTGCTTGTCACCAGGTTGCCTCCTTACTTGGTGAAAGACATGTCAGGGAGCCCCAGCCTCAGGCAGGACTCGGCTCTCCCAGCCACCGGAGCAGCCTCGCTATCATAACACATCTCTGTTTAAGAAATGTAAAGCACCCTTTGGCAGTGTCTCAAGTAAGTGTCAGAGCCAATAAAGAGCTCCCTCTCCTCCATCCACTTCCCTGACTTCACTGCCTCCCAGGGAAATACACAGGAACTCACCCAACAGGTTTCCCCAAGGGCCCAGCCAGAGCAGGCAGGCTGCAAGGAGCCCAGGCCTGGGAGGGCCCACTCTGTTGGCTGGCAGTGCCCCTTTGACCGAGCAGCACAGGTGGCCTCTCTCTCCTCCCCTGAACCTCCTGTCAGGAGGGGCTGATGTCACTAATCCTGCAGATATCACTGCAGGCCATCTCAGGCTCCCCATCCCACCACCCCTGATCACTGGGCACAGCAGAGCGGGCCACCCTTCTCTGGCATCTCTCCAGCAATGGCTGAGAGCCCAGCTTGGTAAAGGAATGGCCTGGCCCAGTGCTGAGTGTCCCTGCTGGGTATCTTGGCTCAAGCCTGACAAGGAGCATCTGTACTTGCCTAACCTGGCATCAAGAGCCAGGCCAAGGAGCCCCGGTCCAAAGCCGAGCCTTCAGAGGACAGAGGCACCCTGGAAACTTGATGCGGAAGGCTAGAATAGGCCGCAAATCTCGAAGGAGTTATTTAAAAAGAAATCACACCCAGTTCCCAACCTGTGAGCATAAATGGCTACGTAGAAAACCATTAACTCTATCCACCTTTCCATTTCCAATTAACAGCCTCCCTGCATCCTTGGACTATATCAGGGACAGATCATATTCACATGGGGCTAAGATGGGTGGTAGGGACATACCCAGAATTGCCCCAGGGCTCCTAAGGACAGCAAAAAAAGGGGCGAGGAAACAGGTGGTTGGCACAGAGCTGGCAGAACAAGACAGGCACCCAGAGGGCAATCAAACTAGCCCAAGAGAAGAAGAAAACTACAGGCCATGACAATAACTGATAGCTACTAGGTTCTCACTCTGCCTTTCAAGCCATGCTCAATATTTTCCACGCCGAACCGCACAACCCCTCAGTATGATCGATATGGATACTTTCCATCATACAGATGAGAAAGCTGAGCCTCCAAGAGAAGAAGGGATTGACCCAAGGCTCTGGGCATTGGGTTCCAAATCCGAACTGCCTGCGCCCAGGGAGAAAACAAAACCCAACAAACACCATTGCCCTCTAGGTCATTGCGCCTCACAGTGACCACAGGTGCACAGTGGGAAATGATTCCAAAGGGCTGGGACTGTTCAGAAGGATGTTGACCGGCCTTTTGTAAGGTGCCACTGGGTGGGTTTGATCTTCCAACCTTTTAGTGCCACTCAGGGGCTCCATAGAGATGTTCCAGTGACACCTGCTCCTCTTGGGTCGTGGGTTTGTGGTTCCGAAAAACAGTAGAAACGGACTTCCTTTTTGCTCCTGCCACCCTCTCCAGGCTCTCCAAAGCTGTAGGTTCAGGACCAGACAAGTGAATTCAAGATGTCTTCCTGGAGTGGCTCGGAACGGACAAAATGCAAGTTATTGGCAGCGTAATGGGCAGTAGGGAAGTTTTAAAGTCTTATCAAAATGCCAGAACTCCAATTTTGCTAACCTTGAGGCTCAAAGCGAGAAGAGAGGCAGGGTTTAGTGTCTAGGCAGGGGGTCACTGTCGGGATCACCGTTCAGTGGGCTAACAGTAGAGTCTAGTTCCTTATGGGCTATCATGTCCTCAGCTGACTGTATCTGTGCAACGTCCACGTTGGGCCCCTGCAATGGAGACCCGGCCGCTTCCAAACAGACTCAGACCTTAGTGGAGGGGAACACAAAGAGTTAAAATTTAAAAAAATAAAATAAAACCCCACTTTGGAAGCATCTCTTTTGTTTCTGGAACTTCTCCAGGTGGTTAATGTAGAAAGACTCATTTTAAACGTCAAAACATCTCTGGAGGTAGTGAAGTTCATAACTTTTAACCAGTTCATGGCAGTTAAGCGCACTTAGGAGCATTTCCATTTCAACCCTAGATAACCAGAGTCAGAAGCTACATTGTAACAAGGACTCCAGGTTATTCATATAGATCTCCCTGCGATTCTCATGTATCTAGGAATGAACCAGATGGAAGCTCAGGTTAGATTACCCCCATCTTCCCCATGGCTCAGACACTTAAATGAACGTCTTCCAAGAAGTTAGCTGGGAAATCAAGAAGATAATTTAGTTTTTTCAGACTTCAAAACTCCTCTTGACCCAACACATGTGCAAGGATGTACACACATATCTGCCTCTTTTCCTTACACTATTTACCCAACCAGGCCAGGTCATGATGGGCAATAATATTCTTCCAATACTTTGAAAGCCTTCTGAAACTCCAAACTCCCTGTATCCGATTGACTCTGACTCATAGTGACCCTATGAGACTGGGTAGAACTGCCCCTGTGGGGTTCTGGAACTGTCAATCTTCACAGAAGAAAGCCTGGTCTTTCCCCTGTGGCTCAGCTTATGGGCTTGAACCACTGACCTGGTGATTTGCAGCCCAGTGCAGAACCCACTGCACCACCAGGGCTCATAATGATCAGAGTAGGAAGCTCCTATCATGTGAAGACTGAGACCTCGAGAAAATCTAATTATTCTATTTAGAGGCTCTTATGTGCTTATGTCCTCATGCCCTTGTACTGATGCCCAAAGTCTGCTGGATACTCTGTGGGGCATTGAGCCAGGTACTGACAGAGGGATGGCTTCCAATCAGCTCCTCCCCCAAAGTTGACGCCCTGGTAGCCAAACGCTGGCAAAATAAGCATAGTAGCTGTGGTTGATGTGTTTCTTCAGAGACACTATTAGAGCTTAAATGTTCTTGAGCGGATCGGAGCTGAAACGACTCAAATTACAGATGAAGATATTGCAAGCCAAGAAAGGAAACCCCTTCTTAATAGCATGCAGAAAGTCAGTAGAAGGTTCTGGAATTATACTCCTTGGCTCACTGACCCTAGGAAGCTAATTGTGTGGACAACCAGGCAGGACGATGGTGGGTGTGCATGTTTGAGCAGGTTTACAAAAGCATGATTTTACACCATAGAAACTTAACTGAAGTATGCAACTTAAAGATTCTCAGTTCATGTACACAGCCCTACTGCTGTCGCCACAGTTTAACCTTAGAACATTTCCATCATCTCCAAAAAGCAACTTTGTGCCCATTTACACTCATTCTCCATTCTGATCCCTAGCCCCAGCCAACCACTAATATACTTTCTGTCTCTATAGATTTGCTTTTTCTGGACGTAGAATCGTATAATCTGTGGTTTTGTGTATCTGGTTTCTTTCACAGCATAATGTTTTGAAGTTCATCCATGGTGTTGTGTACATCGGTACTTTGTTCCTTGTCATTACTGAGTCATCTATCATTATATAGATGACTGTCGCATTTTTCTCCATGCATTGGCTGATTGGCATTTGGGTTCTTTCCAACTTTGGGCCCATCACATCCTAGCACCCATCCCAACCCCAACTAGCCGGTAAGAGCTTCCGTGTATGTAAAGGATGTTGAAGCTACATTTAGACTCCGTGAAAAGAAACCTCTTAACATTTGGCGGTGCCTGCCACAGATGGGGTGGGAGAGAATTGTGGTGTGTGTACACAGATAAATGTGTTACTTGCAAAGCGGTGTCTTCTTCTCCTTCAAGGAGTAGCCACCTTTCTCCGGATAAAAGAGTTGGAAGAAGGTAAGACATGGCAACTTAAAGAGATCGCGCTCACCTGGGTTGAGGAGCGTCCCTTTTCTGGTACAACTTATTATGAAACAACCAGTGCTGGGGGATTCTTTAGCGTATTCTTCTGGAAAAGCAATGGAGTCACACTGTCATACCTCCTTCAGGCCAGATCCTTACCAGGCTCAGGGGTGGCTCCACTTATGTGGCCAGTGATTGGCACACTCCAATGGCCCCAAATGGTTGATGAGTTAGCATTCATGAGGATCACATCAATAGCCAAGATTTATTTTATTATTATTATTATTTTTAAGTAGGAGATTTAGGCTCCCTGTTGGTTTAGGCTCCCTGTTTCTCTTGGAATGGAAGAGTGGGCCTCACTGTTCAGGACTCACTCGGCTTGATGTTGCCTTTGTGTTGCTGGCTATGAGACTAGAGATGGGAATTGGAGTGGGCCTGAAGGAAAAACCAGGAAATTGTGGTTTGTGTAAATATATCCCAAGCAAAGAATCTGGTGTTATTTCAGGACAACTCAAAGAAAACAACGTTAATGTTGAGTGGGGGAAGGGAAAGCAAGAAACAAATAAAGGGAAGGACATAGAAAGAGGGAAATGAAGAGGAAGAAGAAGGACACTGATGAAGGAAGACTCAAATACATCCAAAGGGTCAAACTCAATCACCTTTGCTGGCCAAAATTGTTCTACCTAATTTCATTTTTCAAAAGAAAAGGAATTAGTGGACAACACATAAACATTACAAGATTTTATGTAAATTAGAAGGCTCTTATTTGTTTGGGAAAATCTGGGGGAAATGTGTCAGAGCAGAAGAATGGCTGCTCTCTGTGGGAAGACCAGTCAGCTTCCAGTTCTCCACACTCCCCATCAACCCTCTGGTCCTACGCTCAGCTTCAGCATAGGTGCTTGCTGCCCATTGTTTCTGCCACCCCAGAAAGAGCCATGCTCACGTGGCTTTGATCATCCTAGCTGTCATGCTGGGGTTTTGCTTCATTTTTCAGAGAGCGAAATGAATTTCTCAAAACTCAAATTCACTGCCATCGAGTTGATTCTGAGTCATTGATAGGTGATAGGACAGGGTAGAACTACTCCGGGGGTATCTGAGACTGATGCCCATTGTTGTGGGTGCCACCAAGGCAATCCTTACTCAGAGCTCCCCAAGAGAGCAGCAGAGAACTTCCCCCAAAGGTTTCCCAGGCAATTAGCTTCACAGACAGAGAAGATCTCTCGTTCTCCTGCGGAGCCTGCTGGTTGGTCAGACCACCAACCTTAAGGTGATCAGCTGCTTGCTTACCCCTGGCACTATCAGAGCTCCTTACAAATGTGGGCCCAACTAATGGGGGTCAAAGCAATTTCTTTTTTCAACATATCCGCTGAAGTAGGGTTGGCGGGTTTTAAATTACTATTATTGTTGTTGTGTGTTTGTTTACAGTATATCATTTTGCTTTGATAAGGAGAGAAAAGAACTGATACAACAAAGAACAGTGGGAAAAGGAAGGAGAAAAGTCTGAGGTAGAAGGAAAGAGGAGGATATCTTTTTAAAGAACAATTTGCAAATGCATTGAAAATATGGCAATAGCATCAACTCTCCCAAGAAGAGGCCAAACCCAAACCAAGTGGGATGTGCATACCCTTTGCTGTGTCTCTAGCAACAAGTCCAGGCCTCTCAGATAGGAACACCTTTTTTTCTCTCCCCCCTTAACTCATAAAGACAGCTATGAAAAGCAGTTGGGAGTTGGCTTGGGAATAAAAGAGCTTATTCAAGTTAGAAAACGCTTTCCAGATAGCTCTTCTCAGAAGAGAGTCCCACTGCTGGCGACTCGCTGAATTAGCAAGTCTCCGGTGACTACAGAGCAGCTGCTCAGGCCACAGTGGCTCTCGGACGGTGTAACCCATCTCCAAGCAGGAACTGGGGAGGCTCTGAACCTGGTGGGGAAGAAACAGGGTGCTGTCAGTTACCAGAGTTCATGGGGCACCACCCTAAGACCCGAGTAGCCTCTTCTTTGGTCCTCATCAGAGAACCTGCGATGGCCCCCTGAGGGTCACCACATGTGTAGGGACCCAGGAAAGCACAGAAAACAAACACATTTTTTTTTTTTGTTGCAACTTCACAATCTATTTCTGGGGTTGAACAGAAGCCATTAAAACATTCCCATGACTCCATGCCAAGCCCCCAAATTACTAATGACAGACATGCTGGCTCGAAGGGAGTCATTGCTGGCAAATATCCCTTTTGTATCTTGTTAACTGTAATAACCCTGAGTCTTTCATTGAAAGATCTCAAAGCACAGTGCAAGCCTTAATTGACTCTCCCCCTTCCTCTGTCCCTGAAAAAACTAATTATCATTAGATCCCTCAGACAGTTTATACAGGGGTTAAATGGGCAACGGAGGTTGACTGATTTATCCTGGTTTCATATTCCAAGTTGAAAGGAAAAGTCTAAATAATGTCATAACGTGGGGCCAACTCAGCCCCACAGCTTTCTGAGAACTGGTGGGATCGTAGACGCAGACAGAACAAGGGGTTGGACTTGAATGCCTCTGACTTGTGGCCGTAGGCCAAGGACCGTGTGTGAAGGGCCTGACGTGAACTTGGTTTTGCCTAAGGACGGTATCCCTAGCTGCAGTCCAGGTCATAGAGAGCAAATCATTAGAACCAGAGTCCTGGAAGTGAAATACGTACACTATCCTGTGTGCAGAGCTGGAAGTGAAGGTTCATGCTCAATCGTTTGGAGAACAGCAAGACTCAATTGCACTAGAGGGGCAATATGACAAGAAATGGACACAAACCCGGGTCCAAATGGCTGAGTGGGTCATCTCGGTGGAGATTTTGAGTGTCAGACACAGCACCTGGAGAATCATTCAGCTGTAGGGCCTAACCCACCACGGAGATTGGTTCTACCGAGCTCCCAAGCCTGTTCCTCTTCCTGCAGAAAGCCCTCTCGGATGTCTCTCCCACTCAGGGGCCACCACCAGAGTAGAAAGGCAGTTTCTTCTCTGTCTCCATTATTAGTCAACCCTCAGCTCTGGGGACTTGGTTTATCTTAGAAGGCAGTCTTCTATTACCATTTCCATCTCTTATAGCTCGTCCTAGCTCCACTGGATGATTTTTAAAACTCCTAAATGTTTCTCTTGTTTGCAGACTTCCCTCACATCAAATTGCTTTCCAAAGCACCAGCCAAAGACTACCCTGAAAGCACCAACACCCTCGTAGCACTTAAGACCTTTCCCGATGAAACTCCTCAGTTAAATCTCAAAGCCCACAGGGAAAAGCACAAAAGAGAAAGCGCCAACCTGGAAGTCTGCACTAACAAAATTATATTTCAAAAACAAAGGGGAAATAAATAAATACTGAAACAATTTAAAAGCAGCAGACCTGCACTAGGGAACTTAGCATTTTTAGGAAGTTGTTCAGGCAGGAGGAAAGGGTACCAAATGAAAAGTTGATTCTACATAAAGAAATGAAACGCATTAGAAATGATATATATATGTGTGTGCGATTAAATATAAGATATTTTTTTCTCACTTATAAGTTCTTTAAAGACAATTGTTTAACACAAAAATAATATTGTTTATAAAATATGCATAACATGGGCCCAAAAGATGAAAGAGCATTTAAGGAAGCCTGTGGTTGTAAGGTTTTACATTATTCATGAAGTGGTATGATATTATTTAGAAGTAGACAGAGATAAGTTAAAGGTGTATATTACATATCCTACTAAAAATAAAAGCAGACGGTATATAATAGCAATAAAATAATAATTAACGGAGCATAAAGCAGTAAAAGAGAAAAACAAACAATAAATTTGTGGAATAAATAGAAAATGAATAGTAATATGATATATTTAAACCAGCCATATTAATAATTATATTAAGTTGTATAATGTCAAGATTCTAATTAAAATAGAGATTGTCAGAGGAGGAGAATATCAAATGCTTGCGAACTACAAAAAACACACTCTAGGTATAATGTTCGAGAAAGGTTAAAAGTAAGAGAAAGGAAAATGATATACTATACAAACCTCAATCATAGGCTGCAATGTCCATATTAATATTAGGCAATGTAGACTCCGATATAACCCATAGTGGGAGATTTCATAATGCTGAACTGGTAAATTCATCCAGAATATATAACATCCCTAGAATGGATATACACAAAACAGCAGAGCTTCAAAATACATGAAGCAAAAATAAATAGAATATAAAGAAGAAAGAAATCCATAACTATAATCAGATTTCAACACTACTCACCCGATGGCTATTAGAACAAGCAGCAGAAGTTCCGAGGCTTGAGTAACTTCATAAATAACTTGATTTAAATGCATACTCCACCCAACAACAGAATACATATTCTCCTCAGATCAAAACAAAGATTTTGGATCTTAGTGATATATGTTAGAAGTCATACTACAAGTTTCAATAAATTCCAAACATCTAAAATCATTTAGGGTATGCTCTCTGATCAAATAAAAACAATGATATTTATGATTTTTTTTAAAAAACCTGGGAGTTGTGCATCCTATATCTATAACCTGTGAGTACAAGAAACCACCGTGAACAATATAGATGATTTTGAACTACATGATGATGCCATGGCTGTTGCTTGTAGCTGTCATTCAATTGGCTCCCAATCAAGGTGATATTGTGTACAACAGAACCAAGCATTGACGGATCTAACAACATTCTCATAATTGTTGGCATGCTGGGATCCATTGTTGCAGCTATTGTGTCAATCCAGATAATGACATTATAGCATTCAAAATTTGTGGAGTGTAGCTTAAATATAAATGCAGAAAGCTTTATGTTTGTGCTATATTTGAAGAGAAAACCGAAATAAAATGAATGACCTGAAATCCAACTTCGGAAACTAAAATGAAGAGAAAGATCAACCCCAAGTAAAAAGAAATAAAAAATTAAAAAAATAGCAAGTCAATAAACTATAAATTAGTTAAAAATTGGAGAAAAATTAAACCCAAGATTTTAAAAAATTCAATAAGCTTGATACACTCCTAAAGTGACTGATCAATTTAGACAGAAGACATTTTTCCAGTAAGTAAAACATAAAGGTGACATAATTATAGATCCTACAGTCATAAAAATAAATTAATAGAAAACCCATACCTCGCCGGGCGTGGTGGCGCATGCTGTAATTCCAGCTGCTCGGGAGGCCGAGGCTGGAGGATCGCTTGAGTCCAAGCGTTCAGGGCTGTGGTGCGCTATGCTGATCGGGTGTCTGCACTAAGTTCGGCATCAATATGGTGACCTCTCGGGATCGGGGGACCAACAGGCTTCCTAAGGAGGGGTACACTGGCACAGGTCGAAATGGAGCAGGTCAAACCTCTGGTGCTGATCAGTAATAGGACCATGCCTGTGAATAGTCACTGCACTCCAGCCTGGGCAACTATCGAGACCCCATCTCTTTAAGAAATAAAAAAGTGGGGGGCGTGGAAAAACAAAACAGAAAACCCGTACCTCACCCAATCCTCTGAACAAAAACAATTCAAAATGCAGCAAAGACCTAAACACAAATCCCAGGGCTATAAAGATCATCAATGAGAAATTAGGGACCAACTTAAGGGCCTTATTGCAAAGAAAACAGATATATCAAATATAATGAAAGTAACACAGAAAGAAGACAAAATAAATGACTGGGACCTACGAAAAATAAGACACTTCCCTACATCAAAAGGCTTCATAAAAAGAGTAAAAAGAGAGCCCACAGACTGGGAAAAAAATCTTTAGCAATGACTCAATGGACAAAGGACTAACATCTAAAAGTATAGAACACTACAAGACCACGATTTTAAAATATTTTAAATTACCATATATACTCAAGTATAAGCTGACCCGAAATTTTCTTAGTTTGAAAATTTCGGGTCGAATTATACTTGAGTATATACTGTATCCAATTAAAAAGTAGGTAGAAGACATAAACAAGGAACCCTGGTTGTCAATGCAAGAATACTTTATTCTAATAACCTGGCATTCTGTGATGCTCACCTACCTGACATGATTGCTGAAGACAAAATGGGTGCATAAGCTAATGTAGTGAATAAAGCTGATGGTGCCCAGCTTTCACATGATAAAGTGTCTGGGGTCTTAAAGGCTTGAAGTTAAACAAGAGGCCATCTAGCAGGGAAGCAACAAAACCCACATGGAAGAAGCACACCATCCCATGTGATCATGAGGTGTCAACAGGATCAGGTATCAGGCATCAGAAGACCCCAAACAAACAACCATTTTGATGTGAATGAGGGGTTCAGAATGAAGACCCAAAGCCCATCTGTAGACAATTGGACATCCTCTCACAGAAAGGTCACAAGGAAGGGACAAACCAGCCAAAGTGCAGTATAGCACCGACGAAACACACAACATGCCTCTAGTTCTTTAATGCTTCCTCACATCCCCTCACTATCATGACTCCAGTTCTACCTTACAAATCTGGCTGGACCGGAGCATGTACATTGTAACAGATAAGAGCTCTCGACACACAGAATCCAGGACAGATAAACCCCTCAGGACCAATAATGAAAGTAGCAATGTTATGAGGGTAGGTGGAAGGTGCAGGGAGAAGGGAGAGAAAGGGCAACCAATCTTAATGACCCATGTACAACTTCCCCCCTCACTTGGGCCCCCCACCCCCCGCTAGGGGGATGAACAACGGAAACAGCAGATGGTGTAAAATATGAACATAAAAATAATGTATAAATTATCAAGGGTTCACGAGGGTGGGGGAGGGAGGGGAAAAATGAGCCCTGGTTGCACAGTAGTGAAGTTGAACTGTTAAGAGCAACCTCAGCCATTTGAAACCATCAATCGCTCTGCGAAAGAAAGGTGAGGCTTTCCACTCCAATTAAGAATTACAGCCTCAGAAACCCACAAGGGCAGTTCTTCTCTGTCCTATAGGGTCCCAACAAGTCAGAATTGACTCAATGAAAGTAAGACTATTATACAAATAATCTTAGCATTCATTGCCTACTACGTACTATCTAGCATACTATATACTCTAGTGTACAATACACTAAATAGTATAAACAGGGTGACTGGGCACTGTTGAAGAAACACTGTTGAAACCACAAGGCCCCACATGACATGAGGAGGGCCGGGAGAGCATTGTGCTGAGTGAAGGTAGGCAGTCACGACTCAAGGACAAATGTTGCATGAGACCATGACCAGAAGGACAAACACCAAGACAAAGACAGGCATGTTTTCTCAGGGCAGGTAATCATTTAATCTGGTCTTCCAAATAGTGTGACGGTGTGTTTGCCAATGCTTATGATCCATTTACCGCTCTCTTTTCATACATCTTAAAAAACCCTTCTTCAGAGGAGACCGCGCTTCAGCTGGGGTCCGCTTTTTATTTAGGAAAGATTTTTAGATAAAGTTGTATTGGATGTTGTTCACTTATACAGGTTAAAAACTTAAGTCGCTGACCAGTGTTTAAGAAAGCAACGAGACTTAGGCACAAGACAACTTTTCAATCATGCTCATTTTTCAGCATGTGGTAGGCTAAAAGTACCAATTGTTGGGGTGACCTCAGGAGCAAGAGATTTGAACCAAAGTCTACTAATATGCAAATCTACCATCTTTGGATAGCAGCCATCTGTTTCTTTTGGCACAAAAGTGTTTCAGATTTAAGTCCAAAGTAGTATTTCAGTTTCATTAATCTACTCGGATGTGATTAAGGTTAAGTTTTGTTTCCTTCGTGGGGTTTCTAAATCACATAATTTTCATATCGTTTATGAAGAATGCTGAATACCTGCAAAAGACAAAATCAAAAATCCAGGTAACCTATAGCATGAGCGAGGCTGAGGGCTGAAAACATACTTGATCAATACTGCATGATTAGCAACATAACATTGGGCAGATGACCTCACTGGGAGTCTATACAAGTAACGATATGCATTTTTCCCAAGGGCAGGCAGCCCCTCCTTGGTTTACCCTCCAGAAGAAGGGAAATCCCCTTCTCCAAGACAGGAGTATCCCCCGACTCCTCCGGTCGTGAATTCTCATTGAAATTCACTGTTTGGGTGAAGGGCGACATAGGACAGTGTGAGACACGACAAAATAATAATAACTTATAAATTATCAAGGGTTTGTGAAGGAGGGGGTTGAAGAGGGAGGGGATAATGAGGAGCTGATACCAAGGGCTCAAGTAGAAAGAAAAGGTTTTGAGAATAATGATGGCAACAAATGTACAAATGTGCTTGACACAATGGATGGATGTATGGATTGTGATAAGAGTTGTAGGAGCCCCCAATAAAATGATTTTTTAAAAAGAAAGAAATTCACTGTTCACCATTATCCATGTTAGGTGCCATCAAGTCAGTTCCAAACCACGGCACAACAGAATGAAGCTCTGTCTGGTCCTCATCATTGTTCCTGTGCTTGGGCTCATTGTTGCAGCCTCTGTGTCAATCCACCTGCTAAGGGCTTTCCTATTTTTCACTGCCACTCCATGATACCAAGACCCTCTGCTGTCCTGAGACCCACCATTATAGGAGTGTCTATTAATTTTGGGTGATCATGAGATAATGCTCTATGGCAGGAAAATTCTAAGCTGAGAAGGTCTGACTGGAGAATACCATCAAATATTTGTGAATAAATAATAAGCATTCTGCCCAAACTCTGGAAAAGGGAGTAGGAAGGAAGATTTTCAAGCTCTCCTCATGAAGCCCAGGTTACTTGTATGCCCAAATCATACAAAATCCTCAAAAGTGCAGTGAGCGTCAGACCGATATCTCATATGAATAAAGGTACTAAAATCTTGAATTCTTAACTCCACAGAGTGAGATTTATCAAAGGAATTCAAGGTTGGCTTAACATTTGAAAACCATTCAGTGTATTTTACTACAGAACCACAATGTAAAAGAAGCAATATAAGCATGTCTAAACAAGCAGAGAAAACGTGACGACATTCAATACCTCTGTATGATAAAATTCCTCAGAAAACAGACATAGAAGGTGATTGCTTCAACATTATCAAATCTACGGTGACTGCCACCCTGAATAAAGGAAGAAAAAATTATTAACCACTTAGTGCCGGAACAAGACAAGAATGTTTGCCCTCACCACCTCTAGTTAACGTTTTTTTCTGGAGATGAGATAAAGGCATGCTGTTGTTAGTTGTTATTGAGTCTGTTCTGACTCATGGCAAGCCCATGTCTGCCAGAATGGAACTGTGTACCACAGGGCTTTCAAGGTGTGACATTCCAACAGACAGTCTTCAGGTCTTTATTCCCAGACTCCCCTGCGAATGTTGGAGCCACCACTGGTGAGCAAGCATTTAACTGTTGGCACCATCCAGGGGCTCCAAATGAAGAAATATAGAATGTAAATAATTAAAACAGTTTTGCTTACAGATAATATGATTAGTTCCATTGAATATCCTAGAGAATCTACCAAAAACGTTGTTAGAGCCAAAAAGTGAATTTAATAAGGTTACAGGCTAAAAGGTCAATTTTAAGTTTTATGTCAGAAAGAAACAATTAGAAAATGAAATAAAATTGCAATATCATTTATAATAGTATCCTCAAACATGAGGCCTGGAGGGAAACTTTAACGAAACATGTATAAGACTTCTAAACTGAAAACCACAGCACAACACTAAGGAAAATTAAAGAAGACCTAAATTAATGGAAAGATACACCGTATAACTCATTCATGACCCGAGCAGCAATTCTCCCAAAAGTGATCAACAGATTCCATACTATCCCCATGGAGATTCTATCAGGTTATTTCTGTGAAAAGTGGACAAGTGCGAACGTAAAACATGTAGATTTTACAAGTTATACATCTATGAATTTCACTTTTAAGTATACCACAGCAAAAGGAGATTCATCAGGATATTAGCGTGACTTGTATAAAGGGGAAGAAAGAAGATAAGAAAGAGTCTTCTGAATTTAGTGTTTACTTGGATACAAGAAACTTTAAAATGAAAATGATGAATTTCCTGGAGTTGGAAAGAGTAAGTTTCCTGCCATCCAATAGAAATGAGGCAATTATAGTAACACCAAAGTTCAAACAGTTATATTTTTGTGCATCTGTATATTTTGCCTGTGAAAATTCATATCTGGAATCTTGTCAGTAGGCAGCTCACCTCTCTCACACTTCAGACATGAAGGTCACTATGTTCTTGGGAGGCCTGGCTCTCAGGAAGATTGTTTGTGTACATAGATGACACAACTTTTCTTGCTGCAACTGGAGAGGACTTCAAGCAACTTACTGATGAAGATAAAATATGTCAGTATGGATCACAACACGGAGGAAACAAAAATCCATACCACTGGACCAATGGTAAGTGGAGAAAACTTGAATCTGTTAAGGATTTCATGTACTGGAATCCACAATGAATGCTCCTGGGAGAGAAATAAATAAACTAAACTCAAACCCATGCCATCTGGTCGATTCTGACTCATATGGAACCCATAGGTCAGGGCAGAATGTCTCCTGTGGGTTTCTGAGACTGCAAATTTTTATGGGAGTAGAAAGCCTTGCCTTTCTCTGGTCGAGTGGGTGGTGGTTTCAAACGGCTCACCTTTCGATGAGCAGCCCACCATGATGTAACCCACCATGCCACCAGGGCTCCTTGCCCATGGAAGCAGCCGTCAAGAAATCACACAACACATAGCATTGGGCAAATGACCTACATCAGGTGTTAAAAAGCACAGCTCTTGCCTTGAGGAATAAGATACTCCTGAGCTAGGTCTTGACACTTTTAATCACCTCATATGAACAAGCAAGATCAAAGATGAATCGGTGAATTTGAATTATGATGCTGACAAAGAATATTGAATAGGCCAGGGTCTGACAGAAGAATGCACAAAGCTGGCTTGGAAGGACCGGCAGAATGTTCTTTAGAAGTGAAGATGTGAGACTTTCTCTCATGAGCTTTGAACAAGTTATCAGGAGGGACAGACCCCTGGAAAAGGACATCATGTTTGGTAAAATAGAAGGTCAACCAGAAAAAAAAAAAAAAAAGAGGAAGATCCTCAGCAAGAGGTATTGACACAGGGGTTACAACAATGGGCTCAAACAAAGCAATGACTGTGAGGACGGTGCAGGAGCAGGTACTGTGTTCTTCGGTTGTGTAGACAGTTGCTGTGAGTTGGACCCAACTTGATGGCACCTTGCAGCAAAAAGACATGTGCTGATCTCGCGTGGATGCGCTCAAGGACATACGAGATCATTTGTGTGTCTGACACTACCAGCTGTGGTGGCACGCAGCACAGCATTTTATCTCTTGCTTCTGAGAAAGGGGAGACTTATCAAGGGGCTTTCTTGGTCTTGACCGGGCATGCTCACGGGTCTGAGGGCTGGAGAATGATGATCTCTCCCGATAGCCACTGGAGCAATTGAACTGACTCCGCTTTGATCCAAGTGTTTCTTACCAGCCAGTAAATTGACCCAGGTATCATCTTATGAGAATGGAGAAGCCAAAGAGAGCAACGGAAAAGATACAGCTCTCTTGGCTTTAAACGTAGAATTAGCACATCAGTATTCAGCCTCAATACTAGCCAAAGGAAGGCCATAGCTAAACCAGTATCTGAGTCAGTATCTGAAATGGTATGAGGAATGACATGGGCAGGGATGGGCACATCAAAACTAGAAGGCAAGGACTGCGGATATAGGTAGAGGTGTTGCTGTCTATGATAATGCCATGAGCTTATTGTGTACCGGGAGCCAACCAAAAGACAAACTCATTGTCAGCGATTCCATTCCAACTCACAGCAGCACTATAGGACGGAACAGAACTGTTTCTGAGGATTTTCAAGGCTGAATCTATCTAGCGGAACTGAACCTCTAATATTTCTCCCCAGGAGGGGCTGGTGGATTCAAACTGCTGACCTTGTGTTAGCAGCCCCATTTGTAGCCCACTACCCCACCAGAGTTCCAGCTTTGGGGTGATTATGGTATAAATATGAGGATGTACTCACCACGACTCTGGCCAGTGATTGGTGTGGATGTGGGCAGGTATTCTACAAAGCACTAAATCAGAGCTAGAGAGTTAGAATTGGGGACTTAGAATGAGGTGCGATCCTTGTTATAATGATAAGGTATGAGGCTGACAGTATGGGCGGGAGCTGGTCTTTGGATACTGAAAAGGGCGATGTGTTTTCCGGAATGAACTGATCGCAGGTAGAGATGCAGGAAGGCTCTCTCTAACAGATGGAAGAGACAAAGGTGATGAATTTGAGGACCTGAGCAGATCTGTTGGATCTGGATAGTATGGAACCGATGAGCAAAAGCTAAGACACTAGTTGTTGAAGGGTAGCTCTTGGGGGATTTGGACCTGTGTTGCAAATGCTGGATATTCATTTGAAGGTGATGGGAGGCCTCTGAGTGAGGTTTTGAGTGAGAAGAGGCTGCTGGAGGGAGCTCAGGGAGTCAGCTGTTCAATAGATACTAAAGGCCAGAGTGTCTGTATTTTCATTTGGCACAGAAAGGAAAGAAAGAAATGTCAGAGAGATGTGGAAGTCAGTAGTACTAGGGTTGGAAAGCTAAAGTGTGTCTTGTACATCTGCCTCCCTAGGGATCTGCTCAGGAAGGATGGGGATTAGGAGAAAGCCTGTTGTAGTCTCCTATGTGCATTGCAGATATGTATGATCCTTGTGATTGAAACACCTGTAAAAGGTTTCTTACAACTTTGTAACTTTCTCTCTTGGTTTGCACTGCCTTTGAGCTAAGCCAAAGCCTTGGGGGGCCTACAGGACATTTCTGAGAGGTCAGGAATGCATCCTGGGGTAACCTCCATGGTGGGGACATGCAATCAATACTAGACAGATACAGGAACAATAATAGAAACAAGCAAATGTGTTTCATCTTTTGACCCTGGCAGAAAAGGAAAAGCTCACTACAAAATGTATACAGATCAGATTACTTAAAGGGCCCGCTTCCCCTAACCTAAAGGTTGGTGGCCCAAGCTCAAGCAGCAGAAGCCAGGGTCTGCCACCAGGCGATGTCCCTCCATGAAAGATCACAGCTTGGAAGAATTCTCCTCTCTGGCACCTGGGCTCGTCATGAATCAGAATCAACTCCATGACTTAGGGTTCTTGGTTTATTTCCCAAGAAGATTTAGTTGGCCTGAGAGCATCTGTGGTAGCATGGGCCAAAGATGAAGGACGGCTATTGTGATATGATGCTTCTCAGAAGTGGGGGTGATTCTTGGGTAAGGAAATTGTTTGCCACCTTAGTGGTCATTGAGCCAAAGCCTCTAAGAGTAGCCTGCCATGACTTACTGCCTGTGAGGCACTTAGAATTGTGTGACAGGGAGAAAACACTCAACGGGTTGAATATGAAGAGCGTCTGTTCTACGTCTTCAGCTCCCTGCCTCCGCATCCTCTCCAGCCAAGACTTGAGCCTGTATTTGCCTGGAAAGCAAGGGAGCCTTGCTGGTTTAAACCCGGGGTGCCCGGCCCCCATAGCGGGCCTGTGAGCACTCCAGCTACTGCCGTGCTTGCAAGCTTTGGGGACCGGGTTGTTGACTCCGACTGGTTTGCACGCAGGCATCTTGTTTAGGACTGAGGCCCCAGCCTGACCTCCCGTCCACTTGGCTTGGGCTCTGACACCTGTCCATCCTTAACAGCCTCTCCCCACATACCAGTGCCATTCCCCAAACCAGGCAACCTGCCAAGACCCTGACCTGCCTTGACTGCCACTCCTGGGAGACTCCCACTGTCCTCTCTGGACCCCAGCTCTGACCCCTTTAGCTTTTCTCCTCGGAGTGGCTCAAGCCCTGGTCACGATGCCTCTTTCACGTTCACTCAAACCTGTCCTGCCCAATCCCACCTGCCTGCCTTTTCCACCAACGCCAGCTGACCCCATGCAGGGCATGGTGTAGGATGCTGCGGTGTGTGTGTGTGTGTGTGTGTGTGTGTGTG
>NW_022109491.1:16597071-16606778 GCF_000313985.2 Echinops telfairi | reverse complement strand
AAAGGCCTGGAGACTTTCCTGGAAGATCACCCAGGGAACACCCTCGATGCCCACCACCTGGTCTGCAAGCATCGGAGGTGGCATCGTTGTGCTCCATGTAGCAGAGGGTCTCGATGCTGGCTCAGCAGCAGCTGCTAGCATTAACTGGCACAATGAGATCTTTGACACCTTGGTGAGAGTCCTCGGGGCCACCTTCAGAACTGAGTGCCTAGGCGGAAGACAAAGACACAGAAACACCCGACTTATTGGGTCGTGGGTCTGGTGGAAGAAGCACTGGTAGCACAGTGGTTAAAGCATGTCGTTGCTAACCCAAAGGCTGGAGGTGCAAACCCCTAGCTGTTCTGCAGAAGAAAGAGCGACGATCTCCCCCTATGAAGATCACAGCCTTAGAAACCCTATGGGGCATTCCCCCTCGACAGCCACAGGTCTGCTTGCTTGGGTTTCACCCAATGGGGCTTGGGTTCCTTGCATATTCCTGTCTGTGCTGCTGGCCTCTGGGCTATTCTTAGGCATTCCCAGACCTGACCAGACTCCGAGTTAGACCAAAATAACACAGTAGAGGAGTAGGGCCTGGGTTTAAATCATTCTGTGTCCTATCTCCCCTATCTGCTGTCGGATGGCTCTCATTAAACCGCCTGACCTCTGTGGACAGCCATGTCCTATTCTTACACTTTAAGACAACAACAGGACTACCTAGCTTGATACACAGAATGCCACCATCTCATTAAGCCAGCCCTATGAAGTGCTTAGCAAACTGTCATATACTGGGACCAAAACCTGACACTTCCTTATAGAGGAGGAGAGAGGAGCCACCAAGCAGAGCAGAAAGCCCTACACCAAAAAGCCAAACCCACTGCCCTCCAGTTGATTATGACTCATAGTGACCCAGTAGAAGGTTTCTGAGACTGCCCATCTTTATGGCCAGGGACAGTTCCATCTGTCTCCTTTGGGGTGGCTGGTAAGCTTCAACCACAGACCTGGCCGTAGCAGTCTAACAGCGACCCTAAGCACCACCAGGGCAGAACACTGAGGATGTCAGTGTGCAGGATAGTTGGACTTTGCCATCTCAACGTGGCAGCTTCCTCATCTCTAAACCGGAATCACCAAGTGTCCGTTTCATGTTTCCAAGGTTCAGAGAATGGTGGTGGGCAGATTGCAACCATTACGTTTTGGAAAGGCCAACGCCGGACCATTCCTTGCTGCTCCATTGAGCGTGGAAGGTGTTTCTGCCTTTTTCAATCAGCCCCTGGAAAAGCCAACACAAAGGCCTTTCTCAGAATCTGTGCGGTTGATAAGACAAATCAGTATGATTTCAATGAGACTTTTCTAAAGGCTGAGAACTAAGCAGAAACACTCACAAGACAAGGAAGGCATTCGGCCTTTGATTCATGGCCCATTCCATCACAATTCTCTACCAAACGGACCACTTTGAACCCTCAAACCTTGGACCACCCCTAAGACATGAAAAACCCCAAACCAAACACACTGCCCCAGAGTCGATTCCTACTCATAGCAAGCTCATTCTGCATTCTCAAGGCTGTCAATCTTTACGGTAACAGACAGCCTCAGCCTTCTCCTGCAGAGCAGCGGGTGGGTTTGAACCATCAACCTTGCAATTAACAATCCAATGCCAACAGTGCACCAGGGGTCCAACGACGTTCAGTCTCCTTCAAGTCAGAAACCAACATGGAATTCTGGGAGGGCTCTTGCCATGTCTGCTAAGATGGAATTTTCTGGCAAGAGACAGAAATGTAAGGCTGGGGGGTTCTCCTTTGTCTAGGGCACAGCATCAGGATTTCCCAAACACACCCCAAGGGACAATGATCACCTCTATACAGCACTGAACATGGACGCACAGTGGAGAAGCTAGGGAAAGGAGTGTTCCCCAGAAAAGTGCTGTCACTATGCAAGAGATGGGGGTTACTGCGTTTCTTCGCTATTTTTTAATTTTCCCAACAAGAGACAGGGGAGAAGTCCTGAGTCTCAGCAAAACACGTAGGTGGGGCAGAGAGAAAGCTGGAGAGAAATGAACCATCCAATTTGAGAAGACAGAGGCTCCGTGCGAGAAACTCATCTGTCTAACTCCCTCTCTCCCATCTCGCCAGCGTGTGCGCGTGCGCACAGACGTATGTATATGTATGTCTGTCTTTACAGCTAAGACAAGATAAAGGGAGCGAGGCGCTCCTGCCACAGCACTTTACCAGCGGCACCGCATAACATTCATAATAATGACCCCATCACTCATCAAAGCTGCTCTGCAGGCCCGGCCCCAGCAGCCCTCTGATCCCGCAGCCAGCACGGCTGTAATTGCGAACACCCTGCCCCCGGGATGTATCAGGTGATGGGAAGGCACTTGGGCTTTGCTGGTGTCTGTAAAATGCAAGTTCAAGGGGACTTTTTAACATCAGAAGCAAAAATATGAGAGTCGAGAGACAGGTCCCCCGCGACCTGTGAAGGATCATAGTGCAGATAAGAGGTGGGAGGCAATTGCTCTGAAGGTGGGGAAATAATTTGAAGGCAGCAGAGCAGACACAAGGTAATTACTGCTCAGGTACAGCTCAGGCCGAGGTGCTTGCTTTTAGGGAAACAAGAAGAGAGCAGATGGAGCTAGGAAGGGTCTCCTGCCTCATCTGAAAGTGTTTCCAAGTGAGGGCTTCCTTCCTTCCTGCTGGTAAGATAGGGAGAGTGACGGACCCACCCCACTCCCGGTAGGGTCCTTTCATGCTGTATGATGTTGGAAGCCACGCTGTTGCTGTAGACGTTGTTTTTGCTGCTGCTGCTAGCTACCTTCAAGATATTCCCTGACCCTCAGTGAGCCCTTGCATCACGGAGCAATCTGCTGGGAATCTGACCCTTGTGATCCACAGGGTTTGGGTCCAATCGTTTTGGGAAGCGGATCACCAGGCTTTTCTTCCTAGTCTGTCTTAGTCCAGCGGCTCGGCGGCTCCTAGTAACACCAGCTTCCCTCCACTGACAGACAGACATGCAGTGGCTCTGTGTGAGCTACATTATCTGGAAATGGACCTCAAGTTGCCCAGATGGAAGGCAAGAATGGTCACCATCAGCCAAGTTAAAAAAAAAAAAAAAAGCAGCCACTGCCAGCAAGTTGATTCTGACTGGCCGTCACCCTATAAACGGCCGGCCTTGGAATCTATTGTGACTCACAGCAGCCCCGATAGGACAGACCAGAACTGCTCCTGTGGGTGTCCGAGACTTGTAAGTCTTCATGGAGCCCAAGCCTCATCTCTCCTCCATGGAATGGCAGGTGGTTTCCGGCTGCTGGCCTTTCAGTACAGCTCGGAGTCCAGGACACTGCCAGGGCTCCTCGGGGCTCCCCAGGGAGAGGGGACAACTGCTCCTTAGGGTTTCTGAGACTGTCCTTCTGAGCAGCTGAGGGGTTTGGACCTCGACCTTGCAGTTAGCAGCCCAACAGGAAACCCACTACACGCCAGGGCTCTTGACCTAAGAGTGCCCTCTCTCAGCTGGCCTTCCTGAATCTATTCCCTGAATTCCAACCCACCGCGCCACCAGGGCTCCTTATAAACCAACATAAATGTGGGTTTGTTTTTCTTAACATTACAATTCTGTTTTCGAGGGATTGTGTGGTGTGTGCGTGCGTGTGTGTGTGTGTGTGTGTGTGTGTGTGTGTAAGGGAGAGTATGTGTGTGCTTCTGTGTTTATGGAAGAGGCATGAGGACATGTGTAGGGGTGGGGAAGAACAAGGACAGGACATGCACTAGTCCAGGGAAAACTAAAAGACAACCTCCTCACTGCCATCGAGTCGATGCTGACTCGTAGTGACCCTATAGGACAGGGTAGAACTGTCCCTGTGAGTTTCTGAGACTGTACCTCTGTATGGGAGTAGAAGAAGGGAATCACACATTCAAATAGTCCCCGTTCAGCCAGGCCAAGAGTTGATAGTTTCATCATCAGAAGAAAAGCAGGCGCTGTAGCCTTGGAAACACTCACAGAGTGAGAAACTGCAAGCACAGGGGACGCTATTTGGGTGAAATCTAACTTCAACCAAATGGAGCAAAACACAGCCAACATCCCCTTCCTGCAGCAAAGAAAGAGGACCGGTAGGTCCTGGTGTTGCATCAGGACTTCCTGGGCCAACTCCACGCCCACGAAGGACCAGTACGGTCTGGCTGTTTGTGTGTTTCCATTCCCACCCATTGCCTTCCCATACTTCTGTAAAAGAAAATATCCACGAGTTCTAAGAGAGGATGACAGTGTGCTTGCACCTCAGAGTCTCTTTAGAGTTCATAAATATTTGTTCTCAGGGGTCACACTTAGAGAACATAGGTCCTAGAAGGTCTCAGGCAGACACCACTCCCTGACAGGCTCTATTTGGCATTAGAAGATAGTGAATCTACCCAAGACCTGGGCATGACACCAGCCCAGACGCTAACAAACAAACAGAACATCGCAGCAAGGAAGTGTGCTGCTATTAACCCGGAAGAGCTCGCAAAACAAGGGCACCATCTCTTGTCCAGACGATCGTGTTTCTCTCTGAAGGTTCCCATTCCTCATCTCTTTTCTTCAGTCATGAGAGGAATTATTCTGTAATGGGAAGTCACGTGCCCCTTTCTTACTGGGCACATCTGCATGTTTCTGAGGACCTCAGGCTGACAAGGCCCAGTGAAGCATCTCCTTCAGGGCAATCTGGGACCTCACTCAGTCCTGACTGAGAGGGCCAGTGTAGAGACTCCAGGGGATCTGATTAGAGTAAAAGCAGGGCTAGGATTTCCCCTGAGGAATCCCACCCAAGACCCAGAACCCTATTCCACTGGTACATGATAGTGTGGGTAGGCAAGTCTGCTTTGAAAGCTCAGAGTCAAGGAGTCACAGTCCTGTAAGTAATGACAACGGTGGCATTTGGGGGTGATGCAAAGAATCTGGGCTAGTTTGAGGGAGGACATTGCCTTTGACAAAAATTAAGAATTTCAGGTGGAGGTTCCAGCATAGACAAAGGCATCAAGACTTGGGACAGCACGGAAATTTAAGAAAATGAGAAGAAATTTCAAATTGTCCTCACTGTGGAAAGACCCTCAAATATTTCCCCCCATAAAGGACACAGCAGCAATGCTTCCAAAAAGCCTCACTGTTTTCTTCCTTTATGCACCTAGAATAAAGGTGAATGACTCTTGTTTCAAATCAGTGTCTCTTCAGGAGACACTTCAATCCCAAGAACTTGCCAGAGACCGAGGGGCTTCTGCTAAGAAAGGAGAAGCCAGACGTAGACGGCTCCTTCATTTAATCTTCACATCCACCCCACACAGTGGCTTTCCCCTGTTTCATAGATGAGGAAACTGAGGCCCAGAGAGAACGTGTGGTCTCAGACAGTCAAACAGTTACTGCCATCGAGTCGCTGCTGACTCATAGTGACCCTAGGACAGGGTAGAACTGGCCCAGTGGGTTTCCAAGACTTTACATCTTTATAGGTGTAGAAAACCTCATCTTTTTTCACTCAGAGCAGCTGGTGGTTTTGAACTCCCCACCTTGTCGTTAGCAGCCTGAGGTACAACCCACTACACCACCAAGACTCCTCATCAACCCTATAGGGAACGGCCTCTTTGGGGTTCCAAGACTAAATCTTTACAGGAGCAGAGAGCTCTAAGAGGCTTCCAGTGTGTCTTCTCTCTGGCTCCTTCCCTCTTCCACAACTGCTGCCACCAGCACACTGCCTCCGCCTGGATCCCAAACTGGAGAAGCCCAGGGAGGAGTGCAAGTGAAAAGTATTGCCGCAAGTCAGTGGGCTCCTGGGGATGTGTGTTACTGTGGCAAAGCTGACTTGTATAGTGGACATGTTACAAATGAAGAAACAAGCTGGGAGAGACACACCTTTCTTCAGCTCATGCAACACGTGAGTCATGAAGACTGGATTTGAATCTAGTTGACTTTAAAACCTCTGGTTAATATGCTCAGCTCCTAAGTGAAAGTTCAGAGGTTTGAATTTATGCCGAGGGAACCTGAAAGCAAAGCTCGTTGATCCACTTCTGAGAAATTAGCCTCTGAAAACCCTATGGCCCTTGGTTCTGCCTGAAATACAGAGAGTGCCCTGTGTCAGAGCTAACCTGGCAACTGATGTGTCCACATTAACACACACGCAAATGCATATGTACATATATATTTATATAAAATGAATTTTAAAAAGAACTCACTGCAATTAAAACTGATTCTGACTTTTAGTGACTCTATAGGACAGAGTGGAAATGTGCCTGTGAGTTTTAGAGGCGCTAAATCTTTACAGGAGGAGAAAGTCTCATCTTTTTCCCCTCACAGCAACTGGTGAATTTGAACGACTGGGTTATCATTCCTAAGTGTTAACCCACTATACCACCAGAGCCCCTATAAGTCATATATATATATAAAATCTCCACAGAAAAAATTAAGGCTGTCTGTTCATATATATGTATATATATAATCTCCACAGAAAAAATTAAGGCTATCTGCTCCCATAAAGATTTACAAGCCTTGGAAGCTATATATGGGGTAGCTATTCATTGGAATCGACCTAATAGTAATGGGTTGGGTTTGGGATATTTACATTATCTATGTGGGGAATTTTTTTTCAAAGCTATGTATTTAAAATTTTTTACCCAATAACCTTACCACCCTGAAAGCAGTCTCCATTACACTTAATACATTTGTCAAATCTGTGATTCCATTCTTGGAAACATTTTTCAAACTCATTTGTTTGGATGGCTGACAGCAACTCCCTAAATTTTTCTTCCCCTCTTCTACATCGTCAAATTGCTGTCCCTTCATGTCCCTCTTCCTTTGTGGAAACAAAAAGAAGTCGCACGAAGTGAAGTCAGGTGAATAAAGTGTGTAGAGCAAGAGAGGCATGCTGGGTTTTGCCCAAAACTGGCACACTGAGATGGCTGCCTGAGCAGGTGCATTATCGTGATGGCAAAACCAGTCCCCACCTGCCACAAATCCCACGCTGTTATGATATCTTTTCAGAACCTCTAAATAGAAAGCCCGATTAACAGTCTGACACATAGAATGAACTCCAAATGTACTACAACATTACATCTGTTGAGGAACTTGACCGACGTCCAGAACGAGGTTTGCCATCGATCAACATTTCACCTTTTTTGAAACAAGGAAACCACTTATAAATTTGAGCATTTCCCACAGCGCTGTCCTTACAAGCTTTGTTCAACATCACAACAGTTTCAGCAACATTTTTCTCAGCAGGAAATAAAATGTCACAGCCGCATGCTGTTCTCTGAAATCGGCCATCACCAAAAAAAAAAAAAAAAGAGTTTCAAGCAAAACTGCTTTTACAAAAAAAATTCACTGTGACCAGAGAGAACCTTACTAGGCAACGCCACTGGGTGCACTAACTCAGAGCAAGTTGCTCAATGTTCACCTAGTGGGGAAAATGCATACTACAAAAGCTCTACCCAATGAAGTTTTTTTTCCTGATTTATTTTGGGTACCCCCTTGTATGTATATCTATGTGTACAGGCGTGTAGATAGCTTGATAGCTACATTGCTAGCTAGATATTAAATTTCCTTCTAAGACACAGAGACTCTGCGTTGACTCTGGAGGCTCCACTCTTGGCTTCTTCCCTGTGGCTTCAAGGTTCCTGTTGATTCTCCATCCTTCAAAGACACGTCTGAAGCGTTGCCCTTCTGGTGAAATTTGTCTTGACTTCTCTCAGGCTGGTGTTCTTTCTCTTTTCTCATCACCACCTCCCCACTCAACCCCACTTAGCATTTACATTCCACGTCCCTCATTTAGAAGTTTGATAATAGATGTTTGTTCTTAGAACACAGACATAAACAAATATGGCGTCATGCACAGAGCTACATAGTAAACAACCACTAAACTGAGTGTAGGAGAAAATGAGCGTTTAAACTTGCCAAGGGCAGATTTCAGTTTATAGCCTCTACTTTGTTAGCTTCATGATTTATAAAGTGGGAATTCGATCTCAAACTCCACCACCTACCCAAGCCACTACCATCTCCTTCCTACCATGCTGCAACAACTTGCTCACTGGTCTCCCTGTTCCTCCCGTTCCACACACACACCCTTCTCCACCCAGAAGGTAGGCTGTGCTTCTGAAAACAATCTTTGTACTCCTTGGATTAAAACCCTCCAGTGGCTTCTCCCATCACTCCAAATAAAATCCAAGGTGGCCCAGCTCTAGCCTCCTGAGTGCTCTCCTCTCCCCTTGTCTGCACCGGCCACAATGAGGCTCATTAGTCATCAAATAGGCCAAGCTATGTCCTTCCCATGTGCCATCCTTCCTGTTTTGAAAACCTGACCACTTCATGTTTATAACCGTGGCTCAAATGTCAGAAATGATGCTAGAAATAGTGTTTCCAAATCCTGTTTCATATCTCTCTTCTGGGTCAAATCTTCTTTCCAACCAGCTTGACATTAGAAGAAGTCATGTGACTCATAATGGGCCAACGAAATGTAGGTGAAAGAAATATGTAATAAATGATTCAGACCACACCCTCCTTCTGCCTCCTTCTTCCCCTGAGAGGAAAGTCTTTCTGAGGAGAAGGTAAAGCAACAAGATTGAAGTATCTGCATTGCTTAGTCACTGCATTCTGATTAAATGGTCCGGGGGACTACTTGCCAGTTTTAAGAATGAGAAATTAAATGTTGGTGTGGTTCAATCTTCCAAGTGAAGGGATAGTTCTCACCAGAGCATAACTACGTCTCCCCCTAGGAAGCTCCATAACCACATCATCTATTTACATATCTGTCAAGGGACTCACCTTTTTCATGCATAATATTTGTTTTGTTGTGTTAGGTGCTGTCTCATTAGTTCCTACTTATATTGAGCCTGTGTACAGCAGAATAACACATAGCCCTGTAATGCACCATCAACACAATGTTCTCTATATTTGAGCCTATTGGTGTAGCCACTGTGTCCATCTAGAACCTTGAGGGCATTCCTCTTTTCTGATGACCCTCTTCTTTACCAAGCATGCTGACCTTCCCCAGGGAATGGTCCCTCCTGATAACATGTCCAAATTGCATGAGATGAAGTCTCACCATCCTCTCATCTAAGGAGCATTCCAACTGTACTTCTTGAAAGACAGATTTGCTTCTTCTTTTGGAAGTCCATGCATATTTTATGCAATCTTCATAACCAACACTATAATCCAAAGCCATCAATTCTTCTTCACTCTTCATTCCTTATTGTCTAGCTGATGCAATGCATATGAGGCAATTGCAAACATCATGGCTTGGGTCAGGTGTACCGTGGTCTTCAATGTGCATCTTTACCCAGTGGTTCTCAGGATCAGGGCCTGATGATCTGCTTCTATAAAGATTACACCCCCATGCTCAGTGTGAGTAGACCCCTATCAATTAATAAACCAGTCTGCACAAGGCAACAACTCATTGCTTTCAATTTACAGTTGCACTATATGCTCATAGACTGCTCATGTCAACAATATCTTAAATTCTATGTTCTTGGATAAATTATTGATGTTATCAATGCAATGCCTTAGGCCCCAGGGGAATGATTGACAATGTTTTTCTTTTTTGTTTCTTTTTTTTTTTTTTCTGCCTTTTTTGCTTGTTTGGTTGGTTGGTTTGGGTTTGGGTTGTTATTGTGATGGTTTTTGTTTTTGTCATTATATGACCACCAAAGTAAACCAGAGTTGTTCATAAACCATGGACACGCAGATGGATTCTGAGCTTCCAGATAATTCTAGCCCCAGTCCAAGAA
>NW_022109491.1:16589303-16596168 GCF_000313985.2 Echinops telfairi | reverse complement strand
AGAGACACTCATATGTGTATAATAAAGAAGTTTATATACAAGAGCAATTGAATATTGAGAAACCAGCCCAGGCCAGTCCAGATCAAGTCCATAGGTTCAATAGGAGCCCATATGTCCAATACCAATCTATAAAGTCCTCTTCAGACTCACGCAACACATGGAATGATGCCAAACACAGGAAGATCACAGGCCAGTGGGTGGGAGGTCTTGTGGATCCAGTGATGTTGTGCTGACAGGGGTCTCCCCATGGTTTCTCTGGCTCCAGAGGTCTGACTCCATCAGCCTCTCTCCATGTGTCTTCTCCATAGGGATGCCTTGTAGGGAGTGAGCAGCGAGTCTCCCAGCTCCAAGGAGAAAATACAGGAGTTCTCAGAATCCTCAGGAGAAGACCACGCCCACACAGAGGCCTCATTGGCTATAACCTGACTGACAGGATAGACTCCACCCCTACACTTTTAATTCTCAAATTGACACCAGATTATGTAACTACCACAGTTACCACGAGTGAAGAAGGAAGAGGTTTCGCATGGGGGGGCGTGTCTTGAGTTTATGTTAATGATGGTAGAATAATTTGGAAAAGGATATGAATAATGGTTGTAAAACACAAAGAGTATAATCAATGGCATTAAATTATACATGTAGACATTGTTGAATTGGAGAATGTTTTGTTGAATATATTTTTGCCACAGATTAGATCCTGACTCGATGCAAACCCATGTGCTGCAGCGTGCAATTTCTCCATAGGACTCCTTTGGGCTGTATTTGCCTGTTTAAAAATTGGGATAATTATCATTATTTTCCACTGTGGCAAAAATATATGCAACAAAACATTCGCCAATTCAACAATGTCTACATGTGTAATTTAATGCCATTGATTATACTCTTTGCGGTTTACAACCATTAGGATGGGGCAAAACTGGGCAGCGTTACTTTCTGTTGTTCTGTAGGGTCGCTGTGAGTCAGAACCGACTCAGTGGACTCAATGTTACCTCACAACAACAACTCTCACTATCCATGCCCTCCTTGAAACCCTTAGTCTGACACACGCTGTTATTGTTAGAAGGTGCCATTGGGTTCGATCCAAACTCATAGCGACCCTTATGAACAGCACAAGAAAACATTGCTCAGCCCCGCATCCTCCTCACAGTCGTTTTGTTTGAGCTCAGGGTCATTCCTCATTTTCTCTGACCCTCCACTTCGCTGAGCCTGCTCTCCTGTCCCAAAGTGGCCACAGATTTCTCCAAAGCAAAGAGGAGATGATAAGGGGGGAGGGAAGCTACAGTTCAGGGAAGGGGAAAGACTCAATTAAAGAGAATGTTGACTCATGGTGAAAAATATAAATAACGTCTCGGAGCAATTCCAACCCACCCAGGAGCTCTGTAGCAGAAAAGACCTGGTGGTCCCCTTCCATACAGATTACAGCCAGGAAAACCCTTTGAGTCAGTTCTACTCTGTCACATGAACTAGCGGGAAGTCAACTGCCAGCACTTGATGACGATGGCAGAACTACTCTATTGGAAAGGCATGTGGGGAAGGAAGGAGCGCGACAAAAGGAGTCCAGACACAGGGGAAAGAATCGTCCATTGCTGAGAAGGAAAGATTGCTTTTTTCCCCTTCGTTTTTATGATTTTTATTTGCTGGCTTGTCTCAAGATAGTTTCAGACTCCCAATGAAATGTTCTCCTTAAAGTGTATTGCTGGAGCAATGCTCTCCCAGAAGACAAGAAAATTCAAATTGGAAAAGAAACAGGCTAGAAGATGACCACCCTAAACACCACGTGATCATCCTCCCATGTGCCTTCAAAGCTCCACATTGGCCCCTCCCTTGCTTGTGGAATTACAGAAGTGGAAACAGGATTTGACTGAATCTTAACTGTGGAAGAAGACCACAGGGGATGCCGGAGAGATGTGTGGTATGACTGTCCCCGGAGAACCAAAAAGAGGGATTGATTATGTATAAGCCTGCCTGGAAGAGGCCCAGGCATTGAGGTATAAGAGGCGCAGGTATAAGAGGCCCAGAAGTCATAGATTTCTAGAATGTGGACAGTCCGTGTAGGATTCCGCTTCACAGACTTTCCAAATTGGGACCCAGGGACATTTGATCCCCTGAGTCCCCTAGAACAAAGCCATGGTGGCGGTGGCACATGGGTTAAGTGTTCGGAAGCGAACCCAAAGTTCAGCGAGTGGAACCCAGCGGTCATTCCGAGGGAGAAAGATTGGCCGTCTCAGTCTATAAAGATTACAGCCTGTGTTATGGGTTGCTACTTGTTGTGCACCACCTCCTTCCATGTGTGATGTTCTAGGGGACCCTGAAGCTGTGTCCTTCAGAGTCATTCTGAATCAACTTCACTGCAGTGCAAAACAGGACCCTAACCTGCTAACCGCAAGGTTACTGGTTTGAATCCACCACTCCCTCAATGATAGAAAGATGTGGCAGTTTGCCTCCCCATATGGATTACAAAATTAGCACCTTGTAATCCATCTGGGGAAGATCTACCCCGTCTAGTCCCATCACCCTGAGTCAGAAGTGAATTGACGACAACAAGTTTGGTCCACTGGGTCTGTTGGTGGCATGAATGGTTTGCAATGAACTACTAGCCTGAAGATAGGCAATTTGAATCAACCAGAGAAAAGGCCTGGCACTCTCCTCCCATTAAGATGACAGCCAAGACCACCCTAAGGAGCACAGTTCTACTGTGTATCACAGGAGGTCTCAATGAGTCAACTCCATGAGCACTCGCCACAGCCACCCTGAAGCAGGGAGAAGTCTGTGGAGAATTTGTGCAGAATCCAGGAATCCCCTGAAATTTTCTGCCAAACGTTTCATGTAAGCACACATGTGCATTTTCCAGGGAAAGGATCTGCTGCTTGCCAGAGTTGCTGTGTGAGTCAAGTCTAACTGTTTGCTCATTTTTTGGTCTGTCCTGGATCACACTGGATCAACATGTTTCTAACTTATTGTGCGGAGGCCTGGGAGCGGAATAAGGCTGGCTCCTGGTTCTTGGCAAAGTCCAAGTTCTTTCCTACGCAGTCCTTCTGCAAGTCCTACTATTTCTCAACCCCACATCTCAAATGGCTCCTGTGTCTCCTTCTCCTACACCACCAAACCCGGGCCAGCTCATCAGCCTCCCCTTCTCTCACCCGGACAAATGCCAGAGGCTTCAGGATTGTCAACCTTCATGCCCTGGCTGGATTTTACCTTGTTTTCCCTGCTTGTAAAATTCCCCTGCTTGTCTGTGTGGGGCAGACTTGCCAAAGAAACAGCTTGCCCTGAAATCCTGGTCTTGGGGTCTGCTTCCGGGAGAACCGTGGGGCAACATTCTGAGCCTTGTGCCATGTTATTCATCAATTATCACTATTGGATAGCTTAGCACATCTTTTTATAGGAGAAGCCGACACCTCATCTCAGTGGGAAAGACCTCATCCCATGCCACCCGACACCTACAAAAGGAACCTACTGCTCATTAGAGTGAATGACCAGCCTGGGCCTGCCAGCACATCCCAGTCCTGCATGGATCCCCAGCCTTGCTACCTCCCTGTTCTGTGAACTCAGAGCTTATTGAGGGAGACCACCAAGGTGTGCCACCTGGCAAACCTGCCAGCCCCCAGGGCAGCCGACTGCAGGTCTCTCCAGGTGAATTGAGAAGTCTCTCTTCCTGTTCCTGGCTGGTCAGAGCAGGTCTGACCAGTTGTTGCTCCATTGGCCCAGATGCCAGTCAAAGGAGAAGCCTGGGCACTTTGTCGAACACTGAGATGAAGAACCTCAGCTGGGCACAAGCAGCTCCCATGAATCTGTGCGCTTATATTTGTCCCTGGCCTAAGTTGCCACCTCTGAAGTCACTCAATGTAACTGGCCTCCCATGAAAAGGATTGTGGGAAGTATCACTGCCCAGGACCTTCAGTTTGGCAGGCAGGATGCCAAGCTCTGCGTAGATCCAGACTCTTCATTCCTTAGACAAGCCCTAAAGCTGGTTCTGTGCTGAGTGAATCCAGACGCAGGTGTAGGAGAATTTCATAAGTTCTTGGCCAAATTCCAATGTTCGTGAAAACAGTTCCAGACTCCCTTGAAACAACTAGTTAGTGCCTAGCCACCATTAACTCTGAGGGCGTGCTAGGCTGGGTTCTCAAATAAAGTGAAACCAGTGACACTTGTATCATATGTATATAGAAAGGGACTTGTGCTCACACGGTTATAGAAATGGGTAAGTTCAGTCCAGTTCAAGTGCATGGGTCAATTGTCAGCTTAAGAGGTCTCCTGACTCCTGTAGCTGCAGGGGTTGAAGACCAGGAAGATGGACAATGAAGCAGGAAGACCATACCTAGGTTAGTGGATGTGGGTGGAATGAATTCAAGATCAGTAGCCCACTGATGGCTCCTGGGATGAGGAGATGCTATAGCAGGAAGTTGAGAACCGGAGGCAGGATTCAAAGGCAGTAGTAGAAGTCAGCTAAGCTTCCACACCTTGCCAAAGAATAGACCGCACCCCAAATGGGACCTCCTTCAACCTCTACAATTGTATGAAAATTGTGACCATTCTAACTTCTTGGCTGCTTCACAGAAGATCCTGTCATAGAGTTGACCACACCATATTAGGTCATATCGATGGAGAATCCTGGTCTACCTAAGTTGACATAAAACCTAATCATCACAGAGGACAATGGCATTTCCATAGACTAACTGAAAAGATGTACCTAAAGCCAACACTCTCTAGTTCCTGTAGCCTCTGAGCCGTCACAGCTTCGACCTTGATTGGGAAACACTCATGCTATTGAATACAACCTGACCCTCTCAGCCCCTCCTTTTTGCTGTTGTTTATCTATCCCTTTGCCTTAATTGTGTGTATGTATCACAGCAATGGTACATACCCCAATAGGAATCTTGGCGGTGTAGTGGGTTGGGAGTTGTAAGCCACAGTGTGTGTAGCAAGCCTAAAGGTCAACAGTTCCAATCCACCAGCCTACTCCACAGGAGAAAGATGAGGCTTTCTACTCCCACAAAGAGTTACAGTCTCGGAAACCCCCAGGGGCAGGTCTATCCTGTCCTAAAGGGTCGCTATGAGTTGGAATAGACAGTGGTAGTGAAAGAGAGGTCATAGAAATACTATATGTCCCAGCAATCCTTCTGTTGGTATATATTCTTATAAATAAGAGTCACGACATGAATAGATACACGCACACTCGTGTTCACAATGGCACGATTCATAGCAAAATGATGGAAGCAACCTACATGGCCATCAATGGAAGAGGGATGAACAGACTATGGCTGGAAACCTTTACCAACGCAAGCTGCCACAACTTTCTCTCTTGGCGGAGCCAGAGGGCTGGAACCACTGACCTTTCAGTTAGTACCTAGATGTTAACCACTGTGTACCAGGGCTCCAGGATAACCTAGGAAAAATCTCAACTCGCTGCCATCAAGTGGATCTGACTCCTAGTGACCCTATGAGATGACTCCTGGGGGGTTTTGAGACTATAAATCTTTATGGGACTAGACAGCCTCATCTTTCTCCCTTAAAGTCAGATTTCCTGGTTTCAATTCCTGTGCTGCTTCTTGTTAGCAAGTCTCTTGATCTCTCTAAATCAGTTTTGAAGCATGGTCCCACTTTCTTTGGCTTTCTTGCTTTTGAGAGATAGACGCCATGCTATCTTCTCCCAAACTTGAATGGTTGCGTTCATGGATGCATGCCTGAATGGTGGACCCATGGAGTTCAGTTGAGTTCAGTTGCCTATGTGTCTTCCAGGGATACAGAGCAAAAGGACAGGGAAATTCCTGCAGATTCTCCGGGAGCATTGACTCTTACAACCCCGAGTCAACATGTAAGATGCTGACGACCTGTTATCCTGGACTGGCTGTGAGTAGTGGCTCCACTTGACAGCTCCCACTGAGCCTCTCTCCAACCATTAGTTCAGGTAAAGACCTGGGAGGAAAGCATTCATATTACAGGTGGATCCTCCAGCCCAAACGGCCGTTCAAGTTACTGGCAGTCATTGATAAAACCCCAGTGGAGGGCCCAGACTTTGTGGATCTGGGAAGCATCGCCATGCTTTGTTCTTTCTGAATTTGAAATCTTCGCAGGCTCTGAGCATAATGAAACATTGCCAAGATGCATGGCCATTGGCTATGCAGCAGGCTATGCAGGTTGTTAGCTAACAAGAACCTGCTCTAAACCTCGGTTTCCTCATCTCTGAAATGGTTCTGTGAAGGCTGCCTGCCTTGTAGGCTTCTTGTGGGAATGGAAAGCTCAATGGAGGAACTCAGACGGGTGTGATGATTATTGTCAACACCCTCATTGTTTCCTTTGTTGAAGAATGGCTTAAACATATTTGATGAGCATCCTCTAATTCTTAGTTGTGCAAACAGTCTTTTCTAACCACACAAATAAAAGATATCCATGAATAAGATCATCCCAACCTATAGCTAGAAAAGGATTTGTTTACAAGGTTACAGAGTGATATTACTTCTTTAAAGGATGCTAATACAGGTTTCCACCACCTGTCTGTCAGTTTGTCCTACTGTGTAGGTGTGTTTGAGTGTTTCTGTGATGCTGGAAGGTATACCACCTGTATTTCAAACACCAGCAAGGCCACCCAGATTAGACAGCTTCCAGACTAAGAACAAGTAGGAAGAAAGGACTGGTGATCTACTTCTGTAAGTGAGTCAATGAAGACCAGATGGATCACAATAGAATACCGTCCAAGATACCGTGGGAAGGTGAGCCTGAAAGTGTCAGTATGGGCTCAAGCATACTCAAGATCATGGGATCATGAGGATGGTTCTGTGTTAGTCTGGGTTGACTAGAGAAACAAATCTAGAGACACTCATATGTGTATAAGAAAGAGCTTTATATACGAGTAATTGTATATCAC
>NW_022109491.1:16567845-16586848 GCF_000313985.2 Echinops telfairi | reverse complement strand
ACCAGTTGACTGATACAGATGCTAAAGGTGCAAAGGAGCCTATGTGTTACCAGGTGAACACACACACACACACACACACACACACACACACACACGCACTGTGTGTGTTTTCAGTATGTGGGGAAGGGTCTGCTGTGTAGGGTGCCAAAGTGGTAACTGACAAGCCCATCCGTGCACTCCTCGTTCCCCTCCGAGCCTACAGGCTCATTGCTCAGCCACAGATCAGGACCGCACCAGCAGGTACATGTCTGCCCCCCACAGTGCACTGTGTGACCCAGCAGGTCAGAGGGCCTCAGTCCCTCCTGGGACTCCTTGGTGGCTGCTCTGAGCAGGTGTCTGAGAAGCGGGCTAGCCCACCCTTTCACATCGAGCCGTCAGTGCATGAAATCAGATCTGATGGGGCTTGCGGAAGATAAATGGGCAGAGTCCCCCCAGCCCCGGGTCTGACCATCTCTTTATGAGCTCTGAAGGGCCTATTAGCAGCTCTGATGAGTGCTGGGGGAGATGAAGTCTGCCACGAACAGCGTTAGCCGGCAGAATCAAATCACTCCGATCCCCCTAGGGACAAGGAGCCCGGCTGCCTTTTAGTCGCACCGGCCTCCCGACTCCATCGCCCAAAAGGTTTATATGAACACTTTGTTGAGGGGATGGGGGGTGGAGATGGCAAGCACTGCCCCCCTCCCCTCTCAGGTGAACCACCAAAGAATTTCCTCATATTATCTAATAGCTTCTCCTCGGGCAATTTGAGCACTGCTTAGAAAGCTGTGCTCCCATTTTCCCTCTCAGAGGGTTGACTTAGGAGGGGGACGGTACCATTGGGGATGGGCAGTAGAGGCCAGCTCGCTGGTCACTCTGAAGCTGTGCCCCACTCAGGACGGAAGCGGGTGCCAGCCTGCACAGTGCTGAGAACCAGCTTCTGTGGGTGTCACAGGGAAGTGAGTTTCAAATTTAGCCCTTGGTGGGTGGCTGACTGTGGGCAATTAACCCTGTGGAGGAACAAGTAACACCTCAGGTAAGTAGCAAAGCTGATTCTACCTGGCATCATTCTTGTGAGGCTTCACTGGTATAAAGGTGATGAGATGCTGGTCCAGAATAAAAGTCCTTCTGGGCCCAAGAAAGGGCATCCTGAGAAGGCAACAGCTGCCCCAAGGGTCCCCCAGCTTATGAAAGAGGTAACAAGGAAGATAGTTACACTGAGGGCAAGAGAACTACACACCACACAGACATCACCACCCACCCCACAGCTCTGAGCACCCGATCATGAGTTTAGGGGTGAATTCTTACTCATTATCTGTGTGACCTGGTGGCATCGTGGGGTAGTTGTTTAAGCTGCTACCTGCAAGATCAACAAATTCAAACCCACCTCTGGTCTCATAAAGATTTACAGCCTCTGAAACCCAAAAGGGCTATGCTACTCTGTCCTACGGGGTCACTATGATTTGGACTCAACTCGGTGGCAGTTTTGTCTGTGTGACTTTGGGCTGGTTTACACAGTCTCTCTGATCAACAGTTTCCATATCTGTGCAATGTCTCTAAGCTATTGCAGGGAAATGATGCAAAAGTACCCGGAAGAGTCATTGGGAAAAGCCCAATGCTGTGGAATCAATCCCAACACACGGTTACCCTGTATAGGGTTTCACGGGCTCGTGAGTCTTCATGGGAGCAGACAACCTCACCTTTCTCCCACGGAGGGACTGGTGGGTTTGAACTGCCAACTTGACCATCAGCAGTCCAAGAAGCTGATTCCTAGTCTCTGCTCCATGGAAGCCAGTTACCTTTTGCTTTCTTGTTTCTGTCTGTCCATGAAGATTTATTGCCCCCTCCCCTGAGCCATGTCTCCACCTTACTTCTCAGTTCCCAATGCATATCTAATCCTTTGGAAGCTTGCTTGATCATCCACCCACAGTGGAGTCCCCCTCACCCTGGTCCCATTCTTATTTTGTGGCACCCCAGGCCCCTCTTGTTTGTCTGTCTATCTCCTCTAATTGGCTGTGAGCTCCTAGAGGTAGAGGAGTAGAGGGGTGTCTTAGTGCTGTAATAGTGACTGCTTGAGAGTGACCAAATATTGGATTTGCTAAGACATGCAAGGACCACTCTACACCAAGGACCATTCCAAGCTCTCGGACAGAGCAGAAGATGAGACAGAAAGGGCAGGAGCCCTCATGAGACTAAAGTTCAAGTGGGAACGAGAGACAAACACACAACAAGGAAGCAGACAATAAGATGGGGAGTACCTGTGATATGCTCTTGTATTATCGACTGAATAATGTCCACCCAAAATAAGTATTGCGTTCCTAGCCATTGTACCTATGGTTGTGCTTATTTGTGAATAGGTTTTGTTTTTTCCTTCCAGTAAATGAGATCATGGTAGTGTACAGTAGATCCTAAACCTAGTCGCTGCTCAGTTATGAAAGACCAGAATACACAGAGCACACGCACGCACACACACACACACACACACACACACACACACGGGGGAAGACTGACAGCTAGTGAGGATTATCTATACACCAAAGACCTAAAGAATGCCTGGACCCCCCCACCCCCAAGACCCTGATATGGACTTCTAGCCTCTACATAGGTTCCCAAACTTATTTGACTTACTGCCCCTTTCCAGGACAAAACATATATACATTCCATACCCCTCAGCAGTTAAAAAATTTGTACTGTTGGCCCTAATCCAATATAAAGTGCCACCCCCTGGATGGTTCCAGCACCCCCCGGGGGCAGTATCACCCATTATGGAAACCACTACTCTAGAATTTCCAGACAATGCCTGACTTTCCAAACCAGCTACTGGTAGTGTGTGTGTTTCAGCAGGACTAAGTCACGAAGACGCCTCCCATGGATGGAAAACCGATGGACGAGAAGAAGAAAGCTGAAGGAAGCTGCTTTCGGTGGACCAATAGCCTAAGGAGGGCCTCACATAAGATGAAAAGATTTTGAGATAGTTGGATTATGACAGGAAGGATGGGGAGACACGCCATTCTTTTGCTGAGACCCAAGAGCAGAGAACTTCTTCGGGCAGAGAATGGGCTATGCGCCTCTCCTGAGGCAGGGGAGAGTGTGGTGGTCTTTAGAGATGAAAGAAAGTGACTGGTCTATAAGGAATACATGGTAAAGTCAAGGAAGGAGGGAGCGATCAGGTCCTACGGGCCTGTGAAGACAAAGGATGTACTCAGGTTAGGGCCGCAAACGAGGGCCCATGGACCAAGCCTCTCTTGCTGCCTAGCTTCATAAATCACGTGTTACTGGGACACGGCCAAGCCCAATCATATGCCATTGCCATGACTGCTTTCAAACGCCATGCACAGAGTGGAGGCGTCCTGATGGAGACCTCCCAACCCAAGGAGACCAGACATGTTGCCTTCTCGCCCTTCACAGACCCCGCCCCCAGCCTTGAACCTCAGCCTGGTGTCATAAGCTGAAGATGGCATTTTGAAGGCCTTTCAGCTGGGGAGGTACAGGATCTGTTTAGACCCTCCCAACAGTGTCTGTGTCCACAGCAGACCTCCAAGGTGTGTGTCAAACAAAGAAGGGGTCGTTCGATGAAGACCGCTTCATCATGCACAACCGTAGACTGGTATCTCCCCACCGTTAGCACAAGTAAGCATGACTTGCCGGGCCCCAGCCTCTCCTCCATCCCGGCAGACTGCGTTTCTCACAGCCCTAACAGCTGACGGATACTTAGAAAATTGAATGTTTTATGCAGCTTCGGATTGGAAATAGCAGTGTGGTTTTCACCACAGGGAACCCTCTTAATGTAAATCCAACCCAATTACACACACGCAGGCAGGCGCCGAATTTGCAGCAAGACTGAGTTTTGCCTAGCAGCAACTGAAGCAAAGCTCAGGAGAGGGCACAGGAAGCTGCCTGGGGAGGTGGTAGGAGCTGCCAGGGTGGGGGTGGGGGGCCCTCCTCCTGGGGGGCAGAGGCACTGCTTGTGAGTCATGTGTCCTGGGTGGTGGGTGGCTTAGAGAGCCCCAAAGGAAAAGGATGAAGTGGCTCATGCAAATTCACTCGGGCTGCAAAGAAAGGGCAATTGCAAAATCCTAAATAGGGGAAATTGCTGGAAAACCATTACTTACTTCTGTCCACCTAAGGGCAGGCCTCTGGCCAGTTACACATGACCAAAGCCTTAGAGAGAGAGAGAGTGGAACTCGTTTTATGTATTTTTGTAAATCGGTTGCAGTGAGCCTTATGAGATAAGTTCGAGAGGGGATGCTTTGGGTGATGGCTGCTCTCACACAGACAGAGTGGATGTAGGATTCACAAACGAAGCCTCCAGCAAGTTAAATACCTGTTTTGTGGCTAGACATTCAGATCAAAAACAGCCTCGCCACCCAGCAGACAGCTAACAACTAGACAGGTACTGACTCTGCGTGCTGGAGGTTCTTCCAATCACCTCAAATCAAAAGTACCCCCCCACACACGGCCACCCTATTGCCAGGGCGTGCATTCCACCTCCCAGTGACCTCAGGGCGAAGCAGAGAACAGAACGGCCATACGTTCTCCGTATTGGAAAAAGAACAACCTGAATCCTCCTTAGAAGAATAGGGGTTAGGTTTGGTCACGCATACTTTGGATATGTTCAGAGGGATTCTCAGTCTCTAGAGAAGAGCGCTAGACTTGGTGCAGGAAAGTGATAAAGAGGAAGACCCTCAAAGAGGTGGGTTGACCCAAGGGCTACAATGACAGGCTCAGGCGTGACCATGAGCGTGAAGATTGTGCTGGACTGGGCAGTATTTCATTCTGTTGCATGTAAGGTCACTGTGAGTCAGAATTAACAGCGCCAGGTAACCGCATAACAAGAATCTTTACAGAAGCAAATCGCCACATCTTTCTTCCACTGGACCCCTGGGTGGTTTGAACTTTTAACCTATAGATTCATAGTCAAGAGCAAGCTGGTCTTCCTCCCCCAAGCATATTCCTCCATTTGTCACTCCCAAATACAAGTGGTGTTCCTTGCTACCACCTATATTCCTAGGAGCTGTAAGTTGAGTTCCTATAACTTTACAGCTTGTCAGTGACGGAGGACGAGCCCTTGGCAATGATCCCCCATCATCGCCCTTAGCAAGAGACAGCATTTGATAGAGAAGGCAGCCACATTCCCACAGGATGAAGGCCCTAGGTGTGGGTCCTTATCCGCTCATGATAAACACTAGAGTGTGAAGGGATGGAGCTCCACACTGACCCCCTTCTCTGAGGTCTATTCAGAACTCTCTCTTCCAGCAGCTCCCCACATGGATGCCTCATACTCTACCTCTAACTAACGTCTTCAAGTGTCAAAGAGTGAGGGTGTCACTTGGAGAACTAATGGGAGCCCAACTCCAGCCGGGGTATCAGCCGTCACCTTGGATGCAAGGAAAAGCTGGGGGATGAAGAAGCAGGCCTACAGAAGAATGGCAGCATTGGGATCGTGGTGTTGGCAAAGCCTACTGAAGGCCCCAGGGGCTGCCCCAATAAGCAAACCTGCCGTGGATGCGGTACAACCAGAATGTCCTTAGCAGAGAGGATGCTGAAACTTCTCCTGCACTGTAGACATGTGATCAGGAGAGACCAATCCCAGAAAAGAACATCATGCTTGGTAAAACAGACAGGTCGTGGAAAAGTAGAAGACCCTCCACAAGATGGACTGATTCGGTGGCTGCAGCCCTGGGCTAACACAGAACAATATCGAGGATGATGCAGGACAAGGTAGGATTCTGTTCTATGATACTCAGGGTTGCTGTAAGTCCGAACTGGCTTGACAACACCTAACAACAACAACAACAACACAATTCTAGAAGAAATAATGATTTCGTAATTTCATGAGAAACTTGATTACAACGGGAAGTGGGAGAAAGACTTTATACCTTCAGGTTGTGTAGGGTCCATTGCACTTCACCCTGTAAGACCCAGCAAAAGGATGGACAACTCTGTCTTAGAAGAAATACACTCCGAATGCGTCTTAGAAGGAAGGAGGATGAAGCGGCATCTCAGACATTTTAGGCAACAAAGTGCTCAGGTATCACGATCAAGGTGAGGATGGTGCAGGACCACACAGGGCCAGGCAGTTGTACGTAGGGTCGCTATGAGGTGGAATGTCGACCAACCACAGAGACAGAGCAGGGAAGGTGAGAAGACTGCGGCCAAGACAACTAACTCCAACATCGTCTCCGAGCCCTCAAATCATTCCATCAGAGCCCGTTGGCCCTCCTTGTCTCTGCTACCTGATTTCTGCCTTATTTTTCCCTCCTTCTAGAGACCAAAGGTTGACTCCGACAGAAACAAGTTCTCATTTCCCATTAAGCAAACCGTCTTCTTCGCCCTAACACAGAGATAATGCTCAGGCCCTATTCCCTTCTCTTTCCATCTAAGAGCCTGGTGGTATAGCAGTTACATGTTGCACTGCCATCTGCATGGTTGGCAGTTTGAAACCACCAGCAGCTCCTCTGTGCTACCTTTCTACTCCCGTAAGCAGTCTCAGAAAGCCGCAGGGGGTCCCTATGAGTCAGCATTGACTCGATGGCTGTGATTTTTTGTGTGAGTGGAACAGAAATAGGGGAAGGGCAGAGAATGCCATCACTGGTCCTGGGGTCCCCGAAGATCCACTGGCTAGTCATTTCCTGCATGTGCCAACTTCCTCTCTGCCGTGCCCAGTTACAAGGCTCCCCGCACATGACAGCAGGGTGGGGATTGGCCAGGGCTGAGATGCAGCAGTGACTAACCTCTGAATAAACCATGGGTATGCCAGGCCTCAGACCTCCACCCCATTCCGTACCTCCTTGACCTTTGAGGGGTGGGGATTGAGGGGAAATGACCACTGCAAGAGTTCCTTAAGTGTATCCGGGATCTCTGAAAATGCCAACTCCTTCAAACCCTGCATGCAGCATGGCTTACTGGTTCAGAACTCAACTGAAGAACATGGTATAGAATCCTGGTTCTAAGTCTTCCTTGATACACGACTTGGGGCGAGGGTCTGAACCTGCCTGTGCCCTGGTTTCTTTATAGGTAAACCTCAGAATGCTATTGTCAGGAGCAAATGAAATAACTTGTGCGTTGTCTTGGGAAGGACACAAACAATAATATGGATTGCTATTTATTATGATCATTCCTCTGGCAGTTCCCATCTTTCCCCCACAACTGCTGTCTCCTTGCAATAAGGCTCTGTTCTTTTCCCTGGTAAATAGAGTCAGAGGTCTGGGCTTTTGAAATGAAATGACCACTGGGGGAAGAATTTATCTTAGAGATTCAAGAGTTCATCTTGGACAAAAAAGCAAGCAGGTCTGAACTTCTATGTTTAAAGGAAGAGGGAGGTAGTATGTTTTAGGAGTGTAGCGTTCAGAAAATCTCCAACATCTTGCTTGAGCTCAATAGCCACAAAAGGGGGGCGGGGGGCAGGGAGAGAAATGTAATTGACAAGTGATATCCAACATGGCTGCAGAAATAGGAAATAAGAAGCAATCAAATATGCTAGTTAGTTTGCTTCCTATGGTATGGAGGACAGGGTACCACTCTTAGATTTGAACATTGAACGTAAATTCTGGTTATGAGCTGTAAAAGCCCCCAATAAAATAAAATATTTTTTTTAAAAAAGGAATAGTTGCACGATTATCACCACACACACACACACACACACACACACACACACACACACACACACAAATCCTGGCTCTGCCTCTTCATGGGCAGTTTGGCCTCAGACAACAGTGCCCCACATTCAAGATCTTGACCTCCCCCTGTTTTTTTTTTGAATAAAGACTGCAGGACACAGCACACAACTTCAGTTTTCAACAAAGAATAAGGACTGATGCTCTCACTGCTTCCCTCTCTCTCCTCCCCATTCCTCCTCTAAGCCTCTCCCTTTTTTCTCAAGTTTGGCTTCCTTAATGCTGGTTTTCATTCACTCTCCCCTTGTTCTCCCTGATGGCCCACCCCCACATAATGGCCCCTGGTAGGTAGAGCTGCTTTCCCTGCCCCAAGAGAACATGGTGACCCTGGTTCTGAACCTACAAGATCTGAGACCCTCTCACATGACTGGTAGCAGACTGGTAGGAAGCTTGGTCAAGCTTACCACTTTGACGTTTCTGTTAGGTCTTCTAGAAAACTAGCACGCTTCGTTCAGCCATCCTCGCTGATTACGTCCATCCTCTAGGACAGTCCTGCTTTGATCAGTTGGGATAGAGTCATGACTGTCCTGTACAAGATGGGCAGAGGAGCTCCATTTCTTTAGGGGACCAAACAGCAGAAAGCAGAGCTGGGCCTTGAGATGCAGGTCAGCAGAACAGGCAAACAGAACATGCAAAGCACCAGGGACTCGAAGACACACAAACGCGAAACCCTGGAGATGCAGTCACCCTAATACTGCCTCTTCCTCTGAATACCTTCATCTCCCCAAACCATCCTTCCCCTCACCCTCACCCTCATTGAAATTATCTGGAATACCTTCACCTGCTACGTCTCCACCCTATACTCCAAGCCTACACCCTTCAGCCTTGGTCACCTCTACCAGGAGCAGCTCCTTAGCCTATCCCAGGCTCTCTTACCTAACTTCCATGTAATCCATGGAGCCAATGACTTCCCCAAACCAACTCAAAGTAGAATCCCCAAGGGGGCATCTTAAAAATGCAGGCTCTGGGTCCTCACCCATGAATTACTGAATCGGAATGAAGAGGGCAGGACTCTGTGTTAGCAACATTGGTCAAAGGTTCCCTCCTGGCTGTGTCCAAGTTTAAGAACGATCAAGCCTGGCCTTGCATCACCATGCCTGAGAATGTATTGGCCATCTGCTCTAGGCCTGACCGGTGCTATCTATAAGACATGATCACATAAGTTATCTCTTTTGAAATGGTGATGTCATTCACTGGTGCACTGGGATAGGTCAGGTTCAAACATCAGCACGTGTGATTCTAACAACTCCAGGAAACAATTGCCCTGAATAACAATGACCTCTATAAGGCATGGCTCCCTCCCAAACCGGCTGAAGCCTGAAAGCAGCACAGATCCACTCAGTGTAAGCAAAGAGGAGAAAAGAAGTCACACACAAAGATGTGGGCTGGGCAGGCACCAAATGGCTCCACTCTTGTCTCCAGAACTTGCATGTGAGCCTGTGAACATAAGTCTTTGACAAATGCTATGGCAAGACAATACACCCTCTGTTCAAGTGTGTGGTGTGTAGGATAACTGGCATAGGGTTCTGGGAGAGCTTGACTAGTCGGGGAGATAAGGATGATAGAGGAGCCACCTCTAAGGGGTTTTACGAGGATTCAAAGAGATAGGACTTGCAGTGTCGCCAGCACATTCTAGGGTTTCAACATGGCCTATCCCGAGCAGCCCATGGTCCCTCACTAATGTTCTCTTGCAGCCACAATACTGTCGGAGCTCAAAGATTTCCCCAAACACCACATGCCCCTTTGCGGAAGCTAATCATTTGCTTTCTCTTCTCTTTGGTTAGCCCCTTCCTGCTCCCCAAGAAGGTGAACTGGCAGACAAGAGGCCCTCTTCATCATCGTATGGGGGTCAGGGAGAATTGAGAGAAATCCCAAAGGAGTACCTGACACAGCACTGAGTGAGTGTCAAGGGCCGGAGGCAGAAGGAGGTGTGATGGAGAACAGCTCTCCCTACCAAGCTGCTTTCAGCCTACCTCTGCAGACACTGTGGTGCTGAGCCTCACCGACATTAATAAGAGGGCAGCTTCCAAACAAGCAGGATGGGAAGGGTTTCATCTGTGTCCACCAGGGATGGGAGAGCCTAGCTGAGCTGGAAGTAGAGCTTGAGAGGCCTGCGAGGAAGGGAGAAAGAGCACCTGGCATTTTTTTTCAGGAAAAGACACTTCCTTGTCCCCAATCCCAACCGAAGCACCATGGGCCCCAGGGCAGCCCTTATCCAGGTTGGCAGGGAGCTTGTCTATCTTGTTCACCAGTTTATTCAGCTCCAAGAATAGTTCTTGGATGAATGAATGAATTTAAGGAACCAGATGTCCTGTGTGGCAGTTAGATTTTATGTCAACTTGCACTTGTGGAGGGGCAGAGCCAAACCTGTCAATCAGGTCACAGTCTGATGATGCTTCCTGGGAGGGGTGGCCTTTTTATAAGAGACTGGGTTTGCGAGCTCTCTCGCTCTCCCTCTCCCTCTCCCTGCCCCTCTCCCTCTCCCTACCTCCCTTTGCCTCCCTGCTTGCTAGGACTCTGTGTCTGCCTCCAGTGGTGGCCCCATGTGGACCTCCTGACCCTGAGAGTGTTGGCAGCCTGCTATGATTCGCCAACGTTGAATCCACTCAACTCTGCAGCCACCAGTCTGTGCTGTCCATGCCTCCTGCTTCATCTCTCTGCATCACTGGCCTGTGGCTGCATGGGTCTGAAGAGGGCCCTGGCTAGTATCACACTTATGGACTGAAATTAAACTGGGCTAGGATGCCTTTTGGATATGAAATTGCTTCTTTTTTTAAAAATTGCTTCTTGTACATAGATGAATGTCACTTGTTTGTTTCTCTAAAAACCCTAGCCAAACACATATCCTCACTCTGGTTTCCAAAGGATCGTCCCAGTTTAGGAGTTTCAGATGCGGGTGGTCTGCATGACACATGTACATGACACATCATGTCAGGGGAGACAGAACAGTAGTGAGACATTGCTGGTCCAGCCTTCCATGTAGGAAACGTGGCATACGTGCCCTCCTTTCATTTCATTGAGAATAGCTCTAGAAGTATGTGTCCCACTTTCATTTTCTCAAAAGGGCCTGGTATTTAGACAGGGAAGATGCCTTCCTTAGGATCACACAGTCAAGAACCATTCAGAGCTACATTATGATCCCAAGACACCCTGGCTTCAGAGCTGCAGCTTCCACACACCCCCATCGCCACAAGGTGTTAGAGACCCCATCAACTCCTTCTTATCTAGTTATAACTTCAAGGAAACAAACAAGAGTTTTATAGGCTTTTGTTTGTTTATTTATCTGTTTGGTTTTATTGGACTCTTTTCACCTCGTTAAAACCTAGACTAGCTCAATCCAGTAGAAACAGAATGCCAAGCTCCAGATGCACAATCAGTTAGCGTGGGGTATTTATAAGAAACAGAATGCCAACCAGACGCACAATGTCAACTGTGCGCATGGCCGCATTAATAATAATAATAATGATAAAGTCAACGGAAAAGGGTGAAATTATGTTTCATAATCTACTTCTTGTAACCCAAAACATCCTAAAGCGTGTCATGTTGATATGTAGCCAGTACCAAATGATGAGGGTGTTTTACATATACCATACACAGTGAACTTCAAACGAATCATTATATATAACTGCCTCATACTCAGTCTACCACACCGACAGCATGTCCCAATTTGGATAACTCACCCTTCAAGCGCGCCATCGTGCGTGTGTCTAGCGGTTACCCTGCTGGGCAGAGCACCCTCGATGAGGAAGGCACCGACTGTCATGGGGAGGACAGAGCGGGCTCGAGCGAGGAGCGGCAGTGGCCTCTCCAGCATCGCTGCCTCCTGGGTCCGCTGAGTGGGATCGCCTCGGGTAGAGAAAAGCCAGTCGCATGCTGCCCTCAGCCACGGGCTGCCTGCTCTTCAGAGTCCTGGGTGTGGATGGGAGTCCCCCAAGACACCCGGATAGGAAATCACCTATTTTCCCCATTGTCTCTGGTCCTCCCAAGCTCCTGCCCGGGAGGCCTTCTTGGTCCCTGGTGCCTTCCCTGCCTTGTCCTCTGAAGCCCTGAGAACCCAGAAAACCCACCAGAAACCCAGCTGCCCAAGCTGTCAAGTGGCCCAAAGCAGCAGAAGGCTTTGGACCGGGACTCTTGGGCAAGAATTCTCTCTGCCCTCTGGAGCTGCAGACCCCTCTGCTGAACCACGGGACTCTCCTCTTGCTGCTCAAGAAGCGGAGCACCTGAAGACTGCCCACCACATTAGAAGCTGCCTCGACCTCACGGCCCCCATTTTTGAATATTCACGGCAGGCTGACACAGGCCTGCCGCTCCCCCATCCCTTGTCCACTACCAGCGCCCCCAGGAGCTTGGCAGCCATCAGAACATGAGCAGCTGCCTAACGTTTCCTGAGCACTTACTACTGGCCAGGCACTGAGCAGCGTCCCTGCCATGAATTCTCTCATTGAATCCATTCTCCAGACCACAGCTGACACGAGCTTGTTGAAACACGAGTGTTGAAACTCGCTTTAAACACTTACATGAATTCCCAGTGCACTTAGAATAAAGATCCAAATCGCTAGCAGGGCCTGAGAGACCACCCCCGGCCCTGGCAGGCCTCCACAGCCCCATCTTGCCTCCTTTACCTCGCTCTGCCCAGCACCAGCCTCACAAGGGCTCCTGCGTCGTCATCATTGTCAGCTGACAAGAGACTTGGCAGGGCGGGGTGGGGGCTTGTGCTTGCGTTACTGGGAGACGGTGGCAGAAGTTTGTGGGCTGTCTCCGATATTGACTGGCTGTCCCCACCTCCCCGGTTGCCATCCAGAGTGGAAAACTTGAAACGGCCAATTATTATTCACTGTGACTTCACACACACACACACATACACACCACCCGCACAGACACACATCCAGAACACTGTTCTTTCAGCTCCTTCAACTTTGCTCAGACTGGAACTTGCCAGCAATCCCCAGTGGATTGTCCCAATTAGTACAGTCCCTGAGTAGAGGAAGCCTCAACCATCCCTGCCTGAGTGCCGACAGAAGTACCTCCCCCACACCACCCTCACGCCCTCCCCTGAACGGCAAGGCCTTTTCCGACCCAGCATCCAGGGGCAACTTACCCTAGAGGAAATGCACTGACCCTGTTCGCACCTGCACAAACCGTAGGCACCCGATTCTCTGTCTCCCCTCAACCCCCAGAAGCCTGCTCAGCCAGCCAGCCAAATGCACTGTCGCTTGCTGTTGTCTCGTGTCAGAGTTGGCTCTGACTGCAGCAATCCCTGTGAACAACAACGCAAAGCACATCTTGACAATCTATGGTCCCAGCCACTGTGCCCATCCATCTCTCTGAGGGGTCGAGGATTCCTCTTGGTTACTAACCCTCAGCTTTAGCCCGTGGGAGGTGGTTCTAAAGCAATGCTCTCCACCTTCCTAATGCCGTGACCTTTTAATACAGTTCCTCATGTGGTGGTGACCCCCCCAAAAAAACATTATTTTTGTTGCTACTTCCTGACTATCATTTTGCTACTGCTATGAATTGGGCAGCCCCTGTGAAAGGGATGTTGGGGGTCGGGACCCACAGGTTGAGAACCGCTGTTCGAAAGGGACTGGTCTCTCCGGATAGCGTGTCCAAAGTTCAGGAGATGAAGTCTCACCACCCTTGATTCTAAGGAGCATTCTGGCTGCCCTCCTTCCAAGACAGATTCATTCCGTCAGTTAGGACGCCCGTGTAATAGATGGGGAAACCCGCTCGGAAATGAGAAGCAATTTGACCAAAGGTCATGTGAGCAAGAAGCAGCAGATCAAGTGGGCTTTTCCAGGGAAGGTTGGATCTGGGCTGCAGAGGCTCTGCCTGTACCCACCTTCCTGGCAAGAGATCTTTCTGCTGCTTCTGGACCGGGTGGTGGTGGCGAAGCTGTCTCCCACGTCCCAGCACCCCTGAGCCATGTGCTTCTAGCCTCTGCTAAGGAGGAAGGCAGCCTCCACCCCCACTCCTGGCAATGTCTGCAGACAGGCAGCGGTCTCCGCTTTCCTCCATGTCTCAAGTTTGGAGTTCTGTTCCCTCACTTTCCTATCCAAGGACAACCAGCCTGCCCTGGGGTCGAAAGGGGGTTTCCCATGTGGGGCCTTCCTTGTCCCAGGAAGCTGCTCACAGGTCCCCAGAAGGTCATCTCATGGCTCCTCCTGTCCATCTCCAAAACAGGTGTCCAATCTGACTCTCACCCCCACGCCTTCTCCCAGTGTCCCAGTTCCCACTGATGCCCTAGTGGGCGAAGGCACCCTCCTCCTCCTCTCCCTGCTCCCTTCTTCCTATAGCTGGCCCCCTCCAGTCCAGCAGGTAGGCGGAGCATTCCCGAGAGATCTTTCTCTGCAGCCACCTGAACACCTGGTCAACAGCAGAGTGCCAGCACACTGTGACAACCACGAGTCGAAGCCCAGGGCTCCCTTGGTCTGGAGCTAAGCCTCTGCTCCACCGCTGACTCCTAGTCTGTCAATTGGGGAAAACAGATATTACGTGTTTGTTTGTTTGTTTAATCAGAGTAGTAAGGAGAATCAAGCGAGGTAATAAGTACTTAGAATAATGGCAGGCACGCCTGTAGTAAAGGTTATTATTATTCTTTAAAATCTCTTGCTCTGCAATCTCAGCACGGGCTACTCCACTCCCATCCCTCAAGAAATTGGTCCTGATAGCTGCTCCTCGTGCTGCCCCTCCAGCCTTCTCCCTTATCTTAAACATGTGTCTTTGAGCTAAAACCCTCCGCCGGATCTTTCTGCTTAGACCCTGAGGATGCCTAACAGATCGGAGAGGATCTACCTGCCATTCTTATACAAGGGCTCCCACCTTCGTTGGGTCTCAGAGGATTTTCCCCAGTCTGCTAATGGCGGGCCGTACTCTCCTAACCCCACGGAGCCAGGCTCTTGTAATCTCTGCCTCCACTCCCTACTGGGAAAGGACACTATGCAAGGCCTAGCCTGTATTCACCCCGACCAACTGTGGCCTTGTGTGAGCAATTGAATTGCCCCAGTGCACCCCTTAAGTAGATATTGTCTATCCCAACCCTTCTCCCGGTGGTGTAGAAGCTCTGGTGGCCCTGAGGTTGAGTGCTCAACTGCTAGCGGAATGATTGCTGGTTCACACCCACCAACCCAAACCCATTGCCCTCAAGTCGATTCCAATATCCCTCTAAGACAGAGCAGAACCACCCTGTCATGTTTCCTCGGTGGTCTTCTTCCCAGGAGCTGGTCTCCACCTCTTTTTTCCATGGAGCAACTGGCGGGTTCAGAACGCTGACCCTTCGGTTTGCACACAGCACTTGAACTAGTGCACCACCAGGTCATCCGTGTAGATTCCAATCTTGAAGCCCTAGAGAGCTCAAAGTTCGACTCTCTCCTCTAGGGTACAGAGTCCCAATGAGTCAGGATGGACGCAAAGGCGATGGGTTCTAGTTAGACCGGTGGTTACATTCTCCTTGATCAATGGGTTTTCTCTCTTAGGTTCAGGTGGCAGTATTAGGATAGGGTGTGGGTTGCTAGTGTTGTTTTAGCTTTTGATGGCAACTCAGGTAGACGTTTACATATCAGATCATCATTTTTGTATTCTACAACCTTAACAATTGATCCACCCATCCATTAGCTTGCCCTGCCTCACCATCACTGCCAGCCCTTTTCTTTCTCCATCCCTTTCATTGGATACTTTCTTCCTTTTCGCCCACTTGACACCTGTCTTCCCGTTACCAGTAGGGGTGTGTTTAAGCCAAGCTCTTTTGAGATATAAAAGAACATCTGACTCTCACTGCCCTTGAGTCTTAGGTTTCTGAGGCTATACATCTTTACAGGAGCAAATAGCTCCTCTTTCTCCTGTGGAGTGGCAGGTGGGTTTGAACCACAGACCTTGTGGTTAGTAACCCCATGCTTACCCAATGGCACCATCGGGGCTTGGAAGAACAGACCAAATGAAGCTGTAGAAATGATGGGAAAGGAACACCATGCCACATGAAGATCACCTAACGAGTCAAGGAACAGAAGCTGGAGGGACCAAGACCTGCAGCGCTGACAGGGATATAGCCTCCGTCTAGAGGCAGAGCCCTGAATCCAAGACTCCTAGCCTCCGAAATTGTGCGGAAATCACTTTTCTGTGTGACAGTCCCTCACATACGGACTTTCTGTTCTAGCAACACTCGGTACCGGAGACGGTCAGTTTCCACATCTTTGTCTATCGCTCTGAGAGCAAAGGGTAGTGGCCATAAACCCATCGACAACTTTAACAAGCAATGGCCTGGGGTTTTCAATGCACCTTCAGTCTCTCTTCAGCTACAGCACCCCGGTGACTCTGAGCCCGGCCTCTGACCCGGGCTGGCCCTAGTCTGGAGCCCAGCCTTGTCATCCAAAGCAGAGGATCCATTGCCTTGCTCTCGCCTCCTCCTGGCTCACAGTGGCCATGGCCCTCGCACTAGGGACCCAGCAGTACTCTGTGGGCCATCTGTCTTGATGGCCGGGAATGGAGGGTCGGCCAGAGAGGTGGGAGGGAAGAGAAGAATTAATTTGCTGTCAGGCCTCAATTGTCGAGTTACTAATCTAATCAGCGACAACTTACCCCTTCAGATTTATGGCCTTCCAGAGATTAGAAATATCCACTTTTTCCAAAAGGCTGTTGGAGAGGAGATAATTACCCCAATATAATCCGTGCTTATTCTTATCGTTTCGCTCGCTCGCTCTCTCTTTCTTTTTAACACAACATTTCCTGCATGTGTTCAGTGAAGCTGAAAATGCTATTTTGATAATGGGCCCACAGAACGTTTAACAGGCCTGGATGACAATGCGAGAGTTTCTTAAGGAAAGAGGAGGCAATGAAAAGCGATTATAGGAGTCATTAATGGGAACTGCAGGGTCTGCCGGAGACGTCCCTGCAAGCTCGGCCTTCCTGTTCTCTTAAGAAGGTGCTTTGAGGACCAGATCGGAAGAGTGATCTCACCAGAACTCAGAGCCCTCAGCCTTATTGCTCAACCTGACCTTCCAAGCTCCTGAGAATGAAGCCGTCCTCCTCAGCCACCCCACACCCCACCCCAACCTGCCTCATTTGATAACCTTTGGCAGCAGGTAAGCCATGAGCCAAGTACCCGATTACATTCAGGGACTAAGATGAAAACATGACTGGTCCTGCGTGTCAGCGCCCAGTGAGTGAGGCAAACACAAAGGAACACTGCAGTCCAGCATGATGGGTCTTAGGTTTGTGGAGGGGGCAGGGGAGGGAGGATGGATAGAGGGTTGGGTGTGGGGGTCAAGGAAGGGGAAGGAACTGCAGTTCTGGGTCTTGAAAGATGAATAGAAAGTCCCCATGTGAAAAACAAAGACACCAGCCCAAACCTGTTTCCAATCAGCCCTTTCTGACTCACAGTGACCCTGTCTGTGAGTGAGCACAATGGCTGCTTGGCGTTTCCTTATCTGTAATCTTCACAGAGGCAGTGTGCCAGGCCTTGCTTCCATGGTGCCACCAGGTGGGTTCAAATGACCCACCTTGAAGTTTGTAGTTGCCACAGATACTTGAGTTACCCAGGAACCTCATTATTCTGGCTTGAGTTCATTGGCAAACGGAAACTCACCATGGCCAGGAAGAAGTGTAGAAGATGCTCTCATTGGCCAGGTCTGGGTCCCTTGGAAACCCTTGGAGATGAAAACAGCCAATCCCTGAGAAACTCATTGACAATGGGAGGAAGTGAGCCCCCCAACCCCATAAACAATAACAACACACTGAAAACTTCTTAGCAGAAGCAGGGGAAATAGACGCTGGACAGGATATTGTAGGAGCTGTCCACTAAGCAAATAGCCAAACAAGTCTCCCAGAAGAAGTCACGCCCTCTTCCAAACTCTGCAAAAACTCTGCAAAAAAGCACAAAAAAGAAATCCACAACTCCTGGAACTTGCCCTCAATCCTCCCCAGCCTCAAGAAACCCTCTTCTCTCTAGAAGGAAGCTAGGTCCGAGGAATGAAGCCATTCGCTCTGGAAAGTTATCAGGCCAAGCCCGCCCAATGGTGCTCCAGAAGAGATAGCTCTAATGGTCTCTGTTTATAAAAAAACCATTACCACCGAGAGAACTCCGTGGAGCCCAGAAGGCCATCGTGAATCAGAATCAGTTCAACGGCCACACGTTTGTGTTTTGTCGGGTGTGGAGTTATGCTCAGGCCAGCAGCCTTTGTAACCCTTACTTCCTAAATCAGAGCCCCCGGTTCCCCCCTGAATCAAAGATAGCTAGCGTCTCTAAGATTCATAGGCTGTGGTTCTTCCAGTGGGGAGGGAAGGAGAAAATTGCTCAGTAATTCTTTCTGGTTTCCTAGAATTAAAAAAACAAAATGAGACAGAGTTGCCTCATTTTGTGAAGAGTGAAGAAATGATCAACTATGGAAATCATTGCCACCGAGGGAGGACTGGTCTTCTGGAGAGGTACGCAGCCCCTCCGGAGGTCCTGAGAAAGGAGTGGCTCATTCCGCTAAGAGATGCTCAGGGAGTCCAGTCAACTGACAAAGAGAAGGTCACACTGGGAGCACAGATGTCATCATTACAGAAGTGAATCATCATCAACGGGCCCAAGTTCAAAGAATTGATGAACAATTGCTTATTCATGCAGTGCTTCGAGTATTCGAAGTACTTTTACATGCATGCCTTCATTTAATTCTCCACAGAAGACTGACAAGTGGGCAAGGCTGCTGTTTGAAGGAAGAGAAAAGCTGTCGTCCCGAGAGATAAAGTGAATGTGAAACGACTTCTTGGGGAAGAGGAAGGAAAACCGTGGCGAGGAGTTCTGTTACAGACAAGGGTCTTCATTAGGTGGAAACAATTGCATCATCCCACCAACTGAAGTCAGGGGTCTTCTGGTGCCCCTGTGGGAGTAAGTGTAAGTCCCTGGTGGGCCCTTGTCGAGAGAGACTTCATCTCACATACTGTGGACATGTTATCAAGAGAGATCAGTGCCTGGAAAATGACTGCACACTTGATAAAGCGGAGGGCCAACAGTACAGAGGAATCCCCTGGAGAAGGTGGATTGACACAGTGGCTGCCACAACAGGCTCAAATCTAGCAACGGCTGGGAGGATGGTGCAGGGTGGCCAGTGTCTCCTGGGGGTGTACATGGGCTCTCTCTGCATTAGAACTGACACCATCACAACGTTAGAACTGACGACACCATCACAACGGGCCCTGGGAGGCGCTCCTGGCATGAGGGGGTGAGTTGCTCTGCGCGTGATAAAGGAGGAATATGCTGACTCCGTTTACAACACTGAAGGGGGAAGAAGAGTAACTAGAGAAGAAATAGAGCAAAGAAGAGTGTGGAAGGAAGGAAGGAAGGAAGGAAGGAAGGAAGGAAGGAAGGAAGGAAGGAA
>NW_022109491.1:16558318-16567745 GCF_000313985.2 Echinops telfairi | reverse complement strand
AGGAAGGAAGGAAGGAAGGAAGGAAGGAAGGAAGGAAGGAAGGAAGGAAGGAAGGAAGGAAGGAGAGGCAGCACCTAAAACAGCCATAAAGTCCAAAGTCCCAACAATTTGATGGATGGGAATGCTCTGAACGCTTTAAATGGGCTTGCTGCATCCCTCCAGTAGAAAACCTACCTGCCTCTCTAAGTTTGCTCAAAGTGAGTGGCTGAGTGTTCCCTGTGGTGGCTTGGATGGGCTTGCTGGGTTGGTACTCTTTGGTAAAAAGAAGTGAGGAGCCTGAGTAATGTCTAACCTGGTGTGGCTCAGGACAAAGATTCCGTGGTAGACAGGAGGGCTCCATGAGTCGGAAGGGATGAGGAGGCTTCAGGGAGATCCTCAAAAAGACCATGCAAAGGAGATTTGAGATGATTGCATTTCAGTGGCTCAGAGCGGGGAGGCTCTGGTTAACATCTGGGTTACAATTCTTTCCTAAAGGAATGAATGGACGGATGGAAAGTGTATGATCCTTTCCATTGCACTGTATATTTTGACAATCCCCCTCCCCCTCCCCCTACCATAACAGGTATCTAAGAACCTTTAAATTCAGGCATGCAACCAAGCCTTCCAAAACACTGTCTGCAAGACTTTCTCTCGTATCTCATTCAACTCTCCATTGCCGTGGACTTTCTACATCATCATACTCCGCAACACTTACCATAGAACCTCTGACCGTGCCGCACCAGCCCATAATATCACGACACCTGGAAGGACCCAGGAAGATGAAGAGGGGAGAGTACAAAAGGAGGATTTCAAGGAAACCTGGAAAGGATGTAAGACCTTGGTTTTAAGGCCAGGATATGACAGCCAAGGGCCTAAGCTTCATTGGGGGGGGGGCGGGAATCAATTCTATCTGTCTCAGCCATCTCTAGGACTCCAGCACCTAGGAAAGTGGATGGTCAAATACATAGATGCCCAAGAACTAGTTGTCAAATGAATATATGAATGAATGAATGATCTCATGCAAGCTCTAGGAATTAAGTATTTTTCCTGATATAGACAAAGAAACCAGACCTGCAAGAGGGAAGGTCAATTCCTCTAGGTCACTGTATTCTGGGCCCAAGAGAGAAACCAAGCCAATTTGACTGCAAAACCTGCATCATTTTCAATCTCACACCCTGGTCTATCTTCCTATTTGAAAATCGTCCTTCCTCTTTCCCTGGCCCAGAACTTACAGTTTGCATTGATCTCATGTCAACCCATGGCACCACGCGAAACCTTTAGAACACATTAGAATCACACGCAAATGTACAGGTTTCTAGGCTCCACCCCCCAGGGTATTGATTCTCTAGGCATGAGGGAGACTTGGGCATGCTCAGGTTTAAGGTAGGCCCACTGCATGGCTCATCCCTTTACAACGAAGCCCTATGGGTGGCTGCACCCTGATCGTTGCAGATCCCTGTGTAGAGTTTGGTGTGTCCTCTGTGATCTGTGGATCTCTTTTCAGTGAATGGTCCTGGAGCAAGTGGAGTCCAGTCTACCCAAACCGGAAAGTCCAAGGCATTATGCTGTCCTGGGAATCTTTAACTACGAGCAGCTGATTGAGGTTTTATGAAAACGAAGCTCCCTCCCTTCCCTCTGGGGTGTAACTTACACTCCAATGTTTCCTGTGGGATCTGACTGAAGGCAACCTCTGCAGGACTTAGGCTGGGATGGTCGCCTTATTGGCACCCTCACGTTTCTTGTCCTGATTTCCCCATTCCTTATCAGTCTCCCCACCCAGGAACATCCCCCTCATCTAAGGCCTGCAGATGAACCCTTATCCCAGGGTCTGCTTCTGGGAGAGACTTAACTATCAATCAAAAGAGAGAGGGGCAGGGGGAGGGGAGTGTTGCCTCTGCCCTGAGAGCTTGATCTTACAGAAAGCTCAAGACAAACAATGCAACTGACACACAACCCCGGTTGAAGTCTCAAACTGCATTCTATCTATTTGTTGGCAGCCATATAAAATTGAGTTACTCTTCCTTAAGACCGGTGGCAGCAGACAAGGAGCTAGGCCTTTTCCAGGAAGACAGAAGGACTTTTCTCACCTGAAAGGCCCAAAAGAGTTGGGTCTGCCTGTCCCCGAGAGTTCATGCAACACCAAAGCCGTGTCCTGTCCGGAGAGCTCAGCTTCTATGGTGTGAGCCTGAAGCCAGGCCTCTATGCCTAGTCCCCACTAGGTTCAGCTCCTATTTCTCCTCCTATCCCCTGTTAGTCAAACGCACACAACCTTCTCATTCCTTTCTGCATTTCTAAAAGAGAATTGAAAAAAAAACTAGAGCGAGAAGGAAAGTAATTTCTTCAGAGGGAACTGCATGACTGGGTGACACATCCCTCTGTTGTGAAACCCAAGCTACTGTGTTAGAAAAGATCAAGAAAAAGGGAAGAGGAGGACAAGGTGGCCTGAAGAGGAAGCACTGGCTGTGTATCTGCATTTCCATGGAAACGGGCTGGGCAGATCCAGGCCTGGGACCTCTGTGGTCAGAGGGACAGGAGGTCAGGTGCCTGGCAGCTGGTCAGAGGCCTGCTGCAGCAGCACTTTGCAGGAGTTAGGGTAGCACAAAAGAACAGGCTCCAAGGGCCTCCAGTGATCGCCCCAGCGGGGACCAGGAACTCACAGGGTTCTTGCTGCACACGTCCAGCTTGTCCCCCGACCATCTCCTGTCATGGGCACTTGCAAATGGGCTCGCCTGGCTTCTTACCACCTCTCTCTAAACATGACTGTGCCAGAGAACAGAGGGCACAGACGTCAGAGAGAGAAGACAGACGGGCAGTGACTGGAAAGTGACCCAGGGGGACCTAGTGGAGAGGCAGAACCTCTTGCGTTCATGCCACCGGGGTCTCATGTGGATTATTGATTCAAGAACAAAAAAACAGTGGCAAAACCCAGTCATTTTTTGGGGGGGGGGAAAGGTTAAACAAACAGTTGATGAGAAGAAACACATATTCCTGATGAGGAAACAAAATAAGTAAGTAACTCCCTGCCACAGAGTCAATTCCAACCCATAATGACCCTATAGGACAGGATAGGACTGCCCCTGTGATTTTCCTGAGACTGGGATTTTTCCATTCTTTACAAGTCTCTTGTTTCTCCCGAAGAGCGGCTGGTGGTTTCAAACTGCTGACATTCTAGTTAACTACCCAACATATCACCCACTACACCACCAGTAAATAAACTCTCTTTAAAGTACAGATGAAGGGGGAATTTTGACTATAATAATACTAGTATAATTTAATAGCCTAATATTAATAATAAAATATTAGAATCATCCAGACTCATGTAGAATCTAGACAAAGCAGAGAGCCTCACTACATTTTAGCATTGTTCAAGATGCTCCAGTTATTGCCAGAACATAAGAAGCTAAAAGCCAGAGGCTTAAGGAAAGTAATAGGCGTATATGTTGAATGCCCACTGTGCACCCAAGGTGTATCATTTTAATCCGCATTACAAAAGCGCAACGTGGATACAGCCTCCTATTTTTGCAATGACCCAAGTCAGGCTCAGAGAAGTGTAGTACCTCAGTCAAGGTCACACCGCTTCTCACTTGTTAACATGTAAACCCAGGAATGATGACCTCAACAACTCATGTGTGTGAAGGTTGGATATTCAATAAGGAAAACCGAAAAAGAATCCATGCATCTGAATTATGAATATTGAAAGTGCCGTGGACTGCCAAAAGAATAAACAAACCTGTCTAAAAGGACATAGAGCCAGACTGCTCCTTGGAAGCAAGGATGGTGAGACGTCGTTTCACATATTTGGGACGTGTTATCAGGAGAGACCAGTCCCTGGAGAAGGACATCAGGATTGGAAAAGCAGAGGGACACTGAAAAAGAGGAAGGCCCGCCACAAGATGGATTGACACCGTGGCTGCAATAATGAGCTCCAACATAACACTTTTAAGGCGGGGATAGGATGGGGCAGTGTTGCATTCTGCTGTACATAAGGTCACTATGAGTCAGAACCAACTCAATAGCACCTAGCAACAATAGCAATTCCTATCCTTCGTAGACTAGCAAAAGCTGATCTGTGCTACTTACCACAAGGTTAATGGTTCAAATCCACCAGCCATGCCAGGGGTGAAAATTCAAATTATTGGCTTCCATAAAGATGTATAGTCTTAGAAACCCTATGTAGGTTTTCTACGAGTCAGAATCAACTCAGTGGCAGCAGCTCTGGTTTGGTTTTCCATTATTGTTAATAATATGCATTTGATGAGCCACTTTTTGGCGAAGGAGCAGGATGGGGTGGTGGGCTATGCACTGAGGTGCTAACTCTAAGGTCAGCGGTTGGAATCCACTAGCCACCCCATGGAGAATGATGAAGCGGTCTACTCCCATACAGAGGAAAGGTCTCCCAAACGCACAGGGGCCATTCTACCTTGCCCTACAGGTTCCCTCTGAGTTTGGCGTTGAGTCAGGAGCCATACGTTTATTCTTTGGCGAGTATTTATAAAGTGCCATGTTCTGTGCTCTGATTGCATGATTGATACCTCTTCCCTAACGACCTAAACAGGAGCCCTGGTGGTGTACTAGTAACGAATTGTCCTGTGAATCCACAAGGCCAGTAGTTTGAAACTACCAGCCGATTCACGAGAGAAAGATTGGGTTTTTTAGTCCCGTAAACAATTTCAGTCTCAGAAACCCACAGGAAGTCTCTATGAGTCAGCACAGGCTCAATAGCAGTGAAAGAATTAAATGTCTCAGCGTTTCTATGGACCATATAAGTTTACTGGAAAAAAAAAAGTAATACCAGCAATCCTTTATTATCCTAACTATTTTTGATCGAGTGTGATCCAGGAAGTAGCAAAATATCTCATTTGGAGCCAGAATTAGTCAACAGTGGACGAAACTAGCATTGATTGATATTTCAACTAATTTACACACACACACATGCATTCAAGGCAAATAGCATCTGTATAGATAAATGAGTGATAGAAACCTTCACCTATCAGCTCATAGCTGGAGGCAAGATTCAAACCCAGATCTGTCTGCCAGCAATGCCTGTCCCTTGTCCTCCACCTCCAGTGGTCACTCCATGAACTAGACTCCACTTTTCAAGCCCACATTCTTTTCACCGGGAACATACTTCAGTGGACACGAGGGCACATCTAGTCCGAGAGCAAGTTGTACATGTAGTCAGGGGACGTCATTAACCAAAAACATACCATCAAGGCCAAATGCCATTCAGGGAGCATTTATATGCCAGAGACTTTACCTCCATAGCCTCACTAGATGTCCTTAGCAGTGCTGACTGGGAGTTACTATGATTACTCCCATTTTACAGCTGAACAAACTGAGATTTAGAGAGGGGGATTGGCTTGCCCAAGGTCACACATGTACTAAACAACAGGGCCAAGATTCATGTCTCCAAAAGAAAAAACAAAACCAAAAGCTCACTACCATCGAGTCCATGCCAACTCATAAAACAACCCCCTACAGTGACACTGCAGGACAGGGTAGAGCTGCCCCTGTGAGTTCCAGAGACTGTAACTCTGTATGGGAGTAGAAAGCTAATCAAAATCAACCCTTCAATACATTCTGTTGTAATCCTCAATAGCAGGGCAATTTTGCTCAAAATGAACCTTGACCCTCACCTCTGGACCCTGCATCAAGCATGTTCCTGGGATCTCCTGAGGTTCTGGTTCCAAGTTCTGGACAAGGCCTAGGAAGCTGGACCTTAACACACCAGGCCTTGAGCATCTGCTCTTTAGACTAGGATTTAGTTACAGATACCCAGCACCAGACCAGGAGCTGGTAGGAAGTTGACTTTGGGGGATTCGGCAAGTCCTATGTGGCCAGACCATGTAATTTAAGCCTAAAAGCAGAATGGAATATCTACTGGGAAATGACTATTTCTTGGAAGATTAGTTCCCCCAGGACCTGGAGCCTCCATCGATCCAGGGGTCCTCAAATTTTTTAAACAGGGGGCCAATTCACTGTCCCTCAGACCTGTTGGAGGGCCGGACTATAGTTTAAAAAAAAAACTGAACAAATTCCTATGCACACTGCACAGATCTTATTTTGAAGTAAAAAAAACAAATGGGGCAAAAACACCCAGCAGGGTGGATAAATATCCTCGGCGGGCCACATGTGGCCCACGGGCCATAGTTTGAGGACGCTTTAAGGAAGTGCCAAGATGCTTTTCCTACCAGGCGGTGATGGCCCTTAAATAGGTCAACAAATGGGCTGACTCAGAGGAGAAGCTAGGATGGAGAAAGGAAGGAAATAGCTTTCCCCGGGGCTGGAGTGAACTGCCAACCTGTATCAAATGCCCCCTGTTTCTTTGGCAAGTCCTGCAGATAAACAATCTCTCCGGGTCTCTCCTGCTGACGAATTCCTGATACGAACCACATCCGAGCATCCACATCCTTCCTGTAATCCACCTCCTGTGTGGAGCAAAGGTTTCTTCTGGAAGTCAAGCCCGCCTGCTCATGTCCCTCTGCCAGACTGGCATTCAAGTAGTGGAATCTTGTAAGCGGCGACCTTCAATGAGACCTGCCACCACATTGTGCCTTTCACTGGGGCTGCTGTTTCCAACCAAACAAATGGGTATGTGGTTCCCTGCCTCTCCAGGCACATCCTGGAGCAGGCGGAGAAAACCCTTCAGTCAGAATCCCACGCTGCCCCCTGCATGGTTTCAATGGGGAGGCTCTACTCTGCTCTGATACCTTGCTATCAGGATGATGAAGAATATTCTGTGATCGGAGAGGGGAGGCTGTGGAAAATAGGTTACGTGTCCTATTCAAATGTCCTATTCAAATGCTGAACCCTTAAAGCCTTGTGCGGGCACAGTTCATCCATAGACAAGTCTATGCCAGTAAGGACTTCCTATGGCGTTATTTCCGGCTGTTGATGTTTTCAGCTCTGCATAACTGATTTGTCTAGAGCTAACGAAGAGGGAAGGGCTCTCGAAACCAGGGTGGCGCGAACCTATCTTTCTGCCAAGAGTCTTTTGGATATTTATAGCATCATTCACAGGCTATACAAAATTATCCACTTAAGAAGGAGCCTGCTTTATTTGGTCAAACATTTAACGAACTCACCCCTACTGTGATGGCTGAAACAGATTCTCTTTGGTGGAGCGTGTGATATTAGTTGGTGTGGATGGGTTTGTGGGTCTTCTACAGCTCTGGCTGGATGTCCCCACCCCTGCTCTGAATACTTAGTTAAAAGAGTTAGGGAGTTCCTCTCTGATCCCTACCCAAATGCATGCTCAGATACATAGATAGGGCTGTTGTGCTTTTCTTTCCCTGATAAAAACCTGACCCCCACATCCATGCAAGCTAGGGTTTCAAATAGGGTTTGTACTTACAAAATCTGCATGGATGATAAGTATTTGATAAAGTTTGGGTGGGGCCAAGACCAAAAGATTGTCTGAGTGGCTTAATGATTAAACTTTTTAAAAAAATCATTTTATTGGGGGCTCATACAATGATTATCACAATCCATCCATCCACCCATTGTGTCAAGCACATTTGTACATTTGTTGCCATCATCATTCTCAAAACATTTGCTTTCTATTTGAGCCCTTGGTATCAGCTCCTCATCCCCCCCTCCTCCCTCATGAAGCCTTGATAATTTATAAATTATTATTATTTTTTCATGTCTTACACTGACCAATGTCTCCCGTCACCTACTTTTCTGTTTTCTATCCCCCAGGGAAAGGTTTATATGTAGATCCTTGTGATCGGTTCTCCCTTTCTCCCCCACCTTCTCCTTCCCCTCCTGATATCGCTACTCTCGTTATTGGTTCTGAGGGGTTTATCTGTCCTGGATTCCCTGTGTTTCCAGCGCTGATCTGTAAGAGTGGACATGTTCTGGTCTAGCCAGATTTGTGAGGTAGAATTGAGAGTTGATTAAGCTCTGTGTTGCTAACTGAAGGGTGAGTTGTTCAAGTCCCCCTCACAGTGCCTCCAAAGAAAGATGTGGTGATCTACTTCCCAAAGGTCACAGCCGTTGAAAACCCAATGGAGAAATGTTGTGTTCTGACACACATGGACTCATCCTGAATTCGAATCAACTTGATGCCAACTAGTTTGGTTTAACTTTGAGATCAGATCTTCTTTTTCTGCATTCATTGATCCAGTCACTCAGAAAGCTCAGTTATGAAAATGTATGAAATACTCACTGGTGACCAAGACCAACATTTCTTCAGCACAACAACAGTGATGATAAGAATGCAGACTTGCAATTGGACCCCCACAGTGGGCAATCTAGCCTAGCTGCAGGGCATCATGGATGACTTTCCCAAGGGGGCGACTTCTAAGCTGAGATCCAAGACAGGTGAGAGCATATGCAAAGGCTTCAAGCCTGGGCTTGAGGAACTGGAAGAAGTTCAAGGTGGTTATAAGGTCATTGTTGTTCTATCATGAAAGGCTTTGTTAACCCTGGGGAGAAGGATGCCGTTTTCTACTCCCACAAAGAGTTACAGTCTTGGAAATGCACAGGGGCAATTCTACCTTATCCTTCAGACTCGCTATAAATCAGAATTGACTGGAGCGCAGGTGTTGCTTTTTGTTGTTATTGCTGCTGCTCTTTTGGTTTTGTTAACCCTGCAAAGGAGAAAGGTGTGTGTAGGCATAGTGTTTTGTCCACTGAGGACTCATCTTCATATTTTAAAAGGGTGTGAGCAGAGTAAATATTGAGAATGGCCCACCTGGTTGCAGTTTGGCGAGTTGATGGGTGGAGTGATCTGTGTCCCCGGGAGCTTCATGAGAAGACTTTGTAGTCGCCTGAGACTAATATAACAGAGGGCACCCTGTATGACGTCAGTGGGAGCAGAGAGAACTGGATGGACTGTGACGTCTTTGGGAGATACAATCAGACGAACTTGGACATGTATCACTACCCCCATTTCAGGTGGTATGGAAATCTGAATCATGGCCTCCCAAATATATCCCCACCCCAATCCTTGGAACCTATAAATGGGTTACCTTAGCCAACAAAAGGGTTCTATAGAGGTGATTAAGTTAAGATTTTGAGATGAATCGATTAACCTGAATTATTCTGGTGGGCCCCAGGTAATCTCAAGGCCCTTATATTGGAAAGAGGGAAGTAAGATAAATAGATCAAAAGAGACATCTGCAGACACTATGTTGCTCTCTTCTGAAGATGGAAGAAGAGAGCACATGCCAAGGAGTGCAGGCAGATGCCAGAAACTAGAAAAGGCAAGATCGTTTCCTCCCTGGACCCCAAACAGAGCCCTACCCTTCTGTTGTGGACCTCTGACCTACAGAACTATAAGATCATTAGCCTGTCAAGATATGACAAAATAATAATTTATAAATTATCAAGGGCTCATGAGGGAGGGGGGAGGGGGGAGGGAGGGGGAAAATGAGGACCTAATGCCGGTGGCTTAAGGGGAGAGGAAATGTTTGGAGAATGATGAGGGCAATGAATGTACAAA
>NW_022109491.1:16527691-16557886 GCF_000313985.2 Echinops telfairi | reverse complement strand
ATAATTATTTTCATATCTCATACCAACCGCTGTCTTCCTTCCCCCATGTTTTCTGTTGTTCTTCCCCCTGGAGAGGTGTGTATGTTTATGTATCGGTCATTACAATAGGTTCCCCCTTTCTTCCTTCCTGTCCCCCTAACCTGCTGATATCACTACCCCCTATCCAGTTCCTGGATTCTGTGTGCTACGAGCACCCATCATGTTCCAGGCTAGTCTGAATTGAGAAGCAGCTCTGGGGTCATGGTAGTGGGGGGTGAGGAAGCCTCAAAGAACCAGAGGAATACTGTTTCATTGATGCTTTACTGCATCCCGATTGACTCATCCCTTCCCTGTGGTCCCTCTGTGGGGGGATTGTCCCCTAATAGGTATTTATTAACTATGTTTAATGAGTAAGACTCAAATAGGTATATTGTATCCTCTAAAATAAGTGCTCAACCTCACATTTGAAATGACCTTGAACTGTTAACAATGGTTCACTCAAGGTATGGGAATCAACAAGAAGAGAGAAGAACTTACTCTTTACTGTTACTCATATGCTCTCTGGTCTTTTCACACGTACACATGCCATATAGTCAAAACCCTTGGCCCCTGTAACATAAGACAATCACATTGGTGGATGGATAAGAAAGTAATCAATAACCTAACTGTCACATCATGAAAGTGGATAGAGTAATAACTACACACACACACACACACACACACACACACACACAAAATTAACTAACCAAATTAACATTAAACTCTGGCCTCTATCCACCTACTCTCTTTCCCTTCCCCATCTAACATCTCAGCTCTAAAAGGGATTTCTATTTACTCGTATCCCTCCCTGATCCTTCTAAAGCCAATAACATTTTATGTATCTCCTGTCCCAAACAAAATACCCAACCACATATCCTCCTAAGCAGAGGATCTGATGGCAAGGCAGGGTGTGTTTTTGAAAAACCTGAAGTCCCAGGTTGTAATCCCATGCACCAGAAGAGAAAGATCAAGATGAATTTATTCAAACTGAGACTTAAGTTCTCCACCTGGGAAGGTGTTGTTATGTTGTTGTTAAGTGCCATCAAATCACTACCGGTTCATAGCAAACCTATGTACAATAGAACAAGACAGCGCCATCCTCACAATCGTTATGTTTGATCCCAGTGCTGCAGCTACTGTGTCAATCTATCTTGGTGAGGGTCTTCCTTATTTTTGCTGCCCCTCTACTTGATCATTCATGATGTCCTTCTCCAGGGGCCAGTCTCCCTGACAACATATCCAAAGTACATGAGATGAAGTTTCATCATCCTGTGTCTAAGGAGAATTCTGGCTGTCCATCTTCCAATGCAGATTATTTGTTCTTTCGGTACTTTGGAGGATCTCCGATGGTGTAGTGGTTATGCATTGGGCTGCGGTCCACGTGGTCAGCAGTTTGAAGCCACCTGCAGCTCCTCAAGAGAAAGGCTGAGCTTTCTACTCCCTTAAGCAGTGAAAGCCTCACGGGGTCGCTGTGAGCCAGAATTGGCTCTGTGGGAGTGAATTTATGTTGTTAGTGTGGTACTTTCAATGTTCTTTGCCAGCACCATAATTCAAATGCATCCACTCTCCTTTGATCTTCCTTGTGAAATAGTTCAACAAGCGGCCATCCAACAGTGAAGCAACAAGCCCACATGGAGGAAGCACACCAACCAGTGTGATCATGAGGTGTCATCAAGACTGGGCAATGGGCATCAGAAGATTCACAACAGAAACAAAAATTCATTGGTGAGAATGGAGGGGGTTTGGAGCGGAGACCCAAAGCCCAACTTTGGATAATGGAACATCCCCCAGAGGGGTCGCAGAGAAGGGATGAGTCAATCAGAGTACAGTAGAGTACTAATAGGTCGCACAATATACCTCTGATCTCTTGAGGCCTCCTCCCTCCCTTCCCCCTCCTACGCCCAGCTATTATGACCCCAGTGCCGCTTCCCAATCTATGGGAGCATGTACATAGGTATAGGCAAGAGATAAAACTCACAACACATGGAACCCAGGAACAGGAACAGGAACGGGAATAGAGATCCCAAAAGGGTGGGGGGAAGAGGGGAAGAGGTGGAGAGGGAGGGGGACACCGATCGCAATGAATGGCACATAACCACCCACCCCCATCCAGGGGAAAGAACAAAAGAAACCAGGGGGGAAGAGAGACAACGGTCCATGTGAGATTTGAAAATAATTAACAATCTACAATCTATCAAGGGGCCATGAGAGTTGCAGGGCAGGGGGGGGGGGGCAGGGAAAAAAGAGGAGCTAATCTCAAGGGTTCAATGGAAAGTAAATGTCTAGAAAAGAACGATGGATTATATGTACTAATATGTAGGATACAATTGATGTATGGATTGTAACAAGAGTTGTAAAAGCCCCCAATAAAACGATTTTTAAAAAAGAAAGAAATAGATAGGCTTCATAAGGTATCATGGGTGTCTTTTGTTTGCTAACTTGTATGTATGAAGGGGCAAAAGCAGAGTTGTAGGGTGGATGAAATAAGACTTCCCAGTGAAATTCTGATCGGATAACTCTTGGTACCTTCAATGAATTCACAGGTATGGTGTCATAATGGAAAAATAAAAAACTCCTCATCTATTCTTTGCTGGACTTTTGCTCACCAAGGCATTATTTTCACACCAGTGCAAATATCTCACCAATTTTCTTAAATGAGCTCTATGATTATCTTATGTTCTTTGAGAAAACCTACCAAGATTCATTACTCCTGGTGAATTCCAAAAACAGAGTTGCCATAACCTATCCTTGTGGCCATCTATTTGCAACCAGTCAGTTCAAATTTGGTCTTAAATGTGATGGGTGAGTTTAGAACTCTGAAGGTCCATGTCTGTTCCAGTAAGCTATCATCAATCATCAGAAGCATCTTTTTACGTGATATATCCTGTTGTTTTTGTGCAACAGACCTGTAACAGCTATCCTGTTGGTTTCTAGAATGTTCTGGAATTATCTAGCTTCTTAATAAAACCTTCTGTAAGTATTTCATTTACTCAATAACTATGAGCCATATACTAAGGAGTTGTCCATTTATTATTGGTCCATTCATGAGAGCATTTGTGTTCTTGATGTTGAAGTGTATCTATACTGAAGGCTATACGCTTTGACTTTCATCGGCAAGTGCTTCAGACTTTCAGCAAGAAGAGTATGCTATCTGCATACACAAATATTCTTTAAGGATCTCTGGTAGAGCTGTGGGTACACATTGGGCTGCAGTTCGCATGGTCAGCAGTTTGAAACCTATCACCACTGAAAAGAGGTGGCTCATATCTGAGAAACTGGAAGTTAGTAGCAAGAGAGCCTGGAAAGTGGCAGCTATGTGAGGAAATATTATGAATGGAATATAAGCTAAGTCTTTTATTTTCACAATTAATTGGTTAATGTTTCCTGAAGAAGAAATGTATCAGGCTTTTACATGTTATACTATTAACACGTTTAGCATTTAGCTACTGCTGTCAAACCCACCCACCCCAAAACACACTCTAGAGTGTGAATTCACCTCCTAGACCTGTGATTCACAATCAGGGGACATCTGGAGATGTCTAGAGTTATGTTTAGTGGTCATGACTTGGAGAATTCAAACAGGGCAGGGGCCGGGGTGCTATGGCAGCTAGAGGGTAAAGGCCATGGATCCTACAATACACAGGATAGCCCTCTTGAAACAAAAATTGCCCAGCCCAAAATGTCAATAATGCCAAGCTTGAGAAACCTGCCCTATACCCATGCACCTGTACACGGACGCGCACACTTCCAAAGCATGAGTAGATGCAAAGTCATCTGGATTAGCCAACCCCTAGACCCATGTTTATGAGTATCTCCATACCAGGTCTCATTCTAGAAAGCTTCGCCTTCCAAAAGTTTGGATCAATACTTACTAGCAACATCTTCTCAAGCCAATACCTTCATATCCATTCTCTTTATGTAAGGAGTATTGCAAAATCTTATGTGACTGATGAGGAAGCTGAGACTAAAAGAAGATAAGTCATTTGCTGCTTTTGTGGGTGTGTGCATGTGTCTAGAAGCTAGAGAATCAAGGCTCAAACTTAAGTATCACTAAATTGTGCTCAGATGTCTTCAGAGGACCCCACCCCATCTTCTGTTGGGTAGTTTTACCTTACACGTGTTTTCTCTCTCTTTCTCTCTCTGTCACATTATTCTTGGAAGAACGGTCCTCAGGAAGAATATTTGTGTGTGCAGATAACATGCTTTCCTTGCGGGAAATATGAAGACCTTACTGATGAAAATCAAAGCATATAGCCTTCACGATAGATTACACTTTAACATCAAAACACAAATGCCCTCATGAATGGGCCAATAAGCAACATCATGATGAAGGGAAAAAAGATTAAAGCTGTCAAAGATTTTGTTTTACTTGGCTCAACAATCAACATCCATAAAAACAGCAGTTAAGAAATCAAATGTCGTATTGTCACAATCAAATGTCAAAAATGTCATATTTGATTTCTTAACTGCTGTTTCTATGTGTGTTGCTATGAAGTTGGGACACTTCTTCAAAGTGCTGCAAAGCAATGATGTCACTTTGAGGACCAAGGTGTGGCTGACTCAAGCCATGCTATTTTTAATCACCTCGTCAAAATAACACCAACATGTTCATATGTAGTGCTTCTAATACCCAAAGACTAGTAAAGGTTAAATATATATATAAAGATATTAGAAATAAACATATAATAATGAAATTCCCCTTACATTTTTAAAACAAGATATTTGACTTACATTAGAACCAATGGGATCATTGGATCAGAGCAAGACATAGACTACTTATATTTATTAATGCATAATTATAAATCATAATAACTGATTTGAAAAAAAAAGCAAGAAAAATCTGAGAGTGTTGGCCAAGAGGGTTATACCTGTTCTCCCCACATCTGGCCAAGGAAGCCTTCCCTACAGAAAGGATTGGAGGAACTCAGTCTCATAAGATCCCCTGTGCATCCGGAGCTGGAACAGCTGACAATAATGACATCTAAATAGAAGAGTGTCACACACCCCACCTGGGGTCCGTGGTGTCTTCTGTCTAGACACACATCTGAATTTCCCTTCCACATTGCTAGAACTTGATTTGAGCTTCAGTCTTCAAACTTTATTGCTTGCTTGCTTAATTGAAAAAAAAAATTCTGAGGAAATGCTTCTAATTACTAGTGATTTGAGAGATGCAAATCAAAAGAAACATGAGGTACCAAATCACATGGGCATAGATAGCAAAATTTAAAATATAGAAAGTGATCAAACCTGTAGAGGGTCCAGAGAGATTATAATCCACATACACTGCTTGTGGGACTGTAAAACTGTGTGACCCCTCTGGAAAGTGGTAGGCTGTGTCCTCAAATAACTGGGGGTAGAAATACTATATGACCCAGTAATCCTTTGAATTGGTATAGACCCTAAAGAAGTTATGAACTGCAGCATAAATAGACATATGCATACCCATGTTCATAGCAGCACTGTTCACTATAGCAGAAAGATGGAAATAGCCTAAGTGCTCAAGGATGGAATAATAGACAAATAAACGTTGGTACATACCCACAATGGATTACTTAGCATCATTAAAGAATCATGAAGAAACAGCCAAACGCCTCACGATATGAATGGATTTGGATGGCATTGTGCTCAGGGAGGACTCCCGGTGGTGTATTAGGTTACACTTTGGACTGCTAACTGCAAGGTCAGCAGTTCAAATCCGCCAGCTGCTCTGTGGGGGAAAGATGAGTCTTTCTACTCCCATAAAGAGTCACAGACTGGAAAACCCACAGGGGCAGTTCTACCCTGCCCTATGCAGTCACGACGAGTTGGAATTGACTCAATGGCAGTGAGTTAGAGTTCTTGAATTTGATGTTGAGTGAAGTTAGTTCATCAGAAAAGGATGACTACTGTAGGATACCTTTGTTTTAAAAGAGTAAATCAAGATAAAGTTGGATATATATATATATATATATATATACCAAAGGGGGAAAAAAGACTTTGTTGATTACAAGGGTGGAAGGAGAAGAAAGGGGAGGAGAGGCAATAGGCTACATCGGATAAACAAGTGTTAGTAAGGTAAGGGGAAAATAACATTCTACAAGAGGAAGAAAAGAGATGTGGGGGGAGGTGACTACACGGCAAGTTATTGGGAGGTTTGATTCGTTGTGTAAATTTTTGGCTATAAATATAATGGACTGAAATGTAAATCTCCACTTAATTTGCAATAAAACACTTTTTGGAAAAGGGGAAAAAAGAATTCTCTGAGCTGCACAGTTAATATGCTCAGCTGTTATCCAAAAGATTGGTGGTTCGAGTTTACCCAAGGGACCTTTGGAAGAAGTCCTGAAGATACACTTCAGAAAATCGAGCCATCGTGGAGGGCTGGTCACCGCTGATGCACATGGGGGTGGCAAGAGTCACAACCGTCACTGAGCCCATCACTCCCAGGGGAAAAGGGCTTTGACAGGTGCGGTGCCTTCTTGCAAAAGCCATCATTCCTGCTATATTGTCAATGTTGACAGTTTAAAAACAAAATTGTAACCATCTCCTTTTTAAAATGTAGTCTGTGAGTCTGAAAATCACAGTAATTCCACCATCACCATCTTTCATTAAGAAGAGAAAGAGGATGAGCTCATCTCTAGATATTTTACATTTGCTTCTTTCTCCTCAAATCATATCTTCATCCCACTTCCACCATAGAACTATAAGCTCATGTCCTATATTTGATGCTTGAAGATCTTTTATTGATCACTGTAATCTGCTACCAAAATATGTACATAAATTGGCTATTCAATGTGTTTATATTTCCTGGGACACCAGTCCTAAGTGTTACAAAACATGCCAGTTATAAGGAGATACCAGTATTATTGTTCCTAAGCCATTGATTGAAACAAGATGGATACATTACAATTTTGATAAATATTTATTAAACATAAATATCACAATTGTGTTGACAATGTATCTTTTAATGGGATGGAACCAGGAGGCCTTTTGAATTTCCAAGGATGATTAGAACTAAATTCCTGAATGAAGGAGGGTTCAATATTGATATTAAGCTCTTTGGGGGTGGGTGTTTTGGTTATATTTTGTTTTGTTTATATAAATGTTAAATGCTTAGGAAATGTGTTCACAAAAGTAGATACACCAAAATAGAAGCTTATCTTTAATCAGTGTTACTCAACTCAGTATTACAACTCAGCTACTGACAATAATCATATTGTAACCTAGCATCAAAAAATATGTTTGTCACAAAAAGTGAACCTTGGAAGCATTATTGTTGCAGTTGTTGTTGTTGTTGTTGTTAGATGCCATTGAGTCAGCAGCGACCAATAGTGACCCATAGCAAATCTATGCACAACAGAATAACACGTTGCTTTGTCCTGCACCATCCTCACAATTGTTACTGCGCTGGAACCCATTGTTTTAATCACGTGCCAATCCATCCCCTTTAGCACCTTCCTCTTTTCTGCTCTGCCCCTCGACTTTACTGAGCATGATGTCCTTCTCCAGGACTTGGGTCTCTCCTGACAACATGTCCAAAGTATGTCAAATGAACTCTGGCCATCCTTGCCTCTACTGCAGTGGTTCTCAACTTGTGGGTCACGACCCCTCTGGGGGTCGATTGACCCTTTCATAGGAGTCTCCCGATTCATAACAGTAGCAAAATGACAGTGATGAAGTAGCAACGAAAATAATTTTATGGTTCGGGGGTCACCACTACATGAGGAACTGTATGAAAGGGTGGCAGCATGAGGACGGTTGAGAACCACTGCACTCTAGGATCACTCTGACCAGACTGCTCCAAAACAGAGTTGCTTGTCCTTCTAGCCGTCCTTCTAGCCGTCCATTATGCGAAAATATTATGCTGGGTGAAACACGTGAGTTACAAAGGACATGTATTGTATGATCTCATTCATATACAATGTCTGGAATTGGGGAGAATATAAAGGACATTCTAGAATATCTAGAACAATAAGCCTATGTTTAAAATAGCAGACCTAGCTTGGCTAATGGTCATTAGGGCTGGGAGGGAAGGAGGGCAGGGCAGGAGGAACTCTGGTTTAAAGACACTGAGCTTCTGTTGAGGGTGATTGTTAGAAACAAATAAGAGTGATGGTTGAGCAACATGATGAATACAATATCTCTGAATTGTACGTGAAAAGAATATCGAAATGCCAAATGTTTTGCTAAATATAAATTAGAACAATAAAAAGTATGTCTAGTGTTTTGGATTTTTCTATTGTTTGGTCCCCTGGAAGTTTTTCATGTAAGAACAATGAACCACAGAACGATTTACAGCAGATAAAAGACATGCTCTTATTTTGTTGCTTTAAATGAGAATGGAGGAGGATGAAATAAAAAGGAAAAATTCAAGGAGTTATCTCAGACTTTTTTTTTTTTAAGTTCAAATGTTAGTTGGCTATCCAGAGACCCATCTGTTTAAAATCATTCTGTCCAGGTATCTTTTGGGGAAAAAAACTTCATAAATCTCCAAGGACACAGGTAACCCCATTTGAAGACCACTCACTTTGAAGAAGGAGCCTAATGGCTTAGGGGTTATACATTTGGCTGTGATTCGAAAGATCTGCTGTTCTAAATCACCAGCCACTCCCGGAGGGGGGTTTTCTACACTGGTAAACAGTTAGTCTCACAGGGGTAGTTCTACCCTGTCCCATAGGGCCATTATGAGTGGACATCACCTCGGTGGCTGTGAATTTTTTGAACTTTGAAGATCAGCTCACATCCTTCTGAGGTTATCCTGTGTTTCAGTCCAATGTGCACACCTTCCAACAAGGGGAGCACAGCCATCAGGGTGGATGTTGCTAAAACCTTCCAGCTCTCCTTCAGTCTGTAGGGCCCCCCTGGATTTTTCAGCCCCTAAACTGGATGGGGCAGGGTATTCCCACTGGGAATACTAATTCCAGGGAAGGAGCAAGCCTGATGGAATGAGAATAGATAGTATGGCTTGATCTTCAAGGCCAAGCAAAGCTTAACAGAAAAATGACAATCGAGTTAAGTCGAACAGATGCACAGATGTCAACTGGGCTAAGCGAGGAAGTAAGGGAGGGAGAACACGCCAGGTAGACAGAATGGCACAAGGAAAAGGACTGAGGAAGGAAGAAACACACGAGGTTTTCGTAAACCAGGATAAAGCACTGACATCTTGCTCTGAGGGCAAATGGAAGCCATTGAATAGTTCTAAAGGCAACCCTCCCTCCCATGAACAAAAGGAACCCTGGTGGCACAGTGGTTAGATGTTGGCCTGCTAACAGAGAGGTCGGTGGTTTGAATCCACCAGAAGGTGTGTGAATCTCCTGTTGTAAACATTGCAGCCTTGGAAACTCCATGACACAGTTCTGCTCTGTCCTTTAGACCTGCAATGAGGAAGAATCAACGTGACAGCAACAGGTTGTGTTAAATGATCAGATGAACATTTCTGCAAGGTCGTTCTCAGAACTGTGATAGGATGGTCCACAGAGAGAAACACCAATCCAGAAAGGGACAGGACTGGCTAGCCCAGAGCAAAGTAGGATGGTCCCCTCCTGCATTCTAGATAACTGACCTTGTTTCATGCCTCCTAAGGTCATTGGTATTTGACTCCTGGGAGCCTCTTCACGTTGAACTTCCTCCCTTGCTATCTTCTTTTTTACTGATATTGTTGAGTCACATTTCTCTGACCCAGTTCTTGATGCTTAACTTTTTATTCTCGGAGAAGGACTTCATAAATAAACGAGGGGATTTCACATCAAGAGAATTCCGTTACCACAATCCCGTTCTTTAAAAACAAGCCATTTTAAAGTTCTTTCAGTTCTGCTTTCTTTTCTATTGAGGATTTTCTATGGCTTGCTTTGCCATTGTTGTGATTGTTACGTGCCCTAAGCCCAACAGAAGGAAACACGGCATGGTCCCGCCCCATCCTTACAACCGTTCCTATGTCTGAGGCCATTGCTGCAGTCACAATGTCAATTCCTCTCCTTGAGGGCCTTCCTCTACTCCCTGACCCCTCTACTTTACCTAAGAGATGTCCTTCTCCAGGGACTGGTCTCTCCTGACAACACGTCCATAGTGTGTATGATGGAGTCTCGCCACAATGGAATCTAAGGAGCTCTCTGGCTACACTCACAAGGTATATCTGTTTGTCCTTTCAGCAGTTCATGGTACTTACAACATTCTACAGCACAATTCAAATGCATTGCTTTCTCTACAGTCTTCTTTATTCAATATCCTACTTGAATATGAGGCAATTGAAAATACCATGTCTTGGGTCAGGTACACCTTAACCCACAAAGGAACCTCCTTGTTTTTCAATACTCTAAAGAGGTCATGTGCAGCAAATTTACCAAATGAAGCATGTTTTTTGGCCTCTTTAAGGCTGCTTCCATGAGAATTGATTGTGGATTCAAGCAAGACAAAATCCTTGGTAATGTCAACCTTATCTCCATTTATCATGATGTTAACTATTGGTCCAGTTGTGAGAATTTTGGTCTTCTGTACATTGGGTTGTAATCCATACAGACGTCTTCAATCTTTGATCTTCATCAGGAAGTGCTTCAAGTCCTCCTACTTCAGCATGCCAGGTTGTATCATCGTCATAATGTAGGTTGAAGCTATATTCTTCTTCATATAAGCCACTTCTCTGGTTATTTGCTCAGCATACAGATTAAACAAGTATGGGGAGAGGATACAACCTTGACATGCAACTTTCCTGATTTAAAACCATATAATAGTTCCTTGTTCTGTTTGTACAACTGCCTCTTGATTCATGTACAAGTTCCAGCTGAACCCAAGCAAGTGGTCGGTATTTCCCATTCTTCATCATTGCAGCCACTGTGCCATTCAAGTTCTCCCAGTTCAGTATGACCCACACAGTTGAATGCCTTTTCATAGTCAATAAACCCCAAGTAAACATCTTTCTGGCATTCTCTGATTTGAGCCAAGACCCATCTGACATCAGCAATGATATTTCTTGTTCCATGCCCTCTTCTAACTCCAGCCCGAATTTCTGGTAGTTACCTGGCAATGTAGTGCCACAACCATTGTTGGATGATCTTCAGCAAAATTGTACTTGTGTGCACTATCAATCATATTTGTTCTATGGTTTGAGCATTCTGTTGGGTCACCTTTCCTTGGAATGCACAGATAGGGACCTCTTCCAGTCAGCTGGCCAAGTAGCTCTCGTCCCAATTTCCTGGCATAGATTGGAGAGTGCTTCCAATGTTTCATCAGCATGTTGAAACATTTCAATTGGCATTTCATCAATTCCTGGGCCATGTTTTTGGCTTATACAATCAGTACAACTTGAATTTCTTCCTTCAGTACCATTGGTTCTTGCTATTTCCTGAAATGGTGGAATGTTGAGTAGTTATTTTTAGTACAGTGACTGTGGATTCTTTCCATCTTCTCTTGATACTTCATGCATCATTCAATATTTTGTCCGTGGACTCTTTCAAGATTACCACTCAAGGCTTGAATTTTGTCTTGAGTTCTTTCAGTTTCAGATAGGCTAAGTGTGTCCTTCTGTTTTGGTTTTCTGATTCTAGGTGTTTGTTTCATTATGATATTTGCCTTTGTCTTCTTGAGCTGACCTGTGACGGCTTCCTTTCAGCTCTCTGCCTTTGCCCTTTCTCCCATTTGCTTTAGCTACTCTACAATTAACAGAGAGTCTCGGAGTTTCTTCTGAAATCCATTTACGTCTTGTCTTTCTTTTCTGTCTTTCAAATGATTTCTTGGACTGTGCTGGTTTGTACGCTGCTGTGACACTGGAAGCCATGTCACTGGTATTTCATTATTGCTGTGGGCTTTTTGTTTGTTTGTTTCTTATTTTTGTTTTGTGTGCATTTCTGTATGTGAAATCGAGGATGGGTAAATCTATAGAGATAATAACTAGAGTAATAATTATCAAGGCACATGGTAGGAGACGTTGAGGGGAAATGGGGTTCTAACAATGAGTATGAGAGAGAGGAAATGTTCTAAAATTGTGGGGATGATTACACAACTCTTGTAAATATGATGGAACTTTTGAATTGTATGAAATGTAAATTAAATGCCAATTAAAAACCATGAGATAAAAAGAGGAGTATATTCTACGCAACTTAATCATATGAAAAGAAGTGACACATGTGATATATCATATAATAGAACATAGCACAGCATAAGGTCTCTGGGAGTTAACCCGGATAAAGACGTAGTGAATACTTTAAAGACCCAAGTAAACATATAAATTAATAGTAATAATTACAAAATATGTGCTAGACTCTTGGAAATCCTATTTGTATAGACAAGGTTCTAAGTCAAATTGCTTCAGCACTTTCTAAAATATGATGCACATAATCCTAGATTCATGGAATGTGGATAAGTATTAATGGACAAAACCATCTCTTGTCTACAATTAAGGAAGTCTTGGATTACTTTGGTCTGGAAAATAACTTAGGTGGTCTCTTCTGCAAAGCTTCTTTTAGTCTTTGTTTTAGTTGTCTTCTAAATGGCTCCAACGCATAGCGACACTTCTTGGTCCTGCAGCAGCCTCACCACCGTTGTCATAGTTAATCCAGGGTGGCAGCCTCTGTGTCAATCCATCTTGTGCAGTCTCTTCCTCTTTTTCCGCTGCCCTCCACTTCCCCAGAGCCTGGGCTCTGCTGGTAACATGTGCAGAGCATATGAAACCGTCTCAGAATCCTTACTTCTGACCGTGCTTCCTCCAAGAAAGAGTTTCCTCTTTTCCTGGCAGCCCGTCCCTGGGGCTTTCGATATTCTTCACCAGTGCCAGAAGTCAAATGCACCGATTTTGGTCCCGTCTTCCTTATTCGGTGTCCAGCTTTTACATGCACATGAGGTGACTGGAAACAGCATGGATTGGGTCAGATGCACCGTAGGTATGACATATTTTTCTCTGTAACACTTTTAAAAATCTAATACTGATCCTTTAGAGTCCTTAATATGCCATTTTTAATAAAATTGTATGATCTGATATGAAATCTTCCCCAGATACCTTTGACCACAGCACACTTCTCTCCACATCAGCTCTCTGGCTGCTTTCTTTAGAAGACTCTTTAGAATACACAATAGGGGGAGAGCTATGCCATGTCCTAGTGCTATGGGATTCTCAGGCTACCAGAATTCATTAGCTGCTCTTTTTCTTGGAAACAACACCCTTCATTGTCATATCTACCCTCAAGGCGTCTTCTCTGAACACCATCAAGGGGAAAGTACTTTGCCCAAGTTTCAGGAGTTTAGATTGATAAGATAGCCTTTGTGAATTAAAAGCTTATTTAAACTATGAAGTCACTGTCTTAGAGTTAGCCCTTCCCCACACCATGGTAACCTTATTTTCTACACATTAGAATTGAACTATTGTGATTCATAGGTTGATTTTTGGAAGTGAATCACCAGGCATTTATTTCTAGTCTGTCTTAGTCTGGAAACTCCATTGAAACCCGTTGAGCATCATAAGAGCATGCCCTTGCTTGCCTCAGTACAAGGATGGTTTGTTTGAATAATCTGGCATTTGGATGATACTCACCTTCCTGACAGGATCACTGAAGACAAAATGGGTGCATAAGGAAATGTAGTGAAGAAAGCTGATAGAGCCCAGCTATCAAAAGATATAACACCTGTGGTCTTAAAGGCCTATTGTTAAACAAGTGGCCATCTATCAGGGAAGCAACAAAGCCCACATGGAAGAAACACACCAGCCTGTGTGGTCATGAAGTGTCAATGTGAAGAGGTATCAGAAGTTCAAAATCAACCAACCAAATGTATGTGAAGAGGGTGGATGTAGTGGACACCCAAAACTCATCTGCAAGGTAATTGGACAGTCCCTCTCAGAGGGCCACATGGAAGGGATGATAAATCCAGGGTACAGTATGGCATTGATGAGCCTCTGGTTCTTTAATATTTCCTCCCCTTAGTATTATGGTTTTAATTTGTTTTAGCTCATTAATGATGCTAGATTTACGTGTGTTCATTTGTATATTCAAGATAATTCAGCACATGGAAGTCAAGATAGATGTCAGAAACAGTAACAGGAGTGTTGGTGCCCTGAGGGTCCAGAAAGGGGAGCGGTGGGGGGTAGGGGGAGGAGCTGATAGCATTGATGACTGTATAATCCCACTCAATGGGATCGAACAACAAAATTGTATGTGAAGGGATATATTGGATAGTATAAGATGTGGCACTATATAGACATATATATATTATTGGGGAAAAAAGAATAAGGGTTCCTGGGGGTGGGATAGGGGAGAGAGATGATAAAGGGGAGCTGACATCAAGGAGTTCAAGAAGAAAGAAAATATTTTGAAACTGGTTGTAGTAACAGTTGTACGACACTGCTTGATGTGATTGAACTATGAAATGTTATGATATCTGTAAGAGCCCCAAGTAAAATGATTTTAAAAAGAAGAAGAACTTGCCGTTGACAGATGAGTGGTGGTTGTGCTTGAGGTGAATTGGCTGATGTCTCCTAGATGAAAGCTGAGAATCGAACTGCTGAACCTCCCCATAACAACAGGGAATAGCTTTATGGAAGAAATTGAATCAAATGAGATCTTTTGTGCTCCTTCAGATCAAGAACCAAATCCTCCCTCAACTGGGCACATTCTAGTGGTCAGCCTTGGGGGTGTAGAGGGTTAGGGTTAGGGTTATTAATCTTCCATTTGAAACCACCAGCTGCTCCTTGGTGGAACGATAAGGCTTCCTACTCCCCAAAGAGTTAGAAACCCACAAGGGCATTCTACCCTGTTCCATAGGGTCACTATAAATTAGATTAATCAGAGAAGCTGGATTCTATGAAGAACGACGCAGCATCAGGATTGGAGGAAGGCTTATTAACAACCTGTGATATGCAGATGACACAGCCTTGCTTGTGGAAGTGAGATGGGCTTGAAGTACTTGCTAATGAAGGTCAAGGATTGTAGCCATGGATATGGATTTATACCTCAATGCTAAGAAGATAACAATCCTTACAACTGGACCAGTAGGTGACCTCATAATAAAATGAGAAGAGATTGAAGCTGTCGAGGATTTCATCTTGCTTGGATCTACCTACAATCAATGCTCATGCAAGCGTCTGTCAAGAGACCAAAAGACAAGTTGCATTGGCTAAATCTGCTGCACACGACCTCTTTAAAGTGTTGAAACCTCTGACCCAAGCCATGGTATTTTCAATTGCCTTGCAGGATGTGAAAGCCCAACACTGAATAAAAAAGGCTGTCAAAGAATAAGTGCATTTGAATTATGGTGGTGGCAAATAAACAAACATAATCATTGAAAGTATCATGGACTGCAAACGAATAAACAAATCTGTCTTGAAAGAGTTGCAGCCAGAAAGCTCCTTAAAAGCAAGGATGGAGAGACTTTATCACATGTACTTTGACATGTTATCAAGAGAGACTAGTCCCAGGAGAAGGACATAATGCTTGATAAAGTAGAAGGGCAGCAAAAAAGAGCAAGTTCTTCCCCAAGATAGATGGCCAGTGTCTGCAAAAGTGGGTTCCAATAAAATAATTGTGAGCATGGCGCGGGACCAGGCAGTGTTTTGTTCAGTTATTTACAAGGTAGCTGTGAGTTGGGAGCAACTTGACAACACCTAACAAAAACAACAATAACAACACCTGTTAAGTGAATGAATAGTAACCAACATAGAGTAGATGCTGGCTACACTACAGCTCCATTATCCCTACTTCTAACACACAAAAAGAAAACATTTCATGAGTATGGACCACCTAGTTCAGAAACTGACTTTGCAGGACTGACTGCAAGAATTCAGTGGTGCTTGGGGCTCTGTGCACCATCCGATAGTCTTTGTGGTGTACAAACCTCATAATCGCATAGGACAGCATTCCTGTATGTCCGCACACTTACGACTTTTTAAAACTTGCATTCAACTTGTTTATGGTCAGTACAATTTCTAGGTAAATGATTCAGAGTAATCCTTCTCCATTTTTTTTCACAAGGTCTAGGCCTATTAGGATGGGGAGATTGAGAGCTAAACTGAGGAAGTAAAAATGTAACTTCAATATTGGAAGAAAACCACCCTAGTTTCTAAATGCATTGGCCTTCCTTGACTTACAGTAAAAAGAAGGAAAAAAAAAACAATCAGAAAAACTGGAAACTTGAAAATTGCTGCAGATGCACATTTGTGCATGAGAAGCCTCCATTCCAAGAAAGTCATGTCATGCGGTTCCCAGAAAAGTGAATTGGGGCAACAGCATAAAAGGGCCACTGACTACTGCCCTGCACCCTCTCCTAGCTTTCTGGCTGGGCGTTGAAGTGTCCTCTCCTCTGGTCTGCTCAAAAAAGGCATTTTGTTCTTAGACAGAAAAGACCTGAGCAAGACAGCTCTTTCTTGACTACTTGGTGCCTGGTCTTGGGGAAGAAATGGGGATCCCTATCACTGCCCTAAATCCTGGATGAGGTAAGCAGTTAATGATTAGCTGCTAATGGAAAGATTAGAAGTTCAAGTCCACTCAGGGACACCTCAGAAGAAAAGCCTGAAGATCTACCTCCCCCAAACCAACCATTAAAAACTGCGTAGGACACAGTTCTACTCTGAAACACGTGGAGCAGCCACAAACTGGAATCAACTCAAAGGCACTGATATGGTACTGATATGATTTCCCTACCTTGATATCCTGGGAGATCAGCATCCTCAGCAACTGCCACCTCCTCTGAAAGGCTGGGCCTTTACTTTTCATTGTCCCTTTGCCTTGTGGTCATCTGTAGCCCAGTCTCTATGACCATGGTCATGGGAGATTGCAAGAGGAAGAAAATAGAAATGCAGCCACAATAATGTCATACCTGTTTACTGCCTACAGGGCCTCTGGTCCTTTACACTTTGGATTCCCTCCCCTCTGGCTCTCTCTGAGATCAGGACAAAGCACAGAGAACAGAAACTTTGGGCCCCAAATACCTTGGTTCAAGTACTGCTTACACCACTTCCCAAAAGGTCCTAGGATATTCCAGATACAGTGATCATCAATGAGTTATGAAGAGGAAAAGACAGAGCCCTGCTTTGAAATTATGCCAGTCTAGTGGGAGATCAAGGCATGTGGGGAAATGTTTACAATGAATTGCGATAAGAACATTTCTAATGGAGATGTGAATGTAGGTTGACCCCACCTGTCGCAGGTATCAGGAAGAGCTAGACAGAAATAGGATGGGCATTCCCCTCAGTATAGGAACCTGCACCTCCACTTTGGAAACCATGCAAGCAGCCCACCCTTCTGTGCATGCGAAGGACCTAACGTACCCAGCCCACCAGTAAGGGCACAGGTAGCTGCCAAACAGGTTTTGAATGTTGAGTTCAGAGAAGGAAATATTCAAAACCAGTGGGGATATGGCCAGAGCTAGATGCCAGGGGCCTTCACAGGAGAATTCTTTACAAGGAGATACAGGTTCATGGCTTCTTGATCTGATGCGTACACCCTGTTTTCTCCCTCAATGTGGCAGCCTTGGCCATCAGACTGCTAATGAATTTGAACTCCTAATTATTTTGCCAAAGGACATTTTTTAAAATTTAAATGATTATTAGCCTTAATTTCTTATAATAATACAATTTTATTGCAAAAATTCATGTAACATAGAGAAGTAAAAATTAAAAAATGAATAATGTAAATCTTTCCTGAGACCTCTCTTCATACAGGTAGAGAAATGGAGGAAGGAAAGGACAGGAGAGGGGGGAGACGGGGGAGACAAGAACGAAGGAAGGGAAATAATAAACTATAACAGAACCACACCATAGATCATGGTGTTTAACTTTGGTCCTTTTAAAAAAATGAGTATATTTACTAACAATTGCAAATAAACAAATCTATACCAAAGGCAATGCACTCAACCGGTCCCACATGTTAATAAGAATACCTTCACCTAAGACTTCTCCTTGAACCTGACATTGGAGCCTGAACGTCACACACCACTCTTCAGTCTTTCTGCATTTCATCCCTGACCAAATATGTAGTGAGTCTACTGGGACCAGGCACTCGGTTAGGGCAAGAGACACAGCAGTGGGCGCCGCAGGACCTTACGGGATGCTGAGTACAAAAGAGTGTCTCTTGAGGCATGGCTCAATGTCTCATGAATCCCGGTTGATAGCTCTTTGATGGGTAAGAGGTGCATTTTTGAGAGCGGATGGATTCTAACACACAATTGCAGCGTGAGAATCACTGTACTAACAAAGCTTTGATGCCACAAAGATGGATGATGCTTTTGCCCAAAATAATAATAATAATGTCAGACCCAACTCAGGAATCCAGGTCAAGACTGGGTGGTTCAGGCTGATGGAACCAGGCTGGCTGTTTTAGACAGCCACGCGGTATAATTATGAATCTACCAGTTCATGAGCAGATCAGAGGGGCCACTGAAATGGTGAGGTATTTCCTTCACATAAAGCAAGATCTTTGCAGGTAATTGACGTGGGCGGATGTTCACAGCAGACTGCATCCTTTGGAAATCTGCTGGATAAACTCTCAAGAATTTGGATGCACGTATATCAACCAGCTTCTTTGGTAATCTTCTAGAGGTGACATCTTTGTGCCCTGGCAAATGTCACGAGGGCTTAGAATTCTTTAGCCCAAAGATTCCCAGAGGAAGAAACAATGAATTGCTAAGGATTAGGGTCAACTTTAGGTGAGAACACGAGGCTTTTTCTTGAACCATGTTCACAAAATGATTTGGTTTTCCTCCTCTGCTGGGTGTAGAAATTGAGATCCAAACTAAATGTGCAAGAGAGGTTGAGGCCCAGTGTGTGTGCTGAGAGCCTGGGAAGAAAGGGCTGCAACAGAGAGGACTCGGCTTTCCAAGTGGAAGTCACACTGTCCAGCATGCTGACCCGAGGTCAGGTGGGAATTCCCTCACGGAATTCATGCAGTGATGTGATTTGAATGAATACACAGTTGGAGGATAGATAATAGCCACATAACAACCCTCGGTTTTTAATCATCCCCCAGCTATTTAGAGATAGGTCTTTCCAAACACTCATTTATGAAAATCGTAAAATGCTGGCATCATTTTTTTCCCATTGCCAATGACTCTGGCTCACAATGATCCCGTATGGGGTAGAGTGGAACTGTGCTCCATCGGGTTTTCAATAGCTGTTTTCAAAAGTAGATCATCACGTCTTCATCTGGAAGCACTTCTGGGAGGGCTCTAGTCTCCAACATCTCACAGAGGTTGTATAAACCCATACAATAGTATTTATTTCTTGATCATAAGAAATATTAAATAATTATCATAGGCCAACATATATATTTCTATACTTTTACCTAACAGATCTTGGCTGGATATATTTATTATTTCTTTTTTTTTCATACTCATCTAGGAAGGCAAAAGACAAGTTTAGTGTAACTAGATGTTGTGAAGACAGATGTGTGGTTGCCACAGGTGGGAGTTAGTAATTGATAAATAGATAATGAGCACAGAAATAAAAAAAGAAATGGGAAAAATCAGATTTTAAGTTCTTACATTGCATCTGTCTATAAGAACTCAGTATAGAAGCAAATCATCCCGAATAAGCAAACTACTGAGCACATCTCAGAGTGCAAGACCAATATTCATTCTAACAGCTTCAAGCTATTCGGAAAGTTTTATTTTAGAGCCTTTATATCTAATTATAAAATAAAAGGGGCTGGATAGTACAACTGACATGTTCTTCAGGGTTATGTTTTTAAAGTTTTGGTGTTTTATGGTATTGACTTTCACATGGATAAAATTCTCTTACCCAGAGAGACTCTTTCCCCCAGGTTGAAGGTGGCATGATTTAACAAATTAAAGTATAGGCATCTAATTAAAACTGAATTTCAGATAAGCAACCATTATAATAAATTATTGGGACATTCCTTTAAACTACGCAATATGTGGGATATACATGTAGTAAAAATGTTTAACTGTGCTGTTTATCTAAAATTTAGACTTAACTGGATGTCTTGCAGATTTTATGTTGACCCTACAAATGATGCAAAAATAACGCACTATTGCATCTTAGAGTTAGTACATTCTGGAACTGCTGTAGTTGAGAAAGTCTGAGTCTATTCTATGAGTCAGCTCCACAGAACTTTTCATAAGGAATCTGAAAACTTTAGAACAAAATAACCTCCTTGCAAAGGAGACACACTCTTGAAGTCCATTGCCAATAGCAAGCAAGCCTTGAGGTACCCTATCAGAAGTGTTCACATAAAGGTGATAGGCTTCAGGCGAGAAGGTTCAAAGAGTAGATTGCCTCACTAAGGTTCCTTGCAAAATCATGTCCATAAATTTGAGTTCTACCAAGACAAGCCTTTTAACTTTCATTGAAGAGAACCGCAGAGAACAGTAGCCTGACATGTACTCCCACAATGATGCTGAATGTTGTCGATGGGGTTGTACTCGGCTTCCTTGCACAGGCTCAATCTTTTCTGGAAGCCGTGTCAAAGTCTCCTAATCTTGGTTATTTGATCTTTTTTCTTAAAGTCTCTATTTGAACCTTATTCTGTGCATCTCTGTTTATCTATATAGTTCTCTCACTAGATTACTTAAAGGATATGGGATATATATTTTAATGTTATATTCCCAGTAGAGCATTGCCTTACCTGAAATAAGTATATAATATGTGCTTTTTAGAACAGAAGAGGGGATGGATGGATGGATGGATGGATGGATAAAAGGTAGGTAGATGATATGGCTAAAATATTACAATTTCTTTGGAAAGCCAAAAATTAGCTCTTACCTTTGCATGAGGATGTTCATAGTCACTTTGTTTCTATTGGCCAATTTTTTTTTTTAATTTTGGGGCAAAAGCATCCATCAAGAGGAGAATGAATGAATGATTTTGTGATAGTCACATAATGAATTTCTAATTAGCAGTACAAGGACAAACTACTGATAAGCACACATGTAGGAACTTCAAAAAATATTGTGCTGAGTAACAGAAGATATACAACAAAATGTATCTAATGTGCAATTTCATATTTATGAAGAGCTAAAACGAGGCAAACTAACTTAAGGAGGAAAGGCAGGGGAGAAAACCTTGTCTGTGAGGTGGCAGGAGGGGGCATGAGAAAACATCTTGTGTGAAGAAAAGGGTTTGGGTTACAGAGGAAAATCCCTTAGTCAAAACTCAGCAATTACACGTTTGGGGTTTATGTATTACATCATCAATAAATGTTGCTTCCAGAGAAGACAAATCGGTAAACATACTGAATTCTAGTTACATGCTGGAGTTTTAGGGAAAATGTAATGATGTCTGCAATTTTCTAGGGAACCACATACAAAAAAAATAAAATAGACTGATGAACGGATAAAAGGATACACTGATTTATGATAAAGCAGGTATGGTAAAATATAATAAAATCCAGGTGCTGGGAATACAGGTGTCACTGTAAAACTCTTTCAATTTTGCTATATCCTTAAAAATTTTTATAAGACAATGTTGGCTTGGCGTAATCTCTTTCACACAGCCATCAGAGGTTTCATGGTGGAAGGAAGCCTAAGGTTCCCTGGTAATTGGGAACTTTGACCCAATTAGTGAGTCAATGACCACTAATGTTCCACATCAATCATCGCATCTCAAATCAGCCTTCCAAATACCAGGTAGCGAAACTTGGTAGAAGGAACCTTGGTTGTGTAGTGGGTTGTTATGTGTTGGGCCACTAACCATAAGGTCGGTAGTTCAAAACCAGCAGCTGCTCAGTGTAAGCATTTACAGTCTCAGAAAACCAGAGGGGCCATTCTACTCTGTCCCTACAGGGTCATTATAAGTTGGAAATGACTCGATGGCAGTGAGTTTGGTTTGGTTTGGCTAGAAATTAGGTACAACGGGTGAGCATTCAGTTTGGGCTATTTTCTTCCAGTCATTCTAGAACTTTCTCTCCCAAAGACTTCCTGTTTATTTCGTAATAGGACTTAGTTGCCTTCAGGTTGATTCCAACTCAGGCTGCCTCCATGTGTCAGAGGAGAACTTTGCTCCATAGAGTTTACAATGACAGATTTGGGAAGAATTAGATCGCCTTTCTTCCAAGGTTCCCAGGGAAGGACTCCATCTTCCACCGTTTCAAATAGCAGGTGAGCATGGTAACCATTCACCCCATCCAGAGTCTCTAAGTAGGAAGAATGCTCTCCATGCATAGCGCTTCTGCTACTTCTGTGGCACCCTATGGTCTCTGTTGTTTAACGTCTGCCTGAGGGAGAGGGTGTCAGAGTCAATAGAAGGTAAATCAGAGACAAGGGACTCCTGGAGTTAATGGCAGCCCCAGCTGCTCCCTCCTGCAGAAGTGGTGTGCTTGAAGACCACCTTATCTGACACGTTTCCCCGGCTGCTGAAGGAGAGGATTTACTAGGGGGAATTTACTAGGGGAACTCGAGCATCATGTCTATCATTCGAAGTGGCATGGGACCCAGGGTTATAAAGCTGGCTGCCGGAGAGAGGAGCAAGCAGATGCACTGGAGAGGGTCTAACTCGGGAAAACGACCTGTGTCATTCCATTTGAGAAATGGCCAGACAGGGTTCATTTGGGCCAGCTTAGAATCCAAGAGAGGGGCGAGGCCCCCTTGGAGGGAGAAAAAAAAAAGAAGTTGCACATTTCCTGCAAAGGGAAGAGAGGAAGGTGCAGAACTCAATTATGCTCTGCTAAAAATTGTCTTTGGGCATCACCTGTGGCTGCAGGTTGTCAAAAGTAAGAGTCAGAGTTGACTGCAGAAGCCCCAGCAAAGTGACGTGGTGAATCAAGCAGTTAGTATACGCCGAATACAAGCCCTTTAGAGAGATCAGCTAGGTCCTATTGTCTTCGATGCAAGATAGGTTCAAACTGCTTCCAAGGAAAAGTCCTACAAAAGAACTAGTAGAAGGTGGGTGAGTCTTGTGAGTCTGGAGTATTCAAGCACACCCTGGACATGAATATCGAGTTACCAAAGGGAATTAAAGGTGGAGTGGGACTTGGAATAGATGAATTCCAAAGTTCTACTTTGGGATGTCAGTTGTATGAAGGCAAACTCTTTGACGAGTTTACCACTGTATTCCAAACACCTGTGATAGTCTTTAATACTTACTGCCAATGAGTTGACGCCAACTCCTAGCGACCCTATGGCACAGGGTAGAATTGCCCCTGTGGGTTTCTGAGACTGTCTATGAGAGTAGAAAGCCCAATCTTTCTCCCTCAAATCAACTCTGGCTCCTGACAGCCTTAAGTCTTCAGAATGAAGCACTGCCTGGTCCTTGGCCATGCTCATGAAGGGGAGTGTGTTTGAGCCCTGGTGAGTACCTTCCAACCTAGGGACTCATGTTCCAGCAATGTATTGGTACAGTGTACTTTGTGATGCACAAAGTTTTCATTCACCAATTTTTTTGTAAGTACATCACCAGACCTTTCTTCCTCATCTTCCTTACCTCTGGAACTTCTGCTGAAACCTGTCCCCTAAGTTTCAATACTTCAATAACAGACAATCGGCATTCAATATATAACTGGGTGAATGAGTTTTACTAGAATTTCTCAGGAATTCTATGTGCCTGGAAGTTTGCTGCCAAGCACAGAGCTTTTGAAACATACATTTTAGAGCCTTGAGCTAAATTTATTACATTCATTATAGCATGGTACCTTTTTTTTCCTCTTGGTTTTAATTTACAAAATCCAGGAAACACAGGTATGAAAAAAGAAAATTCCCCTAAATTCCCAGCCCTAAGATGTACCTGTTGATAATATTTGGTTTAGTTTCTACATTTATAAACAGATACACAATTTGAGAATAAATTCTAGGTGCAGTATATTTCTCACTTTAAAAAAAATAAAAGATCATTTTATCGGGGGCTCTTATAACTCTTATAACAATCTATACATCAATCATATCAAGCATATTTGTACATATGTCGCCATCATCGTTTTCTTAATGTTTACTTTCAATTGATCCCTTGGTATCAGCTCCTCTCTTTTCCCCTCTTCCCCACACCCTCATGACCCCTGTGTAAATTATAAATTAATATTATTTTCATATCTGACACTGACCTGTTTCCCTTCCCCCAAGGATCCTGTTGTTCATCCCCCTGGGGTGGTGGTGGTGGTGGTGGTGATGTGTTGATCATTGTGATCAGTTCCCCCTTTCTCCCCACCTTACCCCTACCCTCCTGGTATGGCTACTCCTATTTTATATTTATGTTTCTCATTTTTGTAATATAATTCTCAAACAAGCTATTTAATGTGTGACTATTATTCCATTATGCTTCGTTGCTGTTGAGTTGATTCTGGCTACTAGCCCATCATAAGGATATGTGTCAGTCCGGGTGGACTAGAGAAACAAATCCAGAAACACTCATATGTGCATGAGAGAGAGCTTTATATCAGAATAATTGTATGTTATGAAAACATCCCAGCCCTGTCCAGATCGAGTCTATAAGTCTGATCTTAGCCCATATGTCTGAGACCAGTCTGTAAATTCCTCTTTAGACTCATGCAGCCATGTAATGATGGTGAATACAGGCAGTTCACAGGCCAGTGGGTGGAAAGTCTTGTGGATGCAGTGGAGGTAGCAGCATCTCAGTGCTGGCGTGGGTCTCCACACGTCTCTTCTACCTCCAGGGCTCTGGCTGCCATAAGCATAGCTCCATGTGCCTTGTCAATAGGAATGTGCAGCAGAGAGAGTGTGTGTTCCATCTCTGGGGGGGTGGGGGGTGGGGGGTGGGAAGATAGGAAGTGCCAGAATCCTCATGAGAAAGCCACACCCATAAGAAGGGATCACTGTCTAGATCACAGTCTAGACAGCACCCCTTCATTCTTATTGATCAAGTTGACTTGAAGTTGTGTAACTACAACAGTAATTTTATGATGAATTACTTAATCATAAAAACATTGCCATCGATATAACCCCAAAGTAAAATGAATAGAAATCTACTTAGCTATTTTAAGGATCCCTGATGGCACAGTTGGGTTATCATTGAACTGTCAAACGCAAGGTTGGCGATTCAAACCCAGCAGCCAGCCTGTAGGAGAAACACGAGGTTGTCTGCTCTCATAAAAAATGTATAGTCTCCAGAAACTAGATAGGAGTTCTAGTAGCGTGGCGGCCTACACGGTGTGTTGCTAACAGCAAAGTCAGCGGTGAAAACTCACCAACCACTCCAAAAGAGAAAAATGAGGATTTCTGTGCCTGTAAAAATGTGCATCCTCAGAAGTAGGATTGCTCAAAAAAGGAGCAATTTTATTCTGTCTGATAGGCTTGCTGTGAGTCAAAAATAGATCCGAGAGTAATGGGCTTGCTGTGAAGAGGATTGCATATGCTAGGGCAGATTATAAAACTGTGCCTTTCAAAAGATATGTTAAAATTCTAACCCCCCCCGGTACCTGTGAGTATGCCCTTACTTGGAATACTGCTTCTGCAAACACAAGGAGTTAACATGAGGTCATATTACTGAAGGGTGGCTCCTAATCCAACATCACTGTGTCCTTCTCAGAAGAGGAAAAGAAGTCGAGCCAAGCACGCACAGGGAAGGAGGCCTTGCGAGGCTGGAGACAGCAATCGAAGTACTGCATCTCCAAGCCAAGAAACTCCAAGAACTGTCAGCAAATCCCAGGAGCTAGAAGCGAGGATAGAATCTCCCTCGGAGCATGGTCCCCCAGACATCTCGATTTCCACCTGCTGGCTTTCAGATCCGCGCAGAAATATGTGACTGTCCTTCAAAGCCACCCACGTTGTGCTAATTTATTGTGGCAGCCCTAGGAAATTAACCCAGTGTCCCAAAACAGGCCTTTAAAGGTTGCCTTCAGGAAGGCTCAATATTTTCGCATATTTCACTGAATTGGCTGTTTTAATTCTTCCTTTATGATTTCTCTTTTTTTTTTTTTTAAGGAAACCATGCCCTACATCCAGGTCCATTAACCCATTTCATGTTCTTTGGGGTTATTTCCATTACCAAATCAATGCATGATCATGATACAATGGTTGAAATTATACAAAAGCTGAAAAACAAGCAAAGGACGTCACCTTCCATCCACTGACCTTTGGCTGTTTTTCTCCCTCGCCAATTTTTCAGGGTCTGATTCCACATGTTTGTTATCATCCAGTACACATAACATTTTACATTTATCTCTATGATTATAAAATGAACATCTGATCACGTCATAAAGTCTGGAGATGGCACCATGGTGCATGGGAAGGATAAACAATGAAAAGGGAATACTAAAACCCACTCCCCTAGGCAGAACCACTGTTGACATTTGGAATGCAATATTCCCTTCAGTTTTTGTTGTACATATTTTTATATAACTGCATCATGTACAATAAACAAAATGATGCTGCTCAATCTTCTTTCCTTGCCAGCATTTTTTTTTCCTGCTTCATCTCTGAATTGCTGAGAGAACCGTATGGTATTCTCCATAGTCATCATGGATTTCTCCAGGCCATTTTATCAAATTCCAAGAAGATATGTGTTTAGCTGCATTAAAGGTATTACATAGTACTGGTATTATTTTTTTAATGATTGCTTCATTACTCCATTTCTCTTTAAAATGTCTTTTTGTCTTAAAGTCTATATTGTCTTATAATAATATAGTTTTAAAGTGCTCAGTTTTGAATTAAAAGATCAGCAGTTTGAACCCCCAGCTGCTCCGACCATGGAGAATGATGTGGTTGTTGGCATCTGCAGAGATGGACTGCTTTGAAAAGTCCATGGGGCGTCACGCCAACAACAGTCCTTGGATGAGAAGTGACCCATTTGGAACCACGTTTGAATGGATGCAGAGCCACAGCTCGCCTGCCACTCTCAAAGTTTATCTGGTTGTAGGAAAATTATCTTCTTAATTTCGTAGCTAAAGGGGAGGAAAGTTATCTATGTCTACTTGTAGCCCAATTCTAAAGGTCTAACAAGCCACAAGCTATGTGTTTCTTTGAAATCATGGGTAATTTTTTTTTCTGACTCCTGCTGCTGGATTCTGTAGTACTCTGAACCACGGACTAATGGAAAGTCGAATGAGAACAAAGCCAGTGTAGAGGTCCACCATGGAGCTTTCTGGCTCTACTTCTCTTTGGATAATAAATCAATCGGTCAACAAGTAGTTATGATGTGTCTTCTATGATTCAGACAATGTCCTGGATGCTGGAGGCAGTACAGATACATATTACATGTTAGAGAGTTTGGAGGTTGGTTAATGTTGATTGGGTGTTCTTAAAGGAAAAACTGAGGAGGTGATGCCTGACCTAAAATCTAAGTTATTAAAAGGAGTCCCACGTTGAAATTGGGGCAAAGAACTTTCTGATTGCAGAGAACAAAAAAACCCACAAATGTCCACAAGTGGACATATAATATTTATATATTCAAAGATCAGAGAGAAGGTTGGTGAAGCTGGAGTAGAAGTAGTGGGAAGAAGTACATTCAAAGAGGTAAGAAATGGTGAGAGCATGGGAGAGGACAGGCCGAGGATGGTGAGCAGGGAGCCAACAAACTCAGGGAAGAGGGAACAACAAGAAATCTAAAAATATGTTTAGTATTAAGATAACAGATGGGCTCTAGGCCTCTATTCAAGGCCTCCCTAACCACAAAAGCACTTTGTTCTAATAAGCTGGCACTCTTTGATATCACCTTCCCGACACAATCACTGAAGACAAAACGGGTATATAAGCAAATATGGTGAAGAAAGTGGATGGTGCCAAGCTATCAAAAGATATAACATCTGGGGTCTTAAAGGCTTGAAATTAAACAAGCAGCCATCTAGCAGGGAAGCAAATAAGCTCATGTGGAAGAAGCACACCAAACTGTGTGATCATGAGCTATCAACAGGATCAGGTAACAGGTATCAAAAGATCCAAAGAAAACAATTATATTGATGTGAAGGGTAGGGGGGCAGTTGGAGTGGAGACCTAAAGCTCATCTGTAGACAATTGGACATCCCTCCACAGAAGGGTTACAAGGAAGGGACAATTCAACCAGCATGCAGTACAGCACTGACGAAACACACATCATTCCTCTAGTTCCTGAATACTTCTTCTCCCCACTACCATGACCCAGTTCTACCTTACAAATCCGGCTAGACCGAAGTACACACATTTGTACAGATAAGAGCTCTCAACACATGAAATTCAGGACAGATAAAATCCTCAGGAACAGTAGTGGGAGTCGCAATCTCATGAGCATAGGGGGATGGTGGGGGTGGGAGAGGAAGGGAGGGGAAGAAAGGGGGAACCCATCACAAGTTTGGATATATATCCCACCCCCCAGGGGGATGAATAACAGAAATGTGGGTGAAGGGAGACAACAGATAATGTATGACAGGAAATAACAACAATAATATTTCATTGATCAGGGATTCACCAGGGTGTGAGGGAAGGGGAAGAGGAGCCGAAATCATGAACTCAAATAGAAACAAAATGTTTGGGAAATGTTGATGGCAACATATGAACAAGTACGCTTAATGCAATTGTCATAGATTTGTAGGACCCTCCCCCCAGTAAAATGATTAGCAAAAATAAATAAATAAAATAAATGGTCAGAGATGTTAGCTCTTTTAAGTCATGGTCAGGAATTTGGCCTTGGTTGTAAGTGCAACAGGGGACCCTTGGAAGAGCTTTGCCATGGAGTGCTGCATGATCTGATAGGTGATTTTGTAAGATTATGATGATGGCTGTATGACAGGGCCTTCAAAAAACTTGTGGAAAAATTCCACTATCTTTTAACTCCATTTTTGAATAATGATTGAAGCCCCCTCTTATGCATAATGGATTGTAGAATGGACACCAGCCAAGCCAATAACCAAGAGACCAACAAGAATGCCATTTTCATAATCCAAACAAAAGATAAGTGTGATGTGGCTTAGGGTGCAGTGATAGTCGACAAAGGGAGAAATAGATAGACTGGTTTAGAGCCCAGTGCCAATGCCAGGGGAAATATATTGACAGACAAAAAAAACAGAATATCTACTGTACTGGGGTTCAAGGCACTCGGGCTAAGGCAGTTACTGCTATTTATTTAGAAGGAAAGCTTTAATGGAGCAGGACATGGTAAAATCAAGGTCTGTGGTCAGATCTATAAGATATTTAAGTGAAAGAAATCTCCAGGTCCCAAGGTGGTGCTCCAGTGGAAGATATAGAATATTACCACTACGTATTGCTGATGTCATTTGGAAGCTGCTGAGCCCAACTGGGTGTAGTTAAGACAAAAACCAACTCACTGTCATTTAGTTGATGCTTCTTCCAAAAGTAGTTACCCCAAATTCATTGATGTTTCAACCCTTTGGAACAGAGTAGAATGGCCTCCAGTGAGTTTCCAGGACTGTAACTCTTTACAGGAGTAGAAAGTCCTGTCTTTTTCTCTTGGAGTGCATGGTGGTTTCCAACTGCTGACCTTGCAGTTAGAAGCCCAACACATAACCACTATACCACCAGGGCTTCCCATAGTTAAGAATAGACAGGGGAAATAGACATACTTGTATGATCATCCTAAAATAGCCATGCAGCACCCAAAAGAGAAATAAATGCTCAACCATTATTATCAGGCAAGAGGTCAAGACTAACATACCTACCTTACATCAGTCATGAGATTCTCTCCGTTATAGAAGGATGAAGACATGACGTCTGCTCATCACAAAGCTTTCATTCGTCTCATCTTCCCATTGTTCATTGTTTCTAATCATAGAATGGCTGGTATAGCCAATTCGGCCAATGCCTTGCCTATATCCTCTCTACATTCAATACTCCACTTCTTACTGCATACACTTGAGACTCTGGTTTTTGCCTAAAAGCTTTTTCTGGCTTCTGAGGCATGCCTCCTCCGCACCTGGAGAAGGGAAAAGGCCCCCATCTTCCTCACTCTAGGATGGGACCAGGTTCTGCACTCTAGCACGCAGGGTCTACATGAGCTCTCCCAGGGTGGCAGTAGGAATATCTCCCAGCTTCATACCCAGCAGCCTTCCTGTGCACGTATCCTGTAGTTTCTTCCTTGCTTCCCTCTCAGCTCCCCACTCCCCTATTAGTGTTTCTAGGAATTAATTCCAAAATCAACTATTTTCACCCAAATTCTACCATCACTGAATCTGGCATAACTACTTTTGGAAGAAGTCAAAGGAAGACAACAGATACCTTTATTATTGTCTTTGTGATATGTTTTGTGATTTTCTTTGATTTCATAGGGCTTTTCATAAACTGAATCGGGCATGCAAATTTTTTGCTTTGTTTTGTTTTTTAAGTCATCTTATTAGGGGCTCATACAGCTCCTATCACAATCCATACATACATCAATTGTGTAAAGCACATTTG